>NC_136060.1:390909147-391545397 GCF_964261635.1 Lissotriton helveticus | reverse complement strand
GCTTCTCCAATCTGCAGCTGCCGCCAATGCGTGGGGGGTCCGTGTTTAAATCAAAAGACAGACAGACGCCCCAGTTCTTTCACCCTAGAAGGGGTTCCGCTTCCGTCAAGAGTCAAGGTCGATTTCTTTAAAAGAAAGACTCAAGTCCTGAGAACGTTGACTTCATAAACAGAATGGCAGAGACGCACCACTGGCAGAGCTTTAAGTGGGCCGGGTCCCTCCGGGGCGCAGACCCAACCAATAGTAGTTTAGAACTGACAATGGAACGCGGCGCTAACGGACCCTATATTCATGTCCTTCATTGTACTGGGAAAAACATGAAAAAGATTTCTGAACAATTAATGGAATACATTTTCAGGTATTTCATCTCGGTGAAATAGTTTACATTTACTGAATCTTGCATTTCATGGGAGTGAGAGTGTTAGCTATTCCCAGGATGTTGTGTTCTTCTAATTTTTTTAGTGCATCATATTACTCTTGTGTAATGTATGCTCTAAACTGACTCACCGCCATGTGTTTATAATGGGTCAGGGTTGAGAACTCTGGAGTTCAGGCTGAAGGCAGTGCGAGTTTCTCACATAACCTGTCAGTGGGTAGAAAAGTGTGTAGAATACTTGAGCATCCAATCCCTGGCCTCTCTGCAGAGTGCACACAGACTCCATTGACAAAGTCAATAGTCCTGGCCAGTTTTAGATGTATGTCAGTTGCTGTGTTATTATGAATGCAATAACAGAAAGCTCAGACAGACAAATTGCCGCTTGGGTGGCAGTGGCACACTACGGGATTCAGGGAAATGTAGTCTATATGTTTAAGCCTCGCCTATAACTATACAAGCCATGTCCCTTTTAGAGCCCCTGCTTTATCATCTTAGTTAAAGCCCTGGTTACAGTGCAAATCACCCGGGAGTCAATGTATTCAGGTCAGAAAGCTTGCAACATCCTCCAGTTATAATTCACAGAGTGCAGGGAATATGTTGCCCATTTTGGCAAGTTTGGGGGTAGATTTACAATCTTGGGGAATTCCTTACCATCTATGGTTAAAAGCTATCGGAACCTCAGGGATTTTAGTAAAAGTTTAAAAACCTGACTGTTTAATCAGTAAATGCTATAAGGGTCTCACCATTCTCCGTGGTTACTCTAGTAGGTAGCGCCTAGACTCCTCCGGCTATTAGACGTGCTTAATAAATACTATTTCCTTTAATAGATTTACTGTTTTCCATAGAGACTTTCTGCAGTGACGGCTTGTCTTTTCCTGGGAGATTTAGAGTCAAACGAGACAGTTAATCAGTTATTGATGAATAGCATTAATCTTGAAGAGTGTTGGTTGATACCAGTGGCGGCTCTTTCAATATGGCGGAGGAGCATCACCCCCCCTACCAGCCGCCTTAAAACAGCAGAAAAGGAAAAACAAAATGATAATAAAGACGTTAAATGATCATTCTGTTTTGTCCTTTCCTGCCAAGTCTTTGGGGGGCGTAGCCATGGGGATGACAAGCTGCAGGAGGAGTGGTAAGAGCACTGTGATCAGTGCGCATAACGGTTTGGGAAGCCGTCTCAGGAACATCATCAATGATGTGCCACATCACGGAGCCAGATACTGATTGGATTTTTCCACGCCCAAGAAAGAATCTAAACAGAATCTAGCTCCTAGCATGGAAACAAAAGTGTGTGTCTGTGCCCAGCAAGGAACTTGACACTTTATATTTTTTCTTAGTCCAAGAGGAAACCCGAGGAAGAAACCCTAGCATGCTAGAGGTGGAACTTATGGTGTGACTTGTTTCCACAAAGCCAAGATACATGCAACCGAAATATTTGCAGTACACCCAGTTATGTGGACATCTCAAAACCTACAAAAACCTATACATGTGTAGTACTCCCACGCTCAGGAGACCCAGAAGAAAAGAGATGGGAATTAGTCCATGGCAGGGAAATGTTTGAGCATGAGGGAGTCTTGATGGAATTATTTTTGGAAAACTATTGCTAAATCTGACAAACTTCATGTTCAACAATATTCTCCCAGCAAACCAATGAGGGTGAAAGAGGTCTGGCGTCCAGCCATAAAAAACTTGGTATGAGTAGATGTTAAAAATATGAGATTGTGCTGTGTTTTCATGCAGTCCATGTGTGAAATTTGCAGTCAAAAAGCAGGTACCATAAACTGGCATTTAGCTTTCAGTTACTTTCCAATTTTCCAAATTCAGTAGACCAGTTTCTAACTTATGGGCACACAAGCCAATAGAAAACTCATTACATTTCTCATGCCCCCATTCTCAGGAGACCCAGTGGAACAAAGTTGTGGGTCACAACTTGCGTAAGAACCTGACAAGCATCACATTCAGCACATTACACCAGCTAGCCAATCAGGGTAAGGAAGATCAAGCAACCAGTGAGAGAAACCATAATATGTGCATTCGAGAAAAATATATGGTTTGGTATGTTTCAATTCCACCCAGAGAAATAGTACATGTGACCAAAAGACAGATACTTTAAACCAGCATTTCACTTTCAAGTGTTTTTCAAATGTCCCAAAGGCATGGCACCCAGTTTATCGCCTGCGGACACCCAGAGGCAAGAACTCATAGCTCACTCATAGCTGTCTTGTACCCCCACACTCACGAGACGCAGTAGTACACAAGTCAGTCAAGTCCTGGCATGAATATGTTCCTACGTGAAGCAGACTGAAAGGAACTGCTATATTTCTAAAAAGAATGCTGTAACCCTGACACACATCATGTTGAGTATGTTCTACCAGCCAGCCTATCAAGGCAAGAGAGGTGTACTTTCACCAACTGATTCCTTAGGGAGTACATTATAAAATATTCAGTTTGTTAACTTTCTCTAAATTGCTGTCATCTAATGAAGAGAGGTCCATAAACACTAATTCTGCCACAATTTAGTGATCTGTGTGCTAATATCACGTAATTGATTATGCAGGCCGCATTCCTTAGGGGAACCCATACAAACTTGCTGGACTCCATGTTATTTCCTTGGTTAGTATTTTGGAATTTACATCTCTCATTTCAGAAAGGCAACAAATACTAAGCAAGGGTGTTTACAAAAATGAAAATATTTCCACCGTTTTCATTCTATTTTAAAGCTGCAATGAGGTATTGATGCACAGTTTGCAGCAATGCATAGCTCTCAATGTGCTAGAAAAAATAACCGAGTTTGTGTTGCTGCACAAAGGCATGCTAGCGGCATATATGTGTAAATACTGCAACACCTACTTTTTTTAAGTTGCAGCACAGAGGTGTGCAAACACCCCAGGAAAGAAAGGTTTAATAGTAATTTCCCTGAGCAATTAATGGCAATTAATGAGTTTTTTTAATAGTTTACTAGTATGGTATGTATAATGATGAGACAGAACATTTCATTGCCATCACAAGGCCCTCTCATGGTACTTAGTACTGATATTTCATACCTACATACTGCAGATATTTCACACTGATCACTGATGTTATTATATGTTAATTATCTTCTGTATTGTATGCTGATTATTGGGTTCATTTCCTGGTGTTTTGTGGGATATATTCAGCGAAGTGCAGGTTCACCATGATGAGATTGCTGTTGGAAGTAATGTAGGCATTGGTCCCAATTTGCAAAAAAGGTCACATTAGTGAAATTGAAATCACACACTATTTGGATATTGATGCCATCACAGGGTTGACTCCTTGTTCCATGTTTAGCTACTCAAAAGCCTCTGATTTGTGGTGGAGGGGCCAGGGAAATGACAAACGACTAGAAACTACACAAGTAAATAGGACTTTTAGAGCCATGTTTCTGTTTTGTTCCTGCAGCCACCTCCAGGGCACCGGAGATCAGGGGGCAGCAAGAGTAGTGTCTGGAGACAATGTCAGTGGTGTCATGACTTTCAGTTTCTGTAGCGTGGTGGCCTGGCCGTGATCGACTTGATTTATCTCACCCTCTGACGATCCTCCACGCTCTCCTTTGAAGTCCATCCATAACACCCCTCACCAAATCTCCACCCCTTATGATCCATCCAGACAATCCCTCTCTCCCTGGATTCTCCTGCAATCCGATATGCTCCCCTCAACCCTTTTTGGGTAGCTGCGCGTGTTACAAAACTAATTTAATAATAATAATAACAACACCAGACCTTGAACACCCCCCCATAGACCATCTACACACCGTTAATCCAACCTTCCACAAACCATAACTCCCCCCTCAGGTCGCCTTCTCCACCCTCTTTTCTGCCCCACATAAACCTTCTCCTCCCTCCCACCCCTCCATTTTCACCCATTGCCCTAACTCCTGCCATTTGTACGTGCGCCCAGTGCACAACACGGTCATGGAGACCTAAAACATCTTTGTCCCCCTCTGACCAGGAGGTGTATGTGCTCTTGGGTTGGTTGTTAGTATGAGTGGCTTGGTAGAGTATGAATGTTGATATCATAGGTTAGTATGATTGTGTGGTGAATCAATTGGGGTACTATGAAGAGAATTATATCTCATGTGTTAATAGGTACAGGATTTCTTTGTCTATGTATGAAATGTACAAAAAGGAAACATATGTATGCCTTTTAAAACTTTTTTGATACTACAAATTAAAATAAGTATAAACTAAAAAAATGTATAAAAATGTTTTTGATCCAATGAGGATGTTGTATATATCATGCCTCAGAGTATATATTTATAGCCCATTGGAGCAGATTTAGCCGAAAAAGTGAAATAAATAGAGGTCAAGTAGGAGGCTTTAATGACATAATGTTTGGTGTGTTTGTCCCTCTTTTCTCCCAGACCGAACTGAACTGTTAGAGGGGGCTCCTTTTTTCTAGGATCCCAACTCCTGTCAACACCACAGACCTTCAACACACACCTCCCCCAACCACAATTGATTAATATAACCGGCATCCGCACAACAAGCTCCTTTCCTCGTTCTCACACCTCTCTCGAAGAATTGACATCCTCTTATCGTATCATCCCTCTGTCCTCTCGCTGCTGCTCCCTACCTGACGCCCCTGTGACCCCTCTCCAAACCTCCCAGCATGCAGAGAGACAGCCTTCCACGAGACCCAAACCAAGACAATCTCCCCAACACAACTCAGACCTATGCTGTCTCTTAGACATTTAGGCAACTCCAATTTCCGCTATGCCCTACTCTTCTCTTTTTACAGTGGGCTGTGCGATTTCCACCATCATCTCAGACCATAGTCAAACTCACACACACCCTCCCGGTGCACAATCATCCCCACTTTACTTGATACAGATCCCAACATCCCTTCCTGAACAGCCAAGTCAGAAAGACAGCAGCTTCTCCCTGAACTGCATGCTACACAATTGTCGGTCTGCAGCCAAACGCTGTCTAGGGATATCGGACTTGATCCGGGCCCATAATTTTGATATTCTTATCCTCACTGAAACGTGGCTCAATGACTCATCGGACCAAACTCTAGACCTTCTACTTCCTCCCAATTACTCAATTCTGCGTAGAGACTGGGAAGATAGACAAGGTGGGGGTCTCGCACTCATTCACAGAAACTCCCTGAGATGCAGGACCCTTTCAGCGACTCAGTTTCAATCTTTCAAATGCATGTCGGTGGACATGCCCACATCCACTACCTCCAACATCAGACTGAATAGGATTTACCTTCCACTGGGTCAAATCTCTTCACCTCTCAATTTATCAGATCGGACAACACTATCTTTCTTGGAGCCTTTAACATCCACTGAGGAAACCAGGATAACAGCTATGTGGACACTTTTAACTCCTTTCTCACAGATAATGACCTGCAACAACACTGCCATAAACCCACACAATACAAGGAGGCCATTCTGGATATTGACCTTATAATCTCCAATCCCCCCAACCTACAGTCATATGACACCATTCCAGTTGACTGGTCTGACCACATGCAAATCCTATTCTGTCTATCTGACCTTTCTATAAAAACATCTGGGCAACCCAAGAAAAAAAAATTATGGTTCAGGGATATACCCATCCTTAACAATGAAGTCATTGCCATCATGGCCTGTTTTACCTTAATTTTGATTACACCTCATCTTAATAGTAATGAGGCCACTGACATGTACAACTCCTGCATGGAATCCCTTATCAACAAATGTGCACCCATGAAGTGCAAATTATACAGACTAAAACCCTTTAGTCCTTGGTTCTCGAAAGAACTTTACGAAGAAAGCTTATCAAAAAATCCTGCTTCACTCCCATTACACAAGAACTGACGGAGCTCTATCTCCTCAGCGATAATTAGTTTCCCCGCTGGAACCCTGCTCATCCAGTGTCTTGCAAGTGGGAGCTAATATCATTGTTTCCCATCACTCTCGGACTTCCAATAAAGCCATCATGTCTAAGTGTTTCCCCTCAACTCTGGAGAAAGGCTGTTGTAGACTCTGTTGATTTAAAAAACTATCAGCCTATTTCCTTCCTGCCTGTACCCACTAAAATTCTGGAGAAACACCTTAATGCCCAGCTGATGACCTACTTGGAACATCAACTACTGGATGTCTCTCAGTAAGGGTTCAAGAGCAACCACAGGACTGAGACTGTATTAGTATCATTATCAGCCAACAACATTCGCTCCATGGTGGATTCAGAGCAGGCTACGGCTTTGATCATTTTGGACTTATCCAGAGCCTTTGACACCATCTCCCCGATTCTGCTTGTTGAGCGGGTGCAGGAACTGGGGGTCACAAACTTAGCGCTGAAGCTCTTTGCATCTTTTTTGAGTGATAAGTCTCAGATAGTTATGGTGGACCAGTTTTGTTCGGACTCCTTAACTTTGCCATGTGGGGTTTCTCAGGGCTCTTCTCTGAGCTCTACATTATTCAACGTGTATGTCTCTCCGCTGGCAGAACTCATGAGGTCCTTTGGGCTGCAAGCGTTGTCTTATGCTGATAACACACAAATTATTATGTTTTTCTCTAAAGACACAGAAGCAATCGCTACAGATTAAAAAATTGTATGCACGCAGTTGTGACATAGATAGAAAAAATCTACCTGACACTTAATGGAGACAAGACAGAGGTCTTTATCTTTGGTACTCAACCATTCATATTGAACCACTTGTGGTGGCCAGATAGGCTGGGGCATTACCCACTCCAAAAAAGTATTGTTCAACTTGCAGGTCAAATGTATGGTTTCGACCTGTTCTTGGATTATGAAATCCCTTAGGAAAGTGTTTCCTTAAATCCTCTTTCCAGCATGTAAACAAGTGGCTTCGGCACTCATTATTTCCGGGTTAGACTACTGCAATGCTTTGTACCTGGATATTAGCAAGAATTGCCTTGCCAAACCGCAACTGGTACAGAATGCAGCAGCTAGACTGATCCTTGATGTTCCCAAATTCCAATTAATGTCAGCAGAGATTCGGAACCTTCACTGGCTGCCTGTGAACAAATGAATAATTTTGAAGGCTCTTTGTATCGTTCACAAACCTCTACATAACTTCGGACCTGTAAGACTTAAAAACATGTTCCAACGATATACTCCCCCCAGACAGCTGCGATCCTCAGGCAGAAATCTTTGAACTGTTTCTAAATATTGATAATCGAGATGGGGAGGCAGAGCCTTTTCGATGGCTGCAACCAAGCTTTGGAACACTCTTCCTTATTCCATCTCCAGTCTCAAAGCTCATGTTCCATTTCGTAAAGCCCTATGGCCTTGACTTCTTAGTCTTTAACCGAACTGCTCAGGGCCTTATATTTTCTTCTGCCTCTCTTCCTACCAAAGACTAACAACTGTCAGCGCCTTGACGCCTTTGGGCAATTGTTTGTGCTTTATATGTTTATTTAATTCATTTATTCACTCTGCCTAATCACCTGCCTCAGCACCTTCAAAAAGGACCTCAAGCTCCTCCTATTTGAGAGACACCTTGGTTAATCACACTCGACCATACTTAAGCACTCTCTCCACCAGGATACAAACTACCTCTGGTATGTGACCTCACCATCTTGATCGATGCTTGAACTGTGTATGACCTCTGGCCAATCTGCTGCAATTGTCACGGTCTCGTCTAGTGATGCAAAAGTCTGAATGTAATTATTGTAACTGTAACTCGCTGTACACTTGTAACCTGCTACTGTTGTAGGGCACTCTGATGCCTTTGGACCATGTCCACGCTATATAAAATTGCAAAAATGAATAAATAAAATTGTGTGTTACTTGTGCTTTGGTGATGTCATCCCCACGACTTCACTGCAGTTCTCTTTCTGCAGGGTTAAGCAGCCAGCGGAAGGAAGCATGTGATAATATGTAGAACACTTGTACAAATGCGATTCCCTAGTGTCAATTCAGTAGTGGTGAACTAATTAGGCAAACAAATAACACTACAGGCTATCTAGCATTTCAATTGTGCCCCCCTGTGATGGCTTGAACAAAGATAGATCAGATGCACATTTTTGGTTTGTTTTAGTTTAGATGGTTCTATCTTCTTATGGTGTTATAAGGATGTGTATAGCGCAGACGTACCATTTTTATGGCCTTGCACCGCTGTTGGATGTAGCGCATGGGGGTAGCTTCACGGTCTTGTTTTTCTGAAGACACAAGTTAGGGACACAGCGTATTGCTCTGTCCATTGTGCTGTGACTACTGAGTGTTAGGGGGGGAATGTCGGTGGTCTGCAATGTCTATTGTGCAATGTGTCCACAATTACGTGTAATGTGTGTACTTGAATGTCATGTGGGTAAATATTCACTGACATTTTGGCCTGTATCACTTTTCAGACTCAGTGATATCCATACTAATATAATAAAGAGAGAGCCCAAACCTTTGAGGCGGGTAATCTCAGGAACCACAGCACCAATCACAACACCCAGTACAGCGTTGGAAAGGGCAGTTGCAGCAGAAGGGCATAGGCTATGCAGACGCCCACACCATATACATTTAAAAGGTAAAAGAACCGTGCCAGCAAAGTAGTCCTTTGTGGGCGTGTCTGCGTTGTGATGTGGGCGTGTGCTGGGGGCGTGACAAATGCTGGGGGCGTGTGGTACGTTCCGCCCTTCATTCCATGTCTCATATCGTGTGCTAATCCCACCCTGCTCCCTTTAAATACCCCTGCACCCCATAATCATAACCCACCCTTACTCCTTAAAATACCCCAACACCCTTAAACACTAACCCATCTTAACCCTATAAATATACCCTGTACCCCAAAACCCAAACCTATCCCTAAACCCTAAAAATACCCCTGTACCCCAAAACCCAAACCTAGCCCTGAACCCTATAAATACCCCTGTACCTCAAAACCCAAACCTACCCCTGAACCCTAAAAATACCCCTGTACCCCACATCCCAAACCTAGCCCTGAACCCTAAAAGTACCACTGTACGCCAAAACCCAAACATACCCCTGAACCCTAAAATACCCCTGTACCCCAAAACCCAAACCTAGCCCTGAACCCTTAAAATACCCCTGTACCCCAAAACCCAAACCTACCCCTGAACCCTAAAAATACCCCTGTACATCAAAACCCAAACCTAGCCATGAACCCTAAAAATAACCCTGTACCCCAAAACCCAAACCTACCCTGAACCCTAAAATACCCCTGTACCCCAAAACCCAAACCTAGCCCTGAACCCTAAAAATACCCCTGTACCCCAAAACCCAAACCTAGCCCTGAACCCTTAAAATACCCCTGTACCCCAAAACCCAAACCTAGCCCTGAACCCTTAAAATACCCCTGTACCCCAAAACCCAAACCTACCCCAGAACCCTAAAAATACCCCTATACCCCGAAACCCAAACCTAGCCCTGAACCCTAAAAATACTCCTGTACCCCAAAACCCATATCTATCCCTAAACCCTAAAACTACCCCTGTACCCCATAACCCAAAACTATATCTGAACCCTTAAAATACCCAAACACCCCAAAACATATACCTCAGTACCCCAAAACATATACCCCTAATACCCATACTTACCTTATCCAAACGTAAAAAAAAAACCATGCTTTTACCATCCATGCATTTACAACGAATTTCGTTGTAAATGTATGCATGGTAAAAGCATATAAAATGTAATGCCATGCGTTATAATGGCATTGCGGAGTCATGGTACTTTCGTAATGAAAGTATGCGGAGTGATGGTATGCGGAAAGAAAGTTGCGGAATAATGGGTGTTTACCCTCCCCCGGTAAGTACATTGGTGGCACGGCGGCCCACATCTCCAGCAACACACTCATATTTTTTCACCACCCATTTAAAAAATGCACAGGTCTCTCTCATTGATGGCCAGCACCGACATACACTTTTAGACACACCTCCCGCCACAAGTTCTAGAATTGCGAACTTTACAGCTGGGAAGCTATGTTCGAATCTCGGCATCAGCTCAACATCCTGTGATTCCAGGCAAATCGCTTTGTCTCCCCGTGCGTACCACAAATTAATGTGTTCTTATGTAATGTAAATTGTGCTCATGCCATGTTGTCGAGCTCGCGCTATATAATATTGCAAGGAAAAATAAAGTAGGGAAACTCGAGTTCACACTACTGAACGCGCACTCTTAAGCGCATCAGCAGTGCACTGTGAATCGGAGCGTTTCACAGGCCTGTCACAGATAAGAAATGCTATCAAAACGAAATCCTACAAAACAATATACTACTGGCCGGCAGCAATTCATACTCGGACAACGTCGGGACTGGCTGCTAGTGGTACTATAAAATTGGCTACTCATCCACTTACTCACTTTTGCATACAGCCCCCTTATAAGGTAATGCAAAGTTATACTCTACATTATATTCTGCATAATGGTTTCATTCCACAATTATTTTTGTGAAAAGTTTTTAAACAGTGCTACATTTCTTCGCTAGGTGAAGGTTAAACTAGATTACGGCACAGATAATAGTGATTCCAAGAAAAACTCGTAACATTGTCACAGACTGTGCGAGTAAAACAAGATTTAAACCAATTAAGTTATAGACACTCAGACTCTCTCAATGGTATTCATCAATCACAGACAGGTTCTGTCGTGCCGTAGCCCATCGCTTGGCCTACGCATACTCTGACTCGTGGGTAAACATATTTTACTTGACAGTAAGGCCCAGATGGGCTGTGTGGTGGGCAAGAAGAGCTTATTGTGGTAATACACTGCATACTGCTCCTGGTTAGTTGTAAATTGCAACAACAATTGTTCAGCAGCATTGTCATGTAAGTCGGAAGGAATTCGTGGCGGCAGGCTGGAGAGTTCACGTTCAAGGTATCTAGCAAAATGTATTCTTTAAGGCTAAGTGTGCGTGAGCATGTTTCATAAATACATCGCACTCGTATTTTGATTTTTGATTTTTTTCTAGTAGCAATAAAAAAAAAGAAGAGAAGACCGAAAAGAACAGAAACTAGACATGACGGAATCAATGTCAATTCTACATGTGTGGAGATGCAAAACACACACTTCAATTGCACTTTAGTGTTTTAAACCTGCAGACTTTTGACTATGATTGTATATTGTCATAACTTTTAAAATGAACTCTTCTGCAAATTAGCCGTCTCGGCGCTCTGCGTCTTTCGGCCAGACCCGGATAACTTGTTTGCCGTAATTTACTCTTTAATGCAGCGCTCCCCCTTTGTCCACCGCAACAATGGGGGAGCATTTAAATTCCAATTGGGTAGGCCCGTAGCGTGGAGAGAGCGCGGCCTGGAGAATGGGATCCTGGGACAGGGGACACCAGTTCACGGCCCCCCCGGGCGCGAGGCGCATGCTTCCCCCTCGCGCTCTCATCTCCCGAGCGATGCGCCTCCGTGCCATGAAGGGAGGGGGGGGAGGGGCTGTGGATGTGCGGGACAAGGCCACGGCGATTGAGTTGTGGCGCGTCCGAGGACAAGGGGGGGCCGCGGCACAAGAGCGCCATTGAGGAGCTGTGAAATCTGGAATTGAGCCATCACAAAGAGCTGCCGGGCCGCATGCGAAACGGGACCATTGTGGCCCCGGAGCACCGGATTGGCTGCTCAGGCCCAGCCCCAACCTCGGAGCTTGAACTTGAATGTGGTAAAGGGGGTGTGCAAAGTTGCTGTTCAGTTTTCTCTAAGGGGGCGTCAATGTGATGCCCGTGGATTCAAGGCTCGGGGTTAGAGGGCCCGGCTGCTCGGGGGCAAACTGCCCTTTCAAGGCCCTGCAGCTAGCGTGACAGGTGGGGGGAGGGGTTTAAATGCCCCATTGTAATGCACAGGGGAAGTGTCGTTGTATGTGTTTGTTGGGTTACAATGGCAATGTCTCTATTTAGGTGCGTTTGCTCTTGGTGCGGCTTTCCCACCCTTGTTCCATGTTTAAAACATGACATTCGTTAATAAAGTCATATAAAGCGGCGCATACAAGGTCACACATGCGCGCAGGTACATTGGTTTAACTCGCATTTACTGTCATGTAGTTTATTCGTTCTTATGTAACCTGTCACTTCCTATGCAAACGTTGGCTTTATAAAATTGCATAAATTAATGAATATAACATTTTACACATTGTCAAGAAAGGGCACCGCTAATAGATCGCACAATACTGGTCATGTAAGACATGCAGAATCACTCGATTATATAGCAGGCTGACTAGATTATGCAGAATATGATGCAATTAAATATACATTGTGTTGCATAGTCTGTGGCATTATTTTCTAGCTGTTATACCTTCTTACATGTAAGGGTCACCAAGTTAAAAAGTCTGCTGACTAACAAGTCCCGCATTCTTTCTTTAAATGTTGCCAATTTTTAGAGGTGTGAAGCTTGTTAACACTCAAAAATGAAAGAAACACCTTCAGTAAAATTTTTGCCTTGAGGGGTACCTTTTGGTAGTTGTTGCTGGCAGCCCCACATAGCCCCTTCCCAGAAAACTCACATGAACCCCCTCCTACTACCCACAACCCCTTTAAAGGTTCTCTCTGTTGCTTATAGCAGCCCGCTTCTGCCTCCTGCCTCCTTCCCTCATCCTCTTGGTCACAATATTCCCAATCACGCTGGTCCTGTGTTGTTAGACATGGCCCTTCTTAGGGGATTTCCCTAAAACGTGTTGTTTTTCTCCTCCTGGTTTTTGCTGATTCTCTTTTCGTGGCCCTAGTACTGTGGGCGCTTTCCCACTGTAATGCAGTGAGAAAGCGCGTGCGCCCTTCCTACACATGTTAGGAAGTGGTGCTTACCTGATTGGTTTAGGTGCTGTACATGTGAGAACCCTGTAAAGAGGTATACCACATACACAGGGCAGGTAGTGCACTGGCTGCTAGCGGCTGCAGCACTGATTGTGCCACCCAAAAGAATAGCCTTTCAAACGTCTCAAGCCTGCCAGTGCAGGCCTGTGTGCGCAGTTGCACTTATGCTCAGGTTCGGCATTTCTAAACCATTAGTCAATTCTGAGTGGGCCATTCGCTACCACTAGAACATCCCTAGGGTAAGCCCTAAGGGGTGGGGCAAGGGGTAGAGTAAAGGCAGGGAAGGTTCCATGTGTGTGTTCCATGCTCAGTTAGAGAATAAACCCCGTGTTGGTTTTCCCTACCAGGATGTCAGCTTTTCCCATGGGTCAACAGGAGGGAATTGCTGAATGACTTTTAAACAACAGTTTTAGCTTACAGCAGGAAGTAGCCTCATGGTGTTTTCAAACATGTCTTAAGCCTACCATTGTAGGCCTGTGTGTGCGCATTTGTACTTATGCTCAAGTTGGCCTTTCTAAACCATTGGCCAATGCTGAGGGTGCCTTTCATTAGCACTAGAAACACAAAAACCTGCCTACACCAAACTTACTTTCAAGAAATCTTAACATATAGGTCAAACACAGACTTCTTTGGTTTGACCAGGTATTTTTAGGTCGAGCCTGGAATTCGCATCCGAAGGATGCGTCCAGGTGGAGACTTATAGCTAGCTGACTCGGGGGAATGAAGGACAAGAGGGTGTTACTAGCTTTTCTCCAGGATTTGGGTGCGCGAACGCGCACGTCGGCTCCGTCCACGCGTGCGCACACAGCCAGCCACCACACAGACTGAAACACACGCGTGCTGGTTACTTTCACTTTCCATCCCCCCACCAGTCATCGGCTCTTTTTACACACGCACGCACGCATGCATACATACACACACACAGGCACACGCGCACACACAGGCACACACGCACACACAGGCACACACGCACACACAGGCACACACACAGACACACTCGCGCACACAGGCAGGCAGGCAGGCACACACACACACACACGCAGGCACACAGACATACAGGCAAACACCACCCCCCCCCCTTACCAGGCTCGCACCACTGTGGCCAGTGTGTCCAGGTCTTCCAGCCAGCCGGCCGCCGCCGCCGCCCACCACTGATAATAATAATGAACTCATAAACACCACTGTGAGCCGCGGCAGAAGTTGAAGGCGATAGCCTTGAGGGCAGGAGCTGCGCATTACGTTGTTATGGGATGACAAGGTCGTGAGGATGGCCCTTTTACCCCCCCGACCCCCACCCCGTCCCGTTAGGTCGCACACTAACGGTCCCTAAGGGGCTCTCCGTGTATTTCCCTTCGGCTCCGGCCACTACATGATAGCCACGCCCCGAGACTTCCGGCCCTTTGTCCCTCCTTCCGGACGTGGCTCTGACACACTCTATCCAATCAGCCTCAGGGGCGCTTTGTGTTCTGAGCCCGCCTACATGCCGCACATTCTGCAGCCCGGGCCCGGAGGCGTAGATTTGGATCTCCGAGGAGCGGGGCGGGCAGAGGAGGCTGGAGATGCCCGGGGAGCAGCCTCAGGAGTCCCCCCCACAGGGCCTCACCAGGGATCCCGTCAGGAAACAACGTCACCCGCCTGTTGCTGGTGTTCGCTCGCAGCGTGACACTGCTGGCACCCGTCTACATGGCACAAAATCAGCCTGGTTGTGGTCCTGGGCGGCCTGCTGGGCTATCTGTGCTGGAAGCACCGGCGCTCTAGCAAGCAACGCAGCCTGCGGACCGCCATAGAGCTGGTGGAGGGCGAGGAAGAGACAGTGCGGGCCATGGTCAGCCCGCGGGGGCTCCTGCGGGGGCTACCAGCCTGGGTGAGTGCGCTGAACCCCTCCCTTTCTACTAAGGTCTGACCCTGGCAACACCAGCCTTTAGCTCCCACCCACCAAAAACATGTGTCACCAACTGTTACAAACAAACC
Source organism: Lissotriton helveticus (assembly GCF_964261635.1). Lineage (NCBI taxonomy): Eukaryota > Metazoa > Chordata > Amphibia > Caudata > Salamandridae > Lissotriton > Lissotriton helveticus. The sequence continues at coordinate 391,530,327 of NC_136060.1, read as the reverse complement.
CACGGACTTCGCCCAGCTGCCAAAGCCAGCACAACCTCGCATTAGATACAGGCGTCAGTCACTGACAACTTCCAGCATCCAACGCATCCTGCCTCAGAGCTTCTCGCTCCCAGCACCAACTGCCCACTACACAGTCACCCTCTATCAAGAAACTACTGTCCTCGCTCCATTTGCTACCCAACACTCCAGACATTGCCCATTCCCACTTTCGACTCACAGAAACTACTTGCTGTATCATCATTGACAACACCCTGTATCCAGCCCCCACAGACCACACAATGCAGCAGGCATCAATCACTGGCAACAGAATACAACACCAAACAGGCATCGCCGCGTATCAGGGTGCACTGACCAAACTGCACCTCATACACTTCACTTAAGGGCAGCAATCATTGATTGAGTTACTGTACTCTATGCCATCAGAGATAATGCATCATCATCCTGCATTGTTGTTCGTCTCCATAAACAACCGTCCCTTCCTATTCCCCATCACCTTCATAGACCACCAGTACCTTCTCACAGCATCCTGCATGTTACAGACTGAACCCTTTACCTGGCACTCACTAACCATAGCATACCTAATCACATCACTTGGAGACACCAAAACACTTACTTACATCACCCAGCATCCAAAGATGGCATCCTCCATTCATCACTAATGTCATGAGTCATCCTGTATCCTGCACCCATTGAAAACAAACTATTAACCACAGTCAACATTAAGGGGATGCTCTACAGACTTCTGGCCTGGGTGAGTAGGCAGGACATATCGATAATCTTTGGTACCCATAGACCGCATTCACTAACAACATCCATCCTCTCACTGGTCCCACCCTCCTGTATCTACCATTCTTCACCCGCTGACAACACCCAATAGTAGTAATTATTCTGTAGCACTCAGCATAGACTGCTAGTCCACAATTGTTAATTAATGTTTTTGCTGGGCTTATCTCTGTGGGGGCTGCCAGCCTGGGAGGATGTGCAGGGATGGTGCCTGATCGTTAATATCCACAGACCACATTGTGTCTACCACCCATCATAATACAATTACAAAATGCCCCTCAGGATAAAAATACATAAATATCATATCGCATGTACAGACCCCCGTGCACTGCAGATTTTGCTTTCATGGTCTGTCGGACAGACCATTAAGGTAACCACAGCATCACTCTGAAACACCACAGCATCACTCTGAAACACCACAGCATCACTCTGAAACACCACAGCATACACTCCAAATACCACTCAATGCCACATAATTACACTGCACTCAATGCAACATACACTCCAAATACCACTCAGTGCCATATAATTACAAGCCACATAATTACACTGTACTCAATGCAACACACACTCCACACAATACCACTCAGTGTCACATAATTATGTTACATAATTACACTGCACTCAATGCAACATACACTCCAAATACCACTCAGTGCCACATAATTACACGCCACATAATTACACTCTACTAAATACAACATACACTCCAGACAATACCACTCAGTGCCACATAATTATAGGCTACATAATTACACTGCGCTCAATGCAACATACACTCCAAATACTACTCAGTGCACATAATTACACAACACATAATTACACTGCACTCAATGCAACATACACTCCAAATACCACTCAGTGCCACATAATTACACGCCACATAATTACACTGCACTCAATGCAACATACACTCCAAATACCACTCAGTGCCACATAATTACACGCCACATAATTACACTGCACGCAATGCAACATACACTCCAAATATCACTCAGTGCCACATAATTACACACCACATAATTACACTGCACTCAATGCAACAATACACTCCAAATACCACTCAGTTCCACACAGTTACACGCCACATAATTACACTGCACTCAATGCAACATACACTCCAAATGCAACTCAGTGCCACATAATTACATGCCACATAATTACACTGCACTCAATGCTACATACACTCCAAATACCACTCAGTGCCACATAATTACACGCCACATAATTACACTGCACTCAATGCAACATACACTCCAAATACCACTCAGTGCCACATAATTACACGCCACATAATTACACTGCACTCAATGCAACATACACTCCAAATACCACTCAGTGCCACATTATTATACGCCACATAATTACACTGCACGCAATGCAACATACACTCCAAATATCACTCAGTGCCACATAATTACACGCCGCATAATTACGCTGCACTCAATGCAACAATACACTCCAAATATTACACGCCACATAATTACACTGCACTCAATGCAACATATACTTCAAATACCACTCAGTGCCACATAATTACACGCCACATAATTACACTGCACTCAATGCAACATACACTCCAAATACCACTCAGTGCCACATAATTACACGCCACATAATTACACTGCACGCAATGCAACATACACTCCAAATATCACTCAGTGCTACATAATTACACGCTGCATAATTACGCTGCACTCAATGCAACAATACACTCCAAATACCACTCAGTGCCACACAGTTACACGCCACATAATTACACTGCACTCAATGCAACATACACTCCAAATACAACTCAGTGCCACATAATTACACGCCACATAAATACACTGCACTCAATGCTACATACACTCCAAATACCACTCAGTGCCACATAATTACACGCCACATAATTACACTGCACTCAATGCAACATACACTCCAAATACCACTCAGTGCAACATAATTACACGGCACATAATTACACTGCACGCAATGCAACATACACTCCAAATATCACTTAGTGCCACATAATTACACGCCACATAATTACACTGCACTCGATGCAACAATACACTCCCAATATCACTCAGTGCCACATAGTTACACGCCACATAATTACACTGCACTCAATGTAACATACACTCCAAATACAACTCAGTGCCACATAATTACACGCCACATAATTACACTGCACTCAATGCAACATACACTCCAAATACCACTCAGTGCTACATAATTACACACCCCATAATTACACTCTACTGAATGCAACACACACACTCCACACAATACCACTCAGTGCCACATAATTATATCTATCTATCGCCCTCACTCTATCTATCACCCTCACTCTATCAATCTATCTATCTATCTATCTATCACCCTCACTCTATTTATCTATCGCCCCCACTCTATCCATTGCCCCCACTCTATCGCCCTTTCTCTATCTATCTATCGCCCTCACTCTATATATCACATCACCACAACATCACTCCGCACCACCACAGCATCACTCAGGGGCACCACAGCATCACTCAGCGCCACCACAGCATCAATCTGTGCAACCATTCAACAACAACTAGTTCAAGTATGTTCTCTCAATGTTTCAAGCTTTATTATAAATGTCACAAAAAAGATGTTAATATTTCACATCTATTCTTGGATTTTCATCACAATAAAATACACTGAACATAATCTTCACAAAAGTTATTTACAAAACTTTAAGCTATTGCCATTATAAATTACAATAACTTTTATTTAAGTATTAATTATTAAAAAATAAATAAAAGCCATTTATTTGTAATATCAATACATGTAAGTCACGTAAATAAAACACATATTGCATTACAAATGCTATAGGTGTCACATTTGCGAAAGCTATACCTATTAGCATTGTAAATGACAAAGCTACTAATTTCGCTATTTTCAAAACCAACACATAAATACAAAATTTGTCATTTACAATACCAATAGCTCAAACTTTTCTAATGCGAGACCTATTGCATTGCAAATGCTTGTTATTTATACCCGTCTATTTTGTGGATCTTTTCAACCTATTTTTTCATATTTAAACACAAAAAGGGGAAAAATATACATTCAATACATTTCCATTAATATACAATGTTATTTTCAAACATATATTTACACTCCATAATACTCTTTAGGAACAATCATCATACATCCCACAAGAAATACATTATACAAACAAACATCGTACATTTATATTTTTTCTCAATTGAGTAAATCTGTATCCAAAAAGAAAGGAAGGACAAAGTCAAAGAAGGAGCACAATCCCCAAATAAAGATACATTTTTCAACTAGCAAATGCTAGTTTACACTATTAATGATATTGCTTGCTCCTTCAGGTGTGCCGACGCGTTTCAAGTCAAGGTAAACCAGTTCCCAGACTCTCATCAGGGCTTTGTCACTTTTCTGTATGAAATGCAGAAAAACAGTAAAGTTTTATTTACAAACTAGAAGCCTTTCCTCTATCTCGCATTACACTGCAAGGTATAAATAATGTACCTGTCACAATCTGGTGCCCAAAACCTTCCAGGTTTCGAAAGGAGGCTCAGATCAAACTGTTTATCTCCTTATTTTGGAGGTAGCGGCTCATTGTATTCATCAGGGCTTTTTAATTCCCTGAAAAAGGAAGAATATTGTGTGCGTCAAGACGCTACTTATTCTACATGAGAAAAAAGAGTACTTGGAAGAAACTACCAGAGTGTGGTGTAATCGTACCTCTGTTTCACAGGTCGAGGTCTCTCTTTGAGAGCAATGTATATCGTACCAATCGATATTTCAAGGCGGATTCTACCAGAAAAAATAGTACCTGTTATCAACACGAGAGTTAAAGAACATCGCGCACATTTGAAAACAGCTACGAGAGCCACGTACCTTCTCAAAGCTGAACGGAGCTGATACTAATCATTTTCATGTATCTTAGAGTGTTACTTAATGATCCTGGCAGCATCCAGGAACAAACTAGCAGGAGAGACAAGGAAATGATACATTTGTAGCCTTCTTGGACTTGAAGCTGAGTCGCTTGTGAACAATCTCTCGCATGGCTATACTTAAGGGCGTACCTGCTCGTAGTTCGACGCTGGTGCCCACTACGTGTGCCGGCTTGATATCGGCTTTTAAACGGCTCCTATTAATACAACACAATTTGTTTACCTCGTGCGAGCAAATAGATGCGGTTTTAGTTCTAATAAGCCACCTATGAATGCGGAGGCAAAAGCGGGGAAAATTATTTGGCACAATACCTCTTGCTCCAAAATCCATGCAGACCAAATCTCTCTCGACTGTGGCGGTGGCCATTTCATTAGCACTAGAGCACATCGAGGGTGAGCCTTAGGGGGGGTTGCGGCGGGGGGAGCAAGTGATAAGTGAAAGGCAGAGTCGGTACGCATGTGTATTCCCTGCCTAGGTAGGGAAGAACCCTCATGTGTGTTTTCACTACTTATGAGGTTTACTGTTCCCAAGGCTTAACATAGGGGAATGGCTGAGATTACTTAAACTGCAGTCTTGGCTTACAGTGGAGTAGCTTCATGTTGTTTACTATCATTCAATTTACAATGACAAATCCTTCCATGTGGTAAAGGTGTATTTGTCTTTAATAGCTTAGAAATGCCCCCAGTGTGGACAGGAGGCAAACTAAAATGCACACAGAATAGCTTAGCACAGAAAAATGCCCACTTTCTAGAAGTGGCATTTCTAAGCTATTAATGACAAATCCACCTTTACCACAAGGGAAGATTTGTCATTGTAAATCGGAGGGGGGTGGCACATCTGTGCATTTCCCAGTGACAGCCATAAATACATTTTGGCATGGAACTGGAACCACAGACCTCGGCCATTTGAGGACCTGGCTGGATGGATTGGAGAAAGAGGCTTTGACACTTGGCCTCTGGGAAGCCAGTTCATGGCCCGCTAAAGATTAGGAACTACATTCCAATACCTCATGGCAGACAGGAGTTGATATTTACAGTAGACATCTGTGGTTCAAAGGGGAACCCTCTGACCCACCCCCCACTTCAAATGCATACCACAGTACAACTACTGGTGCCATACTTCAGCAGGGCAGAGATACACTTGTGGGGACTTGGGACCAGATATCCTGGACTGCGTTTTGCACACTGCCAGAGGAATCGGTTGTGCACAAGGCGGAGACTGCCACTCATTCAGAGTGTTCCATCTTGCCCTCAGTGAGGCGAATCAACTGCCCTCTTCTCACCCAGCCTGACAACTTCATGTTACCAGGTAGTATCGCCCATATTGAGCCTGGGTGGTGAGAGGAAGTGACTGGATTGAGGAACGCTTCTGAGACCGGAAGCGGGTTGAGAGACTGCGTATCCCTCCTGTACTTCGCAGAACTGGGCTGGTCCTGGAAGGCCAATTGAGGGGCCTTTTGATTGAACTGGGTTAGCCTTTAGCCCATTTCTGCTCTGCATAAAGTTGGTGTATTTCCCGAGTGGTGGCCAACCCCTCATTAGCTGACTGCTGCCTGGTTACCCTGATAGTTACTCTAGCATTCTCCACTGGTCCCCTTACTAAGTGTGAATCCGGCTTTAAACCAGTATAGTCAGCAGGTCTTGGGTCTGGGATTTGGGAGGGATTATGCCATAGGGTCCGCATTCATATTATCAACTGACCTTCCAGATATCCTTTGCACTGCGTTACAGTTCTGTGTGAATGTGGGAGAATGTGCTGAATGAGAACAGCCTGCTAATAGTTGCACCGTGCATCAGTGTTGTTTTCCTGGTTTGTTTCATTACCTAAAGAATATTCATTTTTTGACATTGGTTTCACCCTTGCGGCCTTGACCTCGGTGCTGCTGAAAAGTGTTATAAATTCCTGTATATACACATTCATGATATCTTTGTGACCTGGCAGGCACCCTAGTAGTGTGTGGATTTGAATTGTGTTATTTACCAGGGTGGCCCCAGTTCTGACAACGTATTGAACAGCATAAGGGTGCTGGAGTAAAATAAGATTTTTTCCAAATGTGCATATTACTGATGTCATTTTAACATAAAAAGTACCAGTTCCAACATGCAACCTTTAGCCTTCTCACCCGCATTGCCTCTTTTGACCCTTCACAGCACCCTTACATGTGAGCTCAGTTAAGCTCATGATTGCAAGGTTCCTCAACACTTTCTTGCTCTAGGACTTCATACCCATGTGGGGTCCTGGAGCAGAGAAAAGGCAACTTTGCCAACTTCATAGGATTACACTACTGGAATAAAAGCTTCGCCCACCCCTAATTGTTATACATATATGTTTGGACATATCTGTATGGTTTTGAAAATATGTTGTCTGTCAAAAAGTAAATGACACACCAAATTTAGATAATATCCAGCTTGTTATTCACCAAGAATTAATGATTTTGTTTTACAAGGAGGCAAAGAAACACCTTTTTTAGTGTAGCACTTATATAGTGCTTCATACCCGCAAGGCACTTTATTAGAATCTGATTCCTATACCTTTTCAGAATAAATGGCTTGAAGTATGTGGGATGTAGGTTACTCGATATGAAAATGTTGTTTTTTTGTTTGGTTTTTGTCTTTTTATATAGCACAAACTTGACCCAAAGGTATTGAAGCACTTTACATGAGCACCTGTTGCATTACACAAGAATACATTCATTTGTGTGTTTTTAGGCATGGGGTGATTAAAGGTTTTGCCCATAATCCCAGAACGTTGAGCCCTTGCTAAGATTCAAACGTAAATGCAGAAAAGACGGTGGACCACCGTTCCTGCACCTCTATACCAGTTTCACCTTTCTGTATTTGTCCCACACACTAGCTCAGTCACCAACCGTCCTATGATGCCGCTGTGCTCCAGATCCTTAACAGATAAATGAAAGGCGTGGGTAGGATGAAAGAAGTCCAAGGATTGACAGTGGAATTTTCAAAGTTCTTTATTTATCAAATTTGTAAGAAGGTTCAAAACAGAAAGTGTCGCCAACGCGTTTTGTTCTCAAAGAGAACTTCGTTAGGGCTTCTTAGGGCAATATCCCTTCCAAAGGGGGAATGCGAAAGTTTGCCAAGTATAAATAACTAGGGAAACGGTATGTGAACTCGGGACCAAGTGACTGTTTAGTATTCTCTATGCGACATGGTTCATATGAAGGTCACGGTCCCACTCTCAAATTAATGGCATCAAGTTATGTAGGGCCCAAATGACTCTTGGGCCCTATTTGGCCACAGGGCAATTCCTTCAGTACCCCAGAGTTACTGCCTGGAGCATCTACCTTATTGTGTTTTTGCGTCTTTATTGTTCCGATTCAATACACGTCTACATCTTTGATGAACAGAACTTGATGCCATTAATTTGAGAGTGGGACCGTGACCTTCGTATGAACCATGTCGCATAGAGAATACTAAATGTTCACCTGGTCCCCGCCTTTATCAGGTTTTATGTGATTTCACACACCATTTGCCTAGTTATTTATGCTTGGCAAACTTTCGCAATTCCCCTCCGGAAGGGTGATTGCCCTAAGAAGCCCTGACAAAGTTCTCTTCAAGAATGAAACGCGTTGGCTGAACTTTCTGTTTTGAACCTTCTTACAAATTTGATAAATAAAGAACTTTGAAAATTCCACTGTCAATACTTGGACTTCTTTCATCCTACGCATGCCTTTCATTTATCTATTTATAAGACTCAAACCTGGTTCCCCAGTTCCAAAGTTGACAGTTCTGGTTGTTACACAGGTGCATGTCATTCCATGAGATCCATAAAACATGGTGGGAAAACTGGTGGCTGCACATATGCACAGTATGCTTAGATGCATGATGTGTTGCAGTGAAACATAAAAAAGAAGCCGCTTTGCATGCAGCTACCTACCAATTATGTTCTGTCAGCATCATTTAATAGTATTAATGGAAAGAGACAAGTCTTTTTTACTGCTCTTCGAAAATCTAGCTGGATGAAAACTCTCTTTCTTGCTGGTATCAAGTTCCAGAGTTAGTCTGTGTGAGCAGACATGTTCCCCCAGTATTACTTTTTTGTAGGGAGGACACACAAGAAAAGCTCTAACCTATACCATAGAGGTCTTGTTTGATGATGAGTGTGAAGTTCATGTTGAAGGAAGATTGGTCCAATCAAATAACTTGCTCTGATGATGGTGCGTCAAGCCACCACAAGACAATGTACAAATGTGGTCAGCTGAGAAAAGACCAGAAAGAAGTCTGACATGCTCTGTAACTTGCAAAGTAAGTAAAGATCCAGGGTACTGTGGAAAAGTAAATTTTGCCATGTTGTATGTGCCTACGTGTTCCCCATCTTATGTCATATGTGCATGATCGATATGCATGTATTCCCTTCTGATCAATTAAAGACGCAATTACAGTTGTGTCCATCTCTAGTATGTCAGTTTCCAGTCCTCGTGAAAGCTACGAGTATTAGGCCTATGTAAAGCTACGTTGCCACGTTTCACAGTGTGCACGTTAATTCATTGAATTGTCCCCGTTTCTAGGCCTCAAAAGGGCCCGGACTCAGATTCAGCTCCTGTCTCCTGAACCCTCTCCGAGGAGCGATACAGCCCCCACCTGTATCCCTGACCCTTAGCTTACTTCTTGCCACGCAGTGCCCGGCTCGGCCTGGCTCTGCCTCCCAGTCTGCCAAGAATATGTTATGTTTCTAGTTATCAGTCCAACCCTCCTTCTCTGCATTCCTAAGCTACTGAATCGCATCAATAGTTTCCGTCATGGTCTAGCCTTTATGTCTCCATGAAAGAGAAATACTGTATTAATGTTCATAGAATATTCCTCACACACGCACTACATATAGAATAATGCATGCACCAGTCTTAAAGTCTATTAGCCTTTGCCCTGATAACTTTTGGATTCTATCAACATGTACTATAAACACCAGATACCAGATATGCCTGAGTACATGTCACTCTGACACTCCAGACTTTAGTCTCCTCTTCTAGCACAGAAGTCATAGCCCCCAGTTTTCCCTAGTAACACGTCATTGTCAGTTTGCGCGCACCACTAGGTTAGAGGTCCCAGCTGCTCAGGTAGCCCCCTCCATGTTTCCGCCCCATTTATGACATATTCTGTTACGTTTGCATCACATGTCTATGTATACGCCCTGTACACGCCTTCTTGTTACATCATGTTGCCCTTATCTTTCGCGACTGCTACAAACCCCGCCTACTGCTACGCCTACTATATTGAATGTAATGTATTCTGTTTACCTATAAATATTGTGCACTGTTATTAAAAGTTAGCCTATTCCTGCCCCCGGCAGCTGCCATCCTATTCCCGTACAGGCTGTCCTGTTCCTGTCCTTTATGCTTGATTAAAGCCTGTCAACTCCAGCTACCTCGAATCTTGACTCTTATTTATTGAGCTACCTGTTTATTGATTATAGTCAAAAATAGATCCGGTAATTAATTATTTATTTACCACATAATGGCGCCCGAATAGGGACTTGCCCTTTCCCCACGCGCCGGAGAAGCCACGCAGGCCCCCTGATCCTCTGCAGCCGTGACGGAACCATACCGGCCACGTGCAGATATTTCTGCTTCAAGTATCCCTCAGGCCCACGGAGGAGACGGAGGTTGCGGTCCAGCATCCAGACGAGGCGGTGGAGGAACGCGGCGAGTCCCGACCAGACCCAAGCCGAGAGTCCAAGGTCCGAGGTATCCGGAGGCCCACCTGTAATGTAACTGAAGTCCGAAGTTCGTCCGTCCGTCGTCGTAGCAGTCCAGTCCAGTCCGAGGCCTTCCGTTCTTGCTGCCCGGTGAGTACCGTTGCTGGGGTAGTATCTAGACAGGGTCAATTAATTTGTCTCTGGTCCGTGGGTTTGGGTACACAGATCCAACACGAAGTGTCCACCTAGGTGGATGCGGGTCCTGACGTGTCTCTTTATGGGACCGGTAAGTTTCGTACTGTTTTAGCAGTGCATCTAGTCATTCTAGTAAGTTTCTGTTCTACTAAGTTCTGTTCTCGAGAAATTCATGTATTCTGTTTTCAGTATTCCAGGTAATATTCTGTCCGAACTGTTGTTTTAAATGTTATTTCATGTGTTTTCAATGTCGTGGTATGAGTGATTTGTTTTCTTAAATTATTATTGTGTTTATCGTGTATTGTATTGTGTCCAGATTCCAGTCTAAGTTATGCCTCTGTTCACGAAGTTACGTCAGTTAAAAACCAGAAAAGGTCTGCTCGAGGAAGCAGTTCCTGTCCCGCCTAGGGACAGTCCAGGTCATTTTATGTATCATAAGCATGGCATAAGTGCCATATTATATCTAGATTTATGGGTGGAGTACACCAAAGAATTAGAGGAAAAATATAGATGGCCCGTATCAGGTACGTGGGATGCCGAGTGCATCATGCGAGTAGAAGAAGCATTATGGAAAAAGAAAGCCAGACAGTCCCAGAAAGATGCCATCGAGTTATGGCGCAAAGAATCTCATAAAAGAACCGAAAAAGAAATCAGAAAGACAGAATTAAGTAGAGAATCCTTAGAAAGAGCCCAAGAAAGGGAATTAATCGAAATAGGTGAACGAGTTAAAGCCGAACAGTCAGACAGACAGAGAAATGCCCTCATTAAGGGTATGTATCCTCTTCTTGCCGAGGGCTTGCCAAAAGCAACCCCGGAAGCACCATGTAATTTTCCGCCGCCATTAGTTCCGATTAAGCTACGTCACAAACCGACCGCAGCTGATATTTTTCTCTCGTCCTATTTGGATGACACAGTCCCAGAATATGCAAATCCTGTTCCGCCAGCTCCTGTAAATAATGTAATTCCTGTTCCTCCAGCCACCGGGGCACCTGTTACAGCACCTGTTACGGTACCCCCGGTCCAGCCCGTAGTACAAGTACCCGCTACATCGGTCACTCTGCCAGCACGAAGAGTATCAGTCGATGATTCTAGTTTAGGGGCCGCGGGGGGAGGTCCTCCTGGTACCCCGCCGCCACACAAACGTGTAACGTTAGTCGAGTTACATGAACGTGCGTTACAGCGTACGCCCAAATACCAGTCTGTTGCAGATATCAAACGAGCTCTTACCGAATGCCGTTATGATCCAGTCCCAGGCGATGATAATATGGTTATATATTCATTGCGTGTGAGACGGGTGACCGAGTATTTGGACACCCTACCGAATATGAAAGAAGATCTAGACAGAATATATCGTTTCATCCGTACAGGAGAAGATCCAGAAAGTATTGGCGAAATCATGTCTCAAAGGAAAGCTGAGACTCAGCAAATGCTATTAAAGTTTCTAATCAATTGTTTAATAAGGGAACAAGATTATCCGACTAAAGATCCGATCGAAATGAGAGTCCTGACAAAGTGGAGTGATCATATAGCCGAGGGAAGACACAAGACACTCAGTAGTATAGAGAGTATGTACAAGAAAATTCGTAAGGAAATAATAAGGTTACACGAGAAACGCAAAGCAGCACAAGTGTCCGAGAAAGAAGACGACTCTCCTACCGAAGAGGTAGACAACGAGAATCCCACCAGAATAGCGTATGTAGGTAAATCTAGATTTCCAGACCGACATTCACGTCTAGAACACAAGAAAGTTTTTCATCTTCCAGCACCAGAACAAGGTTCTCCTGAGCAAGTATTTCAAGCCACCGATCACATTCTGAAATCACGAATCGGTTATAGTGAACTTAGTACCATGCATGAACAAGAACTAGCCCGATCAGCGGTCCGATGGACTACTGATTCTACCACTTTTCCAGACGAAATAGTGGCACAAATGTTTCTGAAACTGCCCCCAGCCGAGCAGCGACTGGTGGGTATGTATATGATCCAGCACCTCATCACACTGTATGAGGGTCAGCATTCTGATCCAGGTCCGTTACATGATGTTCTGAACGAGTTACTCCAATATAGATGGAGAGGTTTAGGTACCGATTTAATTAGTATCATTCTAGAACAGCGCCACAAATATAGAACGTTTCTGAATCCGCATTTTGTTCATGTCTCACCTCCAGAAAGTAAATCATTTTACATAGATAGACAGCATCCGTTACGAGAAGTACACCCAGTTAGGACAGCGGGTGGTGAAATGCAACGAGTATTTGTTTACACCCCTATCACCAAGATGGAACTCTTAGAGATGAAGAAATTAATTCCCTGTCATGACAAAGATCCAGCAGGGTTCCATCGAGAATTAAAAGACATGCTCCGTATGGGAGAGTACACGTATCCAGATATCATTAAAATGCTAAAGGTCCTGTTGCCCGCAGGGGTATATGAAAAACTCAAGGAAAAAGAATGGGAGGTGGGAGAGAAAAAGATTGATTGGACAGCCCTAGAAGCTGAAGATAAAATACGAGTACCAGGTACCGGTCTTGGGGATAAATGTAAAGAATTGCCCGAGTTATTGATACAAGTTTTGCCAAGGTTACTAGCCACGAAAAAGGAAGATTGGGATGCAATCTCAGCATGTAAACAGAAACAGGATGAAGACACTAGTTATTTTTATTGTAGATTTGAAAAATGTTTTATTATTAACAGTGGTTTGAAGACAAGTAGCGAGTCGTACCCTCATCTTTTTGTTACTAAACTAGTCGAGAATTCAAGTCCACAAGTTAAAAATCGAGTTTTGAAAGTCGAAAGTAGTTGGCAAGCTAATACCCCGTCACAAATGCTCCAGATGCTCCAGTATCACCAGAACAGAATCAGGGAAGAGCAAGAACACGAAAGGAGACGTATGAAAGATACGAAAATGAAAGTATTAGTTGCACAATCAGTTCCACAAGACAGTCAGAAGAGGGGTCCGAATCAAGCCAGTCATTCTGCAGCTCCCGTTAAAGGGACTTGCAATTACTGTAAACAGCGTGGTCATTTTATAAACGAGTGTGCAGTTCTGAAACACAACATAGCAACTGGTAAAACTAAAGAGAGACCACGTCCGCCTAGACAAGAACAAGTTTCACAGACTTCTCAGTCACCCCAGAATGCACAACAGACAGTTCCAGCACCGCAGCCTATCGCTGCAACACAGCATGTTACACAGCAGATGTACCAGTATGCCCAGTCAGAGTATCCAGAGTATCAACAGTATTCATGAAACAGCCTAGAGAGGGAGGTAGGCTTGCCTCTCATCGAGATACCTGTAGATCAAGAGGGTCCCTATGTACACAGTCAAGTATTAGGGAAAGACAGAAAGTTTCTGATTGATACAGGGGCAAGTAGGACTACTATCAGTCATGACGAGGTTCCAGGGGCTCCGCTCTCAGGCTCTAAAAATGTTTCCCTTGGATTTTCAGGAAAGCCTATTGTTAACGAGATTTCAAAACCAGTTACTCTAGAAGTTGGTCCATTGTCCCGAACTACTGATTTGTTACTTACGAAGTCATGTCCAGAAAATTTGTTAGGCATTAAAACATTGAAAGAATTAGGTGCAGTTATATGCTGTTCCCCAGAAGGAATCCGATTGTTTTTAAGAGACTTTAAAGGTCACTATGTATTACGTAATTTTGATCCAAGACTACTGAATGTACCGCAGCATTTATGGGCGCAAGGTCCAACTGATGTAGGTTTTATGCAAATCACACCCCATCGTGTGACTCTCAAACAAGGTATAGTTTTGCCACGAATCAGACAGTACAGATTGCCACCTGAGGCTGTAGCAGCCTTATCCAAAATTATTGACGAGCTTATTGCTCAAGGAGTGGTTGTAGAAACTAACTCCAATGTATGTAATTCTCCTATCATCCCAGTCATGAAACGTACTGATCCAAATGCACCTCCAGTATATCGATTAGTGATTGACCTTCGAGAGCTTAATAAATGTATCATACCCCAGTATCCAGTAGTCCCAGATATTTCTTCCCTACTGACAGCCATTGATTCTGAAGCTACATTTTTTACTGTCATCGACCTCAAGAATGCATTTTTCAGTGTCCCGATTCATCCAGACAGCCAGTACCTTTTTGGTTTTTGTTTAAATGGAAGGAGCTATAAATTCACACGAGCTCCTCAAGGTTTCACAGAAAGTCCTAGTATTTACAGTCAAGCACTTAAGAGACAACTAGACAATATTCACATGCCAACTGACACTGCCCTGCTCCAGTATGTCGATGATCTACTGATCACAGCCCGTTCTGAACGTGACTGCGAGCGTGCGTCACTTACAGTCCTGTATTTTCTGGCCGAGCAGGGGCACAAGGTGTCCCCTTCCAAATTACAATTCTGTGTCCAGCAAGTGATCTACCTAGGCAACTTACTGTCCAAGTGGGGTAGGCAGTTGACACCAGACCGTATCCAGTTGATAGCGAGTCTTCCGCAGCCCAAGACACAGAAGGAGGTACGAGCTTTTATTGGCCTTACTTCTTATTGCAGACAATGGATTCCTCAGTATGCATTTCTAGCCAAGCCACTGATACAGTTAACGACACAGGAGGCAGCCGTATCGACTGTCCTCCCTTGGACCCAGGAACATACACTTGTTTTTAATGAGTTAAAGAAAGCCTTATGCCAAGCACCTGTTCTAGCTACACCGAACTACAGTAAGCCTTTTACACTTTTTGTCACAGAACGTGATGGTACTGCATTATCTGTTCTCACACAAGATCAAGCAGGACAGTACAAGCCCTGTGCTTATTTTTCGAGCACATTAGATCCAGTAGCCCAGGCTTTGCCTGCGTGCCTCAAGTCAGTTGCAGCCACAGCTCTAGCTATCAGACAAAGTGATTCCATAGTGTTAGGACACTCCCTGACAGTACAAGTTCCACATTCCGTGGAAGTTCTTTTAAACCGAACACAGACTCAGCACTTGACAATTGCACGTTTAACAGGTTATGAACTGACACTGTTCCAGCCACACATAGAAATCAGACGCTGCAACGTTTTAAATCCTGCTACACTGTTACCGTCAGTTACTTCAAATCCTGCCGCACATGACTGTGTGGAAGTTGTTAACACTATGACCAAGCCAAGACAAGACCTGACAGACATTGCATTACCTAATCCCGACCTGACACTTTATGTGGATGGTTCATGTATGAGAACAAGTACAGGAGAACTAGTAGCCGCGTATGCAGTGACTACTGAAACTGAAGTTATAGAAACACATCGTATTGACACCCTGTCTGCTCAAGCAGCAGAGCTGGTTGCTCTGACCCAAGCCTGCATACGTGCCAAGAACCTGAAAGTAAACATATACACAGATTCACGTTACGCATTCGGAGTCGTACACGACTTCGGAGCGCTCTGGCAGGAGAGAGGTTTCATGACTTCTCATGGAACCAAGATTCAGCATGGTCTCCTTATTCAAGCTCTGTTAGATGCAATACATTTACCGACAGCTATCGCTATCATGAAGTGCAAGGCACATACGAAAGTTACTGACATCATTTCCCAAGGTAACGATCTAGCAGATCGAACAGCCAAGCTTACAGCTCAGACTCCAGACATTCCAGTTAACAAGACACAGACATCCATTCCAGAACAGACTACTTGTATGACAGTTAAGGACCCTACACAAGATGTCATAGACATACAGTTACATGCTACTCCCGAGGAAATCAAGAAATGGTCCGAACAAGGAGGGGTCCAGACAGATCAAGGATGGGTGACGAAGGGAAAAGCCACATGGTTTCTCC
The DNA here is from genome assembly GCF_964261635.1 of Lissotriton helveticus. NCBI lineage: Eukaryota > Metazoa > Chordata > Amphibia > Caudata > Salamandridae > Lissotriton > Lissotriton helveticus. Next base: position 391,513,978 of record NC_136060.1, on the reverse strand, counting down.
CCGACTCTATGGTTCAAGTCATTATTAATACCGCACATAGTCCAGCACATCTAGGAGAAAAAGCTATGTTAGACAGTATACAGAACCTTTGGTTCAACAAGCACTTGCGAGCTGCAGCCAAGCAGAAAGTCCGTACTTGTATGATATGTTGTCAATTCAATCCAGGTAAAAGTGTCCCGGTGGAACAAGGTGGATTCCAACCTCCTGACCACCCTTTTGAAGTCCTCCAGATGGATTATATTCAGATGGAGCGATGTCGAGGTTTCAAGTATGTCCTCGTAGTCGTATGCGCTTTGTCCAGGTGGACAGAAGCATATCCAGTTCCAGATTATACAGCCGCGACCACTGCCAAGCAGTTGGTTAGTGAATTCTTTCCCCGCTATGGACTCCCTAGGGTCGTGTATTCTGATAACGGCCAGCCATTCTCATCCGAGTTAATGAAACATGTTTCCCTTTTGTTAGGATACCAGTGGAAGTTCCATTGTGTGCGCCATCCTGAAGCAGCCGGTCTCGTAGAGAGACATAATCAGACCCTGAAAATCCGTATTGCCAAGACATGTAAAGAGAAAGGTGTAGACTGGCTAGTTGCCCTGCCAGTTGCTTTATTCTTTATGCGGATGGTTGCACATTCCAGATCAGGTCTGTCCCCGTACGAGGTCGTATTCGGCCGCCCCCCAAATATGTGGGGTACACCTAGACCCCGCAGTATTACAGATGTTTCCAGTAATATGCTGACAGATTACCTAGCTTCCTTGATGTCTGCCCTACACTCTTGTCGTTCACAGGTTGCCGCTGCATTTCCAGACAATACCGAAGTGAAACAGCATGAGGTCATTCCAGGCGACCTTGTCCTTGTAAGGAACTTTGATCGTTCAAGTCCGCTGGAGCCTCGTTGGAAGGAGCCTCGACTTGTCCTCCTGACCACCCGCACGGCCGTGAAGTTGGAAGGCCGCAAGGGGTGGGTCCATCTGTCCCACGTCAAGAAGTTCCATGGAGTTCGAGAAAAAACATTTTCTAAGGACTGTTCCATTTCTAAAGACTGCCTGAAACCAGACTTTGATCTGAATCCTGAACTGAAAGTTCCTCTGTTAGAGAAAACTCCGCAACAGGAGTATAAGTTAAAACTCCGGTCTAGTACAATAAGTCAGCCAGTTTAATTGTCTAAGTCCCTCTCGGGTGAAACGGTTAGACAGGTATCTGACATGTATGAGATAGACCCCCATAGTGAGAGAGTTAGTCAAAACTCTATACGATGTATCGTTTTTCTAAGTTTCTTATTGTTTCTAAGTTTAATGGTTACCTGCACAAGTTATGCATTACATTTATGTTTTCCAAGTTCACATGTAAACAAGTTTTCTAATGCTACAGTAGAGCACACATTTAGTGATCTGCCTCCTCACGAGCTATCCTATCGTCTTGCTATGAGAAATAATACATTTATAAGAATGTTACACTATTCACACCAGACCAGCAATGCTACTAATTGTTGGGTGTGTGGTCGACTCCCCCCTTTCCAGACCCCGAAGGGAGTTCTGCCACTCTTTCCCTTTCCGTTTTCACATAATGGTTCGTGTGGAGCATGGTCCACGTTAACGTCATCCTCCAATGATATGTCCCTTCTGAATAGAACATGTTTCCCAGACAAGCAAGGTCTCCCCCATAGAACAGGGTTAGATCTAGAAAATGAAGTATATGATTTGGGTAATTATTCTTCGAATTTTATGGTCCTGAATGTTCAGTCTGATACTACTCCAGATTTACCTGCTATTTCAGTATTACCAGTTAAAGGCGAATTATGTGTCAGAAAGAATGGTTCCGCACATGTAGGACATAGTGATTGTACTACTATTGTCGAGTATAGTGACAGTGGGAAATCTATTTTCAAAGCCTCACGTCATTCTTATTTTGTTTGTGGTCAGACCGCATATGTTCGTCTGCCTCTCGATTGGGATGGAACATGTTACATTGCCTTCCTACTGCCACCAGTTTTTCTAGCCCCATCTGATTATCACAGAAACACACATCTAGTACACGTCAGACATAGGAGGGAGATCGAGTCCCCAATTGTCGATCAAACTGAAACTACTCTAGAACAGTATCAAGACTTTAATAAAGGTTTCTTCTTCTTCATAGGCCCTGTCCAGAATAGTAAGTTAATCCGTAGGTTAACCAGAACCCTTGAAGCAGTAGTGAATGAGACTACTTCTGCTCTAGGTAACTTAACTGAAGAGCAATCTGCTATGAGATTTGTTGTGCTCCAAAATCGTCTCGTTCTTGACGTCATACTGGCCGATAGAGGAGGAGCATGTAGAGTCATCGGATCTAGTTGCTGCATTTTCATTCCTAATAACGCGCCGTCTGTTTATTCAGCTATAACCAGACTTCATAAAATTGCCCATCAGTTACACCAGAATCCAGGCACCTGGACATGGTCCGGTTGGCTCTGGAGTATTATATCTGCCTGGGGATGGAAAGTATTGTCATTCCTAGGTATTGCAGTAATGATCATATTCAGTTGCTGCCTCTGTATACAATGTGGCCCTGCGATTTGCGGCATTTGTGCTACCTCTTGTATTCCTAGTCCTAAATCCCGTTCCAAGACAATTCGAGACGAGCAAATGATGCTATATGAACAGATAGATGGTATCATGAATATTGATGTTTCCTGATGGAAACGTAGGGCACAAGGAGGGAATGTGGAAAAGTAAATTTTGCCATGTTGTATGTGCCTACGTGTTCCCCATCTTATGTCATATGTGCATGATCGATATGCATGTATTCCCTTCTGATCAATTAAAGACGCAATTACAGTTGTGTCCATCTCTAGTATGTCAGTTTCCAGTCCTCGTGAAAGCTACGAGTATTAGGCCTATGTAAAGCTACGTTGCCACGTTTCACAGTGTGCACGTTAATTCATTGAATTGTCCCCGTTTCTAGGCCTCAAAAGGGCCCGGACTCAGATTCAGCTCCTGTCTCCTGAACCCTCTCCGAGGAGCGATACAGCCCCCACCTGTATCCCTGACCCTTAGCTTACTTCTTGCCACGCAGTGCCCGGCTCGGCCTGGCTCTGCCTCCCAGTCTGCCAAGAATATGTTATGTTTCTAGTTATCAGTCCAACCCTCCTTCTCTGCATTCCTAAGCTACTGAATCGCATCAATAGTTTCCGTCATGGTCTAGCCTTTATGTCTCCATGAAAGAGAAATACTGTATTAATGTTCATAGAATATTCCTCACACACGCACTACATATAGAATAATGCATGCACCTGTCTTAAAGTCTATTAGCCTTTGCCCTGATAACTTTTGGATTCTATCAACATGTACTATAAACACCAGATACCAGATATGCCTGAGTACATGTCACTCTGACACTCCAGACTTTAGTCTCCTCTTCTAGCACAGAAGTCATAGCCCCCAGTTTTCCCTAGTAACACGTCATTGTCAGTTTGCGCGCACCACTAGGTTAGAGGTCCCAGCTGCTCAGGTAGCCCCCTCCATGTTTCCGCCCCATTTATGACATATTCTGTTACGTTTGCATCACATGTCTATGTATACGCCCTGTACACGCCTTCTTGTTACATCATGTTGCCCTTATCTTTCGCGACTGCTACAAACCCCGCCTACTGCTACGCCTACTATATTGAATGTAATGTATTCTGTTTAACTATAAATATTGTGCACTGTTATTAAAAGTTAGCCTATTCCTGCCCCCGGCAGCTGCCATCCTATTCCCGTACAGGCTGTCCTGTTCCTGTCCTTTATGCTTGATTAAAGCCTGTCAACTCCAGCTACCTCGAATCTTGACTCTTATTTATTGAGCTACCTGTTTATTGATTATAGTCAAAAATAGATCCGGTAATTAATTATTTATTTACCACAGTACAAAGATTGACAAAGTCTAGGTTGGAGAGCACAAAAATGATAATAGCTTGAACTTTTTGAGGGACAACTAGGTACATGGAAATACAGCACAGGCGTCTCATCATATGGAAGCTTTGCTTGTAAACTTGAATTACTTCTAATATGGGGAAATTGAATCCATCATCACCCCTGATTTCCCTTCTAAGACTGAGTAGCATGGTGTTGGATTTAGTAGTTGAGGCCTATAGGAACGGAAATGTCTCCTGCATCATATACGGACATGTTCGCCTGCCCTCAAAACACAAGTGTGTGTGTGTCTGGTACCGTGACTTTGTTATGGCCCTAGCATCACACTAATCTATGCATGAGTGCAGAGACCTAGGCCTGACTAGGCATTGTCCTGAACGTGTCCCTTAACCTGTAGTTCACCAAGTGTGCCCTCATGATGGATAGAGAGCTACTGTCCCTGTCCTTGGTATACCCAGGAGTATAGCTTAGTACGTGTTGGGAGGAGTGAATCTCAAAATTCTTAACGGGGTTGAAATTAGAGGTGTACAAAATTCACGTAATTTGCTTTAGCTTAATTACATGAAATTACAGCAAATTTATGTGTAATCTTGTGAAATCCAAATGCGTCATTTTGTGCTACATGTTAGCACAATACGCGTCACATCAATTTTTGGCACCAGGATGCATTTAAACAAGAGCACCTTGAACAACAGCCACTCATATTCTGTTCTTCCCATGTCTCGTTAGAGGTACATTTTCACTGCAGATTGCACTATTCCCTGTAAATATTTACTGCAAATGGAGCATAATTACACAAAGTGGCATAATAGCGTCAGTCATTTTGGAAACTTCGCGTAACAAGAGTAATGTGGAATTCCTGAAATTACACTGTGTAATTTAATTTTTGCCCAGGCCAAGTAGGAACACTACCCTAAAGGAATGCCGCTGGTTGGACAATTTGAAAGAATTAATCCCATCACCTTTTGGGTGATTAGTTGCCAGGAGTGTGGCTGTAAACCTGAGACTGCAGTTTTCCAAGACTCCTACTGCCAATGATAGTGGATTCCAAAAAGTGGCAAAATTGCACCTATTCAAAGGGTACTTCTATGGGTGCAGCTTTACTATTTTTTTGTGAAACCAGTCACTATCTATATTTAAATTCCCGATCTAAAAGATGAATAAACTACAACCATTCAGTGAAATCACAAGAGAAATCAACGCAGACATATCAGACCCAATCAAGGGACCCTCTGACCCAACTACCAAGGCAAGAATGAATATATTTGAGGGCTGTCACACCCAAAACACTCTCCCGAAGCTACACATCTGGGTGTAGCACATAAAGCGGTGGTGGCAGACCTTTCTTTTTGTTCCACTGTGAGACCTACTGACCTCTCTTGTGTAAAGTTGCATGTGAAGACTAGGGGCCCGATGTAGGTAATTCTTATTTACCACTTCTTAAATACCGAATTTTACCGATTCGGTATTTAAGATGTGGTAAATATGAAGGGGGGAGATGTAGGTATTTCCAGATGTGTAAATACCGAATCTTTAAGATTCGGTATTTACCGAATCTGGAAATACCGAATCGGTATTTCCTATTGATTCCTATGGGCTGTGAAGCCCATAGGAATCAATGGGCAATACCGATTCTGTAATTACAGAATCGGTAAATACCGATTTGCACAAGGGTGCAGGGGGTGTCACTTTGACACCCTCTGGCACCCCCAAAACAGGCTCGGGTGCCATGTGGCAGGCATACATGCCCTAAGGGCAGGTCTGCCTGTCACATGGCATAGGTGTGCATGCACACATGTGCATGCACACCGGAATCGGTATTTTACCATCAAATTGGATTTGATGGTAAAATACCGATTCTGTAAGGCCTCTGGGACTCTGAAGAGTCTCACCTACATCTCGGTGCCTCAGAATCGGTAAATTTACCGATTTTTTATTTTACTGAATCGGTAAAATTACCGAATCGGTAATTTTACCGATTCGTTAAAATAATGCCCCCTACATACCTGTCACCCATATACCGGTCGGTAACGGCCGAAAATACTGATTTTCGGCCGTTACCGACCGACCTACATCTGGCCCCAAATCTTCACGCTGATATCCTGTGTGTCACAAGTTGGATGATGGGGACATCTTTCCCAGAACGTGGAAGTGTATCATCTGCTTTGGTATGGCTGGGTGGCGAAGATCCAGACACTGAAGTGAGGAGAATGGAGACAGGGCTACATTTACAAAAGACTTTTGTTAGCAAGGGGCAACAAATTAATTCTCTATGAGCACTGCCATTTGGTTCATAGTAGCAAGGAGGAATGGGATTGCATTTTCTATTGTTACTGCTTCGGTGTTGGCCAACAGTTAGTGCAAGGCTGCATCCATCTCCATCTGCATCCAGTAGAGAAGTGTGGTTCAATGGTTAGAGCGGCAGACCCTGATGCAGAGGTCTAGCCCGGGACCAGGGTTCAATTCCCCGCCTCAGCGGGTCTTGGGCTAAAAAATTCCACGGACCTGATAATTCTCGCCTCGGTGCCTATTCCAATCATGGTGTCCCACTCTGCAACTCTGGGCAATAGCTTGCTTAATCTCCACAACGGCCCCCGCAACGCTAAGGATGCCTGGTCTCCACCTTGGGGTTGCCCAGGAGTGGACACCTCACAGGGAAAGCCAGGACGGGTTCCACAGTGGTATTCGTACAAGCGCCTTGAGACCCTTGCGGGTGAGTAGTGCGCTATACAAGTATCAATTTACAATTTATCCCACGGGACAGATGGGGCTGCAGCAGCTGGGCACGTCCTGGCACAGAAGCACCAGGACTATTGAGCGGTGCTGAACTGAACCCTGGTGTCCATGTGAGAAGGGACGCAGGCTACGCTCACACTATTCAGCAGCTTCGGAGGACTACCTCCATCTACTTCGGGCCTCTGCCTGTGGGGGAAGACTAACTCACCTGATGCATGTTAATCAACTACGAGCGACTGAGAGTCTAACTTTTCTTCACACTGCACCACCAGGTGGAAGACTATGCAATATACTTGTCTTACTGGAGCATTTGACTTTTGGGCACCAAATTTAGCACCTCAGCTTGATTAATGCTTCTTCAATAGTGACTGGGTGTGGGACAAGCTTATCAAGGGCCACCTGGAGGGGGAATAACATAAGGGGTGATCATTGTATGTAGCACAATCAATCAATCAATCAGGCGTTTATTAAGCGTGCTACTCACCCGTGAGGGTTTCAAGGCGCTGGAGATGTGGGGGGGGTGTATGTTCCAGTCCATCGGGTGAGGGGGGTTCGTTGAAGAGCCAGGTCTTGAGGAGTTTTGCCAAGATGGAAAGATAAATTGACTGTCTAAGGTGGAGCGCGTTCCAGGCTTTGGCCGTGAGGAAGGAGAAGGAGCCGCCTCCTGATCTGGTTTTTCTGGTGCGTGGGACCACGGTGTAGGAGAGCTGGGCTGATAGTAGGGTCCTTTGGGGTGCGTGGAAATAGAGTTGGCTGTTCAGGTAAACTGGTCCGGTGTCGTGGAGGGCCTTGTGTGCATGGGTGGGCATCTGGAAGGTGACTCTTGCCTCGATTGGGAGCCAGTGTAGTGTGCGCAGGGGCTGGGAGATGTGGCAGTGTCTTGGCCTGTTGAGGATCAGTCTTACAGCGGCATTCTGGATGTTCTGTAGTTTGCGGCTGAGGTTTTTGTTGATTCCGGCGTGGAGTGCGTTGCCATAGTCAAGTCTGCTGGTGATCAGGGTGTGAGTGACAGTTTTTCTGTGTGCGAGGGAGATCCATTTGAAGGTCTTACGTAGGAGGCGGAGGGTGTGGAAGCAGGAGGACGAGACGGCGTTGATCTGGCTGTCCATTTTGACCTCAGACTCCAGGATGATTCCCAAGTTGTGTGCCTGGTCCATGGGGGAGGGCGGGTTTCCGAGGGTGGGGGGCCACCAAGGTGTTGTTCCAGGCGTCGGGGTTTGGACCGATGATGAGTACTTCTGTCTTGTTGGTGCACAAGTTAGAATCGCAACAAGAATCACAGACCTGTACACTGGATTGAACTGTATAGTATTTAGTACTGTTGTAAGATTAAAAAGCACTTTAATTTCTAGAAAGACAGGAACTGATTTAGACACTGAATGTATTTTGTTTGTTGGGTTGATTGTTGAATTCTGAGGTCATGTCCCCACCTTTTCTCCCTGGGAAGCCTTTTGGCAGCACACCCATACCACACTGAGAGGAAAGTTTTGTACTTGACCTAGCTTGCAAAGTCATAGTAAGATGGATTTGGGACACCGGTGGCAAAGGAACTCAACTACCACCATTGAGGCCCAGTAGTTCCCGACTGCTCTGTGGCCCTGCGAATGGAATCTGACAAGGCCATATTATTGAAGGGTGGTGTTTGACCCATTTACTGCATGCTTTGACATGTTTAATTTGAGGTGGCTCTATATTAATGAGCGTTCAACTACTTGGAGACATTGACATTTGCAAAAAAATCAAAGTTTGTGTAAAACCTACGAAGTATTGCAATCATTATAAAACCACATTGCATATGCACACTTTTTATAATAAAATATAAGCCTCCTTTATTCTACTCATGCCAACTATATGCAATACACTGTCTCCTGAAGCTGAGTTTCTGTTTAAGTCAAGGTTCACAGAAGTGAGCAACTGGAGTATTTCTTTCTATCAAGAAACAACCCAATGGAACAGTATTTTGTATTACATATTTGTTATGCAAGTGTCGCTGTATGAGACACATTAATATCCAAGGAGTCAGAACGTAAAAATAGATCCATAATGTTTGAAATTCTTCTACGTTCTCTTTTAACAAGAGAAGCTTTCATTTAGTAAGGAATCCTAGTGACACTGCAATTCAGCACAGGAAATGAAAGTTGGCTGGAGTGTTGAAGTCCCTGGCTCAGTAACCATGTGCTGCCCTGCTCCTCATTTTCTCAATCTTACTATCTTTGCATGTTTTGCTGTGCAACAGAAATGACCCACGAGTCCCCTAAGAGTTGATGTGGAGGTTTTGAATGTTTCTCACTAACAACGTGATGGAGCGACCGGGGTATATCCAAAGTGTATATCCCATTATTTAGGGTATATACCTTTATATGGGTGACCACTGTCACAATGACAAAGTCACAGTATGACTAATGGTAGTTCCAGCTGATCAACATTCATGGGGTAAAGCACTTTCACCCGCAGTCCAGTTAGAAGACTGTCTACCCTGCGTAATTCTGTGTAGAGTGTCATGACTTGCTCTCCTGATTCCTCTTAGGTTGACAAGATGTGTGAGTTTACGGCTAGATACAAAAGAGGTGGGGTGACCACAGTGGGGCTCATTTGCATCCGTACGGCCCCTAGGCGGTAGGGTGCTTGTCAGAAATCACATCTGGATACACGGTGAGTTACTGCTGTAGCCTTCATTTTGGTGTGGTTCTCATGTAAAATTACTTCATATTTCTTTCCCCACACTTCCTTAATGCAGGTGAGGTTCCAAGGGCCCCAGAAGTTTCAGTCTTGGAATTGATCAGGTACATAAAAAAACAGGGTCTCCTTCCCTCTGCTGACCCCTTTCACCTACTATCTAATTCTACCCCCAGTCTTTCTTTTAGAGTCCACTTGCTTGAAAAAAAATAATTGTGGGTCCAAGTCTCCTTCCCCCTGCTGACTTCTCCACCCCTTTGTCTCTGTGAAACTCTCTTACATATGGATATCTCTAGGTAGACTTCACTGCCTTGGTATATTAGTTTGAAACTTATTGGTTTTGGACTCTTCAAGGGAGGTGTGGGATGAATTCCTTCTTATTATTTGAAATTCAAAAAGGAATCTTCCTTAATCACCCCTTCTTTAAATTGAGGGGCTACCTATTTTTGTTCATTCATGGTGTGTTTCCTCTTCTGTGTATGGTTTGAGTCTGAATCCCTTCCAGCATCGGGTGTCTTTCCTCCTCTGTGAATGGTTTGAGCCTGGCTCCCCTTCATCCTATGGAGACTTTGGATAGCTTCCAGCATATGGTGTCCTTCATTCACTGTGTTTGGTTTGAGTCTAGATCCCTTCCAGCCTATAGAACCTTTGGATACCCTCCAGCCTATGGTGTCTTTTGTCCTTAGTGTATGGTTTGAGCCTGGATGCCCTCTAGGCCATGGAGTCTTTGGATACCTTTCAGCCTATGGTGTCTTTCGACCTCTGTCTGGTTTGTGTCTGAATCCCTTCCAACCTTTGGAGTCATTGGATACCTTGCAGCCTATGCGATCTTTCGTCCTCTCTGTATGGTTTGTATCTGGATCCCTTCAAGCCTATAGAGTATTTGGATACCTTGTAGCCTATGATGTCTTTCCTCCTCTCTGTATGGTTTGTGTCTGGATCCCTTCCAGCTTCTTCTCTTGTCTGTTTTTGACCTCATCCTCTCCTGACAACTTTCTCTCTCCTCTCCACCGCCATCAGAGGAGTCTGCTCTCCTAACCCAACTTTCTCGGTTTCAGGAAGAGCAAACATGCAACACCTGCTCCGGCAATCTGCATCCAACTGGGCTGGCTCCTCTCCTTCACTTGTTCTGTGCCCGTACTGCTTAGGCCCATATCGCCCCCCCTCCAGATTCCCCCCAACGATCAACACCTTAATGGTCTCACCAGACTCTGGGGGCCAAAGAATGGCATGTCAAACCTGATCATAGATGAACTATGGACATTTGATTATCATATCCCTACGTATTATTTAATATATTTTAAGGTTAGATCAAGCATGCATTAAGTATAGACATGTTCTACATGCAATAACTACCAATATTTTTGATCCTCTGTCACCCGCACCTAATTATATCATCCTAAACTTGACTATGCCTTGTCTTTCCTTTCTGCACTGTTTTGTCAGTCACAAAGTTTGCGTGCACCTTATCATTTCACCAACATAGGATGTTCCCCGGACCTCTTAGTCCGTGCACTTTTTCAAACACTTTCAATGAAGGCACTCACAAATATCACATACTGTGCACCCGTCGGTGTCTCATGATTGCGGCCTGGAATCCCGCTTCACTCCTACTGTCACATTACATCTTTTGCAGCCTTGAGAAAGCCCTGGTCTTATTGACCACATAGAGCGAAACACGTGTCGGCTGTTGCACCCCCAGAGTACAAAAAATATGACTTTTGGAATAACAAGGATGTAACTAATAAATCATTTTTACAAGACAACACAAGACAATTGCCTTTTTCTAAAAACACCAGAACTTAAAAAGGAAACAATCTGTTTGATTGAAATTATCCATATAATCTAAGGAGGAGTATATGCTCAAACCCTCACTGCACAGTATCAGAAGTGGAGTACCCCAAGCAGCCTCCTTCAGCCTCACCCTCTTCAAAATCTACATGGCCCCCCACACAACCAACGTCAGAAACCTTGGGCTCAACATCATTTCCTACGCCGGTGACACCCAGCTCATCCTCTCTCTCACTAAGGAACCCGACATAACCAGGCACAACTTCCAAAAAGGGATGAAAGCCACCACAACCTGGATGAAGAACAGCTGCCTGAAACTTAACTCAGAGAAAACAGAAGTCCCCATCATTGGCTCCATCCCTTCCGCATGGACCAACACATGGTGTCCCCCCGCCCTTGAAAGCCCACCTATCCTAACAGATCATACACGTAACCTCGGCATCATACTGGGATCATCCCTCACTATAAATCACCAGATCAACATTGTCTCCTCCGCATGCTTCAACACCCTCCGCATACTGCGCAAAACATTCAAGTGGATCCCCTCCAACGCCAGGAAAACGGTCGCTCAAGCCCTCATCTCCAGCAGACTCGACTACGGAAACGTCCTCTATGCCAGAATCAACAAAAACCCCTCCCCAAATTCCAGAGCGTCCAAAACGCCACAGCCAGACTAATCCTAAATATCCCGCGGCACAACCACATCACCCAACACCTCCAAGACCTCAACTAGCTCCCCGTCGAAAGAAGAATAACTTTCAAGCTGCTCACGCATGCCAACAAGGCCCTCCACAACATCAAACTTCAATACTGCAACAATGTCTCTCCTTCCATGCCCCCAAGAGAAACCTCTGCTCAGCTGACCTCTCCCTAGCCACCACCCCACAATTTTACAGGACCAGATTGGGTGAAAGGTTCTTCTCCTACCTCGCAGCCAAGACCTGGAACGATCTCCATCTCCACCTCCGGCGAAGACCAGTACTGCACCAATTCAGGAAAGACCTCAAGACCTGGCTCTTCAAATGACCCAATGAAGCTGCTCACACCCTTCCCTCAGTGCATTTCCCATGTAAATTCCCACAGAGACTACAGCCCAAACCGCTGAATGGAATTACACCAAATTTGGCTTAAAGGTAAGTGTAGGTCCAGAATGCAACTTTTTTGTGAATTGGTGTAAATCTGTCCAGTAGTTTTTGAGATATTAAGGGAAAAGCACATTTGTATATCTAGGGATCCAACAGTCCCGTGCTGAACTCTGATTGCCTGCCAATACTTGAACCAGGAAGTGTTGGTAGTCAGCTTGGGACTCGGCTGAGTCTCCAAACAAAACTTAAAAATAAAGAAAAGACTACAGGATAGGAATACATTGCACCCCTAGCCCTGGGGTCCCTTAGGGACCCTGCAGGGCAAAAAACTCTTTTTTAAAACATTTTTGCCACAAAATCATGATGAGGTAGCAAATCCGCAGCAACGTTTTTTAAAAATCAAGCGCAGTCTCCCACACTTATTCATAGTATAGACCCTGGGAGGGCCAGGTCCCAGGGGCATGTGGTAAAAAAAGAGGGGGAGCATGGGTCCACCCTCCAATAGCTCTATTGAGCACCAGGGACAACCACCTCCCTAGGGATTTATGATTAAATTGTAATGGGGCCACGTCAACCCCCTCCACAGGGCCATGGGAGCCCCGGGACCACCACATCCTTTAGTTTTAAAATGGAAGGGGCCATGCGGACCCTCTCCTGAGGCTGGTTGAAGCCCCAAGGACCCAGGGCTAAAATAGAATAATTAAAGGGTGCCGCGCTGACCCACCTGGGACCACTGCCTCTCCTGGGCCTATAACATTTGTAAAAGAGGAAGGTGGGCCACATGTCCCCCTCCCAGGCCATATATGGCCCCAGGGAACACTACCTCCCCAGGGCCGTCCCATGCACAGTAAGGGAGGGGGCCTCACGGCTCCCACCTCGAGCCAAATATGATCCTGGGGACCGCCACCCCCAAGGCTGACGCCTGCTGTATCTTGAGGTGCACCCGGGGCAGATTACTGTTTGATTTCGCTTGGCAGGAACTGACACTTTGAGGCAGGCTAACGGAAGCCGAAACGCGTCAGTGTTTGGAAATTCACTGCTAATAAATGAAATTCAACTGAAACATACTGTCTGGAGTGCCTGCCTGTCTTCAATATATATATATTAAGGTCCACACTTTGTCCAAAGTTAAAGCACACTACTCACCTGGTCATCATGTTGCTGGGTGCCACAAGGTCGGCATGTTCCCTCTACAAATATACAAAGTGCCCAACGCGTTTCGGAATACATTTCCTTGATCACGGGCAAGTGGCAAAGTTCCAAATCTCACGAGACTGCCAATAAATGTTTATATACCCTTTAATCATTCTCAGGTGAGTATTGAAACAATCACAATGCATGTTGGGATAAGCAGTAGGCCTGGGCGGTGAATTCCATTCCGCTCGCGGAATTTGGGTAATTTTACGTTCCGCGGAGAACGCGAAATTGCCCAAAATTCTGCGTTCCGCAACTTTGCGAAATGTTTTGCTTGTTCGCGTTCTCAATTGCGTGTTCGCGAGATATTTCCCCCCAAGCACGCAAACAGCGATCGCGAACAATAAAAAAGCATGGCGAACAAGCAATTCGCGTGTTCGCGGAATTTCTTTGTGTTCGCGGAGATTTTTTACTGTTTCGCTGAGATTTGCGGACTGCGATTAGCAAATTCTGCCCTCCCCTAATAAGCAGTCCGTTTTAGTAATATACATTTATCAATGCCACTCATATCAAGCAAATAGTCCATAAGCCCATATAAGGTGGAGGGCACACTCTCTTTTGTGCCAAAAATCTGCACCACCCGGTGTTCCGCACTGGCTTCAGAGTCCCAAAGCTGCAGACCCGCTGTGAGAAGTTGGCCTGATGTATGATGTCCACAGTTCTGTGGGCACCCTGTATCAGTCCAAACAATCCCTTATGGTGGTGGTTGTAAGTCAACCTTAAAGACAAGCTATCCTAGTGGTAGCATGGACTAAGCAGGCTAAAGGCTTAACTCAAGAGGACATGTGAAGCCAGCTGTTTTACCATATGCAATCCTGTAATATCAAATGAAAGGACACCACACAAGTTATATATTATAAAATTATATGTATTTATTCTCAGAATAATCCCCACTACTCTTTATGAGCAATGAAGCACAAGCGTTTAAACAAAAGCACAATATTACATATAGAAGTTGCACAGTTATGGATGAGGCCGGTGGCCACTCAAACCATATATCAATAAAGTGGTATAACAATCACTAATCGATCAGTGGTAAGGCCTAGGGCCTTGGGAATCGCTGGGACTACAGTGGACTAACAGCAGTTAGGACGGAAGTAGCCCGCGGGATTCGGGTGCAGTGCAGAAAGCACACGCATGCACCAATGCAAAGTCAATGGTGCGTAAAAGTTATCGAGTTACAGTTTTAAGAGTCTTCTGACTGGACTAGAAGGACAAAACGTTAGACTTAGACACTAGAGGTGTTAACCACTACAGGAGCACCGGCGTTCAAGAGTTACCTCACCCACAGGAAGCGGGTGCACAGGTGCAAAGATGTGTCGGGTTTCGTCACGCAGTTCTAGGGTGCCTGGAGATGAAGATGCTGCAGGCATCCAGAAGAGAAGTGTCCGGTGTGATCCAAGGGTGGATCGAAGATGTAGAGAACCTGAAAGCAGAGAGGACAGAGTCTGGGTCACTATTCAGTGACCAGGAAGGAACCAGTAAGGAACCAGGCGATGTCGGGCGCAATCAGGTTGATGTCATGAAGCTTGTCTCCGCTGCCACGTGGACTCTGGGGCACCGAGGATGTCCTGGAGTGAATCACAAGCTGTCCCACAAAGGTTGTCGCTGTCGGCGGTGTCGGCTTCCGGATCGGAGTCAACAAGCCTTGGCAAAGGCAACCCAAGCAGGATTCATAGATCGCTTCTTGACCGGACCAGGAAGGTCAGATCGGGTGCTCCTTTTCAGGGGAGCGAGGGCCAATCTGGAGCAACCAGACTAGCAGAGCAAATTTAAAGGTTCGTCGGTACTGGATCCACTAGCCAACGGGCAAGCGACCAGACCAACGTGTCGAGCAGAAAAATGCAAAAGGGCCCCACGCAGCACTCGTCAAGTGTGGAGGGGTGAGCTTCAATGCAAAAGCTGCTCGGGCTGGAGCTTCTCAAACTCCAATGCACAGCTTCGAGGGAGCCTCGGATGCTGCACAGTCAGCGCTTCTTAGTTCCTCCAAGATGGCCGCTCCCACGCTTCAGGTCGCATCCACGGGTCTCAACTTTGCATAGACTGTGGATCAAGCTGTTACAAGGCAGGCACACTGGGTCTTGTCAATCTCTGTTGCTCGAGTTCCAGCGGGAACTGCAACAAAGCAAACATTGAGGTGCTGGATGGTGCCTGTTTGCACAGGGTGGTCACTCCTTGACCACAAGGGAGATTCTTCAGTCTTCTACGTCGAGTAGGATGTTGAAGGGTCCAGAGTTTTGTTTCATAAGTTTCAGTCAGGATAATCTGATGTGCATTGGCACTGCTCCCACCTATATTCCAAATCTGGGGGCTGGATTACCTGCTAGGTCCCTCCTATGGGTGGGACCCAGGAAGGGGGTGGTTACACCCCTTTCCCTTTGTCCAGTTTGCCGCCAGGACTGGGACAGGATGGCCCCAGTACCGGTTTGACTGGAATCTGCCCAGGGACACCTTGTGCGCCCCAGGCAGTGTCTAGTTTCTTTCAACCCTCCCTGCTACAATCCACTATCTCCTGTCTCGGGTGGTGTGACACCTCCCTGTGACAGGAAACCCTTTGTCCAAGCGTCCTCTGCCAAGTTTCGGTCAGCAGCAGGAGGCCAGACTCGTGTCTGTGGCAGCAGCATCCATTTTGTGATGCTGGGGCTCTGGTTAGGATTAACCGCGTTTTATTATTATTATTATTATTATTATTATTATTATGCGTTCTTATATAGCGCTTGATTACCCGCAGGCATCTCGGCGCTTGCCTTGGGAACCCGTGCTGGCTTTTTCCCTGTGAGATACCCATAATGGGCATCCCCAAGGTGGAAGCCAGGCATCCCGCCGCGGGGGGGCCGTAGTGGAGATTAAGCAGGCTAATGCCCAGAGCTGCGTGATTCGAGTAGGCACCGAAACGAGAATTATCGAGTCCATGGATATTTGGGCTCAAGACCCTGCCGCGTCGGGAATTAAACCCTGGTCCCGGGTCTGACCTCTGCTTCAACGTCTGCCTCCTCTAACCAGTGAGCCACACTTCTCCGTTTTCAGTAAAGTAACATGTCTTCTCCCTCTAGAAGGGTGGAATGCTACCCCCGTCGCCAGATCTGGCGAGGGGGTAGTATTCCAAAGTGTATGACACCAAACACGACATGTTT
Organism: Lissotriton helveticus; assembly: GCF_964261635.1. Classification (NCBI taxonomy): domain Eukaryota; kingdom Metazoa; phylum Chordata; class Amphibia; order Caudata; family Salamandridae; genus Lissotriton; species Lissotriton helveticus. Next base: position 391,497,475 of record NC_136060.1, on the reverse strand, counting down.
TGATAAAGCCTAACCAAAGTTAGCAATAACCGCGAGGATTATAATGCACTTAAGAGTATATGGTATGGCAGTATCACTGGAACAGCAGTAAGGAAATGGTTCCGAACACTGCAGACAGGCTCAGCTCATGCTAGAGCATCATCTCACATAAAACCAAGCACTCTGCCTGCAGGATTGTAAAGGCCTGCGATAGGAGTGACTTATAGGTGCATATGTGTCCAGATATAGGTTTAGACATAGGTATACTATATCTAAGCAAGGGGTGAGTACACCACCTTGCCCCAGCTGTGTGAACAGACAGTTGTGTCGATTTAAGTACCAGCCAGGGGTGGCAAAAGATATGCTGCAGCCCCTGGTAGGCCTTGGATGCACCTATGCCCTGAGCACCTATAGTGCATGGTACAGGGGCTGACAAGGTGTCCAGTACCAAATTGGTGATGTACCTATAGTACATGTCTGTGAATTTAGAGAGAGAACAGCAGGCTGTGGGTCTGATTAGCAGGCCCACAGCCACATTAAGTCGAAAACCAGTGAAGCAAAAAGCAAAACTTGGGGTGACCATAGGATAGCAGACCCTACTCTCCTACACCCACCAAACTTTAACCAGCGGTGGTGCGCTTTCACGGCCGGACTGCCGTAAGTATTAAGGTCCACACTTTCTCCAAAGTTAAAGCACACTCCTCACCGGGTCATCATGTTGCTGGGTACCACAAGGTTGGCATGATCCCTCTACAAATATACAAAGTGCCCAACGCGTTCCAGATTAAATTTCCTTGATCACGGCCAAGCTGCATAGTTCCAAATCTCACGAGACAGCCAATAAACATTTATATACCCTTTAATCATTCTCAGGTGATTATTGAATCAATCACATTTATTGGCAGTGTTGTGAGATTTTGAACTTTGTCGCTTGCCGTGATCAAGGAAATATATCCTGAAATGATTTGGGCACTTTGTATATTTGTAGAGGGTTGCACTGAGGCCTGTAGAGATTTAATGTAATACGGTTGACATAAACAGCTTCAAATATTCATCCAAAATAATCGAAAACTCAATCACTGAAGCTACTTTTCTTGTTTATTTATATGGAGTTTGCATGTTATCATAGTAATGCAAAATTTTACATTTATTTATTTTCTTTTTTATGTAGCACTTACCAGAATTGCGGGGAGTTAGAGCACTTTACAAGAAAAAATTACAACTGAATTGCAAAAGGCAAGTGGTTTATCAAAGAACATAATCCTTAGACAAAACAGGTTTGCAAAGATTATTTACACTAACGCTAAATTGTAATCTAATGTAAGGTGGATTTGTAGAGTGCTGCGTATCATCCGTGAGGGTATCCCGGCACTGAGTCGGTGAGTGTTGGCTTGTGGTGAAGCTGGGCCTGAGTACGGGCAATCTCAATGGTCTCGCAAGAAAAGCTGGGTCTTCATCCACTTGAGGAATCAAATAGTGAGAAGGAGGCCCTGATGTGCCGGGGGAGGTCGTTCCAGGATTGGTAGGAGAACGATCGACCTCTCATTCTGTTTCTATGGATGCGGGGTGAGTGAGAGTGATGCTGAGCGAAGTTGTCTGGTAGGTTGGTGGAAGTGAGACCGGTGATTGAGGTATATGTGTCCCTTGTTGTGTGGTGACTTAAATGCGTGTGTGAGTAGTTTGAACTATCAGCGCTTCTGGATGGGGAGCCAGTAGACCTCTCTGAAGAGTGGTGTGGGTTCAGGGCGGGAGGTTGAGGACGAGTCTGGTGGTGGCAAATTTCAGTGGGTCAAACACAATATAAGAAAATTAAATAGCAAATATATATATATATCTATACAGAAAAAAGTGAATTAGCTATGGTTCTTTGTTCCTTGAACGAAACTTAATGGAAAGGGTAAGCTTAGAAAGTACCCCTAGAAACAAAATTCCCCTTATTCGTGCCTTTGAGACGTCAACCTCAGTTCGCACCAGAGACAAGCAATGCTTCCAAGAACCCCGTGCCAATACTGAGTACTGAGGCTGGCTCGGGTGGTAAGACTGTCTCAGACAGATGTTTCCACTCAGTGCGTGCGGGCTGCATCACTGTGCCTGTTCGCATCTTTAACCAGCCCAAACGTTACTTAGCAGGGTCAAATTTCCCTCCTAAAAGACCACTCGGGAGCCTTGCCGTCTCCATAAGAGTAGTTACTTTATGTCGCTGTCTCTGCTCCTTGCTGAGGCCACTCCGGGGGCAGGAAATTGGGAGCCTTCCTCTGCCATCACCACTTTCTGGATGAGTGAAAGACTCCCGCCATCCTTCCTGCCGCCAAGACAGCCAGCTTCCCCTGACTGGGAACTTCAAGTTCCAGAAAAATACAGGCCTTGCTAGGCCTCCCCTTCAGAAACTAGAGCGTCGACAAAGCTGCGCTGTGCTCTGGTGTAACACGCCATAAAGAACTCGATTCAATTTGCGTAATAAAGTAAAATGTATAAAAATGGCTTTGGCTGTGGGCCGAATGTGAAGGGGCTTATTTACAAGCCCCTTGTGTACCCGTACGTTACCTGTTAAAAATGACGCAAAAGGGGCGCAAGAGGCTTGTAAATAAGCCCGAATGGGCTTATTTACAAGGCCCTTGCGCCATTTTTGCGTCACTTATCCCATGTTAAAAGTGATGCAAAAGTGGCGCAAGGGGCTTGTAAATAAGCCCGAAAGTATTTATTATACAGCGAAGCCTGAGAGAAGTTTTCCAACCCACTGCGTCAGGCACAGGCCTTGCTGCGCACTTGTTTTTGCAGGCTGTTGTGGAGAGTTGGCCTTGTAACTGTAAACACACGCTCCCAGGCGAACCAAAGCCCTCAGAGTACCTTATGTGACGGATCAAGGTTCATGTGTACCGTTGGCTGCCTCGTACCTACATTATGGGCAGGGTTGGTAAATAAAATACTATTTGTGTGTTCTGGCTACTTACACCTGAATACAGCGTCTGTATGAGAAACTGCATGAAGTTGGTTCGCGAAAAAAGCAAGTTTATGTCGAATGTTTGCTTCACGAAACGTTTTCCTCTTCCTGTTTTGGATGGCAAGCGGTATGTTTTTAATGTTAATTTCTATTTTCGGGTCGATGCTCATACGTCACGTCTTGTAATGAATAGGTAATGAACCTCAGTGGCGTTCTTTGCAGACCCCACGCTCGTCCAGCTGGTCTGCTTATGTTTCATTGCACTAGGGGACAAAATAAGCTTTGCACCCTCTAATAAACGTATGCTGAAGAGCAAGCCCACCTTGACGAATGAATAGGGTTTCAGTAAAATTTAGAACAACTTTTTTCATATGACTGCAAAAACACGCATGCAGAACTTGTCTGCAGTTTTGTTGGACTGAAAGTAAGAGGTGTTACCTACTAACAGTACCCAGTCATGAGTACATTACTTCCAAACTATGCATAGTTCTCAAGAGGCAAGAGGGGCCACATGTTCAGAACACGGGGTACTTCCATGTGAAAATTAGCGCTTTTTTTACGTCAGTGTAAATCGCTCAAACAAAAATGCTAAACAAGGTATGGCGTGGACTCACTTCAGCGAGCCACTCGCGGTGCAGGAGATCGGAGTGGAGTTGGCGGCTGGCGATGTGCTTCTTGAGGGGTGAGCGCAGCGCTGGATGCATGGGGTCTCCACTTGGTAACGGTGAGCGGGGGCACTGCTAATCACCCTGGTGTTCCTCCAGATGTTCTGGTATTGACGGTGGGGGGCTCCGATGACCTGTCCCCCCACCTGCCTTGAACTCTCTGGGTCAGATGTGCACTTGCTGAGCACAAGATGGCGGAGTGCTCCTCTGCGCTTGCTGTTTAACGGTGGCTCTGACTTCCCTCCTTGTTCATGGATTTTTGGATTCGTCACTGTTTCCAGCAGGGCAGGCAACGTGTGGGATACTCTTCTATTTCGGTCTCTGTGGTCCCTACCTATTCTGAGGCTCGCTCCAGTTCTCTGCTCTCTGTTGCACAGGAGGTCAGCCTGATGCCCTTGTGGGGCTGTGCCTGTGCACGCAAACAGCAGACATTCTACTGGCCTCCCTTGGTGCTGTGACTGCGTCCCCCCTCCGACCCCACTTAATGGAACTCTGCTCTCATGGTTTTTGGGTCCTGACCTGGGTGAATCTTGCCATCTTGATATGTTTTCCATCGATGCCCACGACTCCGGTCCGCCATTTTGTGGATTCTTGTCCTTTCCTTTGGTCCATTGGATTCCATCCTGCCGACCTTCAGTCATTTCTCTTTTGCTGGACTGCCTTATCTCTTTCTACCCCTCAGATCCCCCTCTCTCCTCTCACCAATCTCAGCCTCCGACTCTTCTCCCCCACCTACCGCTCTCTACCCCTTTTGATTTTTTTTTATTTCCCCTTTAACTCCGTAAATATGTGATATATACTTGTCCAGCCTAATCGCTAGTAAAATGTAATTCTGAGCAAATCTACTATTTGTATATATATGTATATAGAGATAACTCTAACCACTAGCATATGTAGTAGACCGTTGTACTCACTACCATTCCTATGTGATTCTTGGAGTTTATCCATTTGTATCTCTTCCTTGTGTGACTTTACAACTTGTACACTTGCAATTGTTTCTGTTTGTATCTTTTATGTAACTCATGTAATCCTAAATCCTTATGTATCGCTAGTGGTTCTTTTGTAAAGCGCTCTGACACCTTCGGGTAATGTTCGCACTATATAAAATCGCATTAAATTAATACAAATAAAAAATAAATAAACTCTGGAGTTACCAGTGTAAAAGTTTCAGACTACTCACAAGAAAAATCTAAGCACGGGATGTACTGCAAAGAAAATGCTTGACAGTTGCTAATGCAACGTGGTTTCAGAGTTCTTGTCACGAAATAAATGTCATGGACGTCATGTAGAGGTCGCTAGGGGTCGCAGCTGCGATCCCTGGCTTACCCCTTGCGACCCCTGACACGGTGTTTGCAACCCTCAGAAGTAGCAAAGTCAGTGCCAAAAAGACCGAGGCAGCTTATCCTTGTGGGCTTCGGTGCTTACCCTTGTTACCATGGCGATACCATACAAGTCAATAAAACTAAGCCAGCATCATCACCATTTTGGCTTTATTTTCTGTTCTGTATAACAGCTTGTTCAATCCATCTAATGAGGCCTGATCTCAGTTCATGTGTCCATTGGTGGTCTCCTAGGTAACCTCCTGTGTGGTCATTTGTTTGTGGTATTCATATAAAGTGACCTTGACCAGAGAATGGGAGGTAAATGTGTGATTACTGGTAGGGCACATGGCCACGTACATAGTCAGGGCCGGACTGGGAACTCAAATCAGCCCTGGCAATTTTGACGGACCAGCCTGTCCCCTGACTGCTTTTGTTACTGGGGGCCGATATAGCAGCACCGATGAAAAAACAGCCACCGGTAAGAAAAACAGCCCATACCACTGCAAAATCAGCACCCACCATCCTTCCAGCCTCCCGGTAAAATGCCCGATGCCCGCTACGGCCAGCCCGTCCTTGTACATACTAGCAGTAATGCAAGAGTAAATATGGGCAGGGTAGAGAAGATGGCTAGGGTGAGGGGGCTTCAAGAGTGTGCAGGGAGAGATCAGCAGGTTGGTGCCAGGGATATGTGGCCGAGGCATTGAAAGCCAATGAATACCTGCAGCGCAGCCAGATGGCTGAGGGACGTGCCTAGAAAAGGTGAGGGCATGTAGAGGGAACGCAACTCAAACAAATGTGGCTAAGGAGAGCTTTCAATTGTGATGCAATGCTTCAGAATTTCACCTGTTTGAAAGCAAGCCATTAGAAAACAATAACACATAAAACATTTTTCGTTGGAAACAGGGACTTGGGACGCGTCCAGCACACTTTAATCATCTGCGTGATCCTATGAACAATAGTTTGTATTTACTCCAGGTACCTATTGACCTTCGCGTCAGACGTAGCTGATGGTAATCTGAGCAAACACATGAAATCATTCCCTTACTGCTGGGCATTGCAATCATTAACCAGGCAGTTGTGTTGCTTAGCAAAGCATCCCGGGGAGCGTCAACATCATGGCTTTGTTTATTGTATGAAAAGCAGATGACATAGGCAGCAAAATATGTCCACAATAAAAATGTGAGCCCTTGTTGGCAGTCCGAAAGATCATATTTTGGCATCACTGTTGTCTTAATGTAGTTAGGAATTAAGGGGCAGTGCCTGGCCGCAGTCACCAGTAATGTACACAGAGGTAAGCCCACAAAGTAATCTATTATAGCCTTAGAGCCCGACGTAGTAGGCATTACTGGCCATTAAAGGCCTGCTCCAGTGTTAAAAGCCCGAGCCGAAGATGAGAACCTTTCACCAGGAAGAGATCCCTTAATGGCCGGTAAAGCCCACTATGGAGGGCTTTAAAGCTACTAGAACATTCCGCCCCTAGAGGGCAGAATGTTCTAATTTGTAAAAACAAAGGACTGTCAGAGCCCGAGGGGGTTTAAATCCCCGCAGGCTCAGAGAGGCCTTTATTCACAACAACAGCTGTGAAATTAAAAACATTGGAATGTTGCTCACCGGGTTTCTACCGGCCATTAGAAACCCGGAGCACATCACTGCCTACACTGGAGCGCTCAACATTCCAATGTTCTAATTACACTATCACCCATCATCATCAGTTACTTAACCTAAATCCTACCTATAACACACCTTATCCCCCACCTCACACTCCTCCCCCCATATCGTTCACCTGTCAAAGGTGGAAGTTGCATGTAAATGAGAAACTGAGTAGGCTGCCTGCTTTATGACTCTGTAAGAATAGAAATGAACACTGCAAGTGTACTGGTATTTTGTTGATGCGCCTCACATTAAACACATCATTAGTTATTGTATTATTATGGTCATCAGTTATTATAACTAAAGGTGGGCGAGTCAATAAATTGACATGTGGGGAGATGTTCCAGAGCTGAGAAGAGCATCTGGCTGAGCTCTAAGAGCCCAGGCATTTATGTACCTTGAAGATATATGTACTGTGTAGGTACGTATATGTGGAATTAGGTATAATATTCTGTCCTCCATTTTTAGTACCCTTGATATTCTGACTACGATCATTAGTATACACACACCATCATGCCTCTAGCACCAGAGCTGAATTAAAAAAAAACTTGTGAGTTTGGTGGATGTGGTACATCTGCTAAAATGTAGCAGATGTTCTGTATGCAATATTGCAAGTGCATTGAAGTCACTTCTTGGTGGATACCCCAATCTGCTAAACTCTAAATAACCCTCTAATCATATTACATCTTTTGTGTGGGGTGACTCCTTTACTGTTACATCACATTGTTGTATTAGTTGGCTAAACGATTTAGCCAATAAACAGGGTTTCTTGCTCTTAGGTTGCTTCATGAGTCTACCTCTACATACATTAATTCTGATATCAAACCATAGGTATCCTCCCCTTGCAGAAAAATTGTAGCGATTACCTTAGGAGTTTTTGAGGTACAGCAGGCCATGCTCAATGGTCACAAAGCCTCAATGAGGTAGAACAGACTGTATTTTGCAGAAGAGGAAGCAGTAACAGTCCACTTCCACCCTCAGAACCCAGCTATACTTTCAATCACTCACTGACTGTATCTTTGCCTTTGACCCTGTACAGCACTCTACTGCCTTTTGGTAAGTCCACGCTAATCAAATACATAAATGGATACAAGAGGAGGGTGCAGTATAACAGAGAGATCAGTTTTGGAAGCATCACAAATACATCTTGGGCAGCTAAATGGTATGCTAATTCATACAAAGCATACACTTACCTAATGGCATCTAGCAACTGAGCAGTTAAAGCTATAATGGAAAAACGACTGGAAAATCTGGGAACGAACAGTACATTTTTTAATGTTTGGCTGAACAGACAATGATCTTCTGATTTACGAATAGTCAGTAGTTGTGCATTATTTCTCCTAAGTATGATACATTTTTTCCTGTAAATTCAATGTGTCTATATTGGCAGATTGCCATCTGACAACTGCCTGCGAACTGCATGATCTAGATGGAATGTATTGAATAGGACACCATCAAAAGTATACATCCTATAAGTAACAGGTGTCAGGAGCATAGAATAGGGAATATATGGGCAAAGCTCTTGAGAAGGAGCTGCGTTTAAGCAGGTAGAAAACAATGCTGATTTTCATGGAGAATATCTAACATAGGGCTCTGGTTTAGAAAAAGGCTCAGTACCCCTAGGTGCCAATACTAGTAATAATGCGACCGGCCTATACTATATGCAGTTCTATTTTTAAAGCAATTGAGATTTTGGTTAAATTGTCAACGCAGGAGCCAACTTCACTTAGTCTTCTTGGAAGCCAATTCTACACATCAGTTAAGCTGCAGATATTTGATCTATACTCTCTGACCTCGATGGATGGTTTGTACCTACCAGTAATGTTTATAAGCAAACATCTGTGTTATCACAGTGCCTGCCAACAGATTAGCATAGACCTAGATAAAGTCAGCTGGTTATTTGTTCAATGATATACAGTATGTGATGTGTAGCCTTATGCGTGTTGTGGAGATTGCCATGGTGTGCACCCCGCTGGCACTGTAAGGGATCTATTGGATTACAGAAACCCTCCCTAGGGATGACTAGCCTATGAACTCTCAAGGCTGTTGATTGAGCTACATATTGGAAATGCAAAAAGAACAATTGATGGACAGAATGCAGAACAATGTAAAACATTCACCCCAGTACAGAGATCTGGGCCTAAATTCATTGTTGTTTTGCTCCCCATGCCATTCAAGTTTGGACCGAACCATATGCAAATCAGTCTTGACTCTGCGCCCAATGGGATATAGATTGGAAAATCCTGTGCCTCCAGGGTAGTTTGGATGATTAGGGCGGGCAATGGCAGGCCTGATGGTCGAAGCACTGAGTTGGTGGGTATCAGGTCTTAACAAGAGCCTCAGAACGAAAAAACACCTGTGGTCCTATCAAAATGATCAACGTGCACTGCAGAAAATTAGCGGAACCTGGCTAACTTGCAAGAAATATAATTACCGGCAGTAATTAAAGTAAAAGATTTGGTACGCCACCTCTGGTAAGGAGAAACAGAGTAGGTATATAAAGGGTGACCTGTATACAATACTATATCAGGAAATATACATCAGTGCAGGAAGCAAACAAAACACAGTTGTTGTGTGACCATCACAGGGTCTCACCACCCAGAGTACTTACTGACTGAAGGAAAGGTGTGTTGTAAGGTCTCGCAGCCTCTAACTGAACAGGCACCAATGATTCGAGGTAGGGTGCAGCAAAGATAAGAGCTGGCATCCCTCTAGGACTGACGATTCATGATGCTTGGCTTCCAGTGGTCTGACAAAACCAAGCATGCATTGGCAAATCAAAAGGTCTTGCCTATGTCAAAGCTTTTGTCTTTGCCAATGCCTTTTAGTCATGTTGTACAGAAGCGTGGCTGTGCAGGATAGCTAAAAGCAAAGTTAGCAAAAAGCCCTATGATACATCCAGTGCTGGCCACGTAATAGAGCTTTTTTTTCTTACCTCAAGTGAGGACAGGACAGGGCAAAACAAGGGGAGAGCGGGAGAGGGGGAAATGCAACAGGGACAATGGGGAAGTGGGAAGGGAAAATAGTAGCATGGGCAATGGGGGAAAGATGTAAAAGCAACACAGACAACAATGGGTGGGAAGGGGTAAAAGCAACACAGACAACAGCGGTGGGAGGGCCTTAAAGCAACTAAGACATTGGGGTATGGGAGGGGGTAAAAGCTACACGCACAATTGAAAGTGGAAGCGGGTAAAAGCATCCTAAACAACGGAAGATTGGAGGGGGAAAAAGAAACACAGACAATCGGGGGATGGAGAGGAAAAAGAAACACAGACAACGGGGGCAATCAACAATGCACAAGCAACAACGGTGGAATAAAAGAAAAAAGTACACCAATCCCAGTGTGAGTAGCAGTGGAATGACACTAATCAAAGACATCAATCTGTACTTGGTCCATTCTCCTGGGGAAAGAAGGGAAAATGAAGCCGATACATGCTGCCCAATTAGGAGGCAGAAAATAAAAGTGACAATGAAACCAACAAATGGTAAGCAATGGGTGGGCTTCAAGCTCCTTGTCTTATACAATATCTGTCACGGGCGAGACCTAAAAAGCAACATTCACAGCTCGAGAGGTGAACCATGGGAGACTGCCAAAACAGGCTTCAGCACATTACCCAAGCTTCTAGGGTGATGGTAACGAGGGAGCTGGCGCCAGTCAGAACAGCAATCTCTGATTCTAGTGGCAGTGTCCAGCGTCAAATGGGCACGTTTTCCACAGTGATCCTCAAGCCGTCTCTAAACACAGGGTGCTAATAAAATGGAAAATAATGCAGTCTCTCTCAGAAGTAAACCAGCAGAGGAAGATGTGATGGGAATCAGAAATGCAAGAAGGTTTGGAAAAGGGGACTTGTAGGTGACCTTGTAGGTGGCAGGAGGTAGGAGGCAGTATCTGATGTACCAATGCAGTCTGAAGATGAGTCAGTCCCTCCTCAAGCCTCCTGCAGGACAGTCTATCAGATATTCTGCCGGGAGAGGGGAGGGGTCATCCTTTGTTTCACACCACTAATGGCAACATATTTGTTTTTAAGCTGCTGTGAGTGATGCACGTTGGTTTTGCTGCTCTGGGTCACAATCTGAACGCTCTTTGCAGTGTTGTAAATATGACAGCCAAGAATTAATTAGCCTAAGTTATTTTTCTCCAAACCAGAATTCTTTCCCTGATTTATTTGTGTCAGAGAAAGTTAATGTTCAGCAGGTAGCGCTGGAATTTTTTCATTAAGTAGGGTTCACTTCAAGTCACTCAAAGATGTGTCTGCAAGCATTAGCTTGCATAGCGCTGTTTTGGCAGTTTCACAGCTGATATGAAAATAGGGGAAGTTATTAAAAACGTCTGAGTTCATGCGGGTCAGTAGAACGCAAATTACAAAAATATAAGTGAGTTTTCTTGAGGTGTTTTCCCATATCCATCTTAACAAGAGTTTTCATCCTCAGGCAGTTTTGTTTTACTTTAGGCTCCTAGCTAAGCATAATAAATATTGCAGACTCAATACCAAAACAGTATTTACAGAGTCTGCCCAAATGTTACGAAGCATGTTAAGTTTCTTGAAATATTACTTGTTCTATCAGACGCGAAATAAAATTGATTAATAATTGTATCTCTTGATAAAAAAAAATAGTCCACACTCACAATGCACCACAATTGGTTACTGCCAAAAAGTATTGTGCACCATAGCAACATACAAAAATGTTTAAAAAAGAAGTGTATTATTTACATTCACTAGTTTAACACGATTGGGTTTAAAAAATATGTTCTTATCACTTCTATCATTGAGTCCAATCATTTTCTCTTTTTGTCATGCGGTTCTGTTAGACAATGTACTAGACTGAATAAAAAGGATCTAAACCACATCCTAATACGTGGCCCTATTTTGAACATTGAACATGAGAAAGATTCTAGGGTATTGGTCGACACAGAAGTAAAAAGAGTAAGACAGGGAACCAATGATAGTTTTAAATTCCCAGTAAAAGGGGTTATTCTGTGCATCCATCCATGCAATGTTCCCGGGTCCAGATTTATCAATTCCAGGTATGGGATGCTTTCCTCCCCAAATCTTCTTATTTTTCTTTCACATGAGCTAGTGCCTGCTGAAGGAGACTAAATGAACCCCAATCTAAAGTCAAGGAAAAGTCATTTTTATAAAGCAGCGGCCATATTCCTCTCCGCCCGATGTATCTCCATTGATTACTCCTTTCACAGGACCATTTCTGTCGTGTTTAGTATCGAAAGATCCTTTTGGCATAGGAAAGACCCATGATGTGGACCTTTGATCTTTGGCCTTAGCCTTTGGTAGGGTAATATATTGTATTTGTAATGTACAATCTGCTATGTAGGTTTGTGATGTTTTTTATTTTTGTGGATAATTTATATATATAAATATATATATATATATATATATATATATATATATATATATATATATATATATATATATATATATAGCACAAATCTCCTTCCCAGAAAAAAGGAGCAGAGACCCAAGGGGAAACAGTTGGAGGCGTTTATTTCAAAGTCAGTGGCGGATGCATTTCTGGCCGGTGATAGCCTTCGTCAGCGCCCAAAAGCCTCCTCAAGAGATGCAGCACTCTGCTGATGGGTCCCGCCCTTATAAACCTGTAGTAACAAGTCTGCACCGCCCCTCAGTTCTTGATACAGCTCACCTGTGTAGTACCCAGTTGGTGTAGGGAAGCTACAAGTCCCAGAGTTCCCGATGGTAGGTTCCTGGAGGCATTGCTGGGGGGTTTTAGAGTAATAATTAATTCCTTGTGCATGCGTGCAGGAAGCAAAGTGTGCCCTCCAAAATTAAAAAACCAAAATGTTAATGATTTCTTAGAAAGCGGCTTTACAGTCCTCCAAAACAGCGCCTCCTCTGCTCCCCTGTACCGCTTCAGCCACAAAGTCCAGGGATACATGCGGCAGGGACTGCAGTGAAATCACACGCTGCCCAGAGCGAGGTTAATAACCTCGCAACCACCAAACTTCTTCCCCGGGCTCCTTGGCGGACATAGGACCATCCAAACACCTTTGGCACCAAAAAGAACTGGAACAGTTCAAGCCAGTTAAGTCCAAGCCCAAAGCGAAGCGGGGGTACTCTGGAAAGCGTCTCTGGCTGACGCTGGATATGTAGCACAAATCTCCTTCCCAGAAAAAAGGAGCAGAGACCCAAGGGGAAACAGTTGGAGGCGTTTATTTCAAAGTCAGTGGCGGATGCATTTCTGGCCGGTGATAGCCTTCGTCAGCGCCCAAAAGCCTCCTCAAGAGATGCCGCACTCTGCTGATGGGTCCCGCCCTTATAAACCTGTAGTAACAAGTCTGCACCGCCCCTCAGTTCTTGATACAGCTCACCTGTGTAGTACCCAGTTGGTGTAGGGAAACTACAAGTCCCAGAGTTCCCGATGGTAGGTTCCTGGAGGCATTGCTGGGGGGTTTTAGAGTAATAATTAACTCCTTGTGCATGCGTGCGGGAAGCAAAGTGTGCCCTCCAAAATTAAAAAACCAAAATGTTAATGATTTCTTAGAAAGCGGCTTTACAGTCCTCCAAAACAGCGCCTCCTCTGCTCCCCTGTACCGCTTCAGCCACAAAGTCCAGGGATACATGCGGCAGGGACTGCAGTGAAATCACATGCTGCCCAGAGCGAGGTTAATAACCTCGCAACCACCAAACTTCTTCCCGGGCTCCTTGGCGGACATAGGACCATCCAAACACCTTTGGCACCAAAAAGAACTGGAACAGTTCAAGCCAGTTAAGTCCAAGCCCAAAGCGAAGCGGGGGTACTCTGGAAAGCGTCTCTGGCTGACGCTGGATATGTAGCACAAATCTCCTTCCCAGAAAAAAGGAGCAGAGACCCAAGGGGAAACAGTTGGAGGCGTTTATTTCAAAGTCAGTGGCGGATGCATTTCTGGCCGGTGATAGCCTTCGTCAGCGCCCAAAAGCCTCCTCAAGAGATGCAGCACTCTGCTGATGGGTCCCGCCCTTATAAACCTGTAGTAGCAAGTCTGCACCGCCCCTCAGTTCTTGATACAGCTCACCTGTGTAGTACCCAGTTGGTGTAGGGAAACTACAAGTCCCAGAGTTCCCGATGGTAGGTTCCTGGAGGCATTGCTGGGGGGTTTTAGAGTAATAATTAACTCCTTGTGCATGCGTGCGGGAAGCAAAGTGTGCCCTCCAAAATTAAAAAACCAAAATGTTAATGATTTCTTAGAAAGCGGCTTTACAGTCCTCCAAAACAGCGCCTCCTCTGCTCCCCTGTACCGCTTCAGCCACAAAGTCCAGGGATACATGCGGCAGGGACTGCAGTGAAATCACACGCTGCCCAGAGCGAGGTTAATAACCTCGCAACCACCAAACTTCTTCCCGGGCTCCTTGGCGGACATAGGACCATCCAAACACCTTTGGCACCAAAAAGAACTGGAACAGTTCAAGCCAGTTAAGTCCAAGCCCAAAGCGAAGCGGGGGTACTCTGGAAAGCGTCTCTGGCTGACGCTGGATATGTAGCACAAATCTCCTTCCCAGAAAAAAGGAGCAGAGACCCAAGGGGAAACAGTTGGAGGCGTTTATTTCAAAGTCAGTGGCGGATGCATTTCTGGCCGGTGATAGCCTTCGTCAGCGCCCAAAAGCCTCCTCAAGAGATGCAGCACTCTGCTGATGGGTCCCGCCCTTATAAACCTGTAGTAACAAGTCTGCACCGCCCCTCAGTTCTTGATACAGCTCACCTGTGTAGTACCCAGTTGGAGTAGGGAAACTACAAGTCCCAGAGTTCCCGATGGTAGGTTCCTGGAGGCATTGCTGGGGGTTTTTAGAGTAATAATTAACTCCTTGTGCATGCGTGCGGGAAGCAAAGTGTGCCCTCCAAAATTAAAAAACCAAAATGGTAATGATTTCTTAGAAAGCGGCTTTACAGTCCTCCAAAACAGCGCCTCCTCTGCTCCCCTGTACCGCTTCAGCCACAAAGTCCAGGGATACATGCGGCAGGGACTGCAGTGAAATCACACGCTGCCCAGAGCGAGGTTAATAACCTCGCAACCACCAAACTTCTTCCCGGGCTCCTTGGCGGACATAGGACCATCCAAACACCTTTGACACCAAAAAGAACTGGAACAGTTCAAGCCAGTTAAGTCCAAGCCCAAAGCGAAGCGGGGGTACTCTGGAAAGCGTCTCTGGCTGACGCTGGATATGTAGCACAAATCTCCTTCCCAGAAAAAAGGAGCAGAGACCCAAGGGGAAACAGTTGGAGGCGTTTATTTCAAAGTCAGTGGCGGATGCATTTCTGGCCGGTGATAGCCTTCGTCAGCGCTCAAAAGCCTCCTCAAGAGATGCAGCACTCTGCTGATGGGTCCCGCCCTTATAAACCTGTAGTAACAAGTCTGCACCGCCCCTCAGTTCTTGATACAGCTCACCTGTGTAGTACCCAGTTGGTGTAGGGAAACTACAAGTCCCAGAGTTCCCGATGGTAGGTTCCTGGAGGCATTGCTGGGGGGTTTTAGAGTAATAATTAACTCCTTGTGCATGCGTGCGGGAAGCAAAGTGTGCCCTCCAAAATTAAAAAACCAAAATGTTAATGATTTCTTAGAAAGCGGCTTTACAGTCCTCCAAAACAGCGCCTCCTCTGCTCCCCTGTACCGCTTCAGCCACAAAGTCCAGGGATACATGCGGCAGGGACTGCAGTGAAATCACACGCTGCCCAGAGCGAGGTTAATAACCTCGCAACCACCAAACTTCTTCCCGGGCTCCTTGGAGGACATAGGACCATCCAAACACCTTTGGCACCAAAAAGAACTGGAACAGTTCAAGCCAGTTAAGTCCAAGCCCAAAGCGAAGCGGGGGTACTCTGGAAAGCGTCTCTGGCTGACGCTGGATATGTAGCACAAATCTCCTTCCCAGAAAAAAGGAGCAGAGACCCAAGGGGAAACAGTTGGAGGCGTTTATTTCAAAGTCAGTGGCGGATGCATTTCTGGCCGGTGATAGCCTTCGTCAGCGCCCAAAAGCCTCCTCAAGAGATGCAGCACTCTGCTGATGGGTCCCGCCCTTATAAACCTGTAGTAACAAGTCTGCACCGCCCCTCAGTTCTTGATACAGCTCACCTGTGTAGTACCCAGTTGGTGTAGGGAAACTACAAGTCCCAGAGTTCCCGATGGTAGGTTCCTGGAGGCATTGCTGGGGGTTTTTAGAGTAATAATTAACTCCTTGTGCATGCGTGCGGGAAGCAAAGTGTGCCCTCCAAAATTAAAAAACCAAAATGTTAATGATTTCTTAGAAAGCGGCTTTACAGTCCTCCAAAACAGCGCCTCCTCTGCTCCCCTGTACCGCTTCAGCCAAAAAGTCCAGGGATACATGCGGCAGGGACTGCAGTGAAATCACACGCTGCCCAGAGCGAGGTTAATAACCTCGCAACCACCAAACTTCTTCCCGGGCTCCTTGGCGGACATAGGACCATCCAAACACCTTTGGCACCAAAAAGAACTGGAACAGTTCAAGCCAGTTAAGTCCAAGCCCAAAGCGAAGCGGGGGTACTCTGGAAAGCGTCTCTGGCTGACGCTGGATATGTAGCACAAATCTCCTTCCCAGAAAAAAGGAGCAGAGACCCAAGGGGAAACAGTTGGAGGCGTTTATTTCAAAGTCAGTGGCGGATGCATTTCTGGCCGGTGATAGCCTTCGTCAGCGCCCAAAAGCCTCCTCAAGAGATGCAGCACTCTGCTGATGGGTCCCGCCCTTATAAACCTGTAGTAACAAGTCTGCACCGCCCCTCAGTTCTTGATACAGCTCACCTGTGTAGTACCCAGTTGGTGTAGGGAAACTACAAGTCCCAGAGTTCCCGATGGTAGGTTCCTGGAGGCATTGCTGGGGGGTTTTAGAGTAATAATTAACTCCTTGTGCATGCGTGCGGGAAGCAAAGTGTGCCCTCCAAAATTAAAAAACCAAAATGTTAATGATTTCTTAGAAAGCGGCTTTACAGTCCTCCAAAACAGCGCCTCCTCTGCTCCCCTGTACCGCTTCAGCCACAAAGTCCAGGGATACATGCGGCAGGGACTGCAGTGAAATCACACGCTGCCCAGAGCGAGGTTAATAACCTCGCAACCACCAAACTTCTTCCCGGGCTCCTTGGCGGACATAGGACCATCCAAACACCTTTGGCACCAAAAAAAACTGGAACAGTTCAAGCCAGTTAAGTCCAAGTCCAAAGCGAAGCGGGGGTACTCTGGAAAGCGTCTCTGGCTGACGCTGGATATGTAGCACAAATCTCCTTCCCAGAAAAAAGGAGCAGAGACCCAAGGGGAAACAGTTGGAGGCGTTTATTTCAAAGTCAGTGGCGGATGCATTTCTGGCCGGTGATAGCCTTCGTCAGCGCCCAAAAGCCTCCTCAAGAGATATATATATATATATATATCATTGCTGATGCATTGTTTAACAATTATAATGTACATGCCATTTGGGGAAATATGTCATTTTGACGTGTTCCTAAAATGAAAAAAGTCAGCAAGACGAAAAGAGGCTGAGGAAACATAATCTTATTCCTTAGGTGTGAACAATTCTCACTCTCTTTTAACACAAACCTTGTGGGAAATGTGTACTATCGTTTAACAACCTTTATAGCTGTGTTGGCTGTTCACGTTTTAATAAGTGAAACTCAGTATGAAAAAAACATGTTTTACCTTCTAGAAAATTCTCGGAAAATGTTCATGCTTGGGCACATGCTGAAAGACGAGCACTATAAAGCATTCCTCTACCAATGGACTTGGAACAAAGCAGAGAGCTGTGCTTACAGAAGGCAGCATAGGAAAAGGTTTGTGGGGCTGGGTCCATTTCTCCACAACTGAAAAGGATTCTGTTGGACTGTTTTTTATGATATTAAGGGCCAGATGTAGGTAATCTCGATGTACCTACTCTTAAATACTGAATCGTACCGATTTGGTATTTAAGAGTAGGTAAATGGGATGTAGGTAATTTCTCTTTTTAAATTACCGAATCGGTACGATTCGGTAATTACCGAATCGGTATTTACCGATTCGGTAATTGCTATTCATTCCTATGGGCCTGGAGGCCCATAGGAATGAATGTCAATTACCGAATCGGTAAATACCGATTCGGCAATTGGGGGAAACATTGAAGGGTGGCAGGGTGTCACTTTGACACCCTGTTGCACCCCTCAATCGTGTATGGGTGCACATGTTGCAGACATACATGCCCTAAGGGCATGTATGTCTGCAACATGGCAGCATTTGAAAAGAAAAAAAATGCTTTTTCAAGACTTTTCATTATTTACCACCAACTTCTAGTTGGTGGTAAATAACGAATTCTTAAAGCCCTGTAGCACTGATTACAGTGCTACCTACATCTCATAATACAGATTAGGTAATTTTACAGAATCTGTAATTTTACAGAATCTGTAAAATTACCGAATCTGTAAACTTACCGAATCTGTATTTTAGGTGGCCCTACATCTCAGTATCCAAATACCGGTCGGTAACGGCCGAAAATCGGTATTTTCGGCCGTTACCGACCGGTATATGGATACCTACATCTGGCCCTTAGCCTTTTCTATGAACTCTCTTTTCTAGCATGTGCCTGCAGTAATACTCTCTTTTTCATTACAACGATTCCTTACTAAAAGTGCTGCACTTCAGTAGTAAATACTCAGGATTTGTAGATACACTTTAGTTGCATTCTTTTACCTCTCAGAATTGAAGTGAGGGATACCTAAAATAAGCCTGCTAAGGGGACTAGTAGGTGAGTGCAGTCTTCAGCATGACTCCTCCTGTGTAAAAGCTGAATGTGGATCAGCAATGCCACTGTCTGTTTTCTCCTCTTCGCATATTCATAGGCTGTATCCACAATCCTGCTTGCCAAGTCAAAATTACCAGGAGGGCCAGAATTTTGGCTTTCATTAGTGGCTGAAATGAGGTCCCTGTATGTTTACCTCCAACCACCTAAGCACCACAATCCAGGGTCAGCTTGAAGTTTGGAAAGTACAAATGCGAAACGCTACTAGAACGCTATATTTTCCTTGGGTACTGTGAAGCTTGCATACAGGGCTGGACTGGGAATGCAAACTGACCCTGGCAATTGAGTCGGAACGGCCGTGGGAGGGGGGTTGCGCGTGGAAAATACTGCAGCTGCTTGTGTTACAGGGGGCCTATGCTGCAAAACGGGCCCCTTGTAACAAAAACGTCCCCCAGGGTTCCAAAACCGACCCGCATCCTGGCGGCCCACTGGGGAAATGCCCAGTGCCCACTACGGCCAGTTCAGCCCTGCTTGCATATGTTATTAACAAGTGTATTCTGAGTAGGATTTCTTATTTGTCATCTGACATTTTCAGTCAGTGTCAATACTCAAGTGCCCAAGAGGCTACTAAAAATATTCCAATTTGTTGGATCGACTATCCTGTACCATGGATCAAAGAATTTCTATTAATGACTGTAACAAAATGAATTATTATTTGGGGTGGGTGACAATACACCTTCAGGAACAATCCCACGCTTGTCAAGGTGAACCCTCAAAGTCAATACATTAACCTGAGCTCCACTCCATGCTAGCTATGGCACAGAGCAGACAGGCTTAAACGTGGGCAATGTGTAAAGTATTTATAGCAGTATTAAAGCAGTAATAGAGTCAAAATGCAAAACAGTAAAAATCCCAACCCAAATTAGAAACAGAGTAAAATGTAATAAACAAAGGACACCAACATCACAAATGTTAAGTTTTAAGTTGAAATAGCACCAAAAAGCACCAATGATAGTCAATGGTCATGGTAGTCCGTGACCTAGGCACAATTTGACATTGACCGCAAGAGAGTGCTGGTCTGACACACCTAACCAGGTTCGTCCTGGTAAATGATTTTATCTTCTGGCTTTAGTTCTTTAAGTGCCAATCCAACACAGGAGTACGCTTCTAAATGCCCCAGGTCCTATGGGGAGGCACCTAGAGACTCATTAGGTGTCAAGCAGAGGCCAGCAGCAAATCCAGTTGCCACTGGTTAGCTGGGCAGGTGCAAGAATGCACACTTGTAGCTTGGTGCATCTCTGTAGCCTTATGACCCTTGGATACTAGAGGCAGTACGTTCAGTCCTTCAGGGCAGGTCTCCTTTCAGGTCACAGTCTGTAGTTTCAGTGCTCTTCTGTTCTTCTTCAGGTCTAGAAGTGGGTGCTTGGAGGTGCCACATTTCAGCTCGGTGCAAGCTGGCAGCTGAGAGTAATTCCTGGGCACACCTTAACCAATGGGTTAAAAGGACCAGTGGTCAACCCTATACATTTGCAGTATTTTTAAGATGGTCAAAGTCTTCGGTCAAGCAACTGGGCTGAGGGTGTGTGTGAGGAGTGTGCTATGGTACTCCCAGTGCCCTCCCATATAAAGCACTAAATTACAGTTTGGGGCAGTCAATGCACCCACAGTAAACCCAGAAACAGAAGTGTGCAATAACAAAACAGGGTTCATGAGCAATCAGACAGTGAATACACAAGATTTTGTTTGCTATCCTCTATCCAGCATATTTATTGCTGATATATTCGTTTGAATATTTGGAATCTAATTGGGATAGAGGGGTGATGTGAGAATGAGCAGCAGATTAGGTGTATCTGCTACAGATACAATTATCAGTCACAATATTATGTATTTTGATAATTAAGTAAATTACAATCTTTTCAGAACATAAAATGGAAACCTAAACTTGACCGAACCTGTTAAGCCCACTCCAAATATGTCACTAAATAACCAACCGTTTGCCAGCTTTCCATTATTCAAAGACCACGTGGAAGCAGCGCTTTCACAAGAGCAAGACCCCATCACTCTTTTGGTTGGCCGACCCAGAGGAAGAGGCTGCAGAAAAGTTAGGAGGCAGGCAGCTGGTGGAGGCTGACAGCTAGTGGAGTCACTCTGCAAATCCCACCTGGTGAACTGCTTCTTCTAGGAAGATCATTAGCAGCACCAAGTAGATCTATAGGATGTCCTTGCAGGGCTGACTGTGGCGAGCCACCTTTTGGGACTGTTGGAGACAGGTTTTTAGATGCATACCTCCCAGCAGCTGCGGAATCCAAAAGAAAAGGATTTACAGACTAACTCGGGATCGTCTGCTAGTTTCAGGGAGAGTAACCTCTCTACTTTTTCACCCAACTCTTAATCAGATTCCATATTTTGCCACCATTTGAAAGGTGACTTCGCAGCGACGTTACAGGACTGATCGCCACACCCAGCATTATCGGAACTGAAAACCCTGCTTCTAGGAACCGACACCACCTGATCCTCAACTGATTACGCTTCCAGGTCGCTTTCCAGGATTCACTCTGGTCAATTTAAGGCGGTCCTTCCCACAACCCCCGCCTTATCTCCATCCTGAAGAAGACCCTATTTTGACTACCAAAGGGAGCCTAGATTGTGTCGAAACGTCGACAACTACATTAGGCCCGGATCATTCAAAGGCGCTGCCTAAGAAAAAGATTCATCATCCAGCATCCCTATTGTATTTCCCTGTATTATCTGGCCCATCACCCACTTGTAAATAACTTTTCACCACCCTGTATATATTACACTCCACTGAACACCGAGCACCAACGTCACTTGACCACCACTTATTCTGTGAATTTTTACTGTATATGCAGCCTCTAATATATTTTGTGTAAACAATGTGATTGTTTCGTTTTGGATAAAAAAAACTACACGCTAGACAGCAATTTGAGTCACGTGCCTTATTGTTGGTAGTATTTCTCTATATCTAGGCAGTTTGAGATACGTCAGTGACATTTAAATTCGCTAGTAGAAGTAATCTACTACCCGACAGAACCATTTTTGTTTATTACCCTTTGAAAGGTTAGCAGTTTTGTGAAAGTCAAAGGTTGATGGAATAAAGCCAGAAAAGTAGAGGTGCAGTGTTGTGATGTGTACTTACCTTGTTATGCATACTCACCTCGAGCAGAGGCTGAGCTCTCGAGGTACCTCTTACCTTGCCTGGAGTTTTTATGTTCTTTGTATTCCACTTACGTGTTCGTCCTTAGAATGGAAGGTTGACGGCACTCCACGGCTGACAGTTGCAGCTGGGTTGTGGAGGTAGTCGGATGCCAGTTTGTGCTACCAGTAAACTTTTCTCCTTCACTTGATGTTTCCTGGTCGGTTTTGGGAGGCTTCTTCTCAACACGCAGCTTACTCTAGTTTAACTCCTTCCATGCTCATGACGAGTTCAGCTCGTCATGAGGCACTGTGCTCGTGTGCTGATGATGAGCTGAGCTCGTCATGACCACACCCGTTTCTATGGACCTTCAGCACAGCAGGGGAATATCTCAAGCAGCCAAGGTGTTAAGCTGGTGGATGTACTGTGCCAGCCTGCCGCTAAAGGACAGTGGCTTCTTCGTTGGTGGCAGGAGGTTGGGTAAAGTCTACTGCTCCAGCCTGCCACCTCTGGCTGTTTATACTGGAGAGAGAGCAAATCTGACTTGCATATGGCGATCCCTGTCTGGAGTCACACACTGGAGAAAAGAAAACGGGGAAAGCCCTAATAACCCTACTTCTCAAGGGCTAATCATGCAACGAAAAAATGGAATGAGAAGCAGGAAAGGATACAAAAATTACTAAATCTGATGATTACATCAATTAATCATAGATACAACTCAAAAAGTCAGAGATTCTCATTTTATTGAATCCGTCCAAGTATTCACATGTTATCCATATCGAAATGGAGTTACTGTAAAGTGTGGTACTTAAAACATTCAGATCCTCCTATATACAATTTTTTGGACAAAATTGTACAAAACATTAAAAAGTCATACAAAAGCTAATTATATCCCTAATAAACACCCTTATCTTCCACACATATACTTGTTGGAGGCTGTGCATAAAAACTAAATTATATCGCTAAAAAACACTCCTATCTTCCACACATATACTTGTTGGAGGCTTTGCATAAAAAAACAAATTATATCCCTAAAAAACACTCCTATCTTCTACTTGTTGGAGGTTGTGCATTAAATTCCTGCACAATCACTCTGACTGATAGTCTCCGGGGTCTGTATGTGTATGCAAAGCAAAAATCGTTGAGCAACAGAGTCGAGCAACATAGAGTGTATTTAATACATTATATAATCGAAGCCTTCCAGAGACTTCATAAAGGAGGAGTCACACACTGGGCAAAAAGGTCTGCCTGGAAGGTACCCCTGGGAAGTTACTTTTCAATAAGGTTGCATAATGTTCTTTTATTGTTAAAGAAGGCACAGTGAAAACTGAAACAGATGTCAACCACTGTGGGTATCCGCCCTCACTTTGGACGGGCACGCTGCCTCAGTGAGTGTAAGCTGCTGCCCTGCCTCTCCCGGAGAGCGACCTTGATCTGAAAGTGAAAAAAAAAAGACTTCAGGCCTCGGGCCATCAAATCCAATAAGCCGGCAGAGCGGTCGAGGATACACGCCAGTCATTAACTTTTCACACTCGCAGGCGCAAAGCCCTCAGTATTCACAGCTGGTTTGTGTTTCCGCTGATGATAGCACAAACCCGCTCTCTCTCCCTCTGGATTTTGGAGAACTTGTTGTGTTCTGGAAGGAATCAAATGCGCGTCCACGTTTGTTTGGCATCGTGTTTATACAGCAGCCCGTCTGTTTGTTTGAACTCCTACTGGCGATGGGGCCCATCAGCGTCGGGTTCCTTATTGATACTGGTCCCACTGATGACTGGGGGGTCAGGGGTCAGGATGCAGGAACATGAGGCAGGCCCAAAGGAATGCTGGTATGAGCTGCTCGAGGGAAACAATGAAAGAGAAAGTATTTAACAGGTTGATGGGTTTGCAAACAAATATAGCATGGTCGCTTCTAGCGTGTGCTTCAATTTCCAGCCAATCTATCTCAGTGGAAGTGGCAATAAACAGCATACTGATATACATATGCTTCCAATTGGATGAAAAAGTCCTCTTTTGCGCATAACCTTTGGAAGTGAAGGTAGCAGCCATCAGTGCAATTCCTATGTTTTCATGGGGTAATACTGAAGAGCAAAGTTCTGCAAAAGACTCTAATGTGCACTTTTCACACAATATCTGATTAAGAGATTCATTCCTGACCCTTCGTGAAGTTTGCCCATTAGGATCTCGGGCAGATGGCCACCGCCCTCATGGCGGTGGCCATCTGCCCGAGATCCATCCCCGCTCGCCACCTATTCCCCCCGCCATATTACTATGGCGGGGGGGACTGCGGCGGACGAAAAGACAGTCCACCGCTTTTCCGTCCGGTCAACAAGACGACCGGGCGGGAAAGACTTTAATATGGTGGCGGTGTCTGTTACACTTCGCCAGCCATATTTTCATGGGGGCGGAAACATGCCTTTCCGTGGTGGCATTGCCGCCATGGAAAGGTATGTGGGAATTGCTTGTGGGGGCCCGTTACAGGCCCCAGGGACTCTAGGGGGTGGGGAGTGCACATGGGGGGCACCACAGTTCCACGCACAACATGGCAGGCACCGCATGGTGCCTGTCATGTTGTGCATGGAACTGCACGACATGCCTTCCTGGCATTGTGGCGGGCGGTGCTGAGTGCACCGTCCGCCACAATGTCAGGTATGCAGGATGCGCCCGCCACTGTGGCAGGCGCATCCTAATGGCCCCTACAGGACCCCCGCCCTTATGGCGGGCGGTTCCATTTCCCGATAGTCCACCCGCCATCCTAATGACCCCCAAAGTGTATACGTATTGATATAGTGACAGAAGGCATATTCGTTCAGAGTTCAGGATTTGTACAGTTCAACCTTTACTTAATGCCCATGCCTTTATTCCTCGACCAATAATACCACAGTTTACCAGTAAACTGTACTGTTGACATCTAAGAATGCTAGACTTTTTGGCAGCTGTCACTAACTGTCTCGCTAGGCCCTAATGGCCAGAGGCATCAAGCATGTTTTGCTTTCTCACATGGCCGATTCGCAATTCTGCCTTTTCACACAATATCTGATTAAGAGATTCATTCCTGACCCTTCGTGAAGTTTGCCCATTAGGATCTCGGGCAGATGGCCACCGCCCTCATGGCGGTGGCCATCTGCCTGAGATCCGTCCCCGCTCGCCACCCATTCCCCCCGCCATATTACTATGGCGGGGGGGACTGCGGTGGACGAAAAGACAGTCCACCGCTTTTCCGTCCGGTCAACAAGATGACCGGGCGGGAAAGACTTTAATATGGTGGCGGTGTCTGTTAGACTTTGCCAGCCATATTTTCATGGGGGCGGAAACATGCCTTTCCGTGGTGGCATTGCCGCCACGGAAAGGTATGTGGGAATTGCTTGTGGGGGCCCGTTGCAGGCCCCAGGGACTCTAGGGGGTGGGGAGTGCACATGGGGGGGCACCACAAATCCACGCACAACATGGCAGGCACCGCATGGTGCCTGTCATGTTGTGCGTGGAACTGCACGACATGCCTTCCTGGCATTGTGGCGGACGGTGCTGAGTGCACCGTCCGCCACAATGCCAGGTATGCAGGATGCGCCCGCCACTGTGGCAGGCGCATCCTAATGGCCCCTACAGGACCCCCGCCCTTATGGCGGGCAGTCCCATTTCCCGATAGTCCGCCCGCCATCCTAATGACCCCCAAAGTGTATACGTATTGATATAGTGACAGAAAGCATATTCGTTCAGGGTTCAGGATTTGTACAGTTCAACCTTTACTTAATGCCCATGCCTTTATTCCTCGACCAATAATACCACAGTTTACCAGTAAACTGTACTGTTGACATCTAAGAATGCTAGACTTTTTGGCAGCTGTCACTAACTGTCTCGCTAGGCCCTAATGGCCAGAGGCATCAAGCATGTTTTGCCTTCTCACATGGCCGATTCGCAATTCTGCCGTTTGCGAATACAAAAAAATGCTTTTCTGATACAACAAATCCTATTTTGCAATTCGGTAAACCTGTTACCAAATCGCAAAATGGGTTTGCGATTCGCTATTAGGAAGGGGCGTGTTTAGGGCGTCCCTTCCTAATACCGAATGGCATCGGTATGCATGAATGTTTTGGGACCGAAGGGCCCGATTCACCGAACTAACTTAAGACAATATCCTAAACTTACTACCATTTACAGAAGGCACTTACTCATTTTGGTATTCACACAAGGCACTTACACATTGAGGAGTAAGTGCCTTCTGTGAATACCAAAATGGTAGTAAGTTTAGGATTTTGTCTTAAGTTAGTTCTGTGAATCGGGCTCGAAATGCGGTCGCAAACATTTGCATTTTACTACCTACTTCAAGCAGGTGGTAACCAATTCGCAAATGGTAAGGGGTCCCCAAGGGACCCCTTCCCCTTTGTGAATGTCTGTAAATGCATTTTCCAAGAGCAGGCAGCGGTCCTATGGACCGCTGCCTGCTCTTAGAAAATGAAAGGAAAAGTTAACATTTTCACTTTTGTAAAGCAGCCCATTTTCCTTTAAGGAAAAAGGGCTGCTTTACATAAAAAAATTGGTTTATTTAAAGGCAATCACAGACATGGTGGTTTGCTGACCCCAGCAGGCCACCATCCCTGTGATTTTTGCGGGGTCACAAATTGCGACAAACCTCATTAATATTCATGAGGTAGTTAATTTGCGATCCCCTAGGAATCGCAGAAAGTGTTAAACACACTTTCATGCATTCCATTTTGCAAATGTTTTATTGCGAATCCCAATAGTTCGCAATTAGGAACTCATAAAATTGATTTTTGATGCATCTGGCCCTAAGTCTGGTCAATCCGTTTATCAGCTGGTGACCTGTTGTGCTCCTTTAACAGGTATGGGACTCCAAGGCATCAGCACATATTTAAGATTTGCAAAGCAGCCGCAATTTAAGAGGATAGGCTTTAATATAATGAAAAGTAGATTAAAGACTGCAGTCACTTTAACTCCACTCAGATATATGTCATCCCCAGGGAAGCGGGGTGGATATGGATTAGACCTGGAATACTTGAAATACAGTCCAGGGGGTTGTATGCGGCAGGCCCTTTGGTGAACAGAACAGCAGCACAGGGCTGCTGTTCGCTTGACAGATCAGGAATATTCAGAAAGCTGTAAAACAAACAGGCATACTTTATTTGCACATTAACTAGAGTAATGGTAAAGAAGAAAAGAAGGTGTCTTAGACAACTTATCTTTAGGAACACCTTTTGTTTTAAATACATTTTGCACTAAACATGTAAAAAACATGATAAAATCTCTGCAATTTAAAAAAAAGTGTATTTTATTAACATGCATGATCGCGTTACCTTAGTAGATCAGATTATATCACTTTTTGGAGAGGCATTTATTAGCATTGATAGTTTTCAAACATGGTCTTGGAAACATTCATGCCACCCACATTTTGAAACCAATGCCATTAGTGAACATACATTGAGTGTATCCTTGGTTGTTATATAATTGGAAAACATTATAGTTTATTAAGTATAAACACAAGAGAAGGTTTTGTACAGCACACATCCTGAACTCCTATATTTTAAGGGGCTCTCCTAGTGGTGGGGAACAAATAGGAGGCAAAGAGAAATTAACCAATTTCCTAGGGTCACACAATTTCGTGAAGTGGGGAAGCCAGGACTGATGGCAGGATATCTGGTTTAACATTTTGCTATTCAGCTGTCAGAGAGTATTTCTTTCCCTTTCACATTGTACATTAGAAGTTAATGCTTTGACTTTAATTCTTGATAAATGAGAATAAAGTGTTGGTGGCAGGCTGAAGTCACGTGAAGGCTTGGTTTGTTGTCTACATCGTGCATTTGATTTGTGTCTCCCTATGCCCACTTTTCACCAGCTCGACCCTCTTATTGCTGGCATCGATGCGGCCCTCGGGCATGCCACAGACAGTACTTTGCGGTCTCCGGAATAATGTTTGCGAGTACCCATGGATTAGACAATATTAACAGTGAGAGCCAGAGGATGAACTGAGAGGGCCATTGGACATCCCCACCTGCCTCAGGCAAATGACCCTAGGGATTTCATCATCTAATAAAAGAGTTTTTCAGTCATAATTCATAAGACCGGTCCACTTACACTGGGCAACAAGTCTGCATAGTTTGACATTTAATTTAATAGAGAATTACATCATCATTGTTAATATAATGGCAGAATGATATTGTGTTCCCTCACCTGAATATGGGCAGCTTTGATGTAGAACAGAGATGTGATTGGTTGCCTTGTTAGGGCTGTTTATCTTAAAAACAGAATAATGTTCGATAGGAAGCTTGTGTGGGATATCAAGATTGAGGTTCTATGGTCTTTACGGCAAGTGTTTTAGATCAGAGTGGCTGTTACCAACCACATTGTTTTCAAAAGAGGCCGTCTACTGCTGACAAGACCCTCAGAAGGACATCCCCTTAATCTCATGTAGACATTAACAGATGTACTAAAGTACTAAATAACTCAGAACTCTCTGTGGTATGCATGTTTCATCTTGCATAGGTGTAGCAATAGACTTGACTTATCCCATTTTGTTTTCTGTTATCGAGACTCAGGTGTATTTAGTTGTGATGCATACAACTAGAGACTTAACATGGTGACTAGAGCATGAAGAGTCCTATATACCATGTGTGCAAACAAGTGGGAAAAGAGCAGAACCAAGGGGGGTGTGGCTTGAGAGAACAAGATGGTGGACTCTTTAAAGGAGCTCCACATTGTAGCCCACTATTCCGTCATTTGTTCAGGATACCGTATATCATCGCCCTCTTTTTGCAGTGCAGTTCTGCTCCAAACCGTAAACTGGCCTTGTAGCTCCCTATTGGACCCTTGGGTCCGTCAGGGATGCTTGTGGCGGAACACATTGACCACGCTCCCAACTACCCAACGTGGAGGCATTAGACAGATACCGGAGGTTTCTGGTCGCACAGGCTTGGCTGGGAAGGGACACTAGGGGCGCTGTACACGCTACTTCTCCCTGTGCTGCCTCTAACCGTGCTAAGGACATCGGCCCTTTGCTGCCCACTATTGCACCACCCACCAGATGAATTGCCTCTGCATTGCAAGGGAGGCACAGAGGCACCAGATGCAAGGTAGGGACAGACTCACCTCCACCACTCTTTACCTCCCATTAGCCATCATTGTATGCGGTGGCCCCCCCACCTTCATTGCCGCCTGCATTTTCCTACACAAAGAAGTCGGGGTGGGCACTGTACGCGGAAGTGTGCCTGCTTCCTGCTGTCACCATTGGGACCTGGTTGGTCTTGAGGCACCGCGTGGCCATCGTCAAACCACCTGGGGGTGGCTGAGAATTTGAAGATGCGTCTGGTGCTGCCGTTAACGCCTCCTCCCTGCTCCTTCCCAAACCCCTATCCCCCGTTTCAGCACTGATGGCAGTAGGACTGTGGTGCAAGACCTTATCGATAAGGCATTTTATGGTGTACACAAACCTTGAACCTGAACTCAGACCAGCGGACTAGCTGACGGGAGACTCAATGCACAGTCCCCATTCCCAACAGACCATATTAAGGTCTGTGCCACTGCAGCCTCCGCGGACTCTCAAGGTTCTGTGTTCCCCACTGCAAACACTGTTATTCCACATTACCCAATGTAACACTGTTGGTTTGCTACCATAAACCTGTATATATAGGCCACTCCACCTGTCTTTGCTCCTGGTGAGCATTGAAGAGCGCACTGTATTAGCTGTGTTGGAAGCTGCAGGCTTCATTTGAGTGCGGTTCTCCCTGGTATTCCATTTTCTTATTGCGCCGTGTTCTGCCACAGTCTAGCTGTCTGGATGGTTGCAGTGACTGAATTGTGACTACAGAGGGGATACAACACAATGGAGCCCTTCTCCTCCCGGGGCTTCTCGAGCTGCACTGTTTGTAAGGTGCAGGCGGGCCCTGAGTACTGTTACCTCTTACCTTGCCTGTTCCATGTGGAGGCTAAAGTAGCCGCCCCTTCTACCCATCATTACACTGCGGACAGCCGTCCTACAGGATCGACCAGCTCTGTTAACTGGAAACTTTGTTGCAACTTGGGCTGCTTGTGCTGCTGTTATGTGCATCTGTACCCATCCACACAGGCAAGTGGCTCACCCTCTCTGTGTACTTGGTTTCCTGACCTGTTTCTTCTGACTGGGGATTCCTATGGGTTGCCTACGCTTTAGCACCTCTGGAGCGCCTTCACACTTGCTTATCATTACTGGTACAGGGACTGCCTCAATGGATTCAACCACCCCTCCATAGACACTGTTACACATGATTATAAACTGGATATAGTCTTGGCATCTATTAAAAAGTCTAGAGTCTCATTGGAAAGTAAAATTGACAATGTTACAGCGGATCTTGCTCTCCTCCACGCTGACCATAGAAAGCTGGAAGATAAGGTCAGTGACACAGTATAGTCACTTGCCACACAGCAGCCCCAACGTGTGCAATAGAGAACCACTAACACCAATAAAGTGACTCTGCCGTGGTATTCCTGCTGGAATTGCACTCAATAAAAGCCAAAGCTGCGAAATTGTAGCGGCATGGAGGGGCCAGGTCTTTTCCACTAACTTTTCTGCCTACATGCAAGATGTACTGGTATGATTCAAGATAGGTGTCCCCTTTTTAACAGACACCACCAGTGTTGACTCGAACAGCAGATACTTCTTTATTAAGAGCAGATTGGATGGTCACCATAAAGTTCTGAGGAGTGTATATCCCCTGAACACGGACCAAGTGACCTATTTGGCCAAGCTGTCTGAGGTGCTGTCTGGGTTGAGTGGGTTGCCTCAGCTACTGGGGGTGATTTTAATAGTGTGTTGCAGATTGATTTAGATTGCTTTTTTCCTCCCTTATCTCTTATAGTTGTCACATCCAATGCCCAGACCATGACTGACAGGCTAGGGCACTAGCATCTCACAGACATATGGCGAGCATGCAATGCTACTGCTAAGGACTATTCCTTTATTCTCCCCCGCATGATTTGCATGTGCACATTGATTGCCTTGTGGGTTCCCCTGACATTCTCCTACATGCCCACATACATTGGTTATTTAGGCCGCACACACTCCGATCATAATCCTCAGTTAAGTTTCAGATGGAACTCACGACCCCCGTCCCCACGTGGCACCTGCAGTTGCCAACACCCGAAGACCAAACCATCCTTTGTACATTTTTGAGGTACAGACATCAATAAGTACTTAGGGGCAGATTTACAAGCCCCTCGCGCCACTTTTGCGTCACTTTTAACATGGGAAAAGTGACGCAAAAGAGGCGCAAGGGGCTTGTAAATCTGCCCCTTAGACGTTAACACCGACACAGCCTTATCTCGACTTTTTGAGTGGACACCGTCAAGCTGGCCATTAGGAGGCAGTGAATAGGAACTACATGCAATCCGCATTATCAGTTAGATAAGGATATCACTCAGATTGAAGACAAATTGTTGGGCCATGAGACCCATATCTTGCAGACCCCTGCCTATCGGGTTCACTTGGCAAATGTGCAACGCAAGCATACTACACTATTGGAGAGGCATTGTTGTGTCAACTATGCATATCACTCGGCTAGGACACATGCTGGGGAGGATAGATCGGGGTCTTTATTGGAGTGGCTTATTCATCAGGGTCAGCCACGTCATCCAATGAATGGAGTTACGAGTGGCCACAAGGGTACTCCGTGACACGCAGGATAATATTCATGCCGAGCTGACTCAACATTATTCTCACCTTTACCAATCTGTAGTGATGGCAATGGCACCAGAAGGGAACTTGTTCTTGTCTGGTGTGTCCATCCCTAGGATAACACAGGAACAGAGAATGGACCTAGATGGCACGCTCACCCTATTTAAAATCCAGGAGGCCCTCTGTACCCTTGCTACTGGGAAAACTGTTGGACCTGATGGACATCCTACTGAATTTTTCAAGGGTTATGCCCCGCTTATCCGTCTCCTTCTGACCCTCTATGACTAAGCCTTATTGTCTTCACGTTTGCCAGCCACGCAATTCAAAAAAAACCTGCAAAAAACACAGTTGATGGACAGAATGTAGAACAATGTCATACATTCACCCCAGTACAAGGATCTGGGCCTAAATCCATCGTTTTTTTGCACTCCACATCACCCTGGGCAAGACACTGGCTATAGGCAAATCAGCTCTGACCCTGTGCCTCATGGGAACAGTCCAGTCCGAACTACCAAGCCATGTCTTTCCCAGACCGGAATCAAGCATCCAAGGACCGGTTTCTGGCTATCAGCCTTCATCAGCCTGGATAGCTTGACTCCAGTGGTGTGGAGAGCCTGGGACTCACGTCTGAGCATACCCAGCCCACTCGGGGTAAAAATTGCAAAAAACACAGTTGATGGACAGAATGTAGAACAATGTCATACATTCACCCCAGTACAAGGATCTGGGCCTAAATCCATCGTTTTTTTGCACTCCACATCACCCTGGGCAAGACACTGGCTATAGGCAAATCAGCTCTGACCCTGTGCCTCATGGGAACAGTCCAGTCCGAACTACCAAGCCATGTCTTTCCCAGACCGGAATCAAGCATCCAAGGACCGGTTTCTGGCTATCAGCCTTCATCAGCCTGGATAGCTTGACTCCAGTGGTGTGGAGAGCCTGGGACTCACGTCTGAGTATACCCAGCCCACTCGGGGTAAAAATTGCAAAAAACACAGTTGATGGACAGAATGTAGAACAATGTCATACATTCACCCCAGTACAAGGATCTGGGCCTAAATCCATCGTTTTTTTGCACTCCACATCACCCTGGGCAAGACACTGGCTATAGGCAAATCAGCTCTGTCCCTGTGCCTCATGGGAACAGTCCAGTCCGAACTACCAAGCCATGTCTTTCCCAGACCGGAATCAAGCATCCAAGGACCGGTTTCTGGCTATCAGAAGGACATGGCTTTTGTAGTTCGGACTGGACTGTTCCCATGGGGCAACAGGGTCAGCGCTGATTTGCATATCGCCATTGTCTAACCCAGGGTGGTGTGGAGTGGAAAAACGATGGATTTGGGCCCAGATCTTTTGACTGGGGTGAATGTGTGACATTGATCCACATTCTGTCCATCATTGTTGTGTTTGCAGTTACCGCTCTAAGTGTACTGGGGATGCTCAGACGTGAGTCCCAGACACTCCACACCACTGGAATCAAGCTAGCCGGGCTGATGAGAGGTGTTACCTCGAAACCGGGCCGGTCCTCGGATGCTTGTTTCCGTTCTGGGAAGGACATGGCTTTTGTAGTTCGGACTGGACTGTTCCCATGGGGCAACAGGGTCAGCGCTGATTTGCATATCGCCATTGTCTAACCCAGGGTGGTGTGGAGTGGAAAAACGATGGATTTGGGCCCAGATCTTTTGACTGGGGTGAATGTGTGACATTGATCCACATTCTGTCCATCATTGTTGTGTTTGCAGTTACCGCTCTAAGTGTACTGGGGATGCTCAGACGTGAGTCCCAGACACTCCACACCACTGGAATCAAGCTAGCCGGGCTGATGAGAGGTGTTACCTCGAAACCGGGCCGGTCCTCGGATGCTTGTTTCCGTTCTGGGAAGGACATGGCTTTTGTAGTTCGGACTGGACTGTTCCCATGGGGCAACAGGGTCAGCGCTGATTTGCATATCGCTCAGCTCAGGATGCTCAGACGTGAGTCCCAGACACTCCACATCATTGTTGTGTTTGCAGCCACGCAATTCAAGGCATTGTTAATATTTCTGCCCAAGCTGGCTAGCGACCCAACTGTGCTGACCATTAGCCCTTTTAAACACTGACTACAAAATCATGGCCAAAGTACTAACTGATCGCCTGGCACCATTGTTACCAGCGCTAGTGCACCTGGACCAGAATGGGTTTGTTCAGGTACGTAACACTTCATTAAATTAAACCTGCAGAGATTCTGTCGGATCCTAGAGTATTCTCCATGCTCCTGGCGCGGTCGATATGCATGGTGCGGGATCTGGAGAAAACATTTAATTCCCTGGAATGTCCATTTTTGTTTGAGGTACTACCTCATTATGGCTGGGACCTCGATTTATTTGACTAGTTAAACTTCTTTACACTCTCCCACTGGCCAGGATAAAAATAGGCACCCATATTTCCACTCCTGTATCGATTGTCTGGGGCACTCGCCAGGGCTACCCACTCTCCCTCTTGCTCTTTTCATTGGCCATAGAGCCACAAATATTGGCACCTCGAGGTAATGGCCGGAACTGGGGTACCCCACTGGGAGATGGACTACATTTAGTCTCTTTGAATGCAAATGACCTACTCTTATATTTTTGAGACGTCCATGTTATTCCGCACATGGTAACTTTGACGTTTACTACATTTGTGGCATTATCAGGGCTCAAAGTTAATTGGACAAAGTCTTGTCTTTTCCCATTCAACCCAACATTGTCTGACCCTGCTTGTTGCCTGAATGACATTCGTCTAACCAGGCAGCGCACTGTATTTAGATATCTAGGCATCCAAATTCATCACACGCTTACTGACCTGTTTGAGGGCAACCTTCTGCGAGTGGTGTCCTCGCTGCGTGTGCAGATGGGATTCTGGCACTTGCTCCCACTGTCGGTGGTGGACTGAATCGCTTAATGAAAATGATCATGCTGCCCCAGTTATTATATTATCTTGCCAACCCCACCCTTTATGGGCTGAATCCCTTCTTCTGCTCACTTGAAAAATTAACATGAGAATTACTTTGACACAACACGCTGTGTCGATTGGTGCTGAAAAATCTTGTTTGCCCATGGATAGAAGGGGTGGCTTATTGTCCCCAACTTTGAGCAGGACTATTTGGCCTCTCCACTCCAATGGCTAGCCCACTAGCTCGCACTCCTCTACCTTCCCAGTTTGGGACCTGTACGCTGTGCTCCAATTATTCCACCCCTGTACGACAGCACCTATGCCTGACACATTACATCTGCAGGGCGCCTATTGATGCTACATGAGTCACCTTTTTATTACTAAAGTTATTAATCCCTACGCACTGATGCTTCCTTTGTTTGGCACATTTGGAGAAGCGTGGCTCAATGGTTAGAGCGGCAGACCCTGATGCAGAGGTCTGGCCTGGGACCAGGGTTCAATTTCCGTCTCGGCGGCTCTTGGACTCAATCTCCCCGGACCTGATAATTCTCGCCTCGGTGCCTAGTCTAATCATGGGTCCCACTCTGTGACTCTGGGCAATAGCTTGCTTAATCTCCACAACGGCCCCAGCAGTGCTTGGATGCCTGGTTTAACCTGGGGGTGCCCAGGAGTGGACATTTCACATGGAAAAGCCAGGAAGGGTTCCACAGCGGTATGAGTGCAGCGCCGGGACGCCCCGTCGCGTGGGCTGCCGTGCGCTTTACAAATACAACACATTTACATTTACATTTACACCGCGCAGAGGCCAAATCACTGCGCCACTAGAATTATCGAACTGGCACAAGGCAGGGATACACACATTAGGTAACCTATACCTAGATGGCAACCTATTCCTCTAATGTCCTTGATGGCTAATGATAGTTTCCCCCTGTGGTAAATAAATAATTAATTACCGGTACTATTTTTCAGTATAAGCAATAAAACAGGTAGCTCAATAAATAAGAGTCAGGATTCGAGGTATCTTGAGTCTTCAGGCTTTAATCAGGCATAAGAGAAAAGGACAGAATAGCCTGGAAGCACGGGACGGCAGCTGCACGGGAAGGGACAAGGGAAACTGGGGATCAGGCGGTAATGGGGGTAACTTTTTGTAACAGTGCACAGTATATATATCAAAACAATTGCATTACATTCAATACAGTAGGCGTAGCAGTAGGCGTGACTCGTAGCAGTCGCGAAAGATAAGGGCAAAATGATGTAACAAGAAGGCGTGTACAGGGCGTAGACATAGACATGTGATGTAAACGTAACAGAAGTGTCATAAATGAGGCGGAAACATGGAGGGGGCTACCTGAGCAGCTGGGACCTCTAACCTAGTGGTGCGCGCAAACGGGCAATGACGTGTTACCAGGGAAAACTGGGGGCTATGACTTCTGCGCTAGAAGAGGAGACTAAAGTCTGGAGTGTCAGAGCGACATGTACCCAAGACATATCTATTATCTGGTGTTTAGAGTACATGTTGATAGAATCCAAAAGTTATCAGAGCAAAGGCTAATAGACTCTAAGACTGGTGCATGCATAATTCTATATGTATTGCGTGTGCGAGGAATATTCTATGAATATTAATACAGTATTTCGCTTATATGGAGACATAAAGGCTAGACCATGATGGAAACTATTGATGCGATTCAGTAGCTTAGGAATGCAGAGAAGGAGGGCTGGACTGATAACTAGAAGCATAACATAATCTTGGCAGACTGGGAGGCAGAGCCAGGCCGGGCCGGGCACTGCGAGGCATGAAGTAAGCGAAGGGTCAGGGATGCAGGTGGGGGCTGTATCGCTCCTCCGAGAGGGTTCAGGAGACAGGAGCTGAATCTGAGTCCGGGCCCTTTTGAGGCCTAGAAACGGGGACAATTCAATGAATTAACGTGCACACTGTGAAATGTGGCAACGTAGGTTTACATAGGCCTAATATTCGTTGCTTTCACGAGGACTGGAAACTGGCATACTAGAGATGGACACAACTGTAATTGCGTCTTTAATCGATCAGAAGGGAATACATGCATATCGATCATGCACATATAACATAAAATGGGGAACACGTAGGCACATATAACATGGCAAAATTTACTTTTCCACATTCCCTCCTTGTGCCCTACGTTTCCATCAGGAAACATCTATATTCATGATACCATCTATCATTTCATATAGCATCATTTGCTCGTCTCGAATTGTCTTGGAACGGGAGTTAGGACTAGGAATACAAGAGGTAGCACACATGCCGCAAATCGCAGGGCCACATTGTATACAGAGGCAGCAACTGAATATGATCGTTACTGCAATACCTAGGAATGACAATACTTTCCATCCCCAGGCAGATATAATACTCCAGAGCCAACCGGACCATGTCCAGGTGCCTGGATTCTGGTGCAACTGATGGGCAATTTTATGAAGTCTGGTTATAGCTGAATAAACAGACGGCGCGTTATTAGGAATGAAAATGCAACAACTAGATCCGATGACTCTACATGCTCCTCCTCTATCGGCCAGTATGACGTCAAGAACGAGACGATTTTGGAGCACGACAAAACGCATAGCAGATTGCTCTTCGGTTAAGTTACCTAGAGCAGAAGTAGTCTCATTCACTACTGCTTCAAGGGTTCTGGTTAACCTACGTATTAACTTACTATTCTGGATAGGTCCTATAAAGAAGAAGAAACCTTTATTGAAGTCTGTATACTGTTCTAGAGTAGTTTCAGTTTGATCGACAATTGGGGACTCGATCTCCCTTCTATGTCTGACGTGTACTAGATGTGTGTTTCTGTGATAATCGGATGGGGCTAGAAAAACTGGTGGCAGTAGGAAGGCAATATAACATGTTCCATCCCAATCGAGGGGCAGACGAACGTATGCAGTCTGACCACAAACAAAATAAGAATGACGTGAGGCTTTGAAAATAGATTTCCCACTGTCACTATACTCGACAGTAGTAGTACAATCACTGTGTCCTACATGTGCGGAACCATTCTTTCTGACACATAATTCGCCTTTGACTGGTAGTACTGAAATAGCAGGCAAATCTGGAGTAGTATCAGACTGAACATTCAGGACCATGAAATTCGAAGAATAATTACCTAAATCATATACTTCATTTTCTAGATCTAACCCTGTTCTATGGGAGAGACCTTGCTTGTCTGGAAAACATGTTCTATTCAGAAGGGACATATCATTGGAGGATGACGTTAAAGTGGACCATGCTCCACACGAACCATTATGTGAAAACGGATAAGGAAAGAGTGGCAGAACTCCCTTCGGTGTCTGGAAAGGGGGAAGTCGACCACACACCCAACAATTAGTGGCATTGCTGGTCTGGTGTGAATAGTGTAACATT
Source organism: Lissotriton helveticus (assembly GCF_964261635.1). Lineage (NCBI taxonomy): Eukaryota > Metazoa > Chordata > Amphibia > Caudata > Salamandridae > Lissotriton > Lissotriton helveticus. Next base: position 391,460,092 of record NC_136060.1, on the reverse strand, counting down.
CTGATGAATGTGTTATTTCGCATAGCAAGACGATAGGATAGCTCGTGAGGAGGCAGATCACTAAATGTGTGCTCTACTGTAGCATTAGAAAACATATTTACATGGGAAATTGGAAAACATAAATGTAAAGCATAACTTGTGCAGGTAACCATAAGACTCAAAAATAATAAAAAACTTAGAATAACAATACATCTTATAGAGTTTTGACTAACTCTCTCACTATGGGGGTCTATCTCATACATGTCAGGGACCTGTCTAACCGTTTCACCCGAGAGGGACTTAGACAATTAAACTGGCTGACTTATTTTACTAGACCGGAGTTTCTGTTTATACTCCTGTTGCGGAGTTTTCTCTAACAAGGGAATTTTGAGTTCAGAGTCAAGTTCAGAGTCTGTTTTTAGGCAGTCTTTTGGAATGAGGCAGTCCTTAGCAAAAGTCTTTTCTGGTAGTCCATGGAATTTCTTTATGTGGGTCAGGTGGACCCATCCTTTTCTCCCCTCGAGCTTTACTGCGGTCCTTGTTGTTAGTAAAACGAGGCGGGGCTCCTTCCAGCGGGGCTCCAGCGGACTTGAACGATCAAAATTCCGCACCAACACCAGGTCGCCTGGAATGACTTCATGCGGTTTCACCTCGGTGTTGTCTGGAAATGCGGCGGCAACCTGTGAATGACAAGAGTGTAGGGCAGACATCAAGGAAGCTAGGTAATCTGTCAGCATATTACTGGAAACATCTGTAATACTGCGGGGTCTAGGTGTACCCCACATGTTTGGGGGGCGGCCGAATATGACCTCATACGGGGACAGACCTGATCTGGAATGTGCAACCATCCTCATATAGAATAAAGCTACTGGCAGGGCAACTAGCCAGTCTACACCTTTCTCTTTACATATTTTGGCAATGCGAATTTTCAGAGTCTGATTATGTCTCTCTACGAGACCGGCTGCTTCAGGATGGCGCACACAATGGAACTTCCACTGGTACCCTAACAGAAGGGAAACATGTTTCATAAGCTCAGATGAGAATGGCTGGCCGTTATCAGAATACACGACCCTAGGGAGTCCATAGCGGGGAAAGAATTCACAAACCAACTGCCTGGCAGTAGTCGCGGCTGTGTAATCTGGAACTGGATATGCTTCTGTCCACCTGGACAAAGCGCATACAACTACTAGGACATACTTGAAACCTCGACATCGCTCCATCTGAATATAATCCATCTGGAGGACTTCAAAAGGGTGGTCAGGAGGTTGGAATCCACCTTGTTCCACCGGGACACTTTTACCTGGATTGAACTGACAACATATCATACAGGTACGGACTTTCTGCTTGGCTGCAGCTCGTAAGTGCTTGTTGAACCAAAGGTTCTGGATACTGTCTAACATAGCTTTTTCTCCTAGATGTGCTGGACTATGTGCGGTATTAATAATGACTTGAACCATAGAGTCGGGGAGAAACCATGTGGCTTTTCCCTTCGTCAACCATCCTTGATCTGTCTGGACCCCTCCTTGTTCGGACCATTTCTTGATTTCTTCAGGAGTAGCATGTAACTGTATGTCTATGACATCTTGTGTAGGGTCCTTGACTGTCATACAAATAGTCGGATCTGGAGTGAGTGTCTGTGTCGGGTTAACTGGAATGTCTGGGTTCTGAGCTGTAAGCTTGGCTGTTCGATCTGCTAGATCGTTACCTTGGGAAATGATGTCAGTAACTTTCGTATGTGCTTTGTACTTCATGATAGCGATAGCTGTCGGTAAATGTATTGCATCTAACAGAGCTTGAATGAGGAGACCATGCTGAATCTTGGTTCCATGAGAAGTCATGAAACCTCTCTCCTGCCAGAGCACTCCAAAGTCGTGTACGACTCCGAATGCATAACGTGAATCTGTATATATGTTTACTTTCAGGTTCTTAGCACGTATGCAGGCTTGGGTCAGAGCAACTAGCTCTGCTGCTTGAGCAGACAGGGTGTCAATACGATGTGTTTCTAGAACTTCAGTTTCAGTAGTCACTGCATACGCGGCTACTAGTTCTCCTGTACTAGTTCTCATACATGAACCATCCACATAAAGTGTCAGGTCGGGATTAGGTAATGCAATGTCTGTCAGGTCTTGTCTTGGCTTTGTCATAGTGTTAACAACTTCCACACAGTCATGTGTGGCAGGATTTGAAGTAACTGACGGTAACAGTGTAGCTGGATTTAGAATGTTGCAGCGTCTGATTTCTATGTGTGGCTGGAACAGTGTCAGTTCATAACCTGTTAAACGTGCAATTGTCAAGTGCTGAGTCTGTGTTCGGTTTAAAAGAACTTCCACGGAGTGTGGAACTTGTACTGTCAGGGAGTGTCCTAACACTATGGAATCACTTTGTCTGATAGCTAGAGCTGTGGCTGCAACTGACTTGAGGCACGCAGGCAGAGCCTGGGCTACTGGATCTAATGTGCTCGAAAAATAAGCACAGGGCTGTACTGTCCTGCTTGATCTTGTGTGAGAACAGATAATGCAGTACCATCACGTTCTGTAACAAAAAGTGTAAAAGGCTTACTGTAGTTCGGTGTCGCGAGAACAGGTGCTTGACATAAGGCTTTCTTTAACTCATTGAATACAAGTGTATGTTCCTGGGTCCAAGGGAGGACAGTCGATACGGCTGCCTCCTGTGTCGTTAACTGTATCAGTGGCTTGGCTAGAAATGCATACTGAGGAATCCATTGTCTGCAATAAGAAGTGAGGCCAATAAAAGCTCGTACCTCCTTCTGTGTCTTGGGCTGTGGAAGACTCGCTATTAACTGGATACGGTCTGGTGTCAACTGCCTACCCCACTTGGACAGTAAGTGTCCTAAGTATACCACTTGCTGGACACAGAATTGTAATTTGGAAGGAGACACCTTGTGCCCCTGCTCGGCCAGAAAATACAGAACTGTAAGTGACGCTCGCTCGCAGTCACGTTCAGAACGGGCTGTGATCAGTAGATCATCGACATACTGGAGCAGGGCAGTATCAGCTGGCATGTGAATATTGTCTAGTTGTCTCTTAAGTGCTTGACTGTAAATACTAGGACTTTCTGTGAAACCTTGAGGAGCTCGTGTGAATTTATAGCTTTTTCTATTTAAACAGAAACCGAAAAGGTACTGGCTGTCTGGATGAATGGGGACACTGAAAAATGCGTTCTTGAGATCGATAACTGTGAAAAACGTAGCTTCAGAATCAATGGCTGTCAATAGGGAAGAAATATCTGGGACTACTGGATACTGAGGAATGATACATTTATTAAGCTCTCGAAGGTCAATCACTAATCGATATACTGGAGATGCATTTGGATCAGTACGTTTCAGAACTGGAATGATAGGAGAATTACATACATTGGAGTCAGTTTCTACAACCACTCCTAGAGCAATAAGCTCGTCAATAATTTTGCATAAGGCTGCTACAGCCTCAGGTGGCAATCTGTACTGTCTGATTCGTGGCAAGACGATACCTTGTTTGAGAGTCACACGATGGGGTGTGATGTGCATACATCCTACATCAGTTGGACCTTGCGCCCATAAATGCTGTGGTACATTCAATAATCTTGGATCAAAATCACGTAATACATAATGACCTTTAAAGTCACGTAAAAACAATCGGACTCCTTCTGGGGAGCAACAAATTACTGCACCTAATTCTTTTAATGTTTTAATGCCTAACACATTTTCTGGACATGATTTCGTAAGTAACGGATCAGTAGTTCGGGACAATGGACCAACTTCTAGGGACACTGGTTTCGAAATTTCATTAACAATCGGCTTTCCTGAAAATCCAAGGGAGACATTTTTAGAGCCTGAGAGCGGAGCCCCTGGAACCTCGTCATGACTGATAGTAGTCCTACTTGCCCCTGTATCAATCAAAAACTTTCTGTCTTTCCCTAATACTTGACTGTGTACATAGGGACCCTCTTGATCTACAGGTATCTCGATGAGAGGCAAGCCTACCTCCCTCTCTAGGCTGTTTCATGAATATGGCTGATAATCTGGATATTCTGTCTGTGCATACTGGTACATCTGCTGTGTAACATGCTGTGTTGCAGCGATAGGCTGCGATGCTAGAACTGTCTGTTGTGCATTCTGGGGTGACTGAGAAGTCTGTGAAACTTGTTCTTGTCTAGGCGGACGTGGTCTTTCTTTAGTGTTACCAGTAGCTATGTTGTGTTTCAGAACTGCACACTCGTTTATAAAATGACCTGGCTGTTTACAGTAATTGCAGGTCCCTTTAACGGGAGCTGCAGGATTCCTGGCTTGATTCGGACCCCTCTTCTGACTGTCTTGTGGAACAGATTGTGCAACTAATACTTTCATTTTCGTGTCTTTCATACGTCTTCTTTCGTGTTCTTGCTCTTCCCTGATTCTATTCTGGTGATACTGGAGCATTTGCAACATCTGGGACGGGGTATTAGCTTGCCAACTACTTTCTACTTTCAGAACTCGGTTCTTAACTTGTGGACTTGAATTCTCGACTAGTTTGGTAACAAAAAGATGAGGGTACGATTCACTACTCGTCTTCAGACCACAGTTAATAATAAAACATTTTTCGAATCTAGAATAAAAATCACTAGTGTCTTCATCCTGTTTCTGTTTACAAGCTGAGATTGCATCCCAATCTTCCTTTTTCGTGGCTAGTAACCTTGGCAAAACCTGTATCAATAACTCGGGCAATTCTTTAACTTTACCCCCAAGACCGGTACCTGGTACTCGTGAAGTATCTTCAGCTTCTAGAGCTGTCCAATCTATCTTTTTCTCTCCCACCTCCCATTCTTTTTCCTTGAGTTTCTCATATACCCCTGCGGGCAACAGGACCTTTAACATTTTAATGATATCAGGATACGTGTATTCTCCCATACGGAGCATGTCTTTTAATTCTCGATGGAACCCTGCTGGATCTTTGTCGTGACAGGGAATTAACTTTTTCATCTCTAAGAGTTCCATCTTTGTGATAGGGGTGTAAACAAATACTCGTTCTAGCTCACCACCCGTTGTCCTAACTGGATGTACTTCTCGTAACGGATGCTGTCTGTCTAGGTAGAATGATTTACTTTCTGGAGGTGAGACATGGACAAAATGCGGATTCAGAAACGTTCGATATTTGTGGCGCTGTTCTAGAATGACGCTAATTAATTCGGTACCTAGGCCTCTCCATCTATACTGGAGTAACTCGTTCAGAACATCATGTAACGGACCTGGATCAGAATGCTGTCCCTCATATAGTGTAATGAGGTGCTGGATCATATACATACCCACCAGTCGCTGCTCGGCTGGGGGCAGTTTCAGAAACATTTGTGCCACTATTTCGTCTGGAAAAGTGGTAGAATCAGTAGTCCATCGGACCGCTGATCGGGCTAGTTCTTGTTCATGCATGGTACTAAGTTCACTATAACCGATTCCTGATTTCAGAATGTGATCGGTAGCTTGAAATACTTGCTCAAGAGAACCTTGTTCTGGTGCTGGAGGAGGGAAAACTTTCTTGTGTTCTAGGCGTGAATGTCGGTCGGGAAGTCTAGTTCTACCTACATAAGCTATTCTGGAGGGATTCTCGTCGTCTACCTCTTCGGTATCAGAGTAGTCCTCTTTCTCGGCTACTTGTGTTGCTTCCCGTTTCTCGTGTAACTTTATTATTTCCCTACGGATTTTCTTGTACATACTCTCTATACAGTTCTGGGTCTTGTGTCTTCCCTCGGCTATATGGTCACTCCATCTGGTCAGGACCTTCATTTCTTCCGGATCTTTATCCGGATAATCTTGTTCTCTTATTAAACAATTAATTAGAAACTTCAAAAGCATGAGCTGAATCTCGACTTTTCTTTGAGTCATGGCCTCGCCAATACTTCCTGGATCTACTCCTGTACGGATGAAACAATATATTCTGTCTAGATATTCTTTCATATTCGGTAGGGTGTCCAAATATTCGGTCACCCGTCTTACACGCAATGAATACAGGACCATATCATCATCGCCTGGGACTGGATCATAACGGCATTTGGTAAGGGCTCGCTTGATATCTGCGACTGACTGAAGTTTGGGCGAACGCTGTAACGCTCGTGCATGTAGCTCGAGTAACGTTATACGTCTGGGTTGAGGCGGGGTTCCAGGAGGACTACCCCCCGTGGCCCCTAGACTAGAATCGTCAACGGGTATCGTACGTGCTGGGAGAGTGACTGATGTAGCGGGTACATGTACTGTAGGCTGGACCGGCGGTACCGTAACAGGTACTGTAACGGGTGCCCCGGTGGCAGGAGGAACAGGAATTACATTATTTACAGGAGCAGGCGGGACAGGATTTGCATATTCTGGGACTGTGTCGTCCAAATAGGACGAGAGAAAAATATCAGCTGCGGTCGGTTTGTGGCGTAGCTTAATCGGAACTAATGGCGGCGGAAAATTACATGGTGCTTCCGGGGTTGCTTTCGGCAAGCCCTCGGCAAGAAGAGGATACATACCCTTAATAAGGGCATTTCTCTGTCTGTCTGACTGTTCGGCTTTAACTCGTTCACCTACTTCGATTAATTCCCTTTCTTGGGCTTTTTCTGAGGATTCTCTACTTAATTCTGTTTTTCTGATTTCTTTTTCGGTTCTTCTGTGAGATTCTTTGCGCCATAACTCGATGGCATCTTTCTGAGACTGTCTGGATTTCTTTTTCCATAATGCTTCTTCTACTCGCATGATGCACTCGGCATCCCATGTACCTGACACGGGCCATCTATATTTCTCTTCTAATTCCTTGGTGTACTCCACCCATAAGTCTAGATATAATATGGCACTTAAGCCATGCTTATGATACATAAAATGACCTGGACTGTCCCTAGGCGGGACAGGAACTGCTTCCTCTAACAATCCTTTTCTGGTTTTTAACTGACGTAATTTCGAAAATAGAGGCATTGTCTAGGCTGGAATCTGGACACAATACAATACACGAAAAACACAATAATAACTGAAAAAACAAATCACTCATACCACGACATTGAAAACACATTGAAATAACATTTAAAATAACAGGTCGGACAGAATATTACCTGGAATACTGAGAACAGAACACATGAATTTCTCGAGAACAGAACTTACTAGAATTACTAGATGCACTGCTAAAACAGCACGAAACTTACCGGTCCCATAAAGAGACACGTCAGGACCCGCGTCCACCTAGGTGAACACTTCGTGTTGGATCTGCGTACCCAAACCCACGGACCAGAGACAAATTAATTGACCCTGTCTAGATACTACCCCAGCAACGGTACTCACCGGGCAGCAAGAACGGAAAGCTTCGGACTGGACTGGACTGCTACGACGACGGACTATGAACTTCGGACTTCAGTTACAGGTGGGCCTCCGGATACCTCGGACCTTGGACTCTCGGCTTGGGCTCTGGTCGGGACTCGCCGCGTTCCTCACCGCCTCGTCTGGATGCTGAACCGCAACCTCCGTCTCCTCCGTGGGCCTGAGGGATACTTGAAGCAGAAATATCTGCACGTGCACGGTATGGTTCCGTCACGGCTGCAGAGGATCAGGGGGCCTGTGTGGCTTCTCCGGCGCGTGGGGAAAGGGCAAGTTCCTATTCGGGCGCCATTATGTGGTAAATAAATAATTAATTACCGGTACTATTTTTCAGTATAAGCAATAAAACAGGTAGCTCAATAAATAAGAGTCAGGATTCGAGGTATCTTGAGTCTTCAGGCTTTAATCAGGCATAAGAGAAAAGGACAGAACAGCCTGGAAGCACGGGACGGCAGCTGCACGGGAAGGGACAAGGGAAACTGGGGATCAGGCGGTAATGGGGGTAACTTTTTGTAACAGTGCACAGTATATATATCAAAACAATTGCATTACATTCAATACAGTAGGCGTAGCAGTAGGCGTGACTCGTAGCAGTCGCGAAAGATAAGGGCAAAATGATGTAACAAGAAGGCGTGTACAGGGCGTAGACATAGACATGTGATGTAAACGTAACAGAAGTGTCATAAATGAGGCGGAAACATGGAGGGGGCTACCTGAGCAGCTGGGACCTCTAACCTAGTGGTGCGCGCAAACGGGCAATGACGTGTTACCAGGGAAAACTGGGGGCTATGACTTCTGCGCTAGAAGAGGAGACTAAAGTCTGGAGTGTCAGAGCGACATGTACCCAAGACATATCTATTATCTGGTGTTTAGAGTACATGTTGATAGAATCCAAAAGTTATCAGAGCAAAGGCTAATAGACTCTAAGACTGGTGCATGCATAATTCTATATGTATTGCGTGTGCGAGGAATATTCTATGAATATTAATACAGTATTTCGCTTATATGGAGACATAAAGGCTAGACCATGACGGAAACTATTGATGCGATTCAGTAGCTTAGGAATGCAGAGAAGGAGGGCTGGACTGATAACTAGAAGCATAACATAATCTTGGCAGACTGGGAGGCAGAGCCAGGCCGGGCCGGGCACTGCGAGGCATGAAGTAAGCGAAGGGTCAGGGATGCTTGTTTCCGTTCTGGGAAGGACATGGCTTTTGTAGTTCGGACTGGACTGTTCCCATGGGGCAACAGGGTCAGCGCTGATTTGCATATCGCCATTGTCTAACCCAGGGTGGTGTGGAGTGGAAAAACGATGGATTTGGGCCCAGATCTTTTGACTGGGGTGAATGTGTGACATTGATCCACATTCTGTCCATCATTGTTGTGTTTGCAGTTACCGCTCTAAGTGTACTGGGGATGCTCAGACGTGAGTCCCAGACACTCCACACCACTGGAATCAAGCTAGCCGGGCTGATGAGAGGTGTTACCTCGAAACCGGGCCGGTCCTCGGATGCTTGTTTCCGTTCTGGGAAGGACATGGCTTTTGTAGTTCGGACTGGACTGTTCCCATGGGGCAACAGGGTCAGCGCTGATTTGCATATCGCTCAGCTCAGGATGCTCAGACGTGAGTCCCAGACACTCCACATCATTGTTGTGTTTGCAGCCATGCAATTCAAGGCATTGTTAATATTTCTGTCCAAGCTGGCTAGCGACCCAACTGTGCTGACCATTAGCCCTTTTAAACACTGACTACAAAATCATGGCCAAAGTACTAACTGATCGCCTGGCACCATTGTTACCAGCGCTAGTGCACCTGGACCAGAATGGGTTTGTTCAGGTACGTAACACTTCATTAAATTAAACCTGCAGAGATTCTGTCGGATCCTAGAGTATTCTCCATGCTCCTGGCGCGGTCGATATGCATGGTGCGGGATCTGGAGAAAACATTTAATTCCCTGGAATGTCCATTTTTGTTTGAGGTACTACCTCATTATGACTGGGACCTCGATTTATTTGACTAGTTAAACTTCTTTACACTCTCCCACTGGCCAGGATAAAAATAGGCACCCATATTTCCACTCCTGTATCGATTGTCTGGGGCACTCGCCAGGGCTACCCACTCTCCCTCTTGCTCTTTTCATTGGCCATAGAGCCACAAATATTGGCACCTCGAGGTAATGGCCGGAACTGGGGTACCCCACTGGGAGATGGACTACATTTAGTCTCTTTGAATGCAAATGACCTACTCTTATATTTTTGAGACGTCCATGTTATTCCGCACATGGTAACTTTGACGTTTACTACATTTGTGGCATTATCAGGGCTCAAAGTTAATTGGACAAAGTCTTGTCTTTACCCATTCAACCCAACATTGTCTGACCCTGCTTGTTGCCTGAATGACATTCGTCTAACCAGGCAGCGCACTGTATTTAGATATCTAGGCATCCAAATTCATCACACGCTTACTGACCTGTTTGAGGGCAACCTTCTGCGAGTGGTGTCCTCGCTGCGTGTGCAGATGGGATTCTGGCACTTGCTCCCACTGTCGGTGGTGGACTGAATCGCTTAATGAAAATGATCATGCTGCCCCAGTTATTATATTATCTTGCCAACCCCACCCTTTATGGGCTGAATCCCTTCTTCTGCTCACTTGAAAAATTAACATGAGAATTACTTTGACACAACACGCTGTGTCGATTGGTGCTGAAAAATCTTGTTTGCCCATGGATAGAAGGGGTGGCTTATTGTCCCCAACTTTGAGCAGGACTATTTGGCCTCTCCACTCCAATGGCTAGCCCACTAGCTCGCACTCCTCTACCTTCCCAGTTTGGGACCTGTACGCTGTGCTCCAATTATTCCACCCCTGTACGACAGCACCTATGCCTGACACATTACATCTGCAGGGCGCCTATTGATGCTACATGAGTCACCTTTTTATTACTAAAGTTATTACTCCCTACGCACTGATGCTTCCTTTGTTTGGCACATTTGGAGAAGCGTGGCTCAATGGTTAGAGCGGCAGACCCTGATGCAGAGGTCTGGCCTGGGACCAGGGTTCAATTTCCGTCACGGCGGCTCTTGGACTCAATCTCCCCGGACCTGATAATTCTCGCCTCGGTGCCTAGTCTAATCATGGGTCCCACTCTGTGACTCTGGGCAATAGCTTGCTTAATCTCCACAACGGCCCCAGCAGTGCTTGGATGCCTGGTTTAACCTGGGGGTGCCCAGGAGTGGACATTTCACATGGAAAAGCCAGGAAGGGTTCCACAGCGGTATGAGTGCAGCGCCGGGACGCCCCGTCGCGTGGGCTGCCGTGCGCTTTACAAATACAACACATTTACATTTACATTTACACCGCGCAGAGGCCAAATCACTGCGCCACTAGAATTATCGAACTGGCACAAGGCAGGTATACACACATTAGGTAACCTATACCTAGATGGCAACCTATTCCTCTAATGTCCTTGATGGCTAATGATGGTTTCCCCCGGGACAATTTCTGCTGTACAGTTTCTGGATTGGAATACTAGACAACAAGTGGGGCGATATGCAGCAAGAATACAACAAGCATCTCACTACCCAATGTTTCAATGTAATAGGTACAGGGAAACACCAGACACGCTGGTTGGCTGACTCTCTTCATACCCATTATGTCAGTGTCGCTCTCTCGCTTACGTCATCATTGGGAAATGGACCTAGGTCGCCACTGCAAGGATAAGGAATGGAGTTTCATATTGGAATGCCTTATCTGTTTTCTGCGTATCGCCCGCTTTCGCCGTATACAATATTACATACTACATAAGGCCTACCTAACCCCGCAGAAAATCAGTCGTTATTTTATGTGCACAGATGCCACTTGTCCCAGATGTTGCCTCCCCGATGCCGATTTAATACATATGATGTGGTCCTGTCCATCACCTCACCCCTACTGGCATGGGGTCACTTCCCATTTGACACACTGAACAGAATATTCCTCATTACAAACCTGGGAGATCTGTATACTGGGCTTACGCCAATGGGAAAAAAACACAGGTCGACTGACAGGTTCTTAAATGTGGGCTTGCTCACCAAGCACCTCATCACTCACAAATGGAAGTCCTCTATATCGCCTCTACTTACCTCTTGGGAACACTCCCTGATTGCTTAAGGACAGGCATAAAGCTTTGCTCTGCACAAGGAGGGCACGCTGGAGCAACGCAAATACCCACTGCGAGCCGGGTCACTGACAAAATATCGCCACTCAAAATAACTCCATACAAAAATAATGTTACCAAAATATCGATGTCAAAAATATCGTCATCCTATACTTAGAATGGTAAATACAAAAATATTGAAAATAAAATATCAATGTCATTAATGTTGTTGGATTAAATATTGTTTTTTTAAACATATATAAAGTTAAATAATACATATAAAATATATTGATTATTAACATTAATAAAAAAAATTGATTTAATATATACTTTAACAAAAATTACAAATAAACGTAATTTAAAAAAGTTAAACACACATGTATAATAATTAATGTACATGTTTACATATATCTACTTAAAAACAATTATTAAACGTATAATTTTAATTTATATTATAATTTCAATTTGTTTAAATAATATAAAAATATACCATATATATATATATATATGTCAATAAAATAAAATCTTCAAAAAGCAAACCATTCTAATTGCAAAAGTAAAAAGCCTATAATTCTTAAAGGTTTGTAAAAATTATTTTACACATTTCAAATGTTAATAAATAAAAATATTATCATTTTACATGAACAAAAACATAACAATATAAAATAAATGATAAACTATATAATTTCATCCATATACTATTCCCACTAGAAATTATACAAAATTATGCAAACTATTATAGTAAATATATAAAAAACATTATTCCTCCCACTACACGCAAAGCAAAAACAAAAAAGCTGGGTAAAATTGATAAAATATCCCTCCAGTAAATGCAACAGTAATAAAAGTGTTTGATTGCGGATATGTAATATTTACCATAGCAATTCCAGCTGGTACAACAGTAGGGAAACTGATGGAATGCGGAGTGGTAAAATGCACTAATCCCACTCCAGTCAGTACAACAGTAGGGAAAGTGTTGGATAGCAGAGGGGTCAAATTTACTATCCCCACTCCAGTTAATACAACAGTAGGGAAAGTGTTGGATTGTGGGGGGGGAGGGGGAATTTACTATTCCCACTCAAATGAGTGTAACAGTAGGGAAAGTGTTGGATTGCGGATGGGTAAAATGTACTATTACCCTCGGGTACTGGGACCCACTGTATAGCCTTTTAACTTTCACTTTCTCACACACTACACTGCACACTCAGCAATCATACCAGCTCCACAGTAACTCTGGCGTTGAAGCACACCCGGGACACGCTAGGTGTCACTGTGGTGGGCCCGATGATGAAGCATGCCACCAACTAGGTTGGTGGGTGAGGGTTTTATAAACAAACCCAATGGTTTACCGGTTAAACGTACATAACTGAGTCTCATATTTCTAGCTAGTCCTTATTGATAAACCACATAAAATGTACTATTCCCAGTCAGTAGAACAGTAGGAAACGTATTGGATAGCGGAGGGGGGAAAATGTACTATTCCCACTCTAATCAATAAAACAGTAGGGAAAGTGTTGGATAGCAGAGGGGTAACATTTACTATTCCCACTCCACTCAGTACAACAGTAGGGAAAGTGTTAGATAGTGAAGGGGTAAAATTGACTTTTCCCACTCCAGTCAGTACAACAGTGTTGGATTGTTGAGGGGTAAAATTTACTATTCCCACCCCAGTAAGTGCAACAGTAGGGAAAGTCTTGGTTAGTGGATGGATAACATTTACTATTCCCACTCCAGTACGTGCTACATTAAAAACAAACAAAATATAATTAACTAAATAAAATTATTTCATAAACAGAGCAAATAAAGAAAAATATAAATATGATGAATAAAAAATAGAAATATATTTAATTAAAAAAACATATGTATTAATACATATAACAAATACCTACACATTTTATTATAAAGAAAATTAAAAAAATATATATATTTTCAAGAAAATTCAATTCAAGATCTTTATTCGGCCAAATAAAAATAGGCCATATAACACATAGGGGCCCATTACGATGTCGGGCGGATTGCCTCCGCCAGGCTGGCGGTAGCCACCGCCGGCCTGGCGGAGGCAATCCGCCAACACCATTCCCCGAATTCCCCCCGCCATATTAGTATGGAGGGGGGACCGCGGCGGACCAAGACCGTCCGCCGCCAGGATGGAAAATGTTTAATATGGTGGCGGTGTCTCATAGACACCGCCAGTCATATTAGTATGGGCTGTCAGTCATGCCTTTCCGTGGTGGCAATGCCGCCACGGAAAGGCATGCGGTCTTCACTCTGGGGGCCCAATGCAGGCCCCCAGAGTGAAGGAGGGGTGGGGGCTGCCCCAATCCCCGCTAGGATGACGGGCGGACAAAGTCCGCCCGTCATCCTATTGGACCCCATAGTATCAAATAAAGTCCAAGTTTACATTATTTTAAAACAAATAAAAATATGATAACAGCAGTGCATTTAGTTCTCTGAGTTTATATTATACCAGGATAAAAACTCATGATGTAGACACGAAACACGTGCACAAAAACACAATTAGCAAGCAAAATAGGAGGACAAAAACCTCTTATAGGGTCTGTCATGTGCTACTAGCTGATATTAAGAAACAAGAAAATGCCTTGTTCTAACACCATCTAACTAGTAGGAGTATCGGTTCAAGCAAGTTAGATATCCATAGTTTTTAAGCCAGGAATGGCTGCTTTCAGAAAAGCACACACACAATAATAAGAAATTTTATGTGAACTTAAAAACTGTATATGGAGCAGGGCTACTGTACACTGTCTAAAGCCTAACTCACGTAACAAAGGCTGAATACAGTGCTTGCATGCTAGTCTATAAAAATTGCTGAAAAACACTAATTGCAAAAACGATTATGCAGATTGATTATCACAGGGGGAGGTCGTGCTGTGTTAACAGCGGAGTCAGGGAGATTTTTATAAAAACAGTGACCAATAGATAGATGCTGCCCTAAAACGAAAAAGAAGAGATCTCTCCCATTTTGTGAGGTCTAAGGACGGATACACAGGCTGTGTGCCTGGTAATAAGGATCTATCATAAGTCAAAACTGGAGATTGTACCAACTCATTTTTCAATCTTTGGACTTTGCTGTACTCCAGGTACGCTGTTTTCACCTCTGCCTTTGCAGTTTTTGGGATACTGTCGGGTTCGGAAAACCAGGCATATAAACACAGGGTTCCTAAGATATTCTGCATATAACTTAGCCAGGGGATAGAAACTGCCTTTTTGTGTGCAAGGCAGTCAAGTATAATGTCCCTGCAAAGTTTTGCCGCTGGATTCGTCCAAACGCTGACCCACAGTAAAAGTGGTGTCACGTGTACTTTATCCAATATATAGTCCTGATTTAATTCCGAGTGTAAAATAAAACTGGAAGTGCTAGGTGGTACACTCAGTAGCAGCCCAAAAAAGCGATTTTCCTCGGACTAAAGGGCAACGCAATTGTTAAAACCCCAAACACCCACGCCATAACTAGCTATATTAATGCAAAATTGTATACCTTCAAGGGAGGAAGAACAGTCCCTCAAGACTCTCTTTTACAGGTTACGAATAGACCCTGAGGTTCTGCATAGTTTAAGGTTGGCCTGTACCAGGTGGGGGCTCCAGGACCCTGAGGAGCTAAAAGTTATACCTAAATGGCAGTAGTTTTTGATAGCAGTTAGGTCTAGACCATTAAGTCTGATTTTATTCAGCCTTATTTTCCCCGGTCCACAGGACATGATGTGCAACTTTGTATAGTTGGTTTTCAGTTTCAAATTTGACATGAAAGAGGCAAAGGCCTCCACCTGATGTCTCAATGCTTTCGGAGTGAGGGCACACAGCACTGCATCATCAATGTAGAGTAGCGAAGGGATTGAAGAGTCTGCTATTCTAGGAGTGTCTGAGGGGTGGGAGGTTAAATGGACTGTTAGTCCATTTAAATATAAAATAAATAGCAAAAGGGCCAATATGCATCCCTGCTGCACTCCACACCTCAGGGGGAAGGCAGCAGAAAGCTCGCCATAAGATTTAAGGGCCCTCTGGCCGATATGCCTAGGTGTAGTGAGAATAAAAATGTATAAGTGGGGGGTTCACTCCTTGATCCAGCAATATTATCCATAACTTGGTTCTGTCCACTGAATCAAAGGCAGTGGACAGGTCCATAAAAGCAAGGTAGATGTGGATCGCCTGGCATTCGTATATTCAGACATTATTAACACAAGGTTCTGACATTGTTCGTTTGTGCCTAATTTCGAGCGGAAACCATATTCGAAAGGGGAAAGAATGTTTTTAGCCGCCGCCCAGTTTACTAGTCAGTTATATATGACTCTGCTATTAATTTTGACCGTGCTGTCATGTGATATAGGGTGGTAACATTTAGGGAACAAGCGATTGCCCCTTTGAAATATCGGCAAAACTGTTTTGGTGGCCCAGGCAGGGGAAATATTTGTTTTTAAATAGAAGTTGAATGTGTTAGAAATAAGAGGGCCCCAAATTTTAGGCATAGATTTCACCAAATCCACAGATACCCCATTTTCATACAAATAAACATTTTTATTTAGATAATATTTATTAACAAAAAACATTTACTCAATAAATTTAATTTAGTTACTTCCGACCCTATTACCCCACAAAACTCACAACCTGCACCTAAAATGTAACTAAAAAAAATAAATAAATGGTACAATTTACAGAATTAATTATCAATTAACTGATTAACAACTAATTATTAATTAATTAAAAATAAATTACTTTTCCACCTATAAACTCCACAACCTACACACATAAAATGTACACAATTTTTCTATAGCACAATTAACATAATTCAATATCAATTAAACAAATAATATTACATACAAATAATCATTAATTTATTCTAATTAACTTACTTCCCACCCTATACCCCTAAAAACCAACCACCTGCTACAGAACTAAAAATCACAAAACTTTATCAAAGTTAAATTTCATAACTACTAAAAATGTAACTAATATATTAAGAAACATAAACCATAATTTAAAAAATGTATTCATATAACTTTAAAATATATACCAAAATGCATGACAATAATAAAAAAAATATATTGTAAACAACAATTTTTTTGTAAATGATATTACTGACTTTAATATTTAAAAAATCGATATTACTTACCTTAAAATCTATATTCTTGACATCGATATTCGTGCTCACGATATTTTAGACTAGATATTAGTTAGGAAGATATTTTAAACTCGATATTTTGTCTGAATACCCTGGCAGCCTGCTGGGATACTATCTTAACCGACATGCAAGCTGCTGTTCACCCTCATGCAGCTTCCCCTACTTACCCTTAGGGGACTTTTGCCCATACTGGTTTCCCCATTACTCACTTACAGTTAACCACTTTGAATGCTCCGCACTATCCCTCTCTCTCTCACTTTTGGTTTGCACATCACATGACAGGTCTTTCGCGATTCTTTACTGTGTTCATAGATGGGTGCAGATCAGTTCATTGTATTGGTTACATATTGGGTATCTGTTTTGATTCGTATATGTCTCGTTCACGTCTGGGACTGACAATTCTATGATGAGACTACTTATTGGCTTTATATGATATTTGGTACTCATTTAGATACTTTGGGGCATATTACCAACCAATAGAGATAATTTTTGTCTCTAACTTGTTTAGAGACAAATATTATCGCCGCAAACCGGCGATTTTTATCGCAGATAAACCTTGCTATTAGCAAGGTTTATCGCAAATGCGATAAAAAACGGCCGCAATGCATGAATATCGCTGAAAAGTCAGCGATATTCATGCATTATCGAGCAAATGCTCTTAGCCATGTTATCCACCTCCCATTGGGTAACATGGCTAAGAACTGCTCAGGGCAGGTGTTAGCTTTTGGAGATATTCGCGCTTAGCGCGAATATCTCCAAAAGTTGGTAATAGGAGATAGCGATGTTAGCGACTGTTTCCAGTCGCTAACATCTTGGCACGCCCACTTTGCATGTCATTAGTGATAAATATCACTGACATGCAAAGCGGGGCCCAAGATGGTCGCTAACTCCTATTAGCTGTCGCTAACTGGTGTTAGCGACAGCTTGGTAATAGGGAGATAATTTTATCTCCGCTTTCTTGGCTTTTAAAGCCAAAAAAGCGGAGATAAACCCCCTTGATAATATGCCCCTTTGTACCTTGCAGCTAACATCTTTACTATTTTTTGTCATTTGTAATGTAGTCCTTTTTTCTTTGCATTTGATGTGACGAGACTGCTATGTATGCACAACTATTTGAAAAATGAAATTGTCAATAAACAGATTTAAACAAAGAAAAGAGAGGAATCAAGAACCCAGATTTTTGTGCAATTGAGTTGAAAGAAAAAGTGCCTCAGCTTTCAGATACAGTTGAGTGTTAGTGAACTGTGATTCACCGGTTGTCAACCATGGCCAAAGGAGGCTTCGTAGACTATCTGAAGGCCTTTTCAAAAAGTTAAAAGTGACCATTGTGTAAATTGATGTAATCAGTCCAAATTTAGCAAAGAATTATCATAGTGCACAGGTGGTGTATGCCAGCAAGGCAAATTCACTATTGAAATTCGTGATGATTCACAGGGTACAAAGGTACTCTAACACTCACTAGAGGTTAATTGATAACACTTTATTCTCATTTGAAGTCTCATTCATTTTCATTAATGAATATAACTTATTATGCTAAATACGTGAGATCCCCCTTTCTTTTCTGGGACTGAATAAATATTTAAGTAATAAAAGCGCCCCTTTTAACTTCTGAAATGTGAAACTATTTAAATAACTAAATAACTAAGCATGAGGATAGACAAGATCTACTAAATTTATATAAATGAGATATATGATACAGTTCATCATGATTGTCAGGTTGGAATTGGTTACTGAGAAGTCATTTGAACATTGATAACTTTCCCTGTTGAGTCATTTAGACTTTGAAAAGAATATTACAGTAGTACTGCAAATTATTTTTTATGTTGTGTTTCGGAATGGCTCAATCATTTTGCTTATTGTAAGAAATATATTGTTTGCAGGAAATCTACCTTTTTTGCATGGTCACCCCAGATTTTTCACCTTTGGTTGTACAATATATTATTGCTGGCTTTAGAAGGCTGTGTATTTTAACTCATCTAACAAGTCGTAAAGTGCCTGGATTCTCCCTTTAAACTTGGTACAATTGGCACACTCCTAGTTAGTATGCTTAACTTGCCTATACGTGCCTAGCAAATGGTGCAAAATGTACTCAAGGGCCCGGAACCTAAAAGCCACTAGTCTAATGCAGCACCTATGGTGCCATTGACTAAAGTGGCTTCAGTCCTACCACTGTAACCTGACTGTAACAGTGGAAACATGCACTGCGACCTGTCAAAATAAGCTGTTTTTGACAGGTAAAACCCTTCCTTTTAAATATTAGTAAGTCTCCCCTATTTGAGTCTCGTAGCACACAAAGTAGGGTGCGTGGTATTTAAAAGTGGGACTAGTAGAAAAATGTACATTACCATGTCTACAGTGACATGGCCGGTGCTTCATTGTGGTGAGTCTAACATTCTGCTTGGGTTCCCGTCTACCACGAACATTGTCTATCACTTGCGCTTTGGGCTTTTTAAAATAAATGAATATCTTTAGTTTCCTTCATTGGATGTTTGTCATTTTGGTGTCATTTTGTTTATTAAACTTGAATCTATTTCTCTAATTTAGTTTGAAAGTAGGCAAGAAATTAGGACTATTTTTAAGGATTACTGTTGTGGTAGGTGACTACTTCAAGGAATAATAAAAACCTTTGTTCACTCAAATTCACTAGAGTAACCTGATCTCAACCCACTGGTAGCTATGGCACAGAGCAGACAGGCTTAACATAGGACAATGTCCAGGTAGGGCGCTTTATTCAACTTTGCAGCGCTTTGGGAGATCGCGTTTCAGGCCTCATATTGTGGTCGGCAATAGCGAGTTTTAAACTACCCGTTTTTATTTGATTTGTATTTCGTTATATTTCCCCTGTTTTTAAACCTGGCCATTCCCAGCTTACTTGCACTATAATACTGTAACGCACCGCGTTTTGGCGGGTCCCTTTCATCCCTCTTTTCACCGGCGACCATCTTGGGGGAAACACGGGACGCCTGGCGGCGCCATCTCTGTTGGCGCGCTAGTGTCCATAGGCAGTTATTTAAGGCGGGCAAATCAGGGTCCAAGCCTTGACGAGGTAGGGCGCTTTATTCAACTTTGCAGCGCTTTGGGAGATCGCGTTTCAGGCCTCATATTGTGGTGGGCAATAGCGAGTTTTAAACTACCCGTTTTTTATTTGATTTGTATTTCGTTATATTTCGCCTGTTTTTAAACCTGGCCATTCCCAGCTTACTTGCACTATAATACTGTAACGCACCGCGTTTTGGCGGGTCCCTTTCATCCCTCTTTTCACCGGCGGCCATCTTGGGGGAAACACGGGACGCCCGGCGGCGCCATCTTTGTTGGCGCGCTAGTGTCCATATGCAGCTATTTAAGGCGGCCATGCTAACGCGCAGCGTGAGCACGCCGGAGTTACGCCAGAGTCCAGCCCGCCTGTACTCTTGGTCGGCGGCGTGTCTATACCTCGGGAGAGCTACACCAGTTTGATAGGGAGGGTCAGCCCCTAGATTTAGCCACGATGACTAAATTGGACGCGATGTCCATTGTAAGATCATCTATGGGTTTGACTGGCTCCCATCTATGCTCCCTGAAATTGACCTGTTTAAACACAAGGTCACTGCACAAACACAATCTAGAAATATTTTCCCTGCTTCAGGCTGAAGATATTGATGTCCTAACTCTCACCGAGACTTGGCTCGGGGACAATTCGCTGCTAGACATCATAACCGCTCTTCCGAATGAGTATGAAGTAGTATGGCACAATCGTGCAGATAATGCTCGAGGGGGGGGAGTAGCAATTCTGTTTAAAAAAACCTTAACAGTAGTTAAAATACTGGCAGACACAGTGGATTTAGCCGACATTCTTGGAGTAAAAATCATGTTTGATAATTTGTGCTTTGTGATTCTCACAGTTTATCGTCCACCCAATTCTACCTCAGCCTTTAATGACCTCTTTATGTCCACTATATCTGACATTTGTTCAAGATATAAAAAAGTAGTGGTAACTGGGGATTTTAATCTACATTGGGACAAGGCTCATAAGGAGCCGGCAGCTCGATTTTTGGAGACAACTATGTCCTCACTGGGCTTTAGGCAGCTGGTAGAAGCTCCTACACATATAAAGGGACACATCCTTGATCTTATTTGGACTTTAGATCCTAAGGTGGCTCTCTTGGACATTCTACCTTGTATTTGGTCGGATCACCACTTGGTCTATTGTGATACCCCTATTGATGCTAAGCTGACACAACCACCCCCTAAAATGAAGAAAGTCCGTCAATGGAGGAAAGTTGACTTACAAACTTTAACGGATACCCTCTCGGAATTTGTTCAACCAATGGCCCTTAATGGCAATTTAGATCAGGATTATAGGGACTTAGGGGCCGACTAGGATGGCGGACGGACTTGCGTCCGTCCGCCATCCCAGAGGTGGAGGGACCGTCCGCATGGGCTGCGGCGGTCCCTCAGTGCAAATTAGGATGTGACCGCCACCCTGGTGGTCACATCCTGGATATTTAACATTGCGGCGGGTGCTGCTTCAAGCAGCACCCGCCGCAATGGTAAAAGTGCATGTTTAACATTTACATGCACAAAGCGGCAGCACCGCGCGGTGCCTGCCGCTTTGTGCATGTAAATGCTGGGGGGTACCATAGGTACCCCCCATGTGCACCCCCCACCCGCCTACACCCTGGGGGCCCGCAACGGGCCCCCGAAATCAAAAGTACACATGCTTTTCCACGGCGGAAAAACTGCCGCGGAAAAGCATGTTTACAAATGTTTCCTAATTTGGCTGGCGGTGTCTGATAGACACTGCCAGCCAAATGCGAGCTTTTCCGCCGCGGTTGTAATCCGACCGCGGCGGAAAAGCAGCGGACAGAAACCAAGACCCACCAGCCATCGTAATGCGGCGGTGGGTCTTTGGTGACTCCGCAGAGGATTTTCCGCCTCCTCCGGGCCGGAGGTGGCTTCCGCCGGCCCGGAGGAGGCGGAAAATCCTCCATCCTAATCGGCCCCATAGTGTGTAGTCTGAGTAAAGCGATTGCTCAGATTGCACCGGAGAGGCTACAAAGAGCTAAAGGAGCAGGAAGGGGGGCACCATGGTTTACACTGCCTTTGAGGGAACATAAAAAGAAGCTCCGTCATGTAGAAAGAAGCTGGAGGAGAACAAAAGACAAAGGGGATCGAGAGCAGTATAAAAACTCGCGCAACTCATATAAAAAACCCATTCCCGTATAAACCAAGCTGAGAATGTTCAGAAAGAAACATTCAAAATATTAACAGAGTTGAGCAAAAAAACTGAAAATACTGAAACAACAATTAGTTGTAATATGTTCCAAGACTACTTTCTGGAGAAGGTGGAAACCATCCTCTGTGATATTAGGAATGGTACTGTGACTGGATCTATCATGTCACAGGATGTCCAGACCCCTTCGGAAGTCCTTATTTTAAAGTTCCCATTGATAGATCCGCTGAGTCTTGAGCAACTTATGAGCAAAACTAAATCAGGCTCTCTGCCAGATCCATGCCCTCCTAGTGTCTTCCGTTTGGCACGCCCTATTCTTGAAGATCGCACCATCTCCCTTTTGAACAACTCATTGGAAACAGGGCTGTTACCAGCCAGTTTCAAGGAAGCACGAGTGAAGCCTCTGATAAAGAAGCCAGGAGCCGACCCCATTATTTTGAAAAACTATAGGCCTATTTCCCAACTCCCGTTCTTGTCCAAAATCTTAGAAAAACATGTGCTGAAGTCCCTGGCCTCGTCTCTGGAGTCACACCATCTTCTCCAGGAACGTCAGGCAGGGTTTCGTGCACACCACAGCACCGAGTTGGTGATGCTCTCGGTGCTGGATGAGCTTAGAGGGATGGCTGACAGCAAGTAACCGAGCGCCCTGATACTTTTAGATCTATCAGCGGCGTTCGATACTGTCAACCATACCCTGCTCTTGGATAGACTGGCCAATTTCGGGATTCGGGATACAGCCTTTCAGTGGCTTCAATCCTTCCTGTCGGGAAGGACACAGCGGATTCAGCTGGGGGACAGTATATCGGAGGCGGGTAACTTGATGTGCGGAGTCCCACAGGGCTCCGCACTATCCCCATTATTGTTTAATCTTTATTTACAGCCATTGATTAACTCCCTGGCAAATATGGGTTGCCGTGTGTTTAATTACGCTGACGACACCCAGCTGCTACTTAGTATAGACAATACGGTCCCGCGCAGAACTACGCGCAGGACATTCTCAGATATGCAGTCAGTTGGATGACTGCAAATCTGATGAAAATTAATCCTGAAAAAACTGAGGTTCTAGTGATCTCGACTATAAGTTCCCCCTGGAGTGATCTATATTGGCCCCAGGAATTAGGTCCCACCTCAACACCATGTGACAAGGTGAAAAGTCTTGGTATCAAGATTGACTGCGAACCGTCAATGGCCAGCCAGATTTCCTCCGTTGTGGGGACTTGCACTGGTCTAATTAGACAGTTGCGTAAGTTAGCTCCTCTTCTCTCCCCGTCCATGCTTCGCACGGTAGTTTCTGCTACAATCATCTAGAGGCTGGACTACGGGAACGCTCTCTATTTAGGTCTGCCGAAAATCTTGACCAATAGATTGCAGGTTGTCCTGAACGATGCCGCACGACTCATCTTCAGGCTCCCAAGAAGATCCCACGCCTCTCCTTTGTTACAGAGCCTTCATTGGCTGCCCATCAGGCAACGGGCAGAGTTCAAAAGCTTATGCACGGCCCATAAGGCAATCTATGGGCAAGCACCTGCCTATATTAAAGAACGGTTGGAGGTGTATAAACCTGAACGAAGGCTGAGGTCTTCTGAGGCTCAGTTGTTAGTTTGCCCACGGTTTAAACTAGCAACAAAGGGTAGGACATCCTTTTCTGTTCTAGTTCCCCAAAACTGGAACAGACTACCCGAGTCCCTTCGCAAAGAAGGCAACCTTCTGCGTTTTAGGAAATCGTTAAAAACACTTCTATTCAGGGAGGCTTTGGGTTCAATTTAGACCGCATTATGATACTGGTCTCTTCGATCTGCTAATAGTTGTTCTGTCCTTCGGTCATGAGCGCCTTGAGACCTGCCGGTGAGTTGGCGCTATACAAACAGAAGCTAACAATAACAATAACAATAACAATATGTAAAGTATTTATGCAATAACAAAACAGTAATAAAATTAAAATTGCAAACAATAAAACCCCCCAAACTGATTTAGAAAAACAGAACAAGATTTAATAAACAAAATATGTTAATTACGTAAATAACGGGGAGAGGGGTTGGCCTAACGGCTAAGGCGCTCGACCTCGGACCTGGGGAACTCGGTTCGAGTCTCGGTAACGACGCCAAAAACCCCCTGTGATTCTGGGCAAATCACTTAATCTCCCCGTGCCTAAAAAAAAAAAAAATGAAAGTGTCCTCATGTAACGTAACTGGTGCTATGTAAAGCGCTCTGATAACTGATTCGGTTCGGTTCTAGTTCGCGCTATATAAAACTCTGCAACAACAACAACAACAATTAAAAATAGCACCAAATAGCATGAATCACTAATGGCTGTCAATGTTCTCAGCAGACCGGGACTTAGGCACAATTTGAGGTGGAATCCAGGTTGGACATGCCAACCAGGCTTTTCTTGGTCAAAGATTGTACCTTCTGACTCAGAGCCTGATTTAGAGGTTGGCGGACAGGTTACTACGTCACAAACATGATGGATATCTTATCCCATTGGGATATAATGCACATGTAATTCAGCAGAAGGGATATCTAGCACATTTGTGACAGAGTAACCCAACCGCCAAACTATAAATAAGGCCTTTAGGGGCAGATTTACAAGCCCCTAGCGACACCTTTATGCCACTGTTGTGTCACTTTTGTGACACAGCAGCGTCGTAAAAAATGCGCCCCGTTGCAACACATTTACAACGTGACATATCTATGGAGATGCTTCACGTTGCAAAGCCCTGCGCTACATTATACCTGCGTCAGGTATAATGTATGCAGGGTGGGCGTTCCGACACAAGAAAGCCCCGTAAAAGTAACGCAGTTAGATCTACAAGATTACATTGAGTCACTTTTACGACGCCACTGCGTCAAAACCTTACGCCTGCTTGAAGCAGGCGTAAGGAGTGATGCACCATAATGAAATAGGTAATCCGAAGCATTGCTGGAGTTGCGTCATGGTTGCGGCACGACTCCAGCAATGCATTGCCTTTACGCCAATAGATGCGTCACACATCTGTCCATCCTTGCGCCACAGTGCGCTGCGTTGTAAATGCGACGCATCCATGATGGCGCAAGGGTTTTTTTACGTGACGTAAATTAACTGACGCATCTCTGCTAATATGTAGAGATGTGTCCGTTCTTGTAAATCTGCCCCTTAGTCTTTTATGACCCAATCCAACTGAGGAGCAGTGGCGGCTCGCAGAGGGAGTGCTGTGTGGCAGTGGGGAGGGGGAGGGCCAGGGTGGTTTGGGTAGTGGAGTTGGACATACGACAGTCAGGAGTAAAGTGAGTAAATAAAAAAATAAAACCTTTTAGTTTGCGTTCGCTGCATCGCCAACTCAGTAATGCAGCGAGCGCAAGGTAAATAGTGTTATTTATTTATTTACTTACTTTACTCCTGGCCGTCCTATGTCTGACTCAACTACCCCCCACCCAGCCCCTCCCCCGCCCTGCCCCGCAGCACTCCCTCTGTGAGCCGGCACTGCTGAGGAGTATACCTATAAAGCCCCCGAGGACCTCAGGGGAGTCATTTAAAAACTTGCAGGATCCCTGCTTTTGGCCTTGCAGACATTGGACAATAGCAGGGTCCAGTGCAGGTCCAGTTGCAATTGGTAACCTGGGTACTTCCAGGAAAACGCCTCTTGCAGGTTGTTGTCTCAAACTGACCCTTCAAGTCCACTTCTTTGTCTTGGATACAAGAGGAAACAGGTCCATTCCTAAAGGGCTCCTCTCAGACTAAAGACAGGAGGTTTTCTGATCTTCCACAGGTCCAGAAAGTGTTCTGCACTAGGTGTCTGGAGATGCCACACTTATTTCTGGCACAAGCTAGTGGGGCGATTTCTACCTAGCCCCTCTCTAACCAATTGGGTTAAAGTTCCCGAGGCCAACCCTACCCACTTTTTCAGTAATTTCTGCTTGCCTTACTGCAAACTGGCCCAAAATGCAATGTGTCAGTGCATTTTCAAGATGACGAAAGTCTTTAGTCACACTACACTTGGGCTCTGAGTACTGCAGTTGTGTATGGGGAATGTACTATGGTGATCCTAGTGTCCTCCCACAGGTAACACTAAAATTCAGTTTGGAGCAGGTACACTAACCACAAAAAACGTAAAGTCAGAAGTCTGGTAGGACAAAAGCAGGGTCCTTTAGCAACAAGACAGTGGATAAACAAGAACTACCTTTGATTGTTTTGTCCCCCTGAAGTACTTTCCTCATGGCCAGTATGCCTGTCATGATCTGCATTCCTTGCCCCTTTTTACCATTTCCCCTCTACCTTCCTTTCCCCATTTGATGTGTGCCTTGGTTATTCTGTTTGCTAATAACTCATGTTATTATGTAATTCACTGTTTATCTCCAATGTTTATACTTGGCTCCTGTAACTGATGTAATTTTGTAACTTGGAAATTCGCTGCTCCTCATGTAAAGCGCTCTGATGTCTCCGGGTCTAACCAGCACTGTATAAAACTGCAAATAAATAAATAAATCTTGCCATCCTGTCCTCTCCCTTTCAAGTGCACCCCAAGTGTTATAAGTGAACCCAACAAACCTGTCAAGTAATTGACACTCAGACAGGTATCGATACTGAAGTGTTACAAAAAGATGCCCAAACCCCCACCCTGCATATTCCGTGCAGTTGAGAGGAGTCATCTCTGACCATTCCGTTCAGCCTATTGTTTGCACCTGGTAGGCATTTCACACCTTTCCCACACCTATTCATGGCTAAGGAAAAACTATGGAAAAGCTGAACACCCAATGCAAATTAGCCTCCAGGAACTGCAGTCAGGGAAAAGGTAACTTTTTAAAAGGCACCTTTCCTTAATATTTACAAAAATTCGATTGCACCATTGAATTGTATTTTTAATAACTATTAATAATAGTTGTTTCTTTATATTTCTAGCTGATCTAATTTCCAAAATACAGTATTTAGTATTTTAATCTTTACTCTGGTTTTCTAAAGAGGACACCTAGGACTGCTTCAGTGAAAATCGGTTTTAGTGTTGTCACTTCAGGGACATGGTAATATTCATGTTTTTACATGCTACACTTTTTGATACCATGCACCCTGCATTATGGGCTACAAGGCTTGCACAGGGGTCAATTACTAATGTTTAAAATGAAGGCTGTACTTGTCACAAAGAGTTTCTTTTGAAATGTCACAGTGTATGTTTTGCACTGTTACAGTCAGGCTACAATCGTATACCTGAATCTATGTTTGCACTGTTACTGAAGTGGATGGCACAGCAGGCTTCGTACTATGTACTTGGGACTTATAGGAAAGTTAAATATACCAATTAGGACTTTGTCAGTTTGACTATGTTTAAATAGGGAGCCCAGGTACGTTATTTCCAGCTAGCAGGGGTAAAGTGCGCATAGTTCTAAAGCCAGAAAAAATATAGGGTCCAGCAAAAGGCACAACGCCAAGGTGACCATGCAGAAAAGGTGGATTGCCTACACTACACTACTGTACGATTAGGTCCTAAAAATAAGTCACATAACATTCAAATTTGTAATAGATAGGCCCAAATTTACTGTGATTTTGCGTCTGGTTGGATCACATTTGCGCCGCAGCCCAGAAGCAAAATAATTTTGTCATATACTAATCCACGCAAAGCCACTTTGAGTAGCTTTGTGTGGTTTAGTAAATACAAAGTAACATAGCATTGCCTTGCGTTACTCCGTGTCTGGTAGGCTTTACAATGGTCCAGCATTCCACAGACGTATTGTGATGCAAACCAAGATTTTCAAAGACTTGTAAACCTGGCTTTACGCTAAAATGGTGTGTCTCCCTAACAGAGGCATAACGAGGAGAACTATCTTAATTTCTCCATGTCATTTCCTCCTTGGATTGTTTTTGTGCAGGAAGGCATCCCTTTCTGAAGAACAATCCTGCTCGAAACGCAAGAACCCTTGCGCTATGGTGCCTGCGTTGGCGCTGGGCAGCGCACAGTGCACCAGCACAAGGAGAGAGAAGAAATTCTCTATATCTTTGTAAATATGGAGCATTTCTGCTCTCACCCTTTACATTCAAGGCAGAGCAGCAAGTTCCCTTACTGTGCCATATCGCGTGAAATAATAGTAAATGTGTCCCCCAGTGTTTATATTTTTCTTTTCTCGACACTCATGCTATACCAAGGGCCCTATTACGATGTTGGTCAGTAAGTCTCCAACTGTTTGTCAGAGGTTTACAGACCGAATCGTTGGTTTACATTCCGACTGCCGAATTATAAAGTCGGCGGTCGGAGTGTAAACCGGCCAGTCCAACTGACTAGGCTCCAGTGGGCTCAACGAGCCCGTCCGCCAGTCAGAAGCCGCACATAATCCCTAACAGACAGCGTTTCCACAGTTGGGATTATGATGTCCGTTTCTGACAGTCTTCCGATGTCGGCTTTTCCGTCATGGGAAGGCTGTCAGATTGCGACTTTGGGGTCCCCTAGGAGGGTCCCTTTCCCCCTGGCCCTCGGTTGTGACCATTAGGTGCCTGGCACACGGTGCAGGGATGTGCAAAAACTTCCATTTCACAATGGGAGCTTGTGCTGCGGGCGGTTTCGGACTTCTGCACAAGCTCCCATTGTGAAATCGAAGTTTGTTACCACCCCATGTGCTGTTGCATCCTAAGTGCGGTTTCAGGACCGCTGACTGGAGGTTGGTCGGTTCCGCATCTTCAAAGATGTTGGTCGGAGGGAATTCTGACCGACATCATAATGTGCCCCTCAGAAGTACAAACACATTTGATTAGCTATTGAACGGAAAAGAGTTTTGCATTGAAAAGTAGCATTGCATTACGTTGCTCCAACTCTCACTTAATGGACACAAACTTGGTGGAACGGGGCATGAACAACACAACAGCGTTAACACCCTTGAGATTCCATGGTAAGCAAGATCTACTAGCACAGCATGCGCAAGCTTTGTGAGAAATAAGTCAAATAAAAGTAGCCACAAAAAAGACCAAATAAATGGTTTCCTACGTTAGATGCGTTCACTTTTTTAAATTACACATACAAAGTAATTTACCTGTGAGTTGTTGTATGCACACATAGAATACACAGAACTTTGTACTGGAGTGTGTCCAGTGTTGTAGAGATACTGAAGTTTTTTTTATCAAATGCTGCCAATGACACCATTAGAATGCAACACTGCAAATATGGCAATCCGCATTTTCTACTCTTCGCTTAACACAGTGCTGCAGATTTTTAGGATTGGCCTAAGTGTTTTTATATATAGTATCATTTTTTCCATGAAAGCATACAGTGTAAAGCAATGCATTTTTGCCCATTCCTTCCAAATTACAGGTAAACTGTAATGGTTCTTCTTTCGATCTATCAACCCGTATTAACTAATAGGCAATGTGATGCCTTTTTGTCAGAACTCTGGTAGGCTAGGGGATTTTGCTGTAATAATTAACATACTTAATTACTAACACGAACATGTAAATCGTTCAACAGTGCATTCTAGGCCACACTGCTTTCATTTTTTTAGACCTATCAGCAGCTTCTGAAATATCCAAGCTATGCATTTGTAGCAACATGGTTCAGATGAGACAGTCTGAAAATTGGAACAAATTGTTTAAAAAGGGAATCATGTTGTTTATAGACTATGTTACTACTGAAGACCATTTTTCTACACTTTTTACAGTCCTTGTCTTATATGGTCAGATGTAGCTCCTCTGAAGTTCCCCATCCAAATACTTTCCAACCAGGAGGACTAGACGTTTTTCTTCTTTTAAGATTTTTCCTCAACCAATTCCCCTTCATTGATGGGTTTATTTATACATTGGTCGTCAGCACCATATAAAATCACGGTTGATGGCCAATTGGCCATCGATGAATCTCTGCCTAACATCCTTTGACACATGATGGCAGCTCTCTTCAGTTCCTCTGTGTTCACCATAAAGTAATAGCCAATCTTTGTACTACCAGTCGGCTATGATTTAGAACAAGATGGAAATAGACTGCACTTGTCAACACTTTGATATGCCTTTTCTTTTAAGCATTGCAGACTTCCACCTGGAAGATGGCGGACGTCATCACCAGCTCTGGTCAAATGGCAATGACTCTGGAATACAGCCCTGAGTGGACATTTATCTGTATTTGTGCGTTATAAACCACTGTTCTACTGTATCTGGCTTAATCTCCATACCATTGTCCATTAATTAATCCATAACCATAAGACCAGGCTAGCTCAAAGAGGGTAGTAGGCTTTGAAAGGCTTAGTCTCCATCTTAGACCCCAGATCCAGCATTCTGGTCAGCTGGGAACATGCGTTCCTGACTTTGATGCTGCTACGTGGTCCCACAACTACAGGATCTGGGAAAATGTCTAATGTTGGTGACTAGTGGTGAGATCTGTGTCCCTACCTCAATAAACACATTGTGAGACCCAATACAGTTCTGTAAAAATCTTAGTACAGGTATGTAGCAGGAACATGAGTGCAATAACAGAAACATACTTAAAAAGAATGGTGGCCTCAAAAAACTAAAGTGTGGCACAGGAAGGGCAAATAAACAAAAGAAGGAGTGGGACTGTTAAGTCAGCTCTGCTAGACTCTACTTTAATATCAGGAAGCACAGATAGATGAGACAGCAGCAGGACCCTGTCCTGTCCTCAGTGATTTCTGCTTAAACCCTTTTGTAAACGAAGTAAGGCCCTTATAGGTAATCAGTCCAGGAGCCAGTAGTGTAGATTGTATAAGTATGTTTATTCCGTTACAAGTGAGATAGTGTTGTGCCCCACTGTGAGCAGCATCCTGCTGCTCGGCCCCACCTATCTAACTGACCACTCATCCAAACCATTAACTCATGAACATTCTACTACATCACATTCACAAACGCTAAGCAGCGAGGAACTAGAAGACTACCGGATATAACATACCCTATATGTCAAGACCAGTGCACCTTCATGCCTGAGTCTTTCACAAATTCTCATACCTCCAACATAATCCCGCCTTCCACAGAAGAAGCAGTATTTAACTTTAAACAAATAGAGCCAGAGGTTTAACCCCTTCCATTCTGATGATGGCCCCCGTCCGTCATGCATCACGGTGGGCGTATGCTGATGACGGCTGGGGGCCGTCATGAACCCGCCCACTCATTAAAACGGCCGCACAGGCGCAGAATCGCGGCCGCGCCCAAGGGGTTAAGCGGGACAACTTTGAGATAGTATA
Source organism: Lissotriton helveticus (assembly GCF_964261635.1). Lineage (NCBI taxonomy): Eukaryota > Metazoa > Chordata > Amphibia > Caudata > Salamandridae > Lissotriton > Lissotriton helveticus. The sequence goes on along the minus strand of NC_136060.1, from coordinate 391,429,184 downwards.
TTCTGCCTCCTTGTCTGCAAATAGGCACTCTTATTGGTTCACAGAATGCTGTCAGCTTTGAAACACTGAGCTGCTTTCTGACTGACAATTATGTAAGGAATGGCATGACCTATGATGTGCTTGGCTAACGTCACTTCGGAATTTGGGAGACACGTCATTGAGGTCAACACGGTAGGGGTGAGTAAAACAAGGAGACTACACTCAGACTGCAAGGCTGTGCTTGGCCCACCAAAAACATCACAAAATTCTGTGGAAAGCAGACCATAATGCTGAACACAGTGCCCAAGCTTGTTGCTTGGGTAAGAAATCTGACACGGTACAATGGATGCCTATGCAACATGTCATCAGGTTTGCAATGGTTAAGCAGCTAAAGGAAGTGTACACAAGGCCAAGAAACACAAGCATTAACACACTCCAGCTTGCTACTATGGATGCCCATAAAACATGGGCCCCAGAGACTTTTGTACTCGGATACCCACAATGCTGGGAGCCAACAAAATTCATGTTTCTCCATAGGATAGGATGTTATGTTATGTTACTGCGACTTGTAGAGCGCTACAGCTGCCCTAGCAAAAGGGTGTCCCGGCACTGATACCAAGAAAAAAACTGACACATGAAGGTGGAACGGACAGAAAGAACTAAGGTGCAGGGAAAAGGTGAGTCTTAATGGCCTTCCTGAATTCTAAGTAGTTACTGAGGCCACGGATACGCGCAGGGAGTGCATTCCAAAGGATGGCCGCTCTACAGCGAAAGGAGTGTCCTCCAGCACAAACTCTTCATGTCCGGGGGACCTCCACCAGGTGCTGACCCTGTGAGCGGCGAAGTTGTGAGGGGACATATGGCGAGAGGAGATTTGCCAGAATAGTGGGGGGGGGTCAATTTCAAGGCTTTAAAGGAGATACATAAGACTTTAAATTCAATTTGATTGGCCACAGGCAACTAATGAAAACGACGGATGGCCTCAGACACTGGACAAGACCTGCGCAAACCTAGAAGGGTTCTTACTGCCGCGTTCTGTGCCCTTTGCAGCCTCATAACCTCCGCCTTATTGGACCCCAGATATAGGGAGCAGGCATAATCTAGTCTAGACAGTACAGATGCCTGAATGATAACCTGGCACGTAGGTGCATCAAAGAAGCCCAGCAGGGGTCTGAGCCCCCGTAGAAGTCCAAAACAGGCCCCTGCCACCTTTTTGATTTGAACTCGAAAGTTGAGAGTTGAGTCCAGCCATACCCCCAGATTTCTCACTACCTGCTTGGGGGAGGGGGCCCTGACGAGGCTAGCTGGCCACCAGAGTTCACTCCACTGACCATGGTCATTTCCCACTAACAATACCTCTGAGTTGTTAGAGTTCAGCTGGAGACAGTTGGCGGTCATCCACCCGGCGACTGTCGCAAGGTAGCCCTGAAACTAAAGGGCGTCCTGCTCGATGTTTTTCCAAAGCGCCACCACCAACTGTGTATCATCAGCAAAGGAGACCATGGTCAAACCCCTGCTCATGGCTACTGCAGTCAAAGGTTGGACATAGATATTAAATAGCAGGTGGCTGAGGGAGGAGTCCTGTGGCACCCCTTGTTTAATAGAATGTTGGCCTGAGGCAAACGGGGGCTGTTATCATGAATGACCTCTCATGGAGGAATGAGGCAAGCCACTCCAGGGCAGAGCCAGTAATTCCTACTTCCGCCAGGCGTCTCAATAGTATGGCATGAGAAACAGTGTCAAACGCAGCACTCAGATCCAATAGGATCAGTGCCGATGTTAGCCCAGCATCCAGTGCTGACCAAAGATGTCCTGTCACAGCCAGGAGGGCAGACTCTGTGCTGTGACCTGGTCGAAAGCCATTCTGGGGGAGGTCCAGTATGTTATTCATGGTCAGAAAGTCCGACAGGAGAGAGTTCACATATGCCTCCGTGATCTTTGGCACGCATGGGAGCAAGGAAATAGAATGGTAGTTCTCTGGTTTGGCCGGATCCAGCGTTGTTTTTTTAAGCAGGGGAATCACCTTAGCCTGTTTCCATGCTCTAGGCACGGTAGCCATGGGAAAGGACCCGTTTATCACCTGACTCAGGGAGGGTAAAATTGTAGGAAGTACTTTCCTGAATTGGTCGGATTTAAGCGGATCTGCGGGCGATCCTGACTTAATCCTGCTGCATAGTGCTAGCAACTGATTGATCAGGATTGACGGAAAGGTATCTAGAGTATTAGCCTTTTGACAGCACCCTGCCGCCTGCACGTTACTGTGCACAGTCAGAAAGGACCTATAGATGTCATCCACCTATTTAACAAAAAAGGTGGCAAGGTCCTCACACTGCTCATTGGACTTATTGATCCAGTGGTGGTCTGCCGGGATTGCAGGTTGGTGGGTAATGAAAATATACTCTTAGATGGATTGTCACTATCACGGATCCGATTGGTGTAAAATACTGCTTGTGCCAAGTATATGCCCTTATGATACCTCTGGATTGCCGCCCGATAGATATCCTTTGCAGCAGGACTAAAGTTCCTTCTCCATATCCACTCCAGCCTCTTACAGCACTTGCGAATAACTGCAAGTTCACTCTTATACCATGGTTGCGTTTTTACTTTACGGTTGACCGACCATTACTTAGGAATTAGGCTGTTTAACGGCTGACTGATCCACTCAGAGAACACCCTAAGTGCCTTGGCTACCTGTCCGGCAAGCTCGGACAGGTAGCCAAGAGGCAGGCATCAAATTTCTCCCAGTTCAATTTGTGCCAGGGGTGTTTGAGAGAGGTCGTCTGATCCTCAGTCTGAGTGGGGATTAAGCCCTAGAGTGACATTGAGATCAAGAAGTGGTCCGTCCATCCCTTAGGGATGGGCGCATGCACTTTAATTCGAGGGTATATTAGTAAAAACTGGGTCTAACAAATGCCCAGCAATATGTGTTGGCCCCGAGACCAGTTGCACCAGCTGGCAAGCTGAAGGTCAGCTACAAAATTCGCCATATTAGTATCATCGATATTGTCCAAATGTAGGTTCATGTGCCCTATAACTGTTAAATTGGCGTTGTTAACTGCCAATGTGCTAACCGTTTCCACAAGGGCTTCCCTGAAGTCTGTGAATGGCCCAGGGGGCCAATACACTAGGAGCCCTGACATCGTGTAATTCGGGCTCAGTGTGATCTTAACATAAGCACATTCGCAACTGGTAACCACCTGTTTTATGAAGGTACCTGGGCAGCAGGATTTGAAAATAACCGCTATACCCCCACCTCTGGATTCCCTATTAAGGGAGAGGATACAATAGCCTGCAGGGAGCGCAATGTCTGGCTCAGCTATCATGACGTCAGAGAGCCACGTCTCAGTAAGAAAGGGGGCCTGCGGAGGCGTCCTCTAAAAGGTCATAAACATCAGCATAGTGTTTAGCCAAGGAGCAACAGTTAAGACTGAGCATGCTAGTATACTTACTGGACCTAGGGAAGTAACGACGTGGAAACAAGATATGTGCAGCATCAAAGCCACACTGTAGGCGACAGAATGGGCCCTCCACAGCGTCCCCACAGACCAGTCTGCAGCTGCGCACCGCATTCCTAATCTTTAGTAGATCGTTCCGCATGTAAATTGGACTGTGTTTCGTAAAAGGAATGGCATTTCTGGCGTCGTAAGGCGCCAACGGGCGCAAACGGGCTTGTCTTTGGCACACCGCCGGCGCGCCCGCTGCGTGCGTCTGCTGCACGCGTCCGCTGCGCATCGGCGCCATTGTCAAATTTATACTGATTTGCGTGCGATCGGGGGAAGACTAGTCTGTCACTCCACCAAGATGGCTACCGCTAAGTATGCCACCGGAAGTGATGGAGATAGGAGAACTAGGTCGTAACAGATTCCCTCCACACAAACAGCACAAGCTGCAGTGGAACGGGAAGAGAATGCGACGAGCAGGTGAGTTAATTAGTTTTTAAAAGAGTGAACAACTCAGCACAAAAGTCACAAGCAATAAAACAAATACATCACATGCAAGGTTAAAAACAGGAATTCGCGCATAAATCACTCGCACACCACTAACCCCTAGCAGTGTCATTATCAAATGTCAGCTTTTCAGCTGTACGTTGGCCCCATTGCCAAAGTTATACTGATTTGCTTGCGATTGGGGGAAGACTAGTCCGTCACTCAAACAACATGGCTACCGCTAAGCATGCCACCGGAAGTGATGGAGAGCGGAGAAGTAGGTTGTAACAGACTCCCTCCACACAAACAGCACAAGCTGCGATGGAACGGGGAGAGAATGCGACGAGCAGGTGGGTGAATTAGTTTTTAAAAGAGCGAACAACACAGCACAAAAGTCACGAGCAATAAAACAAGTAAATCGCATGTGAGGTTAAAATCAGGAATTCGCTCATAAATCACTCGCATACCACTAACACCTAGCAGTGTCAATATCAAATGTCAGCTTTTCTGGTAAGAAAGGATAAAAATGTATAAAGTACACTAATACCTGTGGGTGTCAAGTCACTAGGTGGACGGGGAGAAAAAGAAAGGCACAGATCTGCCAACTATTTTGAAAAAAGCCATGTCTTCAGCAGCTTTCTGAACACCAGAAAAGATTCCGCATGAGAGAAAGAGGGGACAGGGTATTCCAGAGTTTTGCGGCTGCCACAGAGAAGGAGTGTCCGCACCATCTGACTTTGTGAAATTTAAGAGAGATCAGTTTTCTCTGGGAAGAGTATCTCAGGGTCCTCCCGGGGGTGTACTATTGGAACATGGTTTTCACCTGCGGTGAACCTTTGCGGTGCAAGGCCTTATAGACCGTACTAAAGACTTTAAAGGGGATGCGCTTCCTGATGGAGAACCAATGCAGAGCGTGGATCCCCTCCCCCTCTGATTGATGCTTAGGAATATTGAGGATCAGTCTGGCTGCCGCATCCTGGATGACCTGAAGCCTTTTCAGAGAGGCCACACTGATGTGGAGTAACAATGCATTGCAGTAATCAAGCCGGGAAGAGACTAGTGCAATGATGGTGGGCCAGTGCAGTTCAGATGGAATGTGCGGATGCACCTTTCTGAGGGTTTTCAAGATGTAGAAGCAGGTGCTAACAGTAGGGCTGACCTGAGCTTCGAATGTCAGACCCTCGTCAAAAGTGACCCCCAGGATTTTAACTGTCCTAGCCGGGACAAGGAGAGGACCACAGTCTGCCAGCCACCAGTTGTTCGACCAGATTGAATTCTATGGATCAAAAACTAGAATCTCCGTTTCATCAGCATTAATCTTGAGGGAATTGTTCTTCAACCAGCCGATAGTGCTTGCCATGCAGTGGTTACATTTTTCTGCGACCAGTTGCGAATCATTAGAGATGGAAACAATGATTTGTGTGTCGTCCACATGAGAAATGACCTGGAACCCAAAAGATCTCACCAACTCAGCCAGAGGGGTCACGTGAACATTAAAGAGGGTGGGGCTCAGCGATGAGCCCTGGGGAACCCCGCAAAGTTTGCTAAAAGCCTTAGCTCTAAAACCTCCGCAGCTGACGATGTTCGTTCTCCCTGTCATAAAGGAGCGGAGAAGCTGCAAGGCCTTTCCCGAAACTCCCACCTGTTAGGGATTAGCAGCCTTGACTTGTGTGATTTCTTCTGGTCTGATAGTTTTTAACTACCCCTGGATGTGAGAGCTAGAACATTGTAGACGCTCCCTACAGTGAATAAGGAGGAGCGGCAGACGGAAGCCTTTGCTTGGCTTACTTCATCGTGACCACTCCCCCTCTCCACTTCCTGGTTCCTGCCCGTGTGTTTGTTGGCGTTTGTTGGACCTCTGGTGTTTCGGAGAGGTTCCCTTCGCCCTTTTCCTGTTGCTGCCACCTTGTTCCGTGAGAATTTAGCCCTTGTGTGTTGTGCCTGAATGCCAGCGGGTACTCGGCATTTCCTCGTTGTCCGCGAGTCTCTGAACGCGGCGGCACTACCAACGCTCACGCATTTCGCGGGCGTATTCAGCTCGTTGCTTTCCTTCACATCAATCCTGGGGGCTGAAATCAATTCCTTTTTGTTTGGCATTTTGTTTGTGAGTACTTCTAAGAGAGTGAGCGCTCTGCCCTGTTCCTTCAAGGGCCGGGTGTCTCTCCTCCTGAGAGTGTACTGCTCCGCTGTACTTAACCCCCCGTGCAGCCGGGCGGTGCACCTCACTCCCTTCTTATCTTTTGAGTTGTGAATGTGTGTGGTTGTACTGCTCCGCTGTGTTTGCCCCCTTACAGCCGGGCGGTGCTCTTCACTCCCTTCTTATCTTTTGAGTTGTGAATGTGTGTGGTTGTACTGCTCCGCTGTGTTTGCCCCTTGCAGCCGGGCGGTGCACTTCACTCCCTTTATTCCTTTTTGAGTTTACGTCTGAGGTGTGGTGAGTCCTTCGTGAGTTCAACTATCCTTGACACAACTGGGATTATCTACAGTTCTCTGTTTCCTGAACTCATTGTTGAAGCTCGCCCAACCTACAATTGGGGTAAGATCAATCGAGTTAATCACACATGTCAATGCGTTTTTCTTAATACTCAGAGTAACTGTAGGGATTGTTATTGTTTATTCCTTGTTTTTTTTTCCTAGCCTGGACCATCCCCTGAGACGCCTTCTGATATTCGTTACCCCTCGTATGAGGAGAGTGGTGGACACTCCTTGGGTAAATTCCCTCATACTTTTAGGAGACAGTAGACAGGAGTGTGTGTCCTCTATCGCATTCTTGCTTCTGTGTCCTGGAGGTGGAGGGATTTGTCTTCGCTCCCGTGGAAGTTGGTCCTTCTCCTAACAGAAAGCCAAGCCCACGAATTATCCTTCCCCCGAGCGAGGATGAATCCTGACCCTTCTATGGAGGCTACGGGCCTTGAAACCCAAACCCCTACTATGGATGACCTAACTGCTGCAGTAGTGGCCCTTCAGACAGAAGTAGGCAGATTAGGAACTGAAAACCAAAGATTAGTGGCAGAAGTACATCAGTTGAGATCAGGAGCTAGAGATACAGGTACGATCCCTAAACCGCGTAAAACTTATATACAGCCTGCTAGATTCACACTAGCTCCCACAGAAACAGACACAAGAGCTAGCACTGATCCCACTGTTTCCCCTGTTCAAGTCACGGTACACACCCCTAATCCTGTTCCCTTAGCAATGCCCGAAAGATTTACCGGAGACAGCACCAAATTCAATGTCTTCATGAATCAGTGTCAACTCCAATTCCTGTGCAAGGCGGCTTCCTTTCCAGATGATTCTGCCAAAGTAGCGTTTATAATATCCTACCTAGCAGGGAATGCAGCAGAATGGGCAGTACCTCTAGTGCAGAATAACGATCCCTTGTTATATGATCTTGATCAGTTTAAGGAAAAGATGAGAAGTCTTTTTGCGAAGCATTTCTATATGCAAGCTAGCGATACCGAACTGCTTAATCTCAAACAAGGTTCCAAGGATCTCCTTTCCTACATAACCAATTTTAACCGATTGGTGGCAGAAACCCACTGGCCTGAAGACAAACGAACCTCCTTGTTTTACCGTGGGTTGTGTGATGAAATAAAGGACCTGCTCTCCCAGATAGTGAACCCCCCAGAAGACTGTGCCTCCTTTATTGACCTGGTAGTGAAACTAGACCATCGTTTGCATGAGAGAAAAGAAGAACGGAATCGTAATATTGTTCCCAAAGTGCTGTTTCATAGACCTGAGAAAACCCTGCCTAAAGATGTCCCAGAACCTATGCAAATAGGGGGTCCGTGGGCCTCTGTCCACAGAAGAAAAAGAAAAGAGACGGAGATTGAACCTTTGCCTCTATTGTGGAAAAGGAGGACATTTTGCTAGAGATTGTCCGGTGCGCCCTAAGACACCAAAACAATCAGTCAGTAGCCTTTCCAGTTCGGAAAACTTGAAAGCTTGAGGAACAGAGAGGTCTATTCCCCAAGCTCTACACCCCCACAGATCTCCTCCAGCCAGGTACTAGTGGTAAAACACTTTACAGTACCTATTACCCTCACTTACTTGAGCAAAAGACAGTACACCATGTCTGTTCTTCTGGACTCCGGCGCTATGGGAAATTTTTTTGATATCCAACTCGCTAAACAACTGGGTCTTACATTTATCACTAAACCCCAGCCTGAATCCATCTGGGCTGTGGATGGATCTGAATTATCTTCAGGTATGATCAGTTATCAAACCCCGCCGTTGGTTATCATTTTCAATAACGGTCACTCAGAAAGCCTTGTGTTTGATCTAATTGATGCTCCCAATTTCGGTGTTATCTTGGGAGTACCTTGGTTACAGCTTCACAATCCCGCTATAGACTGGGTGAAATGAACCGTCACCTTGAGTTCCCACTTCTGTAAAACTCACTGTTACCAGGAAGCCCGCGAACCAGATCTACCATTATTTTGCGCAGTCCAATCAGGGGTAGACTTGTGTTTGCCCGATCAATATTCAGAGTTTGCCAATGTCTTTAGTGAACAGGAAGCTACCAAATTACCTCCGCATAGGAGTTATGATTGTAGGATTGACTTGATATCCGGCGCAGATTTACCCTGCAGTCGTATATATGCCTTGACTCCCTCAGAGAATGACTACCTGAAGGATTACCTAGATGAGATGCTGGCAAAAGGATTCATCAGACCCTCTACTTCACCTGCGTCTTCCCCTTTGTTTTTTATTGATAAAAAGGAAGGAGGTCTTCGGGCTTGCCTGGACTATAGAGCTCTGAATAAAATCACGATAAAGAACAAATACCCTCTTCCCCTGATTCCTGTCCTTCTCGACCAGATTAAGGGAGCAAAGATCTTTACGAAAATTGATCTAAGGGGTGCTTACCATTTGATCCGGATAAAGCAGGGAGATGAATGGAAAACTGCCTTTCTCACCAAATTTGGACTTTATGAGTATTGCGTCATGCCGTTCGGGTTATGCAATGCCCCGGCGGCGTTTCAATACTTCATAAATGACATCCTGAGAGAATATATCGATATCTTTGCAATCGTCTATATAGATGATATCCTTATATTCTCTCAAAACTAAACTGATCATGTTACCCATGTCCAAAAAATCCTACAGAAATTACAGGAGAATCAATTATATGCCAAATTGGACAAAAGCATGTTTCACACTGCAGAAGTGGACTTTTTGGGTTTCACCATTAAACCTAGTGGCCTTCAGATGGATCCTAAGAAAGTAGAGGCTCTGGTTAAATGGAATAGTCTCACATCAGTCAAGGAAATACAATCTTTCCTAGGATTTGCCAATTTTTATCGGCGATTCATTGACCGTTTTTCTGAAACCATTTCCCCAATTACAAAGCTTCTGAAAAAAGGGGTGCCTTTTTTATGGACTCTCGAGGCCGAACAAGCTTTTTGTGACTTAAAAAACAAGTTCACTTCCGCCCCTATTCTTCGGCACGCCGACAACACTCAACCGTTTTATGTGGAGGCGGAAGCCTCTCAATATGCGGTAGGGGGTATCTTTTCCCAAAGAGACAACGAGACAGGTCAAATGCATCCCATAGCATATTATTCCAAAACCTTGCTACCTGCAGAGAGGAATTACACCATCGGGGAAAGGGAACTGTTGGCCATTAAGTTGTCCTTCCAAGAATGGAGACATCATTTGTTAGGGTCTCCCCATGTGGTTACTATTTATTCTGACCATAAAAACCTTCAGTTCTTTAAGTCTGCTAGAGCTCTTACACCAAGACAAATGAGGTGGTTATTGTTCTTTAGTGAATATGACTTTCTGATTACCTATCGGCCTGGTACACAACAGGGAAAAGCTGATGCTTTGTCACGTCTCGGACAGGCAAAGAGCTCAACCTACGAACAACCACTTCCTATCATTCCTGAGAACAAGATCCTTGGGGTGGGGGAAAAGGACCACAATCTTCTGGAGGAAATCAAGGGACTACTCTTAGATATGTCACCTGAGGAGTGGTTACACAATCCCTTACACACTATCAAAGACGGGTTGTTTTATCACGACAACAAGATGTTTGTCCCTGCATCTACCCTGAGACAAAAAATCATAGGATGGTGTCATAGTGGCACCTTGGCAGGACATCCAGGTGGTCTTCAAACTGTTGATCTATGCCATAGATGGTTTTGGTGGGAATCTCTGTCCCAAGACGTATTGGACTATGTAAAATCTTGTGCAATTTGTGCACGCCAAAAAGCTTCTCATTGTGCACCCACAGGGCTCTTAAAGCATATAGCCATACCTCCAGCACCCTGGCATACTATAAGTATGGATTTCATGACAGATTTGCCCCCTTGTCAGGGTTATACCACTGTTTATGTAGTTGTGGACATGTTGTCCAAAATGGGACATTTCATTCCGCTAAAGAAAATACCTTCCTCTAAAGAACTAGCATCCGTGTTTTTGGACTCAGTGGTGAAATTACATGGGTTGCCTACGGTTATCATCTCTGACAGAGGTCCCCAGTTTGTCTCTAAGTTCTGGAGAGGAATGTGTGCTGTCTTGGGCATTGATCACAGGCTTTCCACTGCCTATCACCCCCAAACAGATGGGCAAACTGAAAGAACTAACCAAACCTTGGAACAATTCCTGCGGTGTTTATTAACATCTATTCCTTCTACTTGGGTTCAAGCTCTTCCTCTAGCTGAATTCGCATACAACAATTCGAGCCATTCAGCTACAAAGATCTCTCCTTTTTTCTTTTTACACGCCCAGCACCCTAGAATGCTTCCCATTGTGTTACCCTCAGATGACATTGCAGTGCCCGCACTAGAGGAACACCATGCCCATATCCAGGACATATGGGAATCAGCAAAGACAGAACTAGGGAAGGCCAAAGAAGCAATGAAGAAACAAGATGATAAACACCGTAGAACAGAACCCGTGTACACTATAGGAGAGAAAGTGTGGCTGTCCACAAGAAACCTCAGAATGGAAGGGTCGAAAAAATTCCAACCTAGATTCATAGGGCCTTTCCCAATAGAGAAAATTCTAACCCCTGTCACCTTGAAACTTCAACTACCCCCATGCATGAAAATTCATCCCGTGTTCCACAGTTCATTGATTAAAAAATACATACCCTCCAATGTCCCTGAAATCCCTCCTCCACCAGTACAGATAGATGGGGAAGCTGAATATGAAGTACGCAAAGTTCTGGATTCCAGAAGATTCAGAGGTAAACTCCAGTACTTCATAGATTGGGTGGGATATCCCCCAGAAGAAAGATCATGGGAACCGGCTGAAAATATACATGCTGTCCGGCTGATCCGACAGTTCCACAGACTTCACCCCTTGAAACCTGGTCCTGGGAATAGGCCTTTAAGGTGGGGTACTGTTAGGGATTAGCAGCCTTGACTTGTGTGATTTCTTCTGGTCTGATAGTTTTTAACTACCCCTGGATGTTAGAGCTAGAACATTGTAGACGCTCCCTACAGTGAATAAGGAGGAGCGGCAGACGGAAGCCTTTGCTTGGCTTACTTCATCGTGACCACGCCCCCTCTCCACTTCCTGGTTCCTGCCCGTGTGTTTGTTGGCGTTTGTTGGACCTCTGGTGTTTCGGAGAGGTTCCCTTCGCCCTTTTCCTGTTGCTGCCACCTTGTTCCGTGAGAATTTAGCCCTTGTGTGTTGTGCCTGAATGCCAGCGGGTACTCGGCATTTCCTCGTTGTCCGCGAGTCTCTGAACGCGGCGGCCCTACCAACGCTCACGCATTTCGTGGGCGTATTCAGCTCGTTGCTTTCCTTCACATCACTCCTGGGGGCTGAAATCAATTCCTTTTTGTTTGGCATTTTGTTTGTGAGTACTCCTAAGAGAGTGAGCGCTCCGTCCTGTTCCTTCAAGGGCCGGGTGTCTCTCCTCCTGAGAGTGTACTGCTCCGCTGTACTTAACCCCCCGTGCAGCCGGGCGGTGCACCTCACTCCCTTCTTATCTTTTGAGTTGTGAATGTGTGTGGTTGTACTGCTCCGCTGTGTTTGCCCCCTTACAGCTGGGCGGTGCTCTTCACTCCCTTCTTATCTTTTGAGTTGTGAATGTGTGTGGTTGTACTGCTCCGCTGTGTTTGCCCCTTGCAGCCGGGCGGTGCACTTCACTCCCTTTATTCCTTTTTGAGTTTACGTCTGAGGTGTGGTGAGTCCTTCGTGAGTTCAACTATCCTTGACACAACTGGGATTATCTACAGTTCTCTGTTTCCTGAACTCATCGTTGAAGCTCGCCCAACCTACAATTGGGGTAAGATCAATCGAGTTAATCACACATGTCAATGCGTTTTTCTTAATACTCAGAGTAACTGTAGGGATTGTTATTGTTTATTCCTTGGTTTTGTTTCCTAGCCTGGACCATCCCCTGAGACGCCTTCTGATATTCATTACCCCTCGTATGAGGAGAGTGGTGGACACTCCTTGGGTAAATTCCCTCATACTTTTAGGAGACAGTAGACAGGAGTGTGTGTCCTCTATCGCATTCTTGCTTCTGTGTCCTGGAGGTGGAGGGATTTGTCTTCGCTCCCGTGGAAGTTGGTCCTTCTCCTAACACCACCTCCCACAAGCGTTGCACCATCCGTATAGGAGAAACAGTATTGAAAGCAGCCGACAGATCAAGCATAATCAGCACCACTGATATACCCTGATCTACTTGCATGTGGATGCGATAAGTGGCAGCAATAAGGGCAGACTCGGTGCTGTGATCTGCGCAGAGACCATTTTGAGACTGGTCTAAGATCTCATGCGATTTAACGTAATTCATCAAGTCAGTGTTAATGAATTTCTCTAAGATTTTTGCCGTTATGGGAGAAGTGAGATGGGGCGGAAGTTCTTCAGTTCTGAGGGGTCCGCATTGGGTTTTTTGAGAAGTGGTGTAGCAACAGCCTCCTTCCAGGTGTCTGGGTAGCTGCCGGATAGGAGAATGTTATTAAACAACCTACACAGGAGTTTGCAACAGGGTTGGGAACCAGCTTGAGTGTGAGGGCCATACAGGGGTCTGACGGTGAGCCGGATTTAAGGCCCATAAGGAGGTCCTTGGTTTGTTGAACAGTGATCTGTGGGAAGGCGTTAAGAGCAAAAGGAGAGTACTTTCCACGGTTCTGAATGACCTCCTCAACATCAGGTACTTCAATTTCCGTATGACCAAGCTCCTGAAAGATTTTAAGGACCTTGTCATGGAAATAAGAAGCTATTCTGTCACAGAAGTCTTGAGGGGGGACAAGGACTGTGTCCCTGGTGGCTCAGAGATCTCTTTAATGACCTTGAATAGCATGCTAGAGGGATTGTCTGCTGTGAGGATTTTTTCTGTGAGAAAGTGGGATTTGGCTTGGAAGATGGCGAGTTTGTACTTCCGTAGCAGAGATTTCTTCTTGGCTTTTTCCCTAGCACAAGGTTCCATGCGCCATCTACGTTCTCGTCTACGGCACTCCCTTCTGAGGAATCTAAGTTCTTCTGGGAAACTTGGCACCGCTGGATTGGCTCTTCTGAAAACTCAGTTTTTAAAAGGGGCAACAGTGTCAAGGGCCTCAATAATCAAGTTGCGGAAGCCCTCCACCACAGGAGGAAATGGCTGTGCCTCCCGGCATCGGCTGAGGCCAAGGCAGCTTCCCATTTGGGGGCTGATAGCTTGTTCAGTCCCCTATAGCAAATGCTCCTAGGGATGGTGCTTTCCTTCGCAGTGATGGGAAGTGTAGGACAGACTTTGAACTCAATCAGCCAATGAGCCACCCAACTACGGGGCTGAACATTCTCGATTACTTTGTCTTTCCTACTAATATGAACCTCTGCCACTACCCATATTGACCGGTATTGGCAGGTAGTTTCAAAGTCAGCTCAGTTATGTAATACATTTCAATAAAGAAATGTCAGACTCCTCTTCACTGTTCCTTAAGTTTGAACACTGAGGGGATGACAGATCAAGTTGTGGACACCCTTGATCTGAGGTGGCAGTACCAGTGTGCCCCTTGTCTAGTTGGCAAATAAATGTAGAAAAAAGGGGTACCCCTGAAAATAAGAGTAGTTCCTAAGTCAGGGCATACATAACATTTGTAAGGAAAAGCACTTAGGAAACTATTAAACTAGTGAACCTTCAAAATTTCTGAAGAAATACATGTACACCCAGATGATTCATATTCATATCCAAAACATCTATTAATACAAAAATATCTTTACTTAATAAACAGTAATTACATATTTGTACAACTTTGTCTGTACCAAGTCAATTAAAAAAAAGTGGAGAAACATTATAACTATATATAGGGGCCCATTAGCATGGTAGGCGGATCGGCAAAACACCCTACCGGACGGCCATTTACCCCCCGTCATGGAAAGACCGTCCGACGCTTTTCCGCTGGTAGGCAATCATCACGATAAGGTGCCTTGCATCCTTATTTTACCTCTTTCCTCATTGAATCGAATTCAGCTATATGCTGTGACTTTAATGAGTAAAAGGCATCCCTTGTTTTTACCCAGACGATACAGGAAATGTCTTTACTGTCTTTACTTGTCAGCTTTGTGTGTGGTGAACCACCACACAATTATCTCAGTGAGTCAACTGAACAAGGTTCACCAGAGCTGAATCAATCCCCAAATAGTGCAGGACAGTCTGAGGTTTAATCCATACTGGAATTGTCATGGCCTGCATTCATATGGGGGAAATCTAAAGATAAACACATTTTCAGTGACAATGATCTTTTCATTACCAGTATAAAGCACAGAACACTGATGTGCTGTGCATGTTCTCTCCTTAAGTTAACAGTTTACTGTAGAAAAACAGTCTAATGTATGGGTTGGGGCACATCCATGAGTAATGGCTGAGTGGGACAATAATATTACAGCTTGATAATATTAGTAGATTTCGGTGGAATTAAGAGTTTTCAGCAAACAGATGAGCATACAGATGAGGCAAATCTTTTCCTATACATATCTAATAATATAGGTTTATTACCATCATTTACAAATACTGTTCTAAGGCAAATCATATATGCAGTAAATTGAATTGTACATATTTACCTCAAAAAGACCCCTTGTTTTGGCACTCTAAATGAGGCCAAATGAAGGGGGTTCCCCTAACAAATGTTCTAATATCCACAGAAATACTCTATTGCGGATATATGACGTTACAACGCGGACTTTTACCACGCAGACCATTACCACGCATTTTTTACAACGCAGGACCCTTTACCACGCATACTATTACAACGCTGGTATTTACAACGCAGGTACTATTACAACGCATACCATTACAACGTAAGTATAGGTAAGTAAATAATATGGTAAAATAATTATTAATAATATTTTTTTAAAATAATAAATTATTATTTTAATATTTAATATTTTAATTATTTATGTTAATATTTAATTATTAATTTTTAAATATATATGTTAAAAATACCCCTGTACCCCAAAACCCAAACCCAGCCCTAAAACCTAAAAATACCCCTGAACCCCAAAACCCAAACCCAGCCCTGAACCCTAAAAATACCCCTGTACCCCAAAAACTGAAAACTGACCCTGAACCCTAAAAATACCCCTGCACCCCAAAAACTGAAAACTGACCCTGAACCCTAAAAATACCCCTGTACCCCAAAAACTGAAAACTGACCCTGAACCCTAAAAATACCCCTGTACCCAAAAACTGAAAACTGACCCTGAACCCTAAAAATACCCCTTTACCCAAAAACTGAAAACTGACCCTGAACCCTAAAAATACCCATTTACCCAAAACCCAAACCTAAAATATTTGAAATAAAATTATATACTTACCAATACTTACGTTGTAATGGTATGCGTTGTAAAAGTACCTGCGTTGTAAATACTAGCGTTGTAATGGTATGCGTGGTAAAGGGTCCTGCGTTGTAAAAGTTGCGTGGTAATGGTAGGTCGTGGTAAAAGTTGCGTGGTAAAGGTTGTATACCCTCTATTGCAATCATCTGTTCGAAAATGCCACATTGGTGCAGCATTCCTGGAACAAGAGTCCTGCCTTTCATAATGATGGTAGTGTTCTGGCAACTTAAGAAATTCTGATATAACTTTTGGAAATGTTGGAAGGAGTTCAGCCTAAAATTCTAAGAAAATTATTTGACAATGTAAATTGACACAAAGGTCGTTGCCATTGTGAGCTTATCAGTTATTTGCGAAACATAGACTCTACCAGCAATTAAATGGACAGTATCTTAATGTATTTCGTAGGCACAGATTGAATGAGAACCTTAGCAGTGAGCTAATGATGCTTCCATAATGTTATATGATATAGATTTACCTACGTTACCCAGAGAATTATTTTCTTCATATTTGTCTCCTGACTCCCCAGACAGAGGGCAGAAGCAGAACTTTCAAGAAATGAGTGGACCCAGTGCCAGAATCATCTTACTTCTTGAGTGGGGATGTGAAAAATCCAAAATAAAGAGCAAGTTTACAATTAAGGCTGCTCTCTGAACTCTTCATTTATCAGCATTGGGGTGCCCAACAATTAAATTCCTGGCCATCTATTTCTTCAACAGTATTGGCAGCAAGCCCATCTGCTCATCCGTAAAGGAGATCAGTCTTCATAATCGGAACGGTCTAAACAGGATTGTTATTTACCTCAGACCATTGTTGGATTTATCTAGGTGTATATGCTGATGACATGCCTAGATGGAAATTCCTTGGTGTCAGGAAAATGCGGTACTCTTAGAAAGTAGAGTGGCGCCAGCAAACCAATGCCCTCAGAGTACCCTTAAAGGATTAGAGGCTTTTAGGTTTACAAGGCTATGGAATATCACACATATTCAATTTTATAGAGATGAAGATCTTGTAATTCCACATCATTGATGCTTCTCCTTTTCCACCAACGCCAGCAACAATGGGGCATTTTCAATACAACCTTTTTGTTACCTTAAAACTACGCAATCGCTTAATTATACAACTGAGCTACATACTAATGTGAGCAACCCCACTCCTAAGCTCAGAGACTTACAGTGAGCCCTCATTAATGCCAGGTCCCTTGTAAAACACAGCTATGAAATAGCGGACTTTGTCACTGATAATAAAATAGATGTTCTATTTATCACCGAAACCTGGGGCAATGATGCAGCAAATCCTGATTTTAATATCGCTGTCCCCGCCGGATATAAAGTGTTTAGGCATGATAGGCATTTGGCTAGAGGGGGTGGCCTTGCACTGATCCACAAAATTGAACTTAGTGCCCACTGCACAATAGTCACCTCCACCATTTGCGAGGCCTTTCATTATAAAATGTCATTTCAGGGCCAAGACTCCTTTAATGGTCTTCTAATTTACCGACCACCTGGTCCAAGAACTAACTTCTTGACAAGTTTAAGCTCACTCCTTGAATGTAGTCTCCAATACAAATGTTTTACGCTCCTAGGTGATTGGAACTTTCACCTGGAAATACAGGAGGACAAAGACACCAAGGAGCTCTTGGAGTCGATGTCTGGGTTGGGCCTTACTCAACTTATCCATGATCCCACACATATTGCGGGACATACCCTAGTCGGCATCTTTTCCAACAACCCTGCTCTGCATTCTTTCCACACCCTCCCATTAGCATGGTCTGACCACCATGCCATTCTTTTTAGATATAAAACCCCTTTACGTGACGAAAGGAGTAAAGTCCCTAATAGGACCAATGGCAGACATTGGCACAGTATTAACCCTGAGGTCCTGATAGATCACTTGGCCCAAACCCAGTTTGATCTGGAGCCAAATACTGAATCTGCACCCATAAACTACACTTCATGGATGGACTCTAACTGCCTTACCCTTGCTCCTACTGTGACCACCAACAGAAATATGAAATTGCCCTCAGACCCCTGGTTTTCTGAAGCCTTAAGATTAGATAAACAGGCTTGCAGAAGACAGGAAAGAGCATGGAGACAACACTATGAAGCTCCGGAAAAAGCTAAATACAAAGCCTTGCTCTCAGACTTTAAAAAAAAAGTAATCTCTGAAAAGAGCCAGTACTACACCTCTCGGATTAAAAAAGCCGGCCACTCCAGTAAGGAACTTTTTCAAAAAGTTAAACTTTTAACATCAAATAGCAATGATGACTCAGTCAATCACAATCAAGAATTATGTGATGTCCTTGCACATACTTTTAGAGCCAAGGTGGACCAAATTTTTAAACAATTTGCCTCCTCTAATTCTAATGAGAAGATAGGGCAGCAAGACGCTGCCAAATCTCTGCTTCTCAACTTCACCCCCACCTCAGAAAGCCAAATAGTTACTTCTATCTCTTTGGCTAAATCAGGATCACCGGAAGACCCTTGCCCTCCTAGAGTTCTAAAAAGTATCGGTCACTTTATAGGACCTTATTTGTCCAAACTGTTTAATCAAATGCTGGCACAAGGATGCTTCCCTTCGGTTTGGAAACGGACCTGTATTCTCCCTTTGCTGAAGAAACCCAATCTTAATGTCATCGATCCCAACAATTATCGTCCTATCGCCAAAATCCATTTACCAGCTAAGATAATAGAGAAAATTATAAACAAAAAACTCTCTACTTTCATCTCCAATACAGAAGTCCTAGATCATAGTCAATTTGGCTTTAGGTCTAATCATAGTACGGAAACGGCGTTGATTAAAACTATGGAAGAAATTCGATCGTCTCTTGGCAGTGGTGGGTCTGCAGTTCTTATTCTGCTAGACCTATCCGCTGCATTTGACACGGTAGACCATAGTCTTCTGGTGCAGCGGTTAAAATCTATAGGAATTGGAGGAGCTGCTCTCTCTCTTCTTAGCTCCTTCCTGGCTGACAGAACCCAACTAGTTCAGTTGGGCAATTTTAAATCAGCCCCTTTTTCCCTGCCTCGCGGAATCCCACAGGGCTCTTCGTTGAGCCCCACCCTTTTTAATATTTATGTTGCGGAATTAGCCCCTCTAATCAGGAGTTTTAATCTTATTCCTACCTCCTATGCCGATGATACCCAATTGGTTATCTCAACAGTAGACAAGGGTCCCAATTTCTTCACTAAGCTTCACGATTGCATGATTAAACTTAGTTCGTGGATGAGTGATCACTGCCTGAAATTAAATTCCACTAGAGAGCTCTTTTTGAACTTACTGACGGCTGACGTACCGGAATCCTGGACAAATATCTACACGATCCGAGTTAGTGTATCCAGGATAGATATGTATGTATGTATGTGTCTTGTAAAGCGCACTGCTGCCCTGAGGCGTCGTGGCGCTGTAGACCGCTGGGGAACCCGTCCTGGCTATCCCTGTGAGATGGTCCCTACTGGGTATCTCCAAGGTGAAACCAGGCATCCCCGGCGAATGTGGGGGGCCGTTGTAGAGATGAGGCAAGCTAATGCCCAGAGTTGCCGAGTGTGATCCCTGGTTAGAGTAGGCACCGAGGCGAGAATTATCGAGTCCGCTGACCCACGACCCTGCCGCGTCAGGAATTTAACCCTGGTCCCGGGCCGTTCTCTGCTTCCAGGTCTGCCGCCTCTAACCAGTGAGCCACACCACTCCACTCGAACAGAGTATTTGGATCTACTGTATAAACATTCACCTATGGAGTTCAATTCTCTTGAAGTGGCACGTTTTTAAGTAATTTGGCAGCTCTTTTTTTATCCTCTGAACTGCCTAGCATAAGATATGACAAGTCCGTAAAAGTCTCTTCACGGACTACAACTGTACAGCACACTGAGGGGTCTGTACCAGTGTGCCCTCATCATTTGTCATCATCAATATACATACATTTGTGGAACATCATTTAGCTGCCTCGCTTTGTAATAATGAAATAATTCTCTTTTTTGATACGACTGTTTATATACCAAGAAAAATATATGAAAAATATATACTTTATTCTAAACATGACAAAACTATAAAATAAAATAATACTCAACTTGAAATGATGTGTTACATATGTCATGTTTATGTTACATTTGATTGAAATGAACTAGTGGGCGTGTTCCTACAAATGTATTTATTGATTTTTTTGTATAGTTTACTTGACTTAGCTATAGACCTTTATCTACAGGATTAAATTCCACTAAAACAGAGGTGATCATGTTCGGGAATCTTTTTCCTCCCTGGTCCCCAGACTGGTGGCCGAACAACCTCGGCCCCCCCACCCCCCACACCTGTGACCAAAGCTAAAAATTTTGGAGTTATTAGAGATGATAAATTGACTCTCAAATCACAAGTATATAAAGTGGTGTCCTCAGCTTACTTTATGATAAATATGCTAAGAAAAATCTGTCCTTTTATCCCGCCAAAATCTAGAAAGACGGTGGTGACCTCGCTGGTGCTACCCAAAATAGATTACTGTAATGGGCTATATATTAATATTCAAGCAACCCTACTCCAAAAACTACAAACTGTACAAAACCCTGCTGCAAGACTTATACTGGATTTGCCAAAATATAAATTAGTCAGAATTGGTATTCAGGACCTTCACTGGTTGCCAGTTGCCCAAAGGGTACAATTTAAAGCCTTATGCATTGCTCGCAAAGCTCTTCATAAGGAAGGCCCTACATTTCTATAGGATCTCTTTAAATGGTATAGCCCGAAGAGATCCTTGAGATCTTCCAACTCTCACCTGATACCTATGACCAGAATAAGAAAGGTGAATTGGGGAGGATTCAGCTTCAGTTATAACACCTCAAAGGAATGAAACTCTCTCCCTCGTTATTTGAGGGAAATACCTACGCTCCTAGAGTTTAGGAAGCAACTGAAGACATGGCTCTTCTAAGCTCTTGTTGTAGTCTGAAACTTAGTAAGGAGTACCGGAAGCGCCAAGACACCTACGGGTATTCGTGCGCTATATAAATTGCATATAACATAACATCATATAATCAATAGAGAAGGATCACTTGTCCTGCATAACTAGGGTATGCAGGGTTTGTTCTTACTAGTCCTAGTAAAAAACCCTCATGCACGTGTTTAGATGGCAACTCAAGCGGTATATCTTGGTTCTCCGCTTTCCCTCACACGTGTCTGCATAATCATAGGGTTTAGTTGTTATGCACCCTCCACCAGGAGGTTTTACCCTTAGTTAAGAGCAGTAGTGATCAGTGATGTGACAGTGATATGGTGAAGTGAATAGATTTAAAAATCTCTTCTTTCCAGATTTGTATGTTTATTCGTTCTGGATTTAGAGACAATAAAATAAGGTTTAAGTGATTGAGAGTGACTATGGCTCTCTCACACTTTAGTACGTGATGTAGGTCGACATGTTTCAGCCCTCAGTTGCCAGTAGGTCAATCAGGCTTTCTTCAGGAACAAGGTGTAGGATGTGAAGATACCACGGGCATCTCTATGTGTAATGGGCAATGTAGGTATTTCCTAATATGCCGTTTTTTAGAAAGGAGACATTACGTGTTTTTGCTCCTCGGAGGTCGCTAGGTACCTGTAAAGAAAATATACAAACTAGACAATGG
The DNA here is from genome assembly GCF_964261635.1 of Lissotriton helveticus. Taxonomy (NCBI): domain Eukaryota; kingdom Metazoa; phylum Chordata; class Amphibia; order Caudata; family Salamandridae; genus Lissotriton; species Lissotriton helveticus. Next base: position 391,407,898 of record NC_136060.1, on the reverse strand, counting down.
GAATGGGGGAGGTGGGTTTACACAAAAATAGTATACTGGTATTAAGTCACCAGGAACATATAGATCGCTAATTAAAGCGTACCAACTAAAAAATAGCAATACTTCATTAGACCGTCCCAAACTCTCGGTCAGGGTCAACTCTCTCATAAGTGGCGTAAAAATGGCAAGCTAATTCGGCTCATTATATAACATAACATAACATAACCTTAATCTGAAAGCTACTCCAGCACTGCATTCACGAGTCATCACCTTTTCAGCAGAAACAGCAGGACTAGTCATTTTACTGATGGTGGCTTCAGTTTGTGAGTAGGAGGACTCCGTTAAACATTTTTCAGATGGAGGCAAACTATTCAATAAGGGTACAACAACAAAATAGCTACCTTTCTTAAGGAATTAGATTAAGGGAATAACGGCCAGATGTATCAAGATTACATTTTTGCAAGTCTATAATAGCAAATTTTACCGATTCGCTATTATAAACTCGCAAAATGCAATGTATGCGAGTTTATAGTAGCGAAACGCAAATTGTGAGTCACAATTAAGGAATAGCTTCCCATGAATGAACGGGAATTGCATTGCGCAATTTGCGAGTTCTCAAAAGGTACTCGCAAATTGCACATTCAATTTCAAGGGTACCAAAGGGACACCCTGTTGCACCCCTGAAATATGCATGTGTGCACATGTGCACATACATGCCCCAAGGCAATTTGCACCACATGGCACTTAGAAAAATGCAAAATTGTGCATTTTTCAATGGTTTTGCAATTTACCACCAACTTGAAGTTGGTGGTAAATTGCGATTCCTTAAAGCAGGGTCACAATTTAACCCCTTCCACGCTGATGACGAGCTGGGCTCGTCATGGCGTAGCCTCCTCGCACGCTGATGACGAGCCCAGCTCGTCACGTAACATGCGCTTTAAAAAATCTCAGCGTACGAGCGGAATTCCGCCCGCACGCATGCGGTTAAATTGCGCTTCCTGCATTGCATTTAGAGAATCGCACATTGCGATTTTCTAAATGCATTTGCAAAATAGGTCATCGCAAAAATTGCGATTCCCTATTTTGCAATTGCCTTTTGGGATGATACATCCCAAAAGGCTTTTTCCCATTCGCAAACGGGCTGATTCTGCAAATTGGCCCCTTTGCGAACGGGAGAACTCTTGATACATCTGGCCCTAAGTCTGTTCAGAAGGAATTCCAGGATTTTCTAATAATGCAAGATATTTTTCTGGTTAAACCAGACAAGTTAGTTCTGAGGTGCAGACGGCCCTCTACTCCCTTACAACACCCTGATCCCCTCTTAGTGTAAATTGCATGTCCACATGTATTACGGTTCTGAGCAGTGCATAATATACTGCACTCCAGCACCTTTTCCCTGACAGTTTCACCAACTAAAACCAGGGGAAATGTATTGGGGTAAAAAGCTGGAAACAAAGTCAGAAGATGTAGAAATCGATGCAGCAAACACTGATGTTGCATGTTGTGCCTAATCCCGACCAAGAAAACTTAGAAAAAGAGGTATTTACCAGTAAAAACTCCACCTAGATTAACAGTATTGCTCTAAACCAACATTCCCAAGTACTTTAAACTGAGTTCTTAGATTTCAATCTGCTTTTCTGCAAATAGTATGTGCAAGTGATAGAAACATTTAAAGTATTCCAAACCCTATATTCTAGTGTAGATCTGAAAAGTATTTGTAGATGCCTCAATGTAGATCTGAAAAGTATTTGTAGATGCCTCAATTTAAGATTTCACTACATTTAAAGTTAAAACCTTCTTCTAAAGGAGGAGTGGAAGCACTAGGTAAATGTCTTAGGGCATTTTCAGTTCTTACAGTAATAAATGCCTCATCCCATAAAAAAAGGCAGTGATGAGAAGTGCTTACTGTCAAAAACATTATATTTCACCCTAGATAACAAAGGAAACCTCTTTGATGTCTCCCATCTTATCCATGGTCAACCACCACACAGTCATCCCAAGGAGCCGGCTGGACAAGTTTAGCCAGGGCTGAGTCAGTTCTGAAATCATGCAGGACAGTCTGAGGAAATCTAAAAATAAACTATTCTTCTGTTACAGAACACTCATTTTCAGTAATATCATTAAGCACACATCACTGATGTGTTGTGCTTGGTCCGATCCCAAATCCATATTTTTTAGTGTGGAAGCACATCTTAATTTTGAGATCTGAGCAAAGCAGAGCAGTACGTGCGATACCACTATTGACAATGGTTATTTCTGCAGGATTTCAGTAGGGTTTAGCATTGTGAGCTAATATACTGACAGATGTGTTAAAATATTTACTGATTACATTTAAAAATTATTTTTTTACTTTCTGTTATCACAACTAATGGCTGGTGGTAGAGGACTCGGGCAAATGCAGACAAGTGAGACAAATATATAGGTGGAGGGGAGTGGTTGGTAAGGTGAATACACCATGCAGCTGATAATGGATTCATGGATTTGGGTTGTGATACTGGTGGGATGATTGGATCCTCTGTACTACTTTTTCAGAAGTCCAAATAAAGTCCTACAACATTTGAATAAGCAGGTTATGATTTGTTACAGCCTATCCTTGTCACAAAATTGTCTCTTCTTTATCCTTTTCATTAATTACGGTGAGCAAATCTTCCCTCATGTTGTCCAAAGGAGTTTCTGTTTTGCTCTTACTGGTTGGAAACCACATTGTCAATCATATGAAAGGCTATATTTTTCCAAATGTTCCTGGATTTGTTTAGTCACTTAACTTTCCACGATCTTGCTTAGGAATTGGAGGTTTAACAATACCCATTCAGGCTTAGAGTGCTGCATAAATTCTACAAAAAAAGGCAGAGTTCTGGACAAAGCTAAACCTCCCTGAAGAGCTATAATAATAGTGAAAAACACTCAGAGGTTGCTTTTATTCATTCCAGGTTGCCTTGGATGGTATTCTACTAATCCAAAGCTGTAATACTGTGCCTGGAATGAAAACGGGTTTTGTCATTTTACAGCTAGACTTATTTGGCACTATTGTAATCCTATGCCTAATGACTTTGCTGTAGAAATGGCAAAAGACTTTGAGCCTAGTTAGGACTACGCCAGTCCGATGGACAGCCATAGCCACGGTGGTGATACAAGCACTGCTGCACCAGCAGTCCGATCGCCCTATTACAAGTTGAGTAGTCAGACCGCCAAGGGACCGCCGCAACTGCCAGGGATCGGAGATCCCTTGCTGTGTTGCGGTGGTCAAGAGGTCACAATATGCTTGGCGGTGCCACTGCGGCACCGCCAAGAAAATTACGAGTTTCCTCTCTGCTACTGTTTTCATGGCCGTGACCCTACCATGAAAACTGAGGCGAAGAGGAAACATAGAGTTACCTCGGGCCATGGGGTGCACCCTAGTTTCTGCATGGCATGGACTGCAGAGTCCATGCTGTGAAGCAACTGCCTTTGACACTCCTATTGCAGTGCCCTTTTTCAGAGGCACTGCTGTGGGAACCACCACAGAAACCCCAGCCAGACACAAGAAAACTTGTAACCTGGTGGGCGGTGCTCACATGACTTTGGTGGTCTGGGAGTGTGGTGGCATTGTGGGGGACCCGCTCCCACACCACCAATGTCGTAATCGGGCCCTTTGCCTCTTTCTATCATGGATGGCACTGTGATAATTCTATGCTTTGCTAGATAAACAGACATTTGAGATAAGTGTCACTGATGTTGTAGAGTACTCTATATAGGAGCTGGTCTCCACTATGTTGCATTCACGCCTACTTGTTTGTTATTGCTGATGGAGTCACTCTTAAGCAACCTAGTAGACGTCAATGCAACAAACGCCCTCTTGCAGGCTGTTAATAGAGCCCGGGCCGGATGACCAGTGCTGCACAACATCCACCTCTCTCTAAGGGCTCACAGAATGTCCAACAGAGTTTGATGAGTGGCGGCAAAGAAAAAAAAAGCCAAGGAGGCAAAACAGTTCGCTACCAAGAACACTCCTTGGCTTTCCGACAACCGTTGTGGTTTTCCCTTATTACCCGACCAGGACCGGGTTGGAAATATCACCCGTCCATCGATACTGCCCGTTTTCACTTTTATTCCGCACTGAAGAGTCACAGGTTTGACGAAACACGTGTCGGCTGGTTTCATGTTTCTTTGGATCTCCTCTGCAAGGAAAACCATGATCACCTATAAAAGCAAATAGAAACAACCATTTGTTGTCGATCTTATCTTATTGTATACATATGATTAGATATCAAGGAACTCTTTACGTGTGCTCTGGACCCTGTTTGTAGAAGCTTCAAGATATGCATTTCCTTGTTTAGATTGCCCTTCTTTTTGATGATGCAAAGTGCAAACGCTGCTACTTCAAAAGCACACCAGCACTTTAGGTGCAAATTTGCTGTTTGTGTCAATTTTTGTTACCTAATTCTGTGTACTTTATTGTTGGAAAAATAGAGAATTATTTTTAAAAAATGTAGCATAAAACAGATATTTGAAAATCAATATATTCATGATTCTTCAGCATTTCAGATGGGTTTATGCCTTTGTGTGATTTGTTACAGAAGGACCAACCCTCCTTTATCTATAGCGCACCCTTGTTTTTAGTCTCTTTGCACTTCACCCCGACGCTCCCATTCGTCCAAGTAGTTTTATACATTTTCATTTCTCATGCTCTGTGCTGTGGGCAGGAGATTTTCTTAAAATGTGTGGCACAAACACTAGTTTTTGTTCAGACTCTGATTCTCAAAGGACCTAAATGTAACCTATATGTAGTTTGTGCACATTGTGGCCCGTGACTGCCCAAAACTTGACCCTCAGTCAAAATCTGCACAGTAGGAGTATAAGGTAGAGTTCCACTTACATAGTGGGATGACAAAGCGGAGTGGCGCTTACATGATGGGGGACCAGTCGGAGTTGCACTTACCTGCCTTCAACACGTTTGAAAAGTATTCGCTGGTCCTCATCGCCCAAGTGGATGGAGGGACAGGATACTGCTTACATGGGCAAGCTTCCCCACCCAGTGCAGTGGCGTAACGCACAGTGATGCCACCCCCCAATGGAGAATGTAATGAGGGGCTCCTGAGTCTCCCATACCTCATAGATATTCATTGACCGTGGGATGGTTGGGGCCCCTGAAGCATGGGAGCCTCTGAAGGGGTACCCCACTCGCCCCCTACACTGCAGGGGTTGCAGGGCTTGCATTCCGCCCCTGACTCTACCGCATGGGTGATGTGAGAGGATGGCAGCCCATGAATGCCGCATCCTCTTTATGGCGTTTTTCCAGTTCCACCTATAAAAAGTGGGTGAATAAGGAAAAATCTATAGCTGTGATCATCTCAGAATAGAGAATAATTTGCAGTTCAGTTTGTTGCATGTGATATTTTCTGCATTTTTTAAGATAGCTTCAAACAACACCAAAGAGAAGCGATATAACTTTCTAGAAATTCAGTATGTGATTATCTGCTCCTTGGTTTAGTCACATTATTGGCCTATTCTTTTTTTATTGTCTAGAGCTTGACAATAAAACGCTTGAATTGCTTTCCAGACAAGACCTCTGCCGGGACTGTGCTTGCAAACGCATGATTCCGCATATATTACGTTCTATGTCTAGAAGCATTTATCATTTGGCTGTTTGCAGAGGTTTGAAGGAAGACGCTCCATGCTCCATGTCAGGCATCAGCAGAACCTGTTTCGTCACCCAATTTGAATTTCATAGAAACATAGGGTTGGATCGAGCGAGCCTGCACATGTGGGGAAATGCATGTCCATATTTGCACAGCCTGGCACAGCTTCAAAATACAAACATCTTCTCAAGGAGCAAACTACCAGTATTACTGCGAGTGAGTAGTACAAGATGACACAGTTTTCACCAGCACACACGAAGACGGAAACCACAACAAATGGGCCCCACAGCTTGTCTAGAGCATCTTTGTATTCAAGACTGCCCCGGTTTTCATAGTGTTTTCTTTTTTTTAATTATTATTCTTTTTGTTATTATCATTCCTGGAAAAAAATGCAAAAAATAATCTTCGAATCCATGGCAGCTTACGGACTTGGCAAATCTAAAAGTGCTGTGTGCAAAATTTGCAAAATAATAAATTCTTACATAACGAAGAGCGAATTCACCTTCTTTCTGTGGCCTATATAAAGTGTCTAGTGCTAAATGAGGCATGGAGAGGGGCTGTCCTAGATAGAGTGGTCTATCTGATGTCATTTATGCCGGGCACGGTGTCAGAGGGTTTTCAAATAGAAGAGCCACCGGATGTTCAGCCGTCATCAAATCAACCACCATAAAGGTGGCAGGAGAGGTGGGAGGAAGGGACAGCCACCATTTTTTGTGTCTGACTGCCTACCTCCAGTTGAAGTCCCAATAAGATATAGACATTTGCATGTTCACTTCCACCAGCAAAACAAGCATTTACAATGCAATGGTTTTGCCTTTGTTAAAGTTAGAGCTATTGGCATTGCTCTTGACACTCTGAAGCTCCACTCTGAAGCTCCACTCTGCACTCTGAAGCTCCACTCTGCACTCTGAAGCTCCACTCTGCACTCTGAAGCTCCACTCTGCACTCTGAAGCTCCACTCTGCACTCTGAAGCTCCACTCTGCACTCTGAAGCTCCACTCTGCACTCTGAAGCTGCACTCTGAAGCTCCACTCTGCACTCTGAAGCTGCACTCTGAAGCTCCACTCTGCACTCTGAAGCTCCACTCTGAAGCTCCACTCTGAAGCTCCACTCTGAAGCTCCACTCTGAAGCTCCACTCTGAAGCTCCACTCTGAAGCTCCACTCTGAAGCTCCACTCTGAAGCTCCACTCTGCACTCTGAAGCTCCACTCTGCACTCTGAAGCTCCACTCTGCACTCTGAAGCTCCACTCTGCACTCTGAAGCTGCACTCTGAAGCTCCACTCTGCACTCTGAAGCTGCACTCTGAAGCTCCACTCTGAAGCTCCACTCTGAAGCTCCACTCTGAAGCTCCACTCTGAAGCTCCACTCTGAAGCTCCACTCTGAAGCTCCACTCTGAAGCTCCACTCTGATGCTCCACTCTGATGCTCCACTCTGATGCTCCACTCTGATGCTCCACTCTGATGCTCCACTCTGAAGCTCCACTCTGAAGCTCCACTCTGAAGCTCCACTCTGAAGCTCCACTCTGAAGCTCCACTCTGAAGCTCCACTCTGCACTCTGAAGCTCCACTCTGCACTCTGAAGCTCCACTCTGCACTCTGAAGCTCCACTCTGCACTCTGAAGCTCCACTCTGCACTCTGAAGCTCCACTCTGAAGCTCCACTCTGCACTCTGAAGCTCCACTCTGAATCTGCACTCTGAAGCTCCACTCTGCACTCTGAAGCTCCACTCTGAAGCTGCACTCTGAAGCTCCACTCTGCACTCTGAATCTGCACTCTGAAGCTCCACTCTGCACTCTGAAGCTCCACTCTGAATCTGCACTCTGATGCTCCACTCTGAATCTGCACTCTGATGCTCCACTCTGAATCTGCACTCTGAATCTGCACTCTGAAGCTCCACTCTGCACTCTGAATCTGCACTCTGCAGCTCCACTCTGAATCTGCAGCTCCACTCTGCACTCTGAAGCTCCACTCTGAAGCTCCACTCTGAAGCTCCACTCTGAAGCTCCACTCTGAAGCTCCACTCTGAAGCTCCACTCTGAAGCTCCACTCTGAAGCTCCACTCTGAAGCTCCACTCTGAAGCTCCACTCTGAAGCTCCACTCTGAAGCTCCACTCTGAAGCTCCACTCTGCACTCTGAAGCTCCACTCTGCACTCTGAAGCTCCACTCTGCACTCTGAATCTGCACTCTGAATCTGCACTCTGAAGCTCCACTCTGAAGCTCCACTCTGAAGCTCCACTCTGAAGCTCCACTCTGAAGCTCCACTCTGAAGCTCCACTCTGAAGCTCCACTCTGCACTCTGAAGCTCCACTCTGAAGCTCCACTCTGCACTCTGAAGCTCCACTCTGAAGCTCCACTCTGCACTCTGAAGCTCCACTCTGAAGCTCCACTCTGCACTCTGAAGCTCCACTCTGAAGCTCCACTCTGCACTCTGAAGCTCCACTCTGAAGCTCCACTCTGCACTCTGAAGCTCCACTCTGCACTCTGAAGCTCCACTCTGAAGCTGCACTCTGAAGCTGCACTCTGAAGCTCCACTCTGAAGCTGCACTCTGAAGCTCCACTCTGAAGCTCCACTCTGAAGCTCCACTCTGAAGCTCCACTCTGAAGCTCCACTCTGAAGCTCCACTCTGAAGCTCCACTCTGAAGCTCCACTCTGAAGCTCCACTCTGAAGCTCCACTCTGCACTCTGAAGCTCCACTCTGAAGCTCCACTCTGCACTCTGAAGCTCCACTCTGAAGCTCCACTCTGCACTCTGAAGCTCCACTCTGAATCTGCACTCTGAAGCTCCACTCTGCACTCTGAAGCTCCACTCTGAAGCTCCACTCTGCACTCTGAAGCTCCACTCTGAAGCTCCACTCTGCACTCTGAAGCTCCACTCTGAAGCTCCACTCTGCACTCTGAAGCTCCACTCTGAAGCTCCACTCTGAAGCTCCACTCTGAAGCTCCACTCTGAAGCTCCACTCTGAAGCTCCACTCTGCACTCTGAAGCTCCACTCTGAAGCTCCACTCTGCACTCTGAAGCTCCACTCTGCACTCTGAAGCTCCACTCTGAAGCTCCACTCTGCACTCTGAAGCTCCACTCTGAATCTGCACTCTGAAGCTCCACTCTGCACTCTGAAGCTCCACTCTGAAGCTCCACTCTGAATCTGCACTCTGAAGCTCCACTCTGAAGCTCCACTCTGAAGCTCCACTCTGAAGCTCCACTCTGAAGCTCCACTCTGAAGCTCCACTCTGAAGCTCCACTCTGAAGCTCCACTCTGAAGCTCCACTCTGAAGCTCCACTCTGAAGCTCCACTCTGCACTCTGAAGCTCCACTCTGAATCTGCACTCTGAAGCTCCACTCTGCACTCTGAAGCTCCACTCTGCACTCTGAAGCTCCACTCTGAAGCTCCACTCTGCACTCTGAAGATCCACTCTGCACTCTGAAGCTCCACTCTGCACTCTGAAGCTCCACTCTGAAGCTCCACTCTGAAGCTCCACTCTGAAGCTCCACTCTGAAGCTCCACTCTGAAGCTCCACTCTGCACTCTGAAGCTCCACTCTGCACTCTGAAGCTCCACTCTGCACTCTGAAGCTCCACTCTGAAGCTCCACTCTGAAGCTCCACTCTGAAGCTCCACTCTGAAGCTCCACTCTGAAGCTCCACTCTGCACTCTGAAGCTCCACTCTGAAGCTCCACTCTGCACTCTGAAGCTCCACTCTGAAGCTCCACTCTGCACTCTGAAGCTCCACTCTGAATCTGCACTCTGAAGCTCCACTCTGCACTCTGAAGCTCCACTCTGAATCTGCACTCTGAAGCTCCACTCTGCACTCTGAAGCTCCACTCTGAATCTGCACTCTGAAGCTCCACTCTGCACTCTGAAGCCTGAAGCTCCACTCTGAAGCTCCACTCTGAAGCTCCACTCTGAAGCTCCACTCTGAAGCTCCACTCTGAAGCTCCACTCTCCACTCTGAAGCTCCACTCTGAAGCTCCACTCTGAAGCTCCACTCTGAAGCTCCACTCTGAAGCTCCACTCTGAAGCTCCACTCTGAAGCTCCACTCTGAAGCTCCACTCTGCACTCTGAAGCTCCACTCTGAAGCTCCACTCTGAAGCTCCACTCTGAAGCTCCACTCTGAAGCTCCACTCTGAAGCTCCACTCTGAAGCTCCACTCTGAAGCTCCACTCTGAAGCTCCACTCTGAAGCTCCACTCTGAAGCTCCACTCTGAAGCTCCACTCTGAAGCTCCACTCTGCACTCTGAAGCTCCACTCTGCACTCTGAAGCTCCACTCTGAAGCTCCACTCTGAAGCTCCACTCTGAAGCTCCACTCTGAAGCTCCACTCTGAAGCTCCACTCTGAAGCTCCACTCTGAAGCTCCACTCTGAATCTGCACTCTGAAGCTCCACTCTGAATCTGCACTCTGAAGCTCCACTCTGAATCTGCACTCTGAAGCTCCACTCTGAATCTGCACTCTGAAGCTCCACTCTGAATCTGCACTCTGAAGCTCCACTCTGCACTCTGAAGCTCCACTCTGAATCTGCACTCTGAATCTGCACTCTGCACTCTGAAGCTCCACTCTGCACTCTGAAGCTCCACTCTGAAGCTCCACTCTGAAGCTCCACTCTGAAGCTCCACTCTGAAGCTCCACTCTGAAGCTCCACTCTGAAGCTCCACTCTGAAGCTCCACTCTGAAGCTCCACTCTGATGCTCCACTCTGATGCTCCACTCTGATGCTCCACTCTGATGCTCCACTCTGATGCTCCACTCTGATGCTCCACTCTGATGCTCCACTCTGATGCTCCACTCTGATGCTCCACTCTGAAGCTCCACTCTGAAGCTCCACTCTGAAGCTCCACTCTGAAGCTCCACTCTGCACTCTGAAGCTCCACTCTGAAGCTCCACTCTGAAGCTCCACTCTGCACTCTGAAGCTCCACTCTGAAGCTCCACTCTGCACTCTGAAGCTCCACTCTGCACTCTGAAGCTCCACTCTGAAGCTCCACTCTGCACTCTGAAGCTCCACTCTGAATCTGCACTCTGAAGCTCCACTCTGCACTCTGAAGCTCCACTCTGAATCTGCACTCTGAAGCTCCACTCTGAATCTGCACTCTGAAGCTCCACTCTGAAGCTCCACTCTGAATCTGCACTCTGAAGCTCCACTCTGAAGCTCCACTCTGAAGCTCCACTCTGAAGCTCCACTCTGAAGCTCCACTCTGAAGCTCCACTCTGAAGCTCCACTCTGAAGCTCCACTCTGAAGCTCCACTCTGAAGCTCCACTCTGAAGCTCCACTCTGCAGCTCCACTCTGCAGCTCCACTCTGCAGCTCCACTCTGCAGCTCCACTCTGAATCTGCACTCTGAAGCTCCACTCTGCACTCTGAAGCTCCACTCTGCACTCTGAAGCTCCACTCTGAAGCTCCACTCTGCACTCTGAAGCTCCACTCTGCACTCTGAAGCTCCACTCTGAAGCTCCACTCTGCACTCTGAAGCTCCACTCTGCACTCTGAAGCTCCACTCTGAAGCTCCACTCTGAAGCTCCACTCTGAAGCTCCACTCTGAAGCTCCACTCTGAAGCTCCACTCTGAAGCTCCACTCTGAAGCTCCACTCTGAAGCTCCACTCTGCACTCTGAAGCTCCACTCTGCACTCTGAAGCTCCACTCTGAAGCTCCACTCTGCACTCTGAAGCTCCACTCTGAATCTGCACTCTGAAGCTCCACTCTGCACTCTGAAGCTCCACTCTGAAGCTCCACTCTGCACTCTGAAGCTCCACTCTGAATCTGCACTCTGAAGCTCCACTCTGCACTCTGAAGCTCCACTCTGAATCTGCACTCTGAAGCTCCACTCTGAATCTGCACTCTGAAGCTCCACTCTGCACTCTGAAGCTCCACTCTGAAGCTCCACTCTGAAGCTCCACTCTGAAGCTCCACTCTGAAGCTCCACTCTGAAGCTCCACTCTGAAGCTCCACTCTGAAGCTCCACTCTGAAGCTCCACTCTGAAGCTCCACTCTGAAGCTCCACTCTGCACTCTGAAGCTCCACTCTGAAGCTCCACTCTGCACTCTGAAGCTCCACTCTGAAGCTCCACTCTGCACTCTGAAGCTCCACTCTGCACTCTGAAGCTCCACTCTGAAGCTCCACTCTGCACTCTGAAGCTCCACTCTGCACTCTGAAGCTCCACTCTGAAGCTCCACTCTGCACTCTGAAGCTCCACTCTGAATCTGCACTCTGAAGCTCCACTCTGCACTCTGAAGCTCCACTCTGAATCTGCACTCTGAAGCTCCACTCTGCACTCTGAAGCTCCACTCTGAAGCTGCACTCTGAAGCTGCACTCTGAAGCTCCACTCTGAAGCTCCACTCTGAAGCTCCACTCTGAAGCTCCACTCTGAAGCTCCACTCTGAAGCTCCACTCTGAAGCTCCACTCTGCACTCTGAAGCTCCACTCTGAAGCTCCACTCTGAAGCTCCACTCTGAAGCTCCACTCTGAAGCTCCACTCTGAAGCTCCACTCTGAAGCTCCACTCTGAAGCTCCACTCTGAAGCTCCACTCTGCACTCTGAAGCTCCACTCTGAAGCTCCACTCTGAAGCTCCACTCTGAAGCTCCACTCTGAAGCTCCACTCTGAAGCTCCACTCTGAAGCTCCACTCTGCACTCTGAAGCTCCACTGAAGCTACACACCGCGCAGGGCAGCTCTGGATGCTGATGCGAGAGGCCAGCTGGGAGGCGCGCTGCTCGTCTTCCTGCTCGTGCTGACTCGGAGAGAAAACTTGTTTTCATTGGGAGAGCGGCCTTCAAAGACCCGGTCACTGCGCCTCTCCGAGTGTTTAGCTTGGGATAAAATGGGCGCAGTGTTGTGGTGATGACAGTAGAGCAAGGGAGGTGCCGGCAATGCCGGAACAGAATCGGGGGCGTTCCCGGCGTCGCGTGACGTCGGCAAAAGGCAAAGAATGTCGGGAACGCCCCCGTGTCTGGTCCGGCATTGACGGACAGGCCCCTCGTCCAATGGCAAGGCTCCGTTTACGGAGCCAGCCAATCAATGACGAGGGCCGACCCAAAGCACCCTACAGTTCTCAACAGGATTTCGCCTGCGCGAAAAGCTGCGCAGAGCGCAGCTTTCGCTAGGCAAAACCTAAAAAGGCTGCAATCAACCATTCAATAAACAGCCCCTAATAACAGCTTCACTGACCCACGCTTACAACTCCACACCTGAAGTCAACACATCATAAAGAAAGACTCCACCCAACACCAAGCATCCACTAAGCAATTAACTGTGAAAAAGAAGATAATTTATCTAGAGCAAAGCACCACTGAACATTCCATACAAAAATGTACACAGTTGAAGCACCATATCACACTGTTCGCTCATTAACACACTGGGGCATGCACACAGAAAACTATCTGAGATGTCATGGCTGAAAGTCAGAGTCCACATGGCCTTTGACACGGAAAGACAGTGAACACTGCTACAAGCAGGCCTTATTCCTGCTCAGAGATGCTTGGGAACAGTGGCTGGAACACCGCTCATAAACGTAATGGGAGTGGTCGAGGGTGGGATGTGTTAGGTCACTGAGTATGGCACTTTTGCAGTTTGAAATGGATGACTTAACTTGGCTGGTGTGAAGATTGCAGAGCAAGAACCAAAGTGTGCAAAGGCATACAGGATTTTTCATCTTTTTTGTTTGTCCAAATGTATTCATATTTTATGCTGACAGTGATATGTGTTTTGTGTCAGCTGGTTACCATCTAGACCGTGTTTGCTTTGGTGTGTACGACAGGTGACTTGCCAGTGTACTTGGTCCCATGGGCCCGTGAAGCATGCACCCGTATTAGTGATTGGTGATAAAGTTACTTTGGGAGAGAGGCTACATTACACCACTGGTGTGCTGCTGGAAGAGAGTTATTATGGTGCCCTTATCTTTGTTTCAGGGTGACCTTGCACTACTGGTCATAACTTCTGCATATTTTTTCCGTGAGAAATTGGGTTGTTGGTTAAGGGGTGTTTGACCCGTTGTCAAACAGCAGCCACAATCCTTGTCAAGGTGAACCACGAAAAGTCACCAAGTTAACCTGTGCTTACCCTCTGGTAGCTTGTCACAAAAGCAGTCAGGCTTAATTTAGAGGTGTAAAAAGCACACAAAGAGCAATTAAAACACAACACAAGAAAAATCTCACATCAATTTATAAAAATAGATTGAGATTTAATACATTATTTGACACTATAACAACAAATATTCAATCAGTAGAACCAGAGATATGCAGTTTTAAAGATTTTATGTAAGAATAGCACCTAAAAGCATAGAGCACTTGTGGTTATCTGGTTGTGCGAGACCGGGTGAAAACCACAAGTTCAGGCCAGCCGTGATGGAGTGCAGGCCGGATACAGTGACCAGGTTAGTTCCATAGAAAGAGTTACCTTCATTGCGGATGGTCGTCACAGAAGTGTGAAGAGAAGGCCGGGCGTCGCCCATGTTTGTCGTTGTCCATGTAGCAACATTCCATTGACGTTGCGTATGGTAGTTACTGAGGCTTTGAGTTGGAGGTCACTGCAGACTGTCAATGCTATAGCACAAAGTGCAGACCTCCCATTGCCTGTCGTCACTGTAGCATGACGAGCCGGGTTCACCGGCGCTCTGCATTGCCGGTCGGCGCAGGTGGCAAAATCTTGGCATGAACCGGTCTGTTCGCATACCGAAAGACCCCAAAACTTCAAGATTTCTCCTTTTCTTCCAGGAGGAGCTCAACTGATACCATACCAAGGGTCCAGAACCTGTGAGACCTCTTGGGGATCAGGCACTCACTCCTCCAGAGGTCAGCAGGACTCAAGCAGATCCAGTTACAGGTCCCGGCAGGTGTAGTGCAGCAGGGCAGCTAGACAGTGGCAGGGAGGATTCTGGAGCTCATTATGTCCCTGCAGCTCCGAACAGAAAGATATCCAGCTGACCCTAGGAGTAACTTCAGATAGACTGGGATGAAGGTCCAGTCTTCCTTCTTAGACAGTAAGACACACCTCAGGTAGCAGGGCAGCCCTTTGGCATCAGGACAGTCCTTCTTCTGTAATACTCAAAGGTCCAGAAGTGTATTGAAGAGTTAGTCTGAGTGTCCAATATTTTACCTGGTGCCAGCTTTGAAGTGGGAGAAACGTCTAAACTTCCCCCTACATCTGGTTCTAAAATTTCCTTCCTCCGTGCCCCGGTCCCAAGATGTCTAGAGTCATGCAAGGGTAGAGTGAAGTTCTTTGTGTGTGTAATAGAAAATTATCAGTGGTATGGGTTATATTATGCGCAAACCTGACAGTATCCCAGTGTAAATGGAAATGAAAATTATACTGTGCTCCAAAGGGAAAAGTGACCACTTGCACCCTTATTATGTGAGTAAAAAAAAGTCTTGTTACTTCATTGAATTTTCTTTGTTTCTTTAATACTCCTTCTCCACAGGCAATGTGAGTCATTCATGGGAAACAGTACATTCCAGTCAATCCTGTAGCCAATTCCGTAGCCAGCACTTGTTTCATCATTGGTTATTAAACAAAATTGACTTCATCAGGGCTGTTCCACATTTGTTAAAGTCAAAAATTATATTTGTAGTCAGCCTCACACAGAAAGCTTCCAATAATCAGTAATAAGGAAAAGTAAATATATCCATTATCTTCTTGGTGTCTCCAAAATCCATTCAAACCAATGTAATCATCCTCAGTGCATACTTCCGAATGTCAGGAGAGTACTCCTACAGCCCTGTCTATCAGCTCCCATCAGGTCAGGATGGCCCCTACTGTCATCACTCAGTCCCCCTTTTGTGCCATTGTTTTGGAGAAATACACAAATGCCAACTACACCTAGTCATATGACCCAGGAAAGGCTGCAGTCATCAAATGTCTAGGAGAAGAAAATTATAACTTTCTAAAAGTGGCATTTTCAGAACAGTGACAAAAAACCCGACTTTACTATTAACCCCTTCCATGCTCATGATGAGCCCAGCTCGACACGAGGCACAGTGGAGCTGTGCTCATGATGAGCTGGAATCGTCATAACTGCCGCGGCGCGCCCACGCGCAATTGATTCCCCGCCTGCGCGGGAGAATTAATCAGTGGGCGGGTTGTGATGAGCCCAGCTCGTCATGAGCACAGCTCTACTGTGACTCATGACGAGCTGGGCTCATCACGAGCACCGCGGCACCACGGTCCCCCCTTGCCCCCTGCGTCATGGGGGAATTACCCCTGCGGCGAAGGTGTTAAAGACGGTTTTAAATAGAACTCTTTAGGGACCAAACATGATGTATCTACCTGTTCCTGGACAAAAGTTAACTTATCACTTATTAAGTGTAATATGGTAACCCAATGTCATTCTTTGCGAAAGGTAGTCCTTGACTAGTGAAAAACGAATTGAAGAGTTTTTCACTACCAGGACATGTAACACTTAAAAGCACATGTCCAACCTTTTAAATACAAGGCACCCTGTCATATTGGCTGGTTAGGGCCTACCCTTGTGTTGACTTATATGCATTAAAAAGGAAGGTTTAGGCCTGGCAAAAGGTTCATTTTAAACACATAGTGTATAAGGCCCTCCCAACCGGGAGGGAGGGGAGACCTTTTTTAAGAAGAAAAAAGTAGAAAGGGATTCGTTCTCCCAATACGTAAACCAGAAACACAGATGGATATCCCTTTTCCAAAGTAAAGCTTATGTGCCTCTCACGGAATACCACCAGCTCTTGGAGAAAAGAAGAAAAGGAATATTTTTCTTTTTATATTAGGAAATAGATCTTCATTTCTATTCTGTCTTGTCCTTTGAGCTGACCGCCATCATAGCCCTTAACTGTCCAGCTTGTTTTCGCTCTTCCGGTTCGCACTTCCGGTTCCGGACACAGGGGGCATATTAACTAGATGCATCCCCGAGCACGTAGCGAAGACTCTAAGAAGTAAGACCCGCACCATTCCCTTTCAGCCTGTGTCTGTGCAACGCCTATTTTGAACTTAGCCTTAGTTTTAATGAATTAATTTACGCTTTCTGGAGTTTTTAAAGCTCTTTTACCTTGTTAGAGTGTTCGGGTGAGCACTTTCAGCTCACCTCTTCTCTCGGACTCTTCAGTCTGCCGCGGGGGTTCCCGTTCAGCCACGGCCGGTAGTAGGTGTAACTGCAGGGCGGTGACGTGAGGAGGGGCAGGGTGGGGGGTAGTAATGTATGGATTACGGACTTTAACCGGTAAGTAAACATATAAATAAATAAAACGAATTTCATTGTGTCCACTGCATCACCAAATGCGATGCGGTGCGCGCAACGAAATTCGTTTTATTTATTTATATGTTTACTTACCTGTTAAAGTCCGTAATCCATACATTACTACCCCCCACCCTGCCCCACCCCTTCCCCACGTCACCGCCCTGCAGTTACACCTACTACTGGCCGTGGCTGTTCCCGTTTGAGCCGACAGAGTTCTCTATTTCTACTCTCTCCTGTCCTTTGAGCTGGCCTCCATCATTGCGGTTAGCGGTCCAGCTCGTTTTCGCTCTTCCGGTTCGCACTTCCGGTTCCGGACACGGAGGCATATTAACTAGATGCATCCCGAGTGCCCTGCCGGCGCGCAGTGGAGGCACTCAGCAGGCGCACCGGAGATGCGCCAAAGGCAAGCCTGTGTGCGCCTGGACAGCGACAGGGGGCAGGTATGCTGCCCGTTTTGTCTCTGATAACAATAATTCCCAGAATATAGCTTACTCAGGGTCGCACCTTCTTGAGCTGGGTCCCAAATCTCTGCGCAGAGGGTGTGTAGTTGGGATTATTCTTGTCACAGGGGAGGCAGACCATTGCTGGGAATGTAACTTCTGCTAATGGTCTAACAGGCTAAGAGCCTGGTTGCAGTGCACACTGTTCCTATTGAACAATGGTTCTATTTTTTAACCTTTTTTGTGTACAATATTTTCAATTTTTACAATAATAACAGTTGTACAACTTCTTTTTCCAAAATATTGTTATTTAACAATAAATCATATATTTCAATTCAATACATATGATGTTTGTTTTATTCTGTTACATCATTTGTATACAAGTTGCTTAAACAGAAAAAAACTCTTACTTATATGTTACAAATATATTTATACAACAAATATCTTAGTTTCTCATTGTGTTCATAAGTCATCACATTATTTTTATGAAATATAAGTAAGATATTTTTTCTGCCTTTATTTTCCTTAGATGCGACCACCCTGGCAGAAGAGTGGGCGGCCCAACCCTGGTGGCTATGTACACCCTCAGCTGCACCCTTACCCCTCTGGAAGGCGCCCCTGGCTCTCTTCTGGAAGCAGCCACGTTCGGAATTAAGTTAGCCGAAAATCATACCTTCTCTGACCTTCTGGTATACTGTCCGCGAGGGCCCTGGGACAGATTTCTTGAGACATGGGGCCAGACTCTTGAACCCTTTGCCACCATGGCCCACTACACTATCCTTGGGGATTTTAATTTCCATCTTGAATGCACACAGGATTATGATTCTGCTCACTTACTTGACCTCATGACCTCAATGGGATTTGGACAACTTGTCCACTCTCCCACCCATAGGGCTGGTCATACCCTGGATGGCATCTTTGCTAACCATAGTAGTCTTAAGATTGAGGCAGTACAGCCTCTCAGCTGGGTTGAACACTGGCTAGTCGAGTTCAATATCACTCTCCCTCACCCCATAAAAACCAACACAGGTCCCCCCCCCCAAAATATATACAGTGCGGGAGACTGAACAAGGTCACTGACATTAACTGCCTTGGTGTCAGTCTCGGATGGAAACCACCCCACTCACCCCCCCCTACGGCAGATGGTTTCCGCAATTGGATTACAAAGGCGCTGGACATTGTAGCTCCAGTCAAAAGCTGTGCAATTAAAAGAGCTAAACCCTCGGCTCCGTGGTTTTCAGAAGAGCTCATAGCTCTCAGACGCCTATGCCGCAGGCAAGAGCGGATATGGCGTGCGGATCCTTGCCTTCGAGAAAAAGCCAAGCAGAAATCTGTCCTGCGGAACTATAAACTCAACATCTTCCAGGCCAAATCCCATTATTTAATTGATAAGATAGTGTTAGCTGACAATTCCTCCGGCATGCTCCTCAAAGTCATCAAGGAGATTGCTGAGCCTCCAGGGTCACAGCTCCTGAATCCCTCCCAAGACTTCAGTGACAAAATAGCACTCTACTTCCAGGAGAAAGTCCTTAAAATCTTTCATGAATTCTCCTCACCGAGGAGGATGACCCCGTCGCAGAGGGAGCTGAAGGGGAAAACGCATCCCTACCTAAGGGTAAACCAAGCCAGGCTCCTAGGATGCTTTCTCTGTCCTCTTTTCCTCCTATCACAGTTCCTCGTATTAAGGAACTCTTACTAGGCCTGAAGTCTGGGGCACTCCCTGATCCCTGCATGCTGTCCATGCTCAGACGTGCTCCCAACTCAATAGTTAACTTGCTGTGCAAGGTCTTCAATAACATACTTCTGTCCGGGCACTATCCGATCATCTGCAAGGAAGCTATTGTCTCGCCTCTCCTTAAGAAACCCAACGCTGATCCCTCAGAGTTGAAGAACTTTTGACCTATCTCCCTTCTCCCCGCCAAAATTCTGGGAAAATTCATTAATGTTGAGCTTATGAAATATATTGAATCCCAAGACATCCTGGACAGCTCTCAGAATGATTTTCAGGCTGGTCATAGCACATAATCCGCCTCGGTAGCAGCCTCTGATTGTATCCGCATGTATGCTGACCAAGGCGGATCTGCGGTGTTGATTCTGCTCGACCTCTCTACACCATCACTCCAGCTGGAATGATTCAGTGACTGCTGGAAGCAGTAGTCACCGGGAGGGCCTTTCATCTTCTTCACTCATTTATGACCGTTAGAACCAACATTGTCAGCTGTGGAGGTTTCAAAGCCAAGGCCTTTGGACTTCTTGTGGGGTCCCCCTGGGCTCTTCACTCAGCCCCACTCTTTTTAACCTTTATGTGACCCCTCTGGCTACATTGGTAAGATTATTTAGTTTCCAGGTGCTCTCCTATGGGGATGACACACAAATCGTTGTTTCCATCTCTAATGATTTGCAATTGGTTGCCCATAAGTTCAGTGTATGTCCAGCATTATATGCTGGATGAAGGACAACTCATTAAAAATCAATAGGGACAAAATCGAGGTACTGGTCTTTGGCCCTCATACTCACATCTGGTCTACTGCCTGGTGGCCAGCAGAATGCAGTCCTTTTCCTGTTCCTGTCAAAATTGCTCAAAATCTGGGGGTGCTCTTTGATGAGGGCATGTCTTTTGACGCCCAGGTGAACCGAACAGTCAGCACCTGCTTTTACATCCTCAACATTTTAAGGAACATTTTTCCATATATCCTTTCGGAGCTGCATCGGCCCACCATCCTTGAACTAGTCACCTCCCGGCTACACTACTGCAAAGTTCTGTACCTAAATATCAGCACAGGTTCCCTGAACAAGCTCTAGGTGGTACAAAACACTGCAGCAAGGCTTATTCTTAACATCCCGAAATATAAATCAGCCAGGGAAGGAATCCGAGCCTTGCACTGGCTTCCCATCAGGAAGTGCCTCTCCTTCAAGGTTCTGAACTTGGTGTACAAATCTCTGCATAGCAAAGGCTCACCACATCGTAAACCATATTTCAGTGGTACACTCCAGGGAGAGCCTTGAGATACTCCACTCTAAAAAAACTTGTCTCTCCCAGATTTCGTAGGTCCAAATGGGGTGGCCGCTCAGTCTCTGTGGTGGCCGATAAGCTTTGGAACTCTCTGCCCCCTTCTATTTCCATGGTGGACTCGCTTCCGGTCTTCAGGAAACTTCTGAAGACCTGGCTCTTTGCCTCCTAGCTGGCTGTAGGTAGTCTCTCTCATTTCTGTTCGCCTGGCGCCTTGACACCTTTTGGTATTAGTGCGCTCTATAAACACTATCCTATCATTCACTCTAATAATGATATGCTTCATCATTGGGTCTCATCCTGGCTCCTAAAATCCAGAATGGGCTTGAACGTGTTTCAGGGAACATTTTTGATATCGTGGTGACCGGGGGAAGCTAAATACAATAAAAAATGTCTCATCCAGACTAAGGTATCCCTTTATTTGTGGTGCGGATGGGCACAGGTTAAAATGAGTCTTTAGGGAAAGTTCAGGATATAATGGTTCTCGATGTGTCCACATGTTTCTGACCCCTACTCTATGGCCTAAATGGTCCAGCGCTTTTTTCAGGATGGGTTCTTTTAGCAGTCCGGTGCCCGGTGAAAACATGTGAATTACTTTTTCACTGAAACACCATCCTATCCTATTTTTATTATTGAGTTCATAGGGTTTACAGCGCTTGAAGACATGTATCAGCAGCCTGGGAGTGTGACCTAAATAGCCAAGTGTTTAGCTTCTTCCGAAAAGAGGATAGAGAAGTGCAGCCTCTAATAAACTCACAGAGGGCATTCCACATCTTGGGGCCAAGAAAGGAAAAGAAGCTGCCACCCATCCGAGAACGTCTGACTTTGGGCATTATAAAGAGGAGCTAGTTACTTGTGCGTATCGTGCATAGAGGGTGGTAGGGCACAATCAGATTTTGTAGGAACCGAAGTCCTGAGTGTAGCTTGATTTAGTACATGATGCAGAGAGCCTTGAAGTTGATGTTCTTGTCCACTGTAAGCCAGTGGAGGTCATGGAGGAGTCCAGACACGGAGGAGTATTTGGAGAGCCGGAATAAGACCCTGGCTGCATAGTTTTGAACCATCAGAAGACGTCTAATCACTGTCTTGCCAGCCCCCAGTTCTAAAATGTTACCATAATCCAGCCTTGATAGTATTATGACCTGGATAACAGTTCTGTGAAAAGAGAAAGAAGTATCCATAGGATCTTTCTAAGCCATTTCATAATGGCAAAGCAGGAAGATGCAACCATGGTTACCTGTGGCTTCGTAGACAAGGTGGAATCTAGCCAGAAGCCCATGCTTTTTATCTTACTGACAGGTTCAGGGAGTGTTTCAAATGTTAGGCACCCCATAGCTGAGGGTTCTTATCCAGAATCTGAACTTTGGTCTTGTCGCCATTTAATTTTAGGGACTTGGTATTCTTCCAAATGGAGGTTCGGTTGAGGCAGGAGTTAAGATGTTCTTGGCTACCTTCCTGCTTGGACGACAAAGAGAAAATGATCTGGGTGTCGTCGCCGTATAAAAATAGGGTCAGGCCACAGTTTTCACTAGGTATGCCAAGGGGCGTATGTAAATGGTGAAGAGTATGGAGTTAAGGGCAGATCTCTGCGGAACTCCTGCAGTGAGTAACTTGGAACTTGATGCCTTGTTGGTGAAAAAGACATGGAAGGCACGGTCCGTCAAGAAGGATTATAACCATGCAAGCGCCATGTTTTGGAGGTCAGGTTGAGCCAGGCATTCGACAAGATTGTCATGAGACACAGTGTAAAAAATGTGCAGGCAAGGAGTGATTTACTTGCCCGGTTAATAGATATATGGTATCCAGCGTGGGTACCTGTCAGACCCCACGGAAAGAGGGGGGTTTGACCCTGTAGTCAAACAATCATCAAGGTTCCCAAAAATGCTTGTGTACCTGTTCCGTTCCACTATCGCCTTGCTCTATGAACCTGCTAGGTCACCTGGGTTTAAAAGGTTTATTTTACCAGGTGGTAATGACAGTTTTAAACTGCACACAGGCGGCAACAGATGGACTGAGATATGTTTTCAAAGGCTACTTAAGTGCTGCAGGCCCACTAGTAACATTTAATTTACAGGCCCTGAATACATGAGGTACCACTTTACTAGGAACTTTGAAGTAAATTAAATGTGCCAATTGCATGTAAGCCAATTTTATCTTGTTTAAAAGAGAAAGCACAAACACATTTACTGGTTATTGGTGGTAAAGTGTGCAGAGTCCTAATGCCAGCAAAATACGAATTCTGCAAAACAGGAGTAGTGAAGGCAAAAAGGTTGGGGGAAAACCACACCAATGATGTCAGGTCTAACCCATGCCCACTATTTTGAGCTTTCTCTTTAGGCCCAAATTAAATCATGAAATTAGAAAAGACAAAATCGCTAGAAAGCATGTTTAAAGCTAGAGTCAAAGAAGAATATATGGTCTAAAAAAAGATGAAAACTGTAAACGGGACATACTTAGTAGTCCCTCTCTCACCTTCAGTTTTACGCAGCACTTAAGCATTCCTAGCGAACTCTTTAGATGAACTCCGGTCCACCAGGGATGAGGGTGACCGGGTATGCCCAGCACTTTAGGATTTGTCAGCCCTGTTCAACGTTTAGTTGTGATAGGCTTAAAAGGTCTAGCAATGGGATGGTATATATATTTCCTCAGATATCAGACCTAGCTATGTCTCTTTCCCCCCATTTCGCTATGCTGAAATGTCTATCACCTACATGGAATCGAAGGGCTAGAGGGTCTGTCTCACATTATTCATTTTTAATGTTCAGCCGCTGGTGTTGCTTCAATCAATCAATCAGTAGATTTGTAGAGCGCTTCTTGTCACCCGTGAGGGTATCCAGGCACTAGCAGGGTCCAGTTGATTAGCCAAATAGCCAGGTCTACGTGGACTTTTGGAACTCTGAAAGAGATGGAGAGGTCTGTAGGTGAAAAGGTAACTCATTCCATGTCTTTGATGCTAGGTAGGAGAAGGAGCAAACTCTGCATCTGCTTCATCGGATGTTGGAGGTGAAGGTTAGAGAAAGGGGTGCGGAGTTGAGGTGTATGGTGGGCTGATGGAAATTTAGGCGGTGGTTCAAGTAGGCAGGTCCTCAGTTGTGTAGGACCTTGTAGGCATGGGTTAGGAGCCTGAACTGGCATCTTTTCTGTACAAGGAGGCAGTGGAGTTCCCTGAGGTAAGGGGTCATGGGGATCATCTAAGGAGATTCAGGACGAATTTGGCTGTGGCGTTCTGTATGGTCTGTATTCGTCGTCGGAGGCGAACTGCAATCCCTGCTTCGAGAGAAGTGCTGAAGTCCAGTCGGCTAGAGATGAGGGACTGGGTGATGGTGCATCTTGAGCTTGGGGTAGCCATTTGAATATCTTACGAAACATGTAAAGAATGAAGAAGCAGGAGGAGGAGACTGAGTTGACTTGTGTCGTCATGGTTAGCTTGTTATCCAGAATGATGCATAGGTTCCTAGTGTGGTCAGTGGGGTAAGAGTAGGTCTGAGTTCTGAGGGCCACCAGGATGCGGGGTTTTGTTTCCGACAATCAGTACCTCGGTCTTGTCTGAGTTGAGCTTCAGGCAGTTGGCCTTCTTTCAGTTGGTGATATCTGCCATGCAGTTGTGGAATGTGGTCTTGGTGTTGGTGGTGTCTTCAGAGAGGACGAGTTGTGTGTCGTTGGCTTAGTATATGATATGAGTTTTGGCGATGCTGGCCAGAGGTGTCACATAAATGCTAAAGTGGGTGGGGCTGAGTGAGGATCACTGGGGTACTCCATCGGTGATTTTCTTGGGTTTGTAGGTGAAGGGGGAAGGCAGGCTTTTTGCATTCTCCCTGTGAAGAAAGAGGCAATCCATCTGGGAGCGGCTCCTTGGATGTCTATGTTGTACAGCCTTGTGATGAGTGTGTGGTGGGAGACCATACTGAAGGCTACCAAGAGGTCTAGGAGGATCAGAGCGGCAGTCTCTCCTTGGTCAAGTAGGGCTTGGATGTTGCTGATAGCCGGGGAGGTGAAATGGAGGTCACAGGCAATTGGCAAGTTGGGTGTCCAGGTGCCTACTTACGCAGTCATGCTGCGGCCTGCATTAAGTACATCCTAGGTGGGGCTTCTGGTGGCGGGATGAATGGTGAGCGATTAAAGTCGGTCAGGAAATCCCGGGAAGGAAAACCCAGGTGGAAAACCCAGGTAGCGGTGGTGTCACTGAATCAGGCTGGAACAAGCAGGGACTGGAGGCCACAGGCGAGTGGCAAGCTAAGTGCCCAGGCTTAGTCAGTTTGGATTCAAGGCACAGTTTTATAATGACTGAACCCAAATCTTGCTGAAATTCGACCATCAGTCTTCGAGTGATGTTGGGTGGCTGTGAAAGCATGTGCCAAATTTGAGAATAAATAACAAATGGGGAAAAGACATAGGAGCCACTGAAAGAAAAATGGTGCACGGAGACACAACACAATGCATTCAAATTTATGCTTGTCTGTGTTTGCATGCATTAACACATTAAAGCCAAAGCTGTTAGCTTTGCCAATGGGAACTGTCAATGCGTTTGAGGTCTCTAGATTTTACCATTTCCATCTCTGGTCTTGCATGGCAAGGGTGTGCTAGGGTCAGGATTTTGAAATTAATGAAGAAATGTGCATGTGGTGTTACTCTATGGGAATCAGGTCCCGAGAAGAACCCTTATTACAAGTAGGAAAAGATTTAAGGATGTGTGGGAGTCTTCATCTTTTTCTCAGTGGAGTATGAAATCACTTAGGAAAATGTGATAGCAAGATGAGGTGAGTTGATCAATGCTATAATTAAATAAACAATCAATAAACCTCTTTTTTCCTGCCAGGTAGGTGGTATTGCCTCGGTGATTTAGGTTTGTACCCTTCATAGTGATGCATCAGAACAAGAAGTTTATTCCAATAAATCAATTTGCAATTAAGAAACTCCTTGTTGATAAAGGCATCCCCCGCCCGTTTTGTTTTTGCTCTATTATGATGGAGGATGATGCATCCTAGTCCTAAAATGCATATATGGAGGATGAGCAGAATCATGTGCCCATGCGTTCCACAGCTTCAAGGGAACAGTGTTGGATAAGGGCAGGTATAGATGTTGCATATGAGACTGCACCTATAATTTATACAATTTAGGAGGACATCATTGATTTGATGTCTAGCAGAATGGTCACTGGTGTCAGGAGCCCAAAACCAGTAGCAATTGTTCACAGTAGTGACTACCCCATTTGGCAAAGTTGGTTCATCTCATATCTTATATGTGATGCAGCTGCAGACAATCTCATTAAAGGGCTCTTTCAGCATGACAGTATTCCACCTTGCCCTGTTATATAAGGGTACACAACTGAAACTACCCTGGCATTCCTGCATCACATAGCTGGCCCTGGAAGATGGCATCAACCAACTTGGATCTTGTGAGACAAGGCGGCTATCTTGGTTGTGATCAAATTAAATCAGGTCACATTATAAAGTATACAGTATGACCCTCAGAGAGTCACAGTGCTAGGACCAGGAGTAAATTGGGGGCCAACTGGTAATTTTGGACAAGCAACTAATTAGCTAACCAGCCTTGAGGCCATGGAACTAATTAGTGCTCTTGTGCTAAAATCCATTAATTAGGTCTTGGGGCTAAACAGCAGTCCCACGCCATAATTCTTGAAACTAACCAGCATGCCCGTTCCCTAAATCCTAAAAACTAACAGATGCAACCACACCCACATTTCTGTTGATTTCATCGAAGCTATGATTGGCAGTGATGTTACAGTCAGGTAGAGAAAAGAATTTGCCATGACATGATGAAGTGAAAACTGCAGTATTGCTTTAATCCATGTCAAGGTACTGTGAATGAATCAACATTTATCACTTAAATAGAAAAACAAAGTTGACCTGAGATACATCCATTCTGCAGAGCATGGTGTCTGTTCTGTGAGGGTGCTCCTCAGGTGGATGTAGGGTACAGCACCCTTCGAACCAGGTACTGAATGGGTCACAAACATGCACTGAATTCACTAATGATTGCTGCAGTGTGTTATCAATTGCCTTATTATATTTTTTTAATTGGTGGTTGTTTACATATGTTTTATATTAAGGTGCATTTGATTTGCATAAATTAGCAATACCTTATAGTATTGAGTATACTGCTGTAGTAGGTATATAAAAGGGATCTCTCTGGATTTTAATGCATTGCTTGCATTGCATACAGTGAAACGAGGGTGGTGTTGTCAAATTGTAATTGCACTGCTTGACAGTCGCTTATAAAGAGATCTCAACAAGCACTGAGCTTCCTTTTTCAGTGCAGGAAGTATCTGTGCCTCCAGAAAGACTTTAAATTGAAAACTTTCGATGAGTTTTCCTCCACAGATTGCATGCAAAAAAACTCAAACCTGCTATATTGTTTAAAATTCTGCATGAAAAAATTGACCTTCAAGGAAACTTACTTCCACCCTTTGTCTTTTGAATGCACCCCTGCTACCCTTCTACCTTGTGCGTGCCTCTTGGTATATAAACTCACTCTAAATTTCATGCCTATCCGTCTTAAGCTCTTTTTGGAAACCATAACAGTATCTATGATTTCCAGTAAGCATTTGCTTCTCACATAGCCCCCTCTAATGATCACATCTATGTCTATAATGTGCCACAAAGAAACGAGTGAATACAGGGAATGAACATGCAAAACTAACCTCAATATAGGGTGACCAGACCTCCTGGATTTGCCCGGACGGTCCCGGGCGGTTTTCCAAGGACTGTCCGGTTTCCTGGTGCTTTTTGCTATTACAAAGACATGTCCCGGCTGGATGAGTTGGCACATTATCACAATGTGGTAATGACCCACGTTTCTTCTGACCCTCTCTTCACACAGGAACATAAGTTGTGCTGTTTAAAAAGCCACCTGATGTGTTGCCTCGCATTTCTCAGACAGCACAGCAAGATTTAATGAGGGGCTAATTGGTGTTCCATCATCCCAAACTAGGCGTGTGTGTGTGCATATATATCCTTAAATATTTTTTAGTGTAGTCCCCTTTTGTGATGTGAGCCGGGCCCGAACAAAACATAGTCCTTCATCTGGTCACTCCGGCAAGACCAAGAATCAATTAAAGCATTTTCTTTTCTGGCCCGCTCAATGCATCATACCTGGTATCTAAACCACAGCCTTACTTACCTCTCAGCGGAACTCAATCCCAAAACTCGAATAAGGTTTTTATACATGCGACTGCTGGCCCTGCCAATAGCGGAACTTAGCCTGGCCTGGGCGCACAAAAGAAAAAGGGGGGGCATGCCGTCTATGCGCTTATAAACGTGAATCTTGGCTGCATCTTCTGTGCTGCCCAACCTTAGTCAACGAGAGAAGAATCCTTTTTAGGAAATTATACCGGTGTGAAAAAGCAAGTACCTGCTTGGAGGCTTTCGCCACATATTTTACTCAAAAAGAACCCCACATTCTGGCTTGCTGCAAGCGTTACATACAAATCATTAAGGATGCTCTCCAGCCCCGCCCTGGCCTTCGGATAGTCCAAAAGGTGACCCTGGATTATTTTAAGGTGAAGCCAGAATGACCCACTGTTAAAACCAGACCAAAGGTACACTTTTGGCAACCCCTTCAAGTCAGAGTACCTGGTATAGCGACAGGCTGCTGTTCCTGCTTTGTAGGAATGATCAAAGACTGTAACCCGCCAATAAATATCATTCATTAACCCCTTCAAAGTGAACTAAATTGCATTCCGTATCCGTAAAACGATGTCACAGCCCTCTGAGAGACCGGCCTACAGCCCATTTCACGCAAGACGGCATTACCCGCCGATTCTTGGGGGATCTTAACTGTATACTTTGGATCCACGTTTGATACTACGGCCGCAGTGGGCCTTTGTTTCTGTTTGAACACTACCCGACTAGGACCGGGTTGGAATTATCACCGGTCCCCCGATACCGCCCTATTGCACGTTCTTCAGCCCTGAAGAGTCACGGGTATTTCCCGAATTGACGAAACACGTGTCGGCTGGTGCATGTTTCTTTGGATCTCCTTGACAGGAGTCCCATTCTGACTTATAAAAACTATCATATTTGAAAAGAACCATTGGAGTGCGATTTTATTATTCCTTTAAGTATGTGATCACTCTCACAGTATAATTTACTCCCAAGTGTGCTCTGGACTTTGCTCATTTAAACAAGAGGGGGTTCTATCCCAACTCTTTTCAGAGGTTTAAGGTTTCCTCTGACCAAGCAGCACCTTTTTAACTTTTTATTTTGATATTTACTCTTTCACCGCAACCTGTTGAGCGCCTATTTTTCTGAATACTAAAAACCCCTTCGCAGAAATCTTACTAAATCGCATTGCACATGCACTTTACCTGGATCATCATTCTACGGATGGAGCACCAAGGAAGCAGAGGAGATTGGGAGGACAGCCATATAAGGTCCTTTGTGGGGCAGCGGAGCGATTGGGCCCGGTCGTAAAGAGCACGTCTAAATGAAACACGAAAATAAGCTCCGAGTGAAAGGTATGAAATCAGTAACTTGCACTCTACTAGAACTCTAGACTCTTTCGCCTGGGCTGATTTTGCACTACTGGCATTGGATTTTATGATGAAATGAAATGAAATGAAATGAAAAAGTGACTTGCTAAAGCGCACTGTGGCCAAGCGGCTTCCTGGCGCTGAGAACTAGTACCTGACTCTACAGAGCATCCGAGAGGGCTAACAAGGGAAGGCCTGGGCAAAAAGAAACGTTTTCAGGGCTTTGCGAAAAGAGGGGTAGGTGGGAATAGAACGAATAGAGAGCGGAAGACTATTCCAGAACTGGGGGGCAAGAACCGAGAAACGGGTGCCCCCTGTTCTGGATTTACGGAAGCGGGGGACTTGGAGAATGGAGAGAGATGAAGAACGGAGAGTGCGAGCCGGAGTGTAGGGAGTGATTAAGGAAGCAATAAAAAGGGGGGCGGAGTGGGTATATGCCCGGAAAGCTAAGCAGGCCAATTTAAAACAAGCATCTGCAATGCAATAGGTTTCGTATTTACGCGAGTTTGCGCTATTGACATTGCAAATAATGCCTTTTATTTTTGTTTTTGTTTTAAAACCTAAATAAAAGGCATTGCCATTTACAATGCCAATAGCTTAAACTTTGGCAATAAACGATGTTCTGAATACTAAAGGGTATGGCCCCGGGGCCCCTTCTACTACCAAGATCCCCCAGCATTCCAATGTGGCATTATGTGACAATATCTCTTCTGCCAAAAAAGGGTTGACCACCATGTTATAGCGGACTCAACTGCCTACCTCAGGGCCGGGTATAAAGCCAACCCTATACAGATCCGTGGGAATTATTCCTCCAAGACCTGGTAATGAATTAATTAGCTTTATAAGGTTGGTTCTATTTAAAATAACTTGGGGCAAAAAATGGAGATGAACAGAATGACTTTTCTATGCGTTAGAAGTACACACAAGTGAAACCTTACCCAAGACAAGCTACATACACATACTATTCAATCGGTCTCGTGTCAGAGTTAACACACGCAAGGAATCTATTTTATTGGGCAAACAAGAGAATACCTTCTAGGACACACAAGTTGTTTATAACATTGCAGGTCTGGATTAAAATTAAAATTAAAAGTCAACATACAGTTGACTTAGTGGTTTGGTTAAAAGGTCAGTGCTGGGCGACCTGCATTTCCGCTCCCATTCCCTACCAAAACTTTACATATTATATTGCACATTGCGTTAAACCCCAGCTGACAGAAGCATATGGACACGTCTACGGTACTGTTAGGGCACGGCATTCAGTGCGTAAGTGACACTGAGCAAGGCCAATGACAGGTAGGCCATTGACTTAAAGGACGCGAAAGCAACTGACACTTTCTATATGAGGAAAAAATCGGGCCTTCCTCAAACTGACATTCTTTCTGACCTATCAAAAAGTCACATCAACGCTAAAGCCGCAAAACAGGCCATTGCGAGTGAGGGGGCGGGCCTGACGACAGTGAGTTGCTCCACTAAAGAGCAAAGAAAGCCCTGGAAGACCAGGCTTTGGTTGCAGGACGCCAGCTGCCTTACCTGAAGAACAGGGTGCGGTACATCTGGTGCGCTTCATAGTAGTCCCCCTTCTCCACGCTAGCACGGAGTTTGCCCTCCACGCGTTGTACGCCTCCCCGGTTCCTAGCGCTGTTCTTTGAGCCCTCCTGCTCCCCATTATCGCGGACATTATTGGCCCGACTGTAGGCTAGCGTTGCGGGGCCGCCGTCTTGCCGGCTTCCGTAGCGTTTCCCGATTGGCTACGGTGGCTCGTGAAGATGGGGCGGGCCTGTCACTTCCGAGAGCAGAGTTCCTTTTCCGTCGCGTTCGCTAGATTCGTCCAAGTAGGTTAACGTGGCGGCCATACCTGAATGGTGCCTTCTGGCCTTAAATAACGCGAATTGTTAGGCTGCCTCTTTTGAAAAGTACTTTCAGAGACCATTATGCCGTGACCTTCCTATTAACAAAACCTCTTGGTAGGGCTGTTATGTTTTCATCATAACCATGACCAACACATTTCAACATTATTACTACACTATCCGAACGCTTCTTGGTAAGATGGTGTAATAAATTAGGTTATTGATTGAGGGGGGCTGACACCCTACTCATATAAGTTATTTCATTAGATGCCTATGGGCCTCTGTTTATTTATCTATTCTATCACAGTATGTAAATATGATCCTAACAAGTGTATCTATAAGTGGGAGGGAGGGAGGGAGGGAGGAGGCACGGACAGTGGGCGGGCGGGAGAGAGACGGCTAAAAAAACAAGTCAGGTCCCGGGCCGCGCTGTGATTGGCTGACGTCACGGGGGTGTCCCGGGCCGGCAGCCAATCACAGCGCGGCCCTGGAATGACGTCACGGGGTGTCCCGGGCCGGCAGCCAATGGCAGCGCGGCCCGGGACAAAGGGGCGGGGCTTAAAAAAAGCACCAGAAACGCCCCCGAATCGCGTTTGACAGCCTCTGCCTCCCAATGGCTAGCCTCCATTTATGGAGCTAGCCAATTGGAAACAGAGGCTGTCCTAACCTCACTATTAAAAACAACAGATTTCGATCTGGGAGGGGCTTCGCCCCTCGCCAGGTTACGAAACCTAATAAGGAAAACAAAAACGATTGTGTTAAAGATAATATATGGGCTGATTGATGCAAGCAGTCTTGAACAGCCAAACTCAAACTTTTGAATACAAAAAGCAGGCAATGAGTGTGGCCCACAGACTATTAACAGGATGGACAACGAAAAAACACTGCCAAGATGGAAAGTTCGGTCTAACAAAAGCATCATCCAACAGTGAACAGCACTGAAAGAATGTTTTTCTTTCTTAAACAAATTATTAGAAAAAAATACAAACACAATTTTCTCATTTGACAGTGGTTGCAAAGTACTAACCTCTCAACATAGAATGTCAAGAACAATTAAGAAACATTGAGGCTAGGATTGTCACCTGGGAACAATCATTCACTCAATGTGTACCGATGAAATACAACTAAGTAAGGAACTGGCCAAAGAACCATTTAGACACCAAAGGCAAATTTGGGATGAAATGCACTATTTGGTGCACAGTCAAAGAAGAAACCAGAACCTTACAGGGCTGCGTCAAAATTGATTTAGTGAAAGAACGTAAAACCTTTCCAACAAGGAGGCTCTTTAATCTTCATTGGCGCTTTGCTATCTTCAGATAGCAAAGGGCTAATTCTAAACAAATGGTGAACCCCAAGAGTAAGACAACTTAAGTTGAGAATCATAAGAGAAGGAGTCATCTAAAATAGGTTTCCTGGTGTTTATCTTTGTTTGCTGCAGACACACAGTCTAAAATTCAGAGGGATAAGAAAGAGCCGTTCACATCACTTAATTCCTTCACAGAATGCCGAGATGGAGTAGGACGAATACATTTACAAAGGTTTAAAGGAGGACTTCAAACAGAGTCCCTTCGCTAGAGTTTTATCACATTGTCTTTTCTGCAACTCAAAGGCTGTCATTTACAAAATCATTTTAGATCTGGGATGAGGGGAAAAACAAAAACCATAAACAAAATACAGCATCCCACACAGCCACGTGGGATACTGTGTTTTGTTTACAACTTACTTTTGTACCATGCTGACAGCCACAGCTTGACGTTACATCGTGCTATGAACAACAGGCATTACGATATGCTCATTTAACACATTCATTGTGCCTACCTCGAAATGAAAAAATGATGAAATGTTAGCAGTACTGACGAGAATCCAACCAGGGTGCAACAAATTGTACCTGGAATGCTAAAGCAGCTCCATTTAACCACAGAGTTTCAACTAAGTTTCATACACAGCGGAGAATTCTGAGACTTTCGTTGATTCTTGTTTTTAAAGTGCACATTGCACCAAGCACATTTCTAGTTACTCATCCATGCAGTTTATATTGGGTAGCGCTACAGCTGCAACAAAGACACTCAAAAAAGCATTGGACAATTCTTATTTGCCAACAATACCCCGTTATCGACTGCTGCACCCTACAGCCAAACATAATTCTTTCGAGTCCTTGTAAAACACTTGTTCAGAGACTTCTTCTTCCAATATCTTCACTCTAGTTTCTCATAGAACATATCAAGCCCACATCCTTTTTAGGTCTCTCAAAACTGCATGTAGTAATAGTGCACCAAAATAAAGCCCTGCTATTGACCTTCAAAAGTGTAAACATCCTGGCAAATACAACTTTCATGATCAGGTAACCTGATGCAATCGACTAATTATCATAAAACGTAATGATCTGTAAATGTGGGTTTTTTTTTAACAGATTTTATTGGGGTTTTACTCAATGCATTGCATACATCTGCTCCAGTGAGTCTGAAATGTTGCATTGCTGTCTTCCCCTCTCTATTACACTTTTGTTCCTAACTCCCACCTACCCTAGGCTCTCTTCATGTGTTGTATGCCTTATCACAAAACATTCACAAATATCATACACTTCACGTTTCTGCATTCCTTCCAACCATCCTATTTACACTACTAATCCTTTCCCCAGCCCTTAGGTCCACATTGCTTACCCTTCTTCCAGCTCTCAGTGTGAACATAACCCATAATGTTTTGTTATCACCTTTTCTGTTATATGTTTGGCAACGCTTTACATTTGTGGCTTTCTTTCACATTATTCAGACGTTGGTTGTTACTGTGAAGTAGCTGGCAACCCGCTCGTGGTGACCTCTAGCAAGAGGTCCTCCTCTAGCCCTCCCCTAACTTTGCAAATGCTTCTAGCCTCCTGCACCTCCTCTCTAGCCTTCCCACATCTTTCACTAGTAGCCTTCACCCTCTAGCCACAGTACCATCCTTGGTTCCAACTCCAGCACAGAATCCACTTCCTTGCTAACACACCCTTATCCTGTCCCTCTTGAACCCTACCTACTATCTCTCCTGTACATCTTCCTCCATTCAGCACACCTTGCCCTGGTCCTCTAGCACTCATTCTCTTCTCGCCCTGTCACTCAAGCACCATAACCCATTCTCAAGCTTCTGGTGAAACATCACCTCCTGTATATTTCATCCCACACACTCTCCTCCTCGTTCTCCTATTCTTGAAGGACACTGTTCTAAACACCATTCCATTAACTTGAGCACCCCCTCCCCAATCCATTCTCCTCTATCCAGCCCAGTCCTACCCCCTCTGTACCATCAACACACACTCATCCTGTTTCCAGCAAACTGCTTACTTACACTGTCCAAATACACATCTACTCATAGTATATCATCATCAGCTTAACCTGACAACAGTCCACCCTCCTTCAACACTCTATTCTTTCAGCACACACTAACTCCACTCCTCTAGCGTACACGGTCCTACTTCAACAGCTACCCTTACTCCAGCCAATCACTATTTCCTTCAGCTGTCATCTGCCACTAGTCATCTCGAATCCCTGCAATATCTCTCCTAGCCCTAGACCACCCCTGCGTCGACACCCAGTTATAGTCTAGAATAATGTTAGTACAACCCCTTGCATCTTCCTCCTATGGCCTATTCCACACCTTTAATCCTTAAATACGACCTCCTTTATTAACCTTTGCAGGGCTTCATCACACGCAATTAAAATGCCCAAAACCAGCAATACAAGGACTATGTCCTTGTGTGGTGTTTCAACAGTCCCTCCAGCCTTCCTTTGCCAGCATAACACACCATCCTCTCCTTAACCTTCAGCACAAGTGTCTCCACCCAAGACTCCAGCAACCCACCTTCCTTTGTTCCTCTCTCTCTCGTCACAACACTCTCCTTGGCTATATAAATCGTGCGCTCCACTCCAACACCCAATCGTCATCCCGTTATGAGCACCACTCTCCTCTGTACTCGGAGCATCCTTTTAGTACCTACCTTTACGATTCCCAGTCCATCTACCCTCTATAGTATCATATCCCCCGCTCGTTGCAACAACACTTCAGCACCGCTTTCTCCCTTATCACAACACCCAGGTCTCCGCTAAAAGCATCAAGCACCAGACTCTAATTTTTACCCATTCTTGTTCCTGCAGGGCAATTTGCTCTAGCCCAAAAAGCTCTCATTCGTACTTTCGTATTTCCTCCATAATCGTACCTGCGATTAACACCACAAACAACCTTCAGCTGTTTCTACGGCAATCCGTCCTCCCCTTCATCTGATAAAACACACTTTACTTCCCTGCCTTTCAACACCCATTATCTTCCTATGTTCTTCCTCCTATGCCCTCTGTCCTTCAAGCATGGAGTCCCTTCGGTGCCCTCAGTACCTACTCCTCAAACGCTCTTGGCTACAATCACTTACCTATGTAAGCGCTGACTTCCCCGACAGACTGTCCTGCTCTCCCTTAGTCCGGAAGCGGCAGCAGTACCCAAGTCGGAAGCGATGGCCGCCGCGCAGCGTAACTTCCGTTGAAGGAACAGCTATGGCAGAAAACAGCTTACAGAAGCATAAACATAGAGAGTGGACTATGACCACAGCAGACCCGAATGGAACGGGATACAAGAGATCACAGTCGCAGTAAACAACAGAAGGAGACTATTTTCAAATCCTGTCTAATGGGATTGTGGCTGCAGTATCGTGACGCGGACGCGATTATTTTGTACTTAGAACCATAGTTATTCTGCTAAAGAGAACTTAATTATATACAAGAACATGCAAATTATGCGGCACGTTCGGTTGAAGTCTTACTCCGCTATCTTGCTGTTTAACACACGTTAATAGTGCGTGTGCAAATATTTCATTGTCATCAGTTAACCACCCGAATACAGCAATCAGTAAGCGAGGTTCCAGCTTGCTTTTGTAGGAGTAAAAGGGTGCCCAAACTGAGACATTTTACCTTTATCAGATTTCAATTTGTGTTAACCAACATTTCATAAAGCAACGTTTCCACACGCATACATGCCAATATTTTAGAAGAGGAAAGTGGGAGATTTTAAAAACAAGTCAGTCCCGGGCCGGCCAGCTAATCACAGCGCGGCCCGGGGAATGACATCACGGAGGTGTGGGGGTGTCCCGGGCCGGCAGCCAATCACAGCGCGGCCCGGGAATGACGTCACGGGGGTGTCCCGGGCCGGCAGCCAATGGCAGCGCGGCCCGGGACAAAGGGGCGGGGCTTAAAAAAAGCACCAGAAACGCCCCCGAATCGCGTTTTCGAGAGAAAACGCGATTGACAGCCTCTGCCTCCCAATGGCTAGCCTCCATTTATGGAGCTAGCCAATTGGAAACAGAGGCTGTCCTAACCTCACTATTAAAAACAACAGATTTCGATCTGGGAGGGGCTTCGCCCCTCGCCAGGTTACGAAACCTAAAAAGATCTAAAGTGCACAGGGAGCCAATGAAGGGACTTGAGTACAGGCGTGATGTGGGAGGATTTGGGAAGGTGGAAAATAAGACGGGCTGCCTGATTTTGAATGATGTACTAACTGTTTTTATTTTAATTAACTTTATTACTGTATTG
Organism: Lissotriton helveticus; assembly: GCF_964261635.1. Classification (NCBI taxonomy): domain Eukaryota; kingdom Metazoa; phylum Chordata; class Amphibia; order Caudata; family Salamandridae; genus Lissotriton; species Lissotriton helveticus. The sequence continues at coordinate 391,371,771 of NC_136060.1, read as the reverse complement.
CAATGGTTCTAATTAATTTATGCAAGAAATACATAAATACATACATCTATCTGGTCATCCTACCCCAATACCTAATGGATTGACCACTAACTTTGGGCTCCCAGGTAGGTACATGCTACTGCTGTAAAATGCTTCAAAGCCTTGTCAGAGGTAGTAAGCACTATATAAATTCAATTTTAACCATTTAAACACCCTTAAGCACTTAAAGGAGTGTTGAATTGAGTAGACTTGTAAAAGTGCAAGACCTGTTATTCTTCTGTATATCATAAAATGTGTACAAACTGGTGAAAAATGTAAACTGAACATTTTCAGAAGGCATCATCACAACCTGACAATTAGGCATATAAATCACAGAAACGTGGCTGCAATTGTATGAACGGGTGCACAAACCAATGTTTGCAAAGGTGTTGCTTGTTTATAGCACGCCCTTGGGCTTAAATTCTACAAACCACAGTCCAAAGAAGTGCTGTTCTTTAAATCATCTAACATGACCCAGCATGGCCACAGCAGCAGGTCGCAATCACTCCTTGTGGTGTGGTCTCTCCTCGGCAGCCATTTTGTTACCTTGTTGTTAGGGCCAAACCTTTCCGTTGTCAAAATACTGCGGAATAACATTCAGCAAAGAGAAACTGTGGCTCAGTGTCCCAGATGCTTTCGCCACAAAAACACACTGCAGTGACGGCGATACTATTGCAATGGAACGTCAAATAAGATTTGAGGAATAAATGGAGCATGAAAGACAAAGATGCTCGGGTAAAAATAACGCGCGCAAAAAATTTATTATTTTTGGAACGTTTTTGACAGGCGGGAAAACGCTTAGAAAAATGACCAGCCATATGTCTACCTTCGAGGCTTTTCTGCTACACTTTATAAATGCGCTGCGGACCCTGTTTGTTTTTCTGTACTCAGGATTGCTGCCTCGGAGCTCAGTAATGACGTTGACGAATGTCTGCCTAAGGGCCAGTATGCTGCAGAGCAGGTAGACCCTGTCACTTGACTACAATACATACAAGTCCATGACAGAATAAAGCGACAGACCCCGAGCTCTCGCTTTAAGTGGCACGTCAGACGTCTGCGTGAATATGCCGTTCGCAGCTGATATGTGCTCCAGAACACAGTTCTGTTTGTCTACTGCGGTGCACAGAAGCCAGGAGGGGCGGATAAACATAACCTGTCAGATCTGTACTCGAGCATCAATTTATCAGCATGTCTTAATGACTCAGAACTTGATAATCAAGTTCTGTGTGAGTTTCTGAGTGAAGGGAGACGTGCACATTGTTAGTGCATCAGGGTGAGGGCCTCGCCTAAAAGGAAAAGTAGATATAGTTGTAGAAAATAACTTGGGCCCGATGTAGGTAATAAGGGGCACATGCATCAACCTATTTAGGAAGTGCAAACGGTGCGAATCGGTAAATTCGGCCGTTTGCGCTTCCTAAATACGTTTTTGGGATGCATCAAACACTTTTTCAGAATTCGCATTTTTTTGCATTTCTTAAAAATGCGAATGCATTTAAGGAATCGCATTTGTGCGATTCCTTAAATGCAATGCATCAATTTAAAAAAAATGCGAATGTTGAAATTGGAAGTGCAAATTAACACGAGGTTGACCCTCGTGTTAATTTGCGAAAATCTTTCAAAATGCAAAAAAATGCATTTTTTACACTGTCATGTTACAGACACACATGTCCTTAGGACATGTGTGTTTGAAACATGCACTTTCAAATACATTTCAGGGGTGCAGGGGGGGGTCCTTTGGACCCCCCCTGCACCCTTGGAATGCATCAACAAATTGCGAATTCGTAAATGCCTTCCCATTGACTCCTATGGGCCTTTCGGCCCATAGGAATCAATGGGATTTGCGAAAAAGCAGTTAGGAATTCGGTATTTATTTGCGATTCGGTAAAAATTGCGATTTTTACCGAATCACAAATAAATACCGAAAAAAATGATGCATAGCATTTTGCAATTCTTAATTTGCGATTCGGTAATTTTCGCAAATTAAGAAATGCAAAATGTATGAATGATGCATGTGCCCCTTAGTATTTACCGATTGGTAAATACCGAATTTTACCGATTCGGTATTTACAAATCGGTAAATGCTATGTAGGTATGTTTACCGAATAAATTAACGAATCGGTAATATTCGGTAATTACCAAATCGGTATTGATTCCTATGGGCCTTGAGGCCCATAGGAACCAATGGCAATTACCGAATCGGTAAATACCGATTCGGTCAAATTACCGAATTGACAAGGGGGACAGGGTGTCACTTTGACACCCTGTTGCACCCCTGATTCAGGCCCTTAGGGCCTGTATATGTGCCACATGGCACAGGTTACACAGGAATTCGTTATTTACCATCAAATAGTATTTGATGGTAAATAACGAATTCTTAAAGGCCTGTGGCACTGTTTTCAGTGCCACCTACATGTAGATTTACCAATTCAGTAAATTTACCGATTCGGTATTTTACCGAATCGGTCAATTTACCGAATCGGTACATTTCAGGCCCCCTACATGTCACAAACCAAATACCGGTCGGTAACGGCCGAAATCGGCCGTTACCGACCGATATTTGGTGACCTACATCTGGCCCAAAATGAGTTGTATGCACAAAGGTGCCTTGTTGAGATGCAACCTACCAGTTGCTGAAGGCCTAAGGCCATGTGTCGCTGCAATGTGCCAGTGCTAGGTTCATGCAGACTTTAAGTAAATGCAATTCAAAGGGGTTGCGTTCTGGGGGGGATACATATTGGGAAAGAGTTCAAATGTACAACTACATTTTAGACTTATTGCTGTACATTACCTAGAGATTAGTGCCTGTGCAAATTACATGCAGCCATTTTTATGTGCTCACATCCGAAATTTGCAAAGTTTTAACTCTGCCTCTAAACTGCTCGGCGGTGAAATGTGTTTATTGTATTTGGTAGGCCAGATTGCAGATCAGGAGTTTGAAACTTGGCCTACCATGAATTTTAAACCATCCTTTAGTGGATAATTGGATTACTTTTAAAAAGGGCAATAGCAACATCTTTTATTTTCGGTGCTTAAAAATTGGCAACAAGTATGATATTGAACCCTATATGAATGGCAGGGCGACTCAGCCAGATACATTTTGGACTCTGTGACATGATTTTAAACAGATCATGAGCTAGAATCCCAGCAAGGTCAACTCATGCTTCCAGCTTTTTTTATGTGTCAACAATGGAGACATATATGCCAAGTCCCCAAAATACCAGGGATAGCCGAAGTGACATCACACAACCTTTAACTCCAATTACATCACAGAAAAGGACATCACTTGACCTTCATCCTAAGAAGTGATGTCACTGGAATTAACAACCATGAAATAAGTGTAAGGCTTATTTTAAGATAACACATTTTAAGTAGTGTTGGGTCCAGGGGCGTAGCGTGGTCAGGAGGAATGGGGTGGGGGAGGTGTGAGCTTCAGATTTTCCAACAACCATATAATGTTAAAATCTATTTTACGACAAGCAGTGTGCATGAGGGGGGCTTAAGGGATAGTGGAAAGTAAAAGAGATAAGGATTGGTAAGAGTCCTAAGGGACAGAAACTACAATATTTTGTAAGATAAACATGTTTGATACTTCCAAAACAGAGAGGGAGAGTGACTGTGTGCGTTTATGTCCAAGTGTATGTAAATATTCCTGGTGAAATTCAACAGACACCTCCCTAGAACCCGACTAAAAGCATATGTCCCCAACTTTGTACCAGAAAATAAATTTATTTGAGGGGATGTAATACCCTAAACATCCCTGCCGAAGCTACGCTTCTGGTGGAGTCAAGGTATAACAGAGTCATAGAAGTCTCCCACTTTTATCTTTCCCCTTCATTCTTGTCAAATTTCTCTCTTTCTTCTCAAATATCCATTTTGCATATATCTCTGCACTGCTCTGCTTTCACATCTCTCTTGTCCTGTTCAGCCATTATCCTCTCCCTTGCTTCATGTCTTATATCACCCCTCTCTCCAGCCCTCTCTCCCTCTTTACTGCAAATTTCTCTTCATGTTTACTGCCTTTTTCTCTCCTCTCCTGTTTCTCCATGTTGTCATCTTTCTACTCTACCTTTTCTATTATTATTATTATTATGTAGCGATTTATAGAGCGCACAAATACCCTGGGGTGTCTCGGCGCTGCGGACTTGGTAGAGGTTGGGTTTGAAGATGAGATGTCTATTGATTGAAAAGCCAAGTCTTGATCTGCTTCCTGAATGTAAGTAGGGTTGGACATGTTTTGTTGTGTTGGGGCAAAGTGTTCCACAGTTTAGCGGTAGCCGCTGTGAATCTTCTGTCACCCCAGGCTACTTTACTTTCTTGGTGTGGGGGATCTGTAGAAGGATGGCCGTTGAGGAACGGAGGGTTCTGTTAGGGGTGTATCCACTTAAGGCTATCCTCAGAAAGTCTGGTCCACTGTTGTGGAAAGCCTTAAAGGCCAGGCAGAGGGCCTTGAATTTAATCCGGCTTGTTATTGGTAGCCAGTGGAGGCTTCGAACTATTGCTGAGATTGGGTGGTACTTGGGGGTGCCTGTTATCAGTCTTGCGGCTGCGTTCTGCACCATCTGGAGTCTATTAGTAACCTTTTTCTGGGCGTTCATTAGCAGGCCATTACAGTAATCGATTTTGGACATGACTAATGTATTGATGAGGGTTTTAACAGCAGTCTGTGGAAGGAAGGGTAAGAGCTTTTTGATCATTTTAAGAGTATAAAAGGAGGATGAGACAATTGCGTTGACGTGTGGGGTGAAGTTCAGTTTGTCATCGAATAAGACACCTAGGTTTCTGACATTAGATACCGGTGGAGGTGGTGGGCATAGTTCAGTGGGCCACCAGTTGGAGGACCATGCCGGATAGAGCTTGCCGAATATCATTACCTCAGTCTTATCCAAATTTAACTTTAGGCAATTTTGGGCCATCCAGGTGCTAATGGCAATCATGTCGTAGCCTTCCGGTCTCCTTCCCTCAGGGTTGTGTGATGCTATATGGGGGCCCACCTCTTAATCGACCCAAGTCCGGTTCGCAACTAGCACGGACTTTTGGGCACGATTGAGCGGGGGAAAAAACAGGAACCAGGGCGGGGACTTCTGGGGTGTGCCCTGCAAAGGAGACAAAAGTAAACAACAAAAGATCAACCCTTGTGTCTGCCGCCTACTCTATCTGACCTTGATATTCAATAGATCTAGCCTATTACCTGTTTGTATGCATGGTCTCTTCCAACTAATAACCAGACAACTTGTACAGGAGATAGATTCACGCACATGAGTTCAATATCTCTGGAATAAGCTCTGTCTGTACATAATCCCCAAAAGAGACTTGTGTCCATTACCATCCGGTTAACGCACGTTGTCTCTAAATGAAAGACGGAATCCTTAATACGCAGGACTACCAGCAATGTTCACCCCAAGATAGAAAACAATGTCAAACTCAGAAAAAGGTTCAGTGATACTGATAAGCCTTAGCACACTGATTTGTAAATAAAGCACCATAGAACAAAAAATGACTAGATATCACTAGGCTAGGTATGAGGGGTGTTTTCCTCTCTGCACGAGACCGTCCGTCTCCTCCAACAGAGAGTATCACCTCCCCAGCGCCGCTATGTGCGCACTCCTCCTCTGCACGAGTACGCCGGAAATAGGCGACTCCTCCAACAGAGGAGAATACAGGCGTTTAAACCTCTCTGCATGAGACCGGCCGGTCTCTTCCAACAGAGAGAAAAACAGCCTAAGCGCCTCTACGTGCGCACTCCTCCTCTGCACGAATACGCAAACGTGCGTTTCTTCCAACAGAGGAGAATACCTTTCTGCCTTGTTACCTGATCACGACGGAGCAAGAAAACAGAAGCCGGTTCCGGAACCTCCGGACGAATGCTCTCTCCTCCGGGACTTTGGCTGAATCAAAGAACACTCCGCTGTGGACCCTCGGTACTGCAAAGCAATTATCGGCAGCGCTTCTAGCGTCCCTGCCTACTTATAGCCCCTGGAATTGTTTGTGCCTTCCTTATTGATTCCACCTGTGTTCCTAGCGCGGCTCGCGCTAAGCTCCATGGGTATTGCAGTCTTCCGTATTGCGCTATGCTAATTCCCACGCATCGCGCGTGAGTTGTCTTAATTTCGCTCACTCGGTACAGCTAGCGGAAGCACCCTAGCTCATCCGAATGCATTTGTGACAGTACATTTCCCTTCTCCGATGACGCTAGCTGACAGTGGGTTTCTCCGGATGCAGTCGATGAAACTTTGCCACTAGTCTCGGGGCATGTACCCCCTCCCATGGCTCCCATGAGTCTTCTTCCTGACCATATCCCTTCCAGGACACCAAGTACCACACCTTTCCCCTTACTAACTTGGCATCCCTGATGCTCTCCACCTCGTATTCCTCTTCCCCCCGAACCGACACAGGTGTGGGTCTGATCGGGCAAGCTCCATGTAGGGGCTTCAACAGAGAGACATGGAATACAGGGTGTATTTTCATGTGTCCCGGTAGTTTAATTTTGACCGCCACAGGGTTCACTAGTTTGGACACCCTATACGGACCTATGTACTTTGGACCAAAGGAGCTGGTGCGCTTAAAACGTATGTTTCTAGATGACAACCAGACCCAATCCCCCACCTTGTACTCCGGACCTGCTCTGCGGTGTCTGTCTGCTTGTTGTTTGTACCTGCTCTTGGCTCTTTGCAAATTTGCTCTCGTGTTCAGAATCACTTTGCGCATGCTCTGTAGCCTTTGTTTGAGATCAGGAATTTTCCCTACTTGTTTAGGCAAGACCACAGGGTTGAACCTCGGGTGAAACTCATATGTACAATAGAAGGGAGAGTAAGAAGTGGATGCATGTTTTGCACTGTTATATGCGATTTCCGCCACACACAGCCACTCCACCCATGCCTCTGTGTTGTTGTTGACATAACATCGGAGGTACTGTTTCAGGGTTTGATTGAGTCTTTCGGTTTGACCGTCGGTTTGTGGGTGAAAGCTCGTAGACAGTGTGGTATCGATTCGGAGAGCCGCACACCATGTTTTCCAGAATTTTGCTGTGAATTGGGCCCCTCTGTCGGATACGATAGTCCTGGGAATTCCGTGCATCCTCACCACGTGTTGCAACAACAAGGTGGCTAGTTGGCTAGCCGTAGGTACTTGTTTGCAGGGTAGAAAATGACCCATTTTGGTAAGATAGTCCACTACCACTATTATGGCCGTGTTTCCCTGACTCTCCGGCAACCCCACGATGAAGTCTATGGAGATTCTTTCCCACGGCTCCTCTGGGGTAGGCATGATTTGTAGTAGGCCCGCTTTCCGATGATGGTCAGTCTTTGATTGAGCGCATATTGTGCATTCTTTTACCCACGCCATCACATCTCTCCGCACCTCAGGCCACCAGAATTGGCGCAGCACCCGATCCAGCGTCTTGGCTTCTCCTTGATGACCTGCGCTAGGAACTGTATGACACCATCCAAACACGAGTTTCCTCGAAGATACTGCAGGAACGAGGATTTGTTTGCCCTTCAGAGTGATCCCGTCCCTTGATCGCCATTCAGGATGGGAACGCAACCAACTCCTCCATACCCTGGATCGCAGGTCTTGACGTACTCTTTGAAGGAAAGTCTCGGAGTGCGTCGCACAGAGGACTTTGCCTGGTTCGATGATGGATACCTCTGGGGGTGTCTCTCTCATGGGAGCAGTGTCTTGTCTGGTCAAGGCGTCTGCTTTCTTATTGTCCCTACCTGGACGAAAAGTCACCAGGAAATGGTATTCCGCAAAAAACTGCATCCATCTCAACTGTCTGGGCGTGAGATGTCTAGCAGACCGCATGAACTGTAAATTCCGATGGTCAGTATATACAGTGACCTGATGCACTGCTCCCAACAGCAGATGTCTCCATTCCATAAATGCGTCGCGAATGGCCAATAGTTCCTTTTCTGCTATGGAGTAGTGTGTTTCTGCCTCGTTTAATTTCCGTGACATGAAGGCGATAGGGTGCAAATAACCCGTGGTGTCCTGCCTTTGAGAAAGAACCGCTCCAATAGCGACGTCTGACGCGTCTGCCTCTACGATATATGGCAATGAGGGATTAGCATGCGTGAGAACTGGGGCTGTGGTGAACGCTTTCTTCAACCTCACGAAAGCGTCTTGAGCTTCCTCATTCCATAGAAATTTGATTCTTTTTCGGGTGAGTCTAGTTAAAGGTACTACCATGTCCGAAAAATCTTTGATGAACCTGCGATAGAAGTTCGCAAAACCCAACAGGCTTTGAACCTCTTTGATGTTTTGTGGCCTAGGCCAGTCTTCAATAGCCTTTACTTTCCTCTCTGCCATGACTTGACCTGAAGGAGTCAGCATTACCCCTAGGAATTCCACCGTGTCCACGTGGAAATCGCATTTGGTTATCTTACAAAACAGATGATGTTTCCGGAGGGCTTGGAGTACTAAACTCACGTGTCTCACGTGTTCTGGTTCATCGTTGGAATATACCAGGATATCATCGATATATACAACAGTAAAGACGTCCAAATACTCCCTCAAAACCTCATTGAGGAAGAATTGAAACGCCGCTGGCGCATTACAGAGGCCAAAGGGCATCACCAGGTATTCGTATAGACCATACCTGGTCTTGAAGGCCGTTTTCCATTTGTCGCCTTCTTTGACTCTAACCAAATGGTATGCCCCCCTTAAATCCAGCTTGGTGTAAATAGACGCAGCTCTCACCTGCTCCAAAAGCACGGGAATCAATGGTAAAGGATACCGATTTTTTATCGTTATGTCGTTGATCCTCCGAAAGTCTATACAACATCTCAGCTCTCCATTGGCTTTCGGTATGAAAAAGAGAGGCGATGCTGCAGTCGATCTCGAGGGACGGATGTACCCTAACTTTAGAAACTTGTCCAGGTATTCTCTTAGATAGTTGTTTTCCGGTATAGTGAGAGAATATATCCTGCCACAAGGTATCTCCGATCCCGGGATCAAATCAATCCGGCAATCGTAGTCTCTGTGTGGTGGTAACACATCTGCCTGGGTGTCGTTAAACACATCCTCAAATCCTTGGTAACAGTCAGGAAGCAACACCTCTTTTTCTGCGGCTGTAGCGACTAGGTGCCTAGGATGGTCCTGACGTTTTTCAGGTTGTGATTGTGGCATACAGTGATTTAAACAATACTGTGAGTTGAACCTAATCGTTTTGTTTCCCCAATGCACTGAGGGTTCGTGTTCCCGCAACCAAGGAAGGCCCAATATGGCTTCGTACATAGGAGCCTGGATGATGTTAAACGAGATTCTTTCGTGATGGCTGTTTTCGTAGATCATGACGCACTCTTCGGTGTGATAACGGATAGGACCAGAAACCAACTCCTTTCCGTCCACTGCATAAACCAGTTCTGGCACTTCCTTCCGCTCTAGTGTCACCCCTAACCCCGAGGCCACCTCTTTGTCCATGAAACATCCGGTGGCTCCAGAATCTATCATGGCGTTTATTTCCCTGGCCACTTTACCCACCATGAGTGTCATGGTTACTACGAAATGTTCTTTCGCCCTTGTCTCTCTTGTGTTCAAGGAAGGGATCACCTTACTGCATGAAGACCTCCCTTCTATGTCTTTCAGGCTTTGGCGTTTCCCTCCTCTTTCTCCGCAGTCAACACCGACGCTTGTCCGACCCGTGGTTTTCCGTACTTGGGTTTGACCGGACACTCTCGTAAATAATGCCCTTTCTTTCCGCAGTAAAGGCAAAGACCCTGTTTCCTGCGATGGTCTCTTTCGCTAAGGGTCAGTGAGGCTCTCACGGTTCCGATGTCCATCGCCTCTGTGGCACTGTGATTCTTGTCTGGACCTGCTGTCTTCTCACCATATGGCACGGTTTTATCTTTCTTCCTCACATCTCCTTTTCTTTCGCGCAGCCGATGGTCTAAACGTAGGGTTAGGTCTATGAGAGCGGCACACGTGACTGGTTGTGGATCGATCTGGGCCAGCACGTCCTTTATCTCGTCTGTTAACCCCCTATAGTACACTGCCGATTTCTTGGCCTCGGGCCAGTCCGTTTCGGCCACCAGCCTCCGAAAGCTGTTTAGATAAGCCACCAAATCCTGGCTCCCCTGGTGTAGATCCAAGAGGTCTCGATCCGCGGAGAACGTATCCGCTCTTCTATCAAATGTGTGCTCAAAGCTGACTTGGAACTCGTCCCAATCATGTAATTGCGGGTCGTCGTTACGAACTATCGGGACGGCCCATTGAGCCGCTTCCCCTCCCAAATAGGATATAAGAAAAGCTACTCTGGCTTGATTCGTGAGAAACAATTTCGGTTTACATGTGAAATGTAATAGGATTTGGGTCATGAACACTTGGACCTTTTTTATGTCCCCATGGAATCTTTCTGGTGGAGCTAGAGGGACCTGTGTAGGCATCTCTATGACTAACGCGTTGGGACGAGCAGTTCCCCCTATATCAAAGGGATTTCTCAGTAAGTGATCTACTCTCGCTTGTAAGGTGGCGTTCTCCTGGTGTGATGCGGCTAGGTCTGCCTGCATCAATGCCAGAGCTTCCACCACGTTTTCTAGAGTGGCCATGCTTCACACAACCGGGAGAGAGTAATACGTGGGCCGATAATTATGTCGTAGCCTTCCGGTCTCCTTCCCTCAGGGTTGTGTGATGCTATATGGGGGCCCACCTCTTAATCGACCCAAGTCCGGTTTGCAACTAGCACGGACTTTTGGGCGCGATTGAGCGGGGGAAAAAACAGGAACCAGGGCGGGGACTTCTGGGGTGTGCCCTGCAAAGGAGACAAAAGTAAACAACAAAAGATCAACCCTTGTGTCTGCCGCCTACTCTATCTGACCTTGATATTCAATAGATCTAGCCTATTACCTGTTTGTATGCATGGTCTCTTCCAACTAATAACCAGACAACTTGTACAGGAGATATATTCACACACATGAGTTCAATATCTCTGGAATAAGCTCTGTCTGTACATAATCCCCAAAAGAGACTTGTGTCCATTACCATCCGGTTAACGCACGTTGTCTCTAAATGAAAGACGGAATCCTTAATACGCAGGACTACCAGCAATGTTCACCCCAAGATAGAAAACAATGTCAAACTCAGAAAAAGGTTCAGTGATACTGATAAGCCTTAGCACACTGATTTGTAAATAAAGCACCATAGAACAAAAAATGACTGGATATCACTAGGCTAGGTATGAGGGGTGTTTTCCTCTCTGCACGAGACCGTCCGTCTCCTCCAACAGAGAGTATCACCTCCCCAGCGCCGCTATGTGCGCACTCCTCCTCTGCACGAGTACGCCGGAAATAGGCGACTCCTCCAACAGAGGAGTATACAGGCGTTTAAACCTCTCTGCATGAGACCGGCCGGTCTCTTCCAACAGAGAGAAAAACAGCCTAAGCGCCTCTACGTGCGCACTCCTCCTCTGCACGAATACGCAAACGTGCGTTTCTTCCAACAGAGGAGAATACCTTTCTGCCTTGTTACCTGATCACGACGGAGCAAGAAAACAGAAGCAGGTTCCGGAACCTCCGGATGAATGCTCTCTCCTCCGGGACTTTGGCTGAATCAAAGAACACTCCGCTGTGGACCCTCGGTACTGCAAAGCAATTATCGGCAGCGCTTCTAGCGTCCCTGCCTACTTATAGCCCCTGGAATTGTTTGTGCCTTCCTTATTGATTCCACCTGTGTTCCTAGCGCGGCTCGCGCTAAGCTCCATGGGTATTGTAGTCTTCCGTATTGCCCTATGCTAATTCCCACGCATCGCGCGTGAGTTGTCTTAATTTCACTCACTCGGTACAGCTAGCGGAAGCACCCTAGCTCATCCGAATGCATTTGTGACAATCATGCCACTTTGGAATGTGGCAGCAATTTCTCCTCCATTATTATGAATTGCTAGCACCAATTGTGTGTCATCGGCGTAGGAAGTGAGGCTCATCCTGTGTGTTTTGATGACCTTGGCCAGGTCCGACACAAAGATGTTAAAGAGTGTCGGACTCAAGGATGATCCTTGTGGCACACCACACGGGAGAGTAAAAGGGGGGACTTGTAGGTGCCGAGGCTCACTACTTGTGTGCGGTTAGCGAGGAAAGAGTTCAATAGTTTTTTGGCCTTGTGTTTGATACCTATGTTCGAGACACGGTCGATCAGCGTAGAATGATCGACCGTGTCAAAGGCTGCTGATGAATCCAATAGTACCAGCACTGCCGTGCCCCCTTGGTCTAAGATGGATCTAATTTCATCTGCTGCTTTAATGAGGGCGGTTTCCGTGCCATGACCTTTCCTGAAACCGAATTTAGGGCCCGATGTAGGTCGGTCGGTAACGGCCGAAAATTGGTATTTTCGGCCGTTACCGATCGGAATAGAGACAACGGGATGTAGGAGGCCGAAATCCTGCGAAATCGGCGATTTTACCGAATCGGAAAGTCACCGAGTCGGTAGAAATCTGAATCGGAAAATAATTGGACTCGGGAAAATCTCCGATTCGGTAGAATACCTAATCGGAGATTTTTCCGATTCCGACCTTTTTCCGAATCGGAATTCTACCGACTCGGTGACGTTCCGATTCGGTAAAATCGCCGATTTGGTATAAATTCCGATTCGGTTAACATCCGATTCGATGCGAAAAGCTGAAGAATGAGATGTAGGTAAGCACTGAAATACCGAATTTGCTTCAAATTCGGTATTTCAGAGTCGGACATTACCATGGATTGGAATCAGGTGGTAACCAGGTGCAACCTATAAAAAAGGACCCAAAATGCAGTTCTACTTGCAACATGGCAGCTTTCTATGTCATAGCAAGACGGCTACGGCTACAGCAGGAAGGAGAGAGGGAATGGCTGAGACAGGAGCAGGTGTATAGACAGCGGATCACCCTGTGCATGCTGACAGATCCAGAGATCCTACAGAGGTACAGGCTGGAGGCAGAGACCATCAGAGACCTCATCAGGGACCTCCAACCCCTGTTGCAGCACCCCACCCCAAGGGCACACGCAATCCCTGTGCAGGTGCAGGTGCTATGCTGCCTACACCTGCTGGCGTCTGGCAGCTATCAAAGTGTAGTTGCTGTGGCAGGAGGGGTGACCCAGAGCAGCCTGTCAAGGTTCTTCCACAAGTTCCTTGATGCCATGATCCAGAGGATGGACCACTACATTTCCTTCCCTTCCACCCATGCAGAACTGGCACAGACAAAAGCTGAATTCTATCAGATGGCAAGATTCCCCCACATCATTGGCTGCATAGATGGCACACACATACCGATTTGCCCCCCTGCTGACACGGAATACGTATACCGCAATCGGAAGTCACGGCACACCATAAATGTGCAAGTGATATGCAATGCCAAGTGTGTGATCACTGACCTGGTTGCAAAGTTTCCGGGGAGTACCCACGACTCCTATATCTTCCAGAGTAGCGGAATTTATGCACGGCTGATGGCAGGGGAATTTGGCGAAGGATACCTCCTAGGTAAGACACAGTGTCAGACCCCCATAACCAAAATTGCAGTGTGAAGTACATGTATGCATGTGAGTAATGTTACCCCTTCTCCTTCTAGGCGACAGTGCATATGCCCTACGCTCGTTCATTCTCACCCCTTACCTCAACCCCTCAACACCCAGCCAAAGGAGGTACAACCGTGCCCACAAAAGCACGAGGAACGTAGTGGAAAGGACCTTTGGCATCTGGAAGAGCAGGTTCAGATGTCTGCACAAGAGCGGAGGTGCAAGGCAATATACCCCCATCACCTGCTGCAAGATCATTGCTGTCTGTGCAATGTTGCACAACCTTGCAGTCAGGAAAGGCACTGAGGTAGAGTTATCCGACTACGAGGACCCTGACGATGACAATGCTGTGCCACTACCACTACCTGCTGGAGTCTCTGCACCAACTGACGGCAGATACAGGCGTCAGGAGATAACAGACAACTATTTCTGAGTGAGTACAGATGCACAAACAGGTCAATGTATGTTTTCAGAAATTAAATTTAATAATGTTGCATCAACGTTACTGCACTGATGTGCAACAAAAGAAAAGTTAAACAAGAAGGGGTAGAAATGTCCAATGTCCGGGTTGCCTCACCCGCAGTGGCAGTCTTATTTTTTGCTGCGCTTAGCAGGCCCACTAGGATGAGCCTCACCCCCTTCTGAATGCCCTGCAGCCTCAGCTGAGCGCCTGCTGCTCCGGCGCGGCTCTGACGCAGCGCTGGCCGGGCTGCTGCGGCTGCTGCTGTCCCCAGCCTCGCCCAGGACGGGATTCACTACGGTGTTGGAGATCAGTAGTGTCTCCATGGCGGTGGTAATACGGCCCATGCCCCTAGTGACCTCGGACATGTTCTGTGTGAGGCTGGCCTCCATGTTTGCCCCACGTTGGCATAGCTGGGCAGTCGCAGCTGCAAGGCGGTTGAGTGACCTGTTCTGTATTCGTGCATCCCTGCGACGACTCAGCTCATGGTCATCCAATCTGTTGCAGAGCTGGGTGATGGCAGTGGTCATTCGGCCAATAGATGTCGCTATTTCCTTGTTGCTGTCAACGAAGGTCTTGAAGCCCTGTGTCATTTCACCCATCTGCAGGTTGTGCAGGCGCAACTGGCGATGGCAGGCCAGGATGGATTTTGCCTGCATCCTCTGTATCGTTACCATGCTGGTCTCCAGCCCTGCGAAGACGCTGCCTCCCGGTGCTGGTATTGGGCTGCTGGTTGCACGTGGCCTACGTGGATTTCTGCTGCCCTGCTGTGTGTGCTCTGGTGACGCTGGTGTCACGGGGTCTTGTGCAGGAGCCTGACCCGCTGCCCCCTCCATGATGACTAATGGAGCTACAATTCTCCTCCGGGCCGGGGAAGTGGCAGGTGCAGGGTGGCTCTGTGGTGGTGTGTTCTCCGGGGAGAATAGCAATGAGGGCGACTGAGACTGAGACAGTCGGGGGGAGTGTGGAGTTCTGAGGGAATGTCCAGTGTCCTCCTCATTTGCCAGGGCACAGCTGTTGTCCTCCTCCTCCTGTGCTGCTGCACTGGTGCTTGCCACCGCCACACTGGCTGTTGGTGCTGGAGCTGGTGCTGGAGCTGATGCTGCTCCCCCGCCTGATGGTGCCCCTAGGTATAAAGAAGCATTTGTCAAGTGGGTGCTAATGTGTTCCAGTCACTACTATTAAAGCATTGCACATCTCATTACAAACACGTTGATGCTGTATTACTGTTATTTATCTTATGCTTCTGCTGTGGCATTTTTGGTAACTTTTGCAGAGTACATTTAGCAAGATGCATTGCTCATGTCTGTTGCTAGCAGTACTGGCCTGGGGTTTGGCTGTGCATTGGGTCTGTAGGGGAGGTGTCTGGTATGGTGTGTCAAGTTGCGCATGCTTCTTACCTGTAGCTGTAGCTCGGAATGAGCTATCCAGGTCCCCAATTCCCACGACACTGGCCCTCTCGATGGTGGTCGCCACTAGTTCCTCCAGCTGAGTGAGGGGTGGCGCACGGTTTGTTCCTCCTCCAGTGAGTCCAGCCTGCTTGTGCAGGTCGGCCAGTTTGCGCTTGGTCACGCCACGGATGTCATAAAAGCTCTTCTTGAGGTCGTCTAGGCTCCTGTGGGTGACACCAACTGCATTCACTTTCTCCCCGATGTCGATCCACAGCCTCCTCTTGGTGCTCTCCGGAACAGTGAGGGACTGCCTTCCATATAGCTGGGTGTGCACCCTCAACACCTCCTCCACCAAAGTTTGCAGCTCCATGGTGCTGAATTTTGGATTGCGCTTACGCGCTGCCTTCTGGCTCTCTGTGCTGGTATCCATGTCTCACAGGGATCCTGCTCACAATGCTGCTCTCTCTGTGTTTGCTCAGCTCAGGCAGCTTTCCAGAAAGTTCTGATGAGTTGCACCTGTCTGGGTTGCCACTCCCTGTGGGGGAGGGTGCTTACAGCTCATTGGCTGATGTCTTCAGTGTCACTCAACCTGCTCGGCAAATCGGCATTCTCCGATTCGGTATTTTCCGATTCGGTATTTTCCGAATATGTTCGGTAAATACCGAATCGGAATGTATAATGCCTTCCTATTGGCCTTTCGGCCCATGGGGCGTATTTATATTTCTGATTCGGCGTTTACCGAATCGGTTGGTTCCGCATTTTTTATTACCGATTCGGACGTGTCCGACCCGGCCTATACCGAATCGGTACTTGGCGATTCGGTACGTATCGACTCTCGATACCGAATGCTACCGATTCGGTATTTTTCCGACAATTTTTTCCTACATATCATTTTCCGATTTTGAAATACCGATTCGGTACGGATCGGTATTTTAAAATCGGTAAATGCGTTTTACCTACATCGGGCCCTTAGTGTCATCCAAAAGGTTATTGTCTTCAAAGTAGTCGGCCTGTTGTGTGTTCATTAGTTTCTCAAATATTTTGGCGGGGAAAGGAAGGTTGGTAATGGGTCTATAATTTTTGTATCCAGAGGATCAAGGTGTGGTTTTTTCAGTAGTGTCTTAATGATAGAGTTTTTCCATATGGCTGGATAATTGCCGGTGTTGAACATAGTGTTGCAGATGTCCATTAGGTTTGGGGCCAGGATTTCGGAAAAAAGTTTTAAAATGGACGAGGGGCATGGGTCTGTGAGGGAACCAGACTTAATGGTTAAAATTAGATCCTCAATTTGCTTTGGGTACACTTGGCTGAATTTGGAGAAGGAAGGGATGTGTTCATTATTTTCAGAGGAGACTGTTAAGTGGTCATAATTGGCCTGGGTGGTGAAGTTCGCATATATGTTGTTAAATTTGTCTAAAAATAATTTTGCCAGGTCATTACATAGTTCTTGAGTGGGAGCAATGGGTGAGTTTATGGCAGATCCTGACAGTTTTGTGACCACTTGAAAGAGTTGTTTGATGGAAGTTTGGGCTGACTCAATCTGGTTTTATTTATAAAGTTTTATATAGCGCGAACAAGATCCCGAAGGATATAGTGGCGCTTTACAAAAAGGATGGAAGGAGCATCCATATATATGTCACAAGAAGTAGCAGCATACTGACAATAAGTCGGGGTAGTAGTCTCCACAACCACCCCGCCCATGTGTCCCAACCTTCCACCAACAAGCCGAAACGAGTGAGCCAATGCGCCCCGCAAAACACCAAGCTCAGCCGTCCCCTCGCGCACAGACCGCCCTAGCAGGGTCACTCCCCGGAATCCCCCTCTGCCGCCAGACCAGCCACGACACGCTCATGATCGTCTCCCAGCCGATCCACTCTCCCGTCCCCGCATTTCAGACCAGCCCCCAGAGCACGCAGGCAACCCCGCTGCTGCTCTGCCCCAGATGCTCCCACCGTAGCTACCCGGTCAGCCCGGGCAGCCCCGTTCCACAGAGTGGCCACAGCACACCTGCGCTCTCTGCACCCAGACCCCAGCCCACACCCCCCCGAACGCAATGCATCAATGCTGCGTCGCCCCTCCTCCCCCAAGCGCTGAAGAGAGTCCACTCCCCCGCTCCCCCACAAATGCTCTGCCTCAACAACTCAACCCCTCCCTCTCCATCAGCCACCAAAACCCACAGGCCACCCCCCTCTGCAGCGCCCGCAGCCCGAGCCAGACCACCACCCAGCCCAAGCAATGAAGTCAGCAGCCCAACAACGAAGTCGGCAGGCTCGCCTCCCTCCCGCCGGAGGGGGACGACCCTGCACTCGACCCTCCCCACCATCACAGCCACCCCCAGCCTTATATTTGGACATAACTTCCTTATATCTGGCTTTGTCCAGGATGTTATAGTTCTTGTCCAATGTCTCTCTAGATTCCTGCAGCGCTGTTTTTCTAGCCTGAGGACCTCTGTAAACCAAGGGACTGAAGGGTTTGCTCTATTTTTTTAAACATTTTTCCATGGTACAAGGAGGTCGAAGGTTTTGGTAAGCCAATCAGAATACTTTTCTGAGGCGAGAGAGGGGTCTGGCATGAAATCATAATTGGTTGATTCAAGATGAGTTTTCAGGAGTTTCCGGTCCAGGCAACTCCATGATTTAAATTGTGTAGGAGGGGTTGGGGTGTTATAACAGTGGTGGGCAGATTTAGTCTGAATTTTGAATAGGACCGCACGGTGGTCAGACCATGTGAGTGGTAAAGTTTCTATTAATGACGGGGGAGTGGACTCTCTTCATAATTGGTTGTTTCTGGTGAAAAGCCCATCTAGCATATGGCCGGCTGGGTGAGTAGGGCCTTGTACTAGCTGGCGAAGATTTACTGACTCCGTTTCTGTAATGAGAGTGCGAGTGTCGTTGTCATCAAGGGAGTCTAGGTGAAAATTAAAATCACCCACAAAGGTGAAGTCTGGAACCCCAGCAAGGGGCTCCAGAAAGGTGCTTAGGGCAGAGAGGAAGTTAATTGTGGTACCTGGGGGGTGGTAAATGAGTGTTCCTTTAAAGGATTGTGAGTGCTTAAGTGTTATTGTAAATGTGGTAGCTTCACATGTTGTGGTGGGGATTGTTTCTGTTCTTACTGAGTATTTGTCTCGAAAAATAATTGTGAGTCCTCCTTTTCTTATGTTTCTGTCCTGTCTGAAGGTACGGTATCCTTCTGGAGTAGCAATGCCGAAGTCAGGGCCAGATGCTGGGTCTCCCCAGGTTTCTGTGATGGATAAAATGTCTAGTCTCTGATTCAGTATAAGATCCGCTATTTCATGTTTATGTTTGGGAAGTGAGCGGGCATTTATGAGTGCTAGCTGTAGGTCATCGTTGTGCTCCTGCGAGGGTTGTGTGTTGGGGCGTGTGTTTGCTTAGTTTGAGTGTTTCGCTTAAAGGTACAGTTCAGACAGCTGAAGGAGGGGTTATTAATTAGTGAGCATGGGTGTAGGCACGGGCAGGTTTGTGTTTTAGCAGTGAGGTGGATATTTTTGAGCTGGGAACTGGAGTAGGTGATCAGCGAGTGGTGTGTGGCTGCTAAGGGAGGGCCAGGGGTCGTGGCACTGGGCCCAGTCCGGGCACGGATGGGTGCAGATGGGCTTGCATTAGGTGCGCCTTTGGTGCGCCAGCAGCGCGCCCGCTGCACGTGTCCGCTGCGCGCGTCCGCTGCGCTTTGAGGTGAGCATCCGGTTTTATGGAACCTGAGAACAATGAGAATGCTGACCTGCGAGTGCGTGGTGTCCTACAGACACTCCCCTTCCGGTCTGCGCCGTGATTTCCCTCCACTCAAGCGGAAGAATCTGTGGTGGACCGGGGAAAGTCACTCGGCGACCGGTGGTGAGGAGCAGGGTGCACAGGTAAGGGGATGAGGTGAATTAAAAGTTTTAAAAACAGTGAAATTCAATGTGCAGCAGACTAACACAGTTGAGGCAAACGTAAAAGCAATTTGGCAATTTTCTATGTCAAATACATTTTTCCCCTGCCTCCTCCCTACCGTTTCTCAACTGTCTCTTTACTAGTCACTGTTGACTCTTTATCATCTATCCTTTTTTCACCAGTCTCTCCTGATTAGCCATCTGTTTCGCACTTGTTTGTCTCTTTAACAACTTTGACATTCTCCCATGCTCTCTCAGCTACATTTCTCATGTCTATTTGTTTACTCTCGCCTGTTTCCCCCCTCTCTGTCTAGCTCACCTTTTGCTTTCTTACCTCTCTCTGTATATCCTTATCTCTCACCTGTCCTTCCTCCCCGTCTCCCTTTCTCCCTTTCTCAGATGTCTCTTAATAACTTGTCTGCTTCTCTGCAGGCTCTCTGTCTCAAACCTGTCTATCCCTCTCTGTCCCACCTTCAGCTGTCTCTTACCTGTCTGTCTCTTTATTGTTTCTCTCTTAACCATCTCTACATCTCTGTCATCAGTATATAATCTATTTCCTACCTTTCTGTCCACCCCCAACTCTATCAGTTGTCTCTTTTTCAGTGGACATATTCCTTTTTTCTGGCACTCTCTCTCACACACTCTGAGCTGGCTTTCACCTGTTTCTTGTTTGTCACCTCTCTCTCATTTTCTTAAATCATCTCTCACATGTCCAGAGGTGTAGCTTCAGAGGAGGGTCTTTGGGTTGTTAACCCCCCTAATAAATATATTTACGGATAAATAGTTGGGTATAGGTGCTTTCAGTCAGGTATTGTGAGATGTCAGTCGGATTTGAGCAGGACTTTGTACATACACACAAATAAAACACAAAACACTCTCTCCCTCTTAGTTTTGAAATGCCTCAAAAATATTGGTTATTTTACAAACTATTGTGTTTTCTCTATTAGTACTCCTACCAATCCACATTCCTCTCCCTTTACACTGCCCCTTAGGCCCCTCTCATGCACCCGGTTTGTCATATAAAAAAGGTATTTACACATTATGTTAGCCTGATTGTCAGAAAATCTGAAGTTCACCCCCTCAATCTTACTAAGCAAGCTACGCCCCTGCACCTGTCTTACCCTCTATTAGTTGATTTAACCTGTCTGGCTTTTTCCTGTCTCTTTGCCAAAAGTTTCTGTGTCTCTATTACAGCTCTCACCTCTGTCAGAATACCTCTGATCCTCTCTGCAACTTTTATATATCCCATTCCATTCAGGTAATTCGGCACAACCAGATACATGGAGACACCTTTTTGCAAGTTTGTTACTCTTTTTTAATGGTTTTTTATTGCCTTCATTTACAGTCTGCAGAGTAATCTGACGGGCATATTGAAAGGGACCTACCAGGTCACACATGGTGCAAGATGGCAGCATTTTGTTTTAGTGGACACTTACATTATTTTACAAATCAGGCTTCAGATAGTAAATAGAGCTCAGAGAGCCCTGTTTAATGTCTGATTCTTGCACTACCTTTGCGGCTAGGGGTTGCTTAGGCAGCACCAGGGGTTGCAAGGGGCAAGCCAAGGTCTCAGCTGTGACCCCTGCCGAGTCCTTGATGACATCCATGAATAGAGAGAGTAGTTTATGCTTCCCAAAAAATCATTATGCACTTGGGGTGACTTCTTTATCAAGTGGCCTGTGTTGCACAAACATATTTTCAGTTCAGGTAAGTGCTTTAGCACAGTTTGGAGAAGGTACTGCTGCTGTCCTTGTTTACCTCCTGTCTGCCACCACATTGCAGACAGCTCTGTGGGCAAAAGTCTAGATCAGTGTGTACCCTGAAGTTGAAACTTTTACCAGGAAAACTAAGCATTTTGGGCCCGATGTAGGTAAATCTTTTTTACCACTTCTTAAATACCGATTCATACCGTATCGGTATTTAAGAAGTGATAAAAAAGAGGAGGGCAGATGTAGGTAATTGTATTTTTACAATTACCGAATCGGAAGGATTCGGTATTTACCGATTCGGTAAATACCGAATCGGTAATGCCCATTGATTCCTATGGGCATTGAAGCCCATAGGAATCAATGGGCATTACCGATTCGGTATTTACCGAATCGGTAAATACCGAATTTTGCAAGGGTGCAGGGGGTGTCACTTTGACACCCTCTAGCACCCCAAAGACGGGCATGTGTGCCATGTGGCACACAGACATGCCCTAAGGGCATGTCTGTGTGCCACATGGCACAGGTGTGCATGCACAGATGTGCATGCACACCTGGATTCGGTATTTCACCACCCAATTGGATTGGGTGGTAAAATACCGAATCTAAAAGGCCTGTAGCACTGGAAACAGTGCTACCTACATCAGGAATTTTCCGAATCGGTAAATTTACCAAATCGGTAAATTTACCGATTCTGTAAAATATAGCCCCCTACATCTCAATGACCCATTTACCGGTCGGTAACGGACGAATTCGGCCGTTACCGACCGGTAATGGCCACCTACATCGGGCCCTTTATCTTTTTTAGGGTGATACTGGGGTTGGCTCACTTAGATCTGTCACCTATACTTGCCAATTCTAGCATAGGTTGATTTAAGTCATATATAAAGCATGTTGTCAACATTAGTATTTAATTTTTGTAGGAGGCATGTCGAGCGCGTAGTGATGTAGGGAGGAGCACGTAGTCAAAAAGCGACTAAGGGACGAACGAGACTGTTTACCAAACTCTAATGGCGATCGCTTAGACGCATGAGAAGCACTCCGGGAATATCTGCCTGGCAATCAAACAAGGTATGTTTGCAATCGGGCTTTACGGTAGATATATCGAGTTAGGAAGCTTTAAATCCCTAATAGGAGGGCACAGAGAGTAAAATAAACTAAATGTAGTCGGGATGTCATGAAACAGAATTGTCCTTTTTTAATTCGTGAATTGCGGGCAACTGAAAAGAGTAAAATAACCGCAATTAAATGAATGTCGAAACTGGGTCTATAAATTACTCCAGGTTAAAAATGAATGTCGAAACTGGGTCTATAAATTACTCCAGGTTAAAAACGATGGTACTTGGGCATACAAAATAATAACTAAAGAAAACATGTTTTTCTTGTATCATTTTAACATGCAGCCACGGGCGCTAGATACCCAGGTGCAACGAGATTACTACATAACAAAGGTCTCTTCTAACAGGTGAGCCCTAGAGTTAATCTGGAATAGATCATTTGCCAATATGAGTATAAAACACTGAACTAGTCACTCCTTTTTAGAACAGGGAGGAGAAAACATATCGGCGGACATAGAACATATGGGATGACCAAGGTTAAAATATAAGACAAGAGCCTTAAGGTAACTATTCATGACACGAGTTGTGAGAAGAAAAGAACCTTTAGACAACCTGTATTAAGATCGGGTATTAAAAAGAAATACTCTCTCTTAAATAGGAGCAGAACGAGGACACTGAAATTCAGTGATGGGAATATTGAAATACATCCCGTTCTAAGCAAAACATCCCGCTATAAACCCATCGTCGCATTTTAACAGGTAAACAGCCCAATATCGAAATTAGGGTGCTGGAGTGATAAGGTTAACTATCACGAAGGAGGGTGCACTAATGTGTTGTACCTATCCATATCCAACAGTGACGCGGGAGATCGGAATTTATAAAAAAAACGACCCCAAATAGGACGAAGTCCGGATCAATCTTAACCACCCAGATGCATTTGCATAGGTGAGTCATGTGCAAAAGTGTAGATATGGTGTTTGGATGGCGCGGTAGTACCGTGTGAAAGTTGGAATGCAAGACTATTGTTTATTTTCGAATCATTTTGGGGAAATGCTCTATACAACACGAAAAAACACTAATAGATGTGGCCTTGTCTATTTGTTATATTGCAAATTGTTTTTGAAATTTAGCGTGTTGTCTGGAAGGGGATATAGGAAATAGAATGTCTTCCAGGCTGTTTTACAATTGTCATTGTTTAAAGAACATGCAAGGCTTATTACCATGCTGTAGAAATGTTATAAACCGGCAAAAGGAAAAAATAACAGGAGTTGAACTGCAATACTGTGAACTGGTGAAGGTCATTCATCATGTAAACATCTTAGAGTAAAGGGCACAAAAAAGAGACTGGTGTTTCTGCTTACATATATTTTTTTTCTAGATAGTATGTAAAAGTTTAACATCAAACAGTTTGCTTAAAATAATGTTTTATGTGCATTAGGTGAAATAGTGACCGTGGAGAAAGCTATACACATTGTCCTGAGGAAGGAGGCTATAATCATCACAAGCTTCTGAAACGCGTCGACGCATTATATAAGGGTTAAATTTGGAGTTGTCTTGTCCTATATTTCTCCCACTCCACTTTAGGTGATTTTAAATGTTTTGTGTCGGGTTTTAATGATATTGTATATGGATTCATGTATTTTTATTGAAAATAAAAGTGTATATTTTTACAAATCAGGTTTTTTCTTTTGTTGAGTATTTCCCAAACAATAAGATGATAGTTTGGAATTGAGTGAGAGTAATTGACTGAATGAGGTGATTGTCTGAATTTGAGATCACTTGATCTCCCAAAGGGAAAAAAACGTTTTTAACTTAACGGTATATTGGAGCCCCTCTCTTTGGTTTAAATACAGATGAAACTGAATCGTCAAGTGGACAAATTGAAAAAGTGGACATGTCCAGAAGAGAAGAAATCTATGAACATTACAGTGTACATCCACTTCATTCAAAAGAAGTGATGGGCAATACTTTCGAGTTATTCCAAATTAAAAAAGCGAAGGGAAGTCCCTTGAGTGTATGGGAAGAAAGCTTGGAAGCTCATTGTTTTCCGTAGTTGTTTCCAACAGGAAAAGGAGGATGATATGATGAACACCTGTGCAGATTCCTGCATCTGAATATCGGACAACAAGATTGTATGTAGAAGATCCAAGATTTCGACAATGTATCCCATATATATTTCACCTTTTGTTTGAAAGTGACTTGTCTGGACTTTCATATGCAGTCAATCACATATTGAAAACAGGAGTACACCTGCAAAATGTTTCTGCAAAGGATTTTAAGGATAAAGTGCACCAGAGAGGTGATCATTTAAAATCTCAACTGATTAATCTGATGGCATGTCAGCATGGGACTAATGAATATTGGTACCGTAGTCATGGAAAACCTAAATGTATGCTAAGGAACTTAGGAACTCCCACATAGTTCTTTACCCTAAACTGTGCTGAGTACGCTTGGGAGGATTACTTGAATTTCTTCGAGAGGCAAATTCCCCCCCCAAAAAAAATATTGAATACAAGACACCAGGAGAATTGTGCTCTTTGGATCCTGTTAATGTATGCAGGTATTTCAATCATAGATTTGAAGCTATGATGTCTTTTTATCTGCAATAAAAAAATCCTCATCTTGGAGAAGTTGTGGATTTCTTTTGGAGAAAGAAGTATCAAGCAAGAGGTGCTCCTCATATACATATGCTGTTATGGATCAAGGATGCCCCCAAATCCGGAACAAATTCAGATGATACTGTTTTGTCTTTTATTGAAGAATATGCTACATGTGCTATACCCAAAAGGACAGAACAAAACAATTTAAGACAACAAGTCCTACGATTCCAAAGCCATCGATGTGGAAAATACTGTTGACGAAAGTACACATTTCAGGATAAGTTCTATACCAAATGTCGTTTTGCATTTCCACGTCCGGTAATATCCAAAGGAAGAGTGAACAGTTTTTTGTCAGCTATGCGACATACCATTACAAGAAAGTCACCAAACAATACCTACAATTTGAAAAGACGCGAAGAATCAAAATACATAAATGATTACCCGGTTATTCTGTCCATGTGGAATGCTAACATGGATATTCAGTACGTTGCGGACAATTCCATTGCTGTTGCTCGATACGTAACATCCTACATTACAAAATCAGAAAAGACAGAATTGAAAGAAATGTGGGAAGTAAGAAATTATACAGTTTCAGTTTGAAGATGTTATCCCATCGAGAAATCAGAGCATATGAATGCTCAGATCGGTTATCATCTGCAAGTCTATACTCCAAATCTAGAAGAATCATTTGGGTGAGTCTAGGTCTTGCTGCAATGCTAAATCGAGTACTTAATTCTGTACAAGAAATTGAATATTTAGCAGAAAAAGATCCAGAAAGTACAGATATTTTTGAAAACGAATATGTTGGACACATCCAAACAGAAGTCATTATCTTGAGAACATGTGTCTCTATAAAGTGCTGCAAAACTACACTTTTAAACAGAATACTACAGAGAACATCAATGATGGAAAATATGGAGTGATTGGTTCCGAAGGATGTTTGGTGAATTAAATGAAAGGAAATTTGATTAATCACAGGAAACTGAGTTGTGACACTCCTGATAAAAGGGAATTTTGCTATTTAGCCCTTTTGCAACTGTTCAAACCGTGGCGTTCAGAATTGGAATTACTTGGAGATTTTCAGAGCTATGAAGATTCCTTCAATGCTTGTAACGATACCATAGGATGCACTGTTTTTGCAAATTATGTGAAAATGTTGAATGATGAAATTGATCAAGAAGCTACAAGTGCAGATGAGATTGCTGGAGACAGTTCTCAAGACAGTCAAAGTTCTGTGCTACTGAGTCAAGATCCACTAGGACAACCAATTGTTGAAAATGAAGCAGCAATCACCATGAGTGAGGTGGAAACAACAATGCATCAAGCTCAAGAAGATATAATGGAATTAGCAAACTTGGAAGAACAACTAAATGTTGAACAGAAAGAAATATATCAGCAAGTGAGACAACAGATTGACCATGGATTTCTTCATGAAAAGAAAGAATGCACATGCACATCATTTCAACCGATCCAAATGTATGTGAATGGAGAAGCTGGAAGCGGAAAACGTTTCTTAATTAAAGTAATCACCAGTTATCTACAGAAAACAACTGAGTCACGTCTCTCTTGTGTTGTAACTGCTTCAACTGGGTTGGCAGCACACAACATTAAAGGAATCACATTACATTGTTTACTTATGCTACCTGTGGAGCATGAAAACAAACTGGAATATCACAAGCTATCTGAAGAAGCTTGTTGTGAAGTTTCAAGAGTGCTAAAGAAAATTAAACTTCTGATTATTGATGAGGTAAGCATTGTATCAAACTTAATGCAAAGTACGACGTGTTATTTGAAGGAAAACATGTCATAGTTTTTGAAGATCTACTGCAACTTACTCCCGTAAAAGGACAACCAGTATTTAAAACACTTGCGCATGAAGACACCAGAAAGTCTTTGGGTAGCGTTGGAAACGTTAAAATTTGGGTAGCATTGGAAGCGTTAAAATTTGGTCATATTTTGAATACAAGGAACTCATTACAAATATGCGACAGGCAAATGATGTTGATTATGGAACTATTCTTTAAGATATAAGAATTGGAGTACTAACAGAACATGACAAATAAGCTTTGCAGAGTCGATTACTTTCCAATTTGTTTCCAAATGAAAATACAGTTCCTGAAAAAATATATATGAAAATTGCAGAAAACAAATCTGTAATCTGCTTAATGCCAACACTGCGCGAGTGTTCTATATTCAATTAACAACTTTTTAAGCTGGAAAATAGAGATAATAAAAATGGAAGTCATTGATAAAATACAGCATGAAGGAATCACTATTATTTTGACAGAAAAATTGAAAACAAAATTGGATTCTTTAGAAAAATCGATTTCTCAAACTGCTGGTTTAGAAAAGAATCTATATGCATGTATAAACTGTCGGGTAATTTTAAGGCAAAATTTGGATGTAGAAAAAGGTTTAGTTAATGGAGCAATGGGCAAAGTTGTGGATTTTGTTAATTATCAGAATAAAGATGGAATTGAATTTAAAAAAAAATTAATTTGACCAGATTGAAGAAGTAAAACAAATTGGTCGCTGTTCAGTTAGTTTTTTGCTTGTTAAAGATTTATATGTCCGTAGAAAACAGTTTCCACTTTCTCTGGCAAAGTAGTTGAGGTGTCAACTGCTATGCTAATGTAGTGGTCAATGTTGTTTTTTTTCTTGAAAATTTGCAACAGCAAATTATGGAGAATCGGGAAAAAAGATTTTGTTTTTTGTAGCATTGTATTTATGAAAAATTGAGAACTGATAAAAGTAAAATGCAAAGGGGTCCATTAGGATGTCGGGCGGTGGCACCACCGCGGTGGTGGCGGGGCGGAAAAACAGCTTTTTTCGCCCGCGAGCAGCGGTACTTACGTCCGCCACATTAGGATAGCAAAACATTGGTCATTTCCCGTCCGCCGCGGAGCGCCCCGCTCCGCCATCAAAGTGCGCCCGCCACCGCGGCGGCGGCAGCCAATCGAGACTCACCGCCGTGCTAAATGACGTCTGCCCTGCTCGACAAATTAGGATGGCCCAAACAAGCAGACGCACTGCAGCGGAGACACCGCCCAGCCAGAGCAGGCGGAAAGTCGACAGTGAAGCAAGATATCCAAGACCCAGTCATGAATGCCATGGACCCAGCCCTCCACATGCATCCGGTGATGTACCTCCTACAACACTATCGTCAGATGGGCCGCCGCGGACGATGCCGCAGGTACGCAACTACCCAAATGCAACACACAACACACAGGCCGACACAGGGTCTAATCACCACACAGACACCCTGCTGGGGGACACAACACATCCACAAGGGCACCCACACATGACCCACCTAACAACAAGGCACCCCTCAGCATCCGGGACACGCATCGTCCGCCAACCAGCAGCTACGTCCCGGTCCTGGTCACGTCACCTCGGCGGTCAACACATGCGCACTATGCAAAAGGCAGGGCAGGGCACAAAGACCACGGGGACACACCTCCCCCAACCACACATCAACACACCCCATCAAGTCACAGGCCAGGTGCCCATTCCGTGCACCCCCATGCACACCAACAAGCACTGCAACAACAAGCACAATACACACTCTCTGCACCACACAACACACAACCAGGGAGACATCCACTGCAGCAGTGGCTGACAAAGAACACACCACACCAGTGCCACACACAATGAAGGCTCACAATCCTTCCCAGCACATACACACACAAACAAACACACACCCTGGGAGTAGCCACAAACACAACACACACATGGATGCCTCAACAGATGCCTGCACAAGAACAACACACAAACACTACAGGAACACATACTGAAGTCCAACAGAAACAGACATACCCTGTCATCCAAACTGGGGAAAAGCAATGAGAGCACAGACACAACAGGAGTACACAAAAACATCCCTCAGAACAAAACACACACACCATAACACAAATCACACAAGAAGTGCATCTGGACAAACACACACTGCCACATCAAACCAACCACAGATGCACATGAAACCCCAATCAACAAACATCACAAGACATCAGGGGATGCACATCAGGCAATGCCGAGGCTACATACACACAGCACTGCATGCACAACAAGCAGTGTGTGCATAACAAGCACAACAGCCACACACACACATGATTGACATAACCTCATCACACACACCACAAATCAGCACTGCACAAATACAAAAGCACACCCAGGAACTGAAGCAATACCACAGCCAACACCCAACACCCACACATCCAACACAACAACTACACATGCACCACTCTGGGATACAAGAGCCAAGCCATCTACACCAGAGCACTGGGCAGCACACACAGATGAAGTGCACATGACCACTACAGAATGACTAATAGCACAAGGACAGCACACATAAACCATTGTTGCAATGTCCAGAGTGGAATAACACTTATGGCCCAAGAACTGCACCACAAAGCACAAGACCACAAATGAAGTGATGGGGAGGCACACACACATGGAAACCAAGGGGACAGCTGACATAAAAGTGAAATAGCCTGCATGTCAGTAGCAGACATGTAAGGGGTGTACCACACACAAATAGAGGGAAGGAACACCCACAATGTCCAGGCACATGTGGCACACATATGGGATGGCTTAACACCACACACACCATGCCATACTGGAGGAGAAAAACCACCATGTGCCTGCAATGCATGACTAACATATACACAATGCCAGTGTGGAGCAGCAGGGCCACTCATTTCAAACAAAACACCCAAGACACATTGAGGATCAATCAAACACAACACTGATGTGCAACTCACACACTTTGCACACTTCAAACTTACAAACACAACAAGGAGGAGTCACACACAACACCATGGACACACCAACACACAGCACAGTGCACTACAAACAGCTCACACAAGTGCATACAATCTTCTAGACAGGGCAAGACAAAACAAACAACAGGCATACAACTCCTGGGTGACACATGTGTGTCTCTCACAATACAGGGGCATACATACATCCACTACAAACTTACACCCTTCACACTGCACACATCTGCTACACCCAAGAACACGCATCTCATGCATGCTATGGTACCAGGACTAAGGGCCAACACAAGATGACTATACACATACACGGCTGGGCACACAGAAAGGAATCCATACACATACATCATGACATATCCCAGCCTGCTTCTAAACCTTTGCATAGCATCACACCCTGTGCTGGCAGTGTTCCCCAACCTGACATGTGAACAGTGTAGCCAACAATAGCAAATCACTAAGAAGATAACTGCATAGCGGTAAAATATCCATCACAGATTACACTTTTTTCAGGGTCAGAATGCACAGAAGACCCTGTCACCCCTGTCTAACAATCTGATGCCTGCAAAGAGCCTTGCAATTTTGAAGTGATACATAGAGCATGGGGCACAGGCAATCAAATGCAAACAGAATAATAACTTTAATCAGCAAGGACACTGACAAAACACACAACAGAAGTAACTGTATTTATTCACATATTGCACAGATGTAGCAGTACAACAATAGTAGACAACAGCAAGGCACAAAATGATGTATAAATGCTAGATACTATGCACAGGTGAAACACAAACAGGAAGGCCAGTGTCCATAGCACAGGGGAGAGGCCAACACAGCAGAGCAACAGGGCCAGTGTCCATGGCACAGGGGAGAGGCCAACACAGCAGAGCAACAGGGCCAGTGTCCATGGCAGGTGAGACAGCAAGTACATGAGAGGCTGCACAGGGGAGAGTACAGCACAGCAAAGCAACAGGGCCAGTGTCCATGGCAGGTGAGACAGCAAGTACATGAGAGGCTGCACTGGGGAAAGTACAGCACAGCAGAGCAACAGGGCCAGTGTCCATGGCATAGGGGAGAGGCCAACACAGCAGAGCAACAGGGCCAGTGTCTATTGCAGGTGAGACAGCAAGTACATGAGAGGCTGCACAGGGGAGAGTATAGCACAGCAGAGCAACAAGGCCAGTGTCCATGGCACAGGGGAGAGGCCAACACAGCAGAGCAGCAGGGCCAGTGTCCATGGCAGGTGAAACAGCAAGTACATGAGAGGCTGCACAGGGGAGAGTACAGCACAGCAGAGCAACAGGGCCAGTGTCCATGGCACAGGGGAGAGGCCAACACAGCAGAGCAACAGGGCCAGTGTCCATGGCAGGTGAGACAGCAAGTACATGAAAGGCTGCACAGGGGAGAGTACAGCACAGCAGAGCAACAGGGCCAGTGTCCATGGCACAGGGGAGAGGCCTTCACAGCAGAGCAACAGGGCCAGTGTCCATGGCAGGAGAGACAGCAAGTACATGAGAGGCTGCACAGGTGAGAGTACAGCACAGCAGAGCAACAGGGCCAGCAACACACCCATGTTCCAAACAATGTTCAGGACTAGCACACCTGTATGAAGCACAGGCGTATGAGGGTGATGTCAACTCACTCCTGGCTGTCATGCAGACTTGTACCTGGCTGTGTGTCGGGGACAGCAGGCCCACTTGACTGTGGTGACAGAGCCCCAGCTGCTGTGGGGCTAACAGTGGCTTGGCAAGCTGGAGGGCTGTGTGGACCAGGCGGCATAGTGACACGTGGAGGTGGTATCATGCAGACCTCTGACACAGTGTGGGTGGGAGAGGTTGGAGGGGTGCCATTCCGCTTTTTGGGAATATGAAATGGCTTCCCTGTCTTGGGGTTGATGGGAAATGTTGATGACACAACAGGCACACACCCCAACTGTCCCACATCATGTGCAGACACTGGCACTACCTCTGGAGATGTGCTGGATCCCGCGGAACACTTGGTCTGGCTACATCTCTGGACCCGCACACAACAAACAATGAGAGTAGGGTCTGAGGGCGAGTTTACCGACCGACCAGGTGCATGCCCCAAAATACAGTATTATCACAACAAAATACACCTGGGGGTCACAAAAAAAGAGTCAAAACAGAGTGGATCACAACACCAATGCTACACAAAAGACACCAGTGAGGACATCATCCGTGTTAATAAAATGCAGGCCACGTTGAGGCTCAAGAGCATATGGAGAAATAGTTCCCATCAGAAGCCACACTGTACCGCCCTCTTTCTCATCATTTGGATTCTCCTCACCCAGGAGACAAAACGGCCGGTCAGATGTTACCGTGACCGATATGTGTGAGATAAGGGGTGGTGTATATAGTACAAAAAATTGGACGTGGCTACTGTAAAGGCAGTGTTAAAGTGGTAAGAGTGTTAAGTGAGGGAAAATGTAAAATTAGGTGATCAGGTGGACAAACAACATTTATTAGTGTCTCCCAATCCCTAAGGTTTAAAAAGCAAGTGTAAGTGCGGGTTTTAAATAATCACCGTACTCAATAGTGGTCAACATGTTTCTGCATTATATTGAACATAGTTTCAAAATGCATTCTTCAGGACCGAAAAAATAAAAACACTGCTGCTTAGATTAAAGAAAATAAGAACAATATCACCTGACCTTCAGGTACATACTCAACCGTATACCAAATATGATGGTTGAGAGGCTTCACCCCACCTGGCTACAGCGCAGGTATGAGGAGCACCGCTCTGTCCGTCGATGTCTCCTGGCAGTCAACTGTACTGCTTGTACCCCCCCAAGCAGTACAGTTGACTGCCAGGAGACATCGACGGACAGAGCGGTGCTCCTCATACCTGCGCTGTAGCCAGGTGGGGTGAAGCCTCTCAACCATCATATTTGGTATACGGTTGAGTATGTACCTGAAGGTCAGGTGATATTGTTCTTATTTTCTTTAATCTAAGCAGCAGTGTTTTTATTTTTTCGGTCCTGAAGAATGCATTTTGAAACTATGTTCAATATAATGCAGAAACATGTTGACCACTATTGAGTACGGTGATTATTTAAAACCCGCACTTACACTTGCTTTTTAAACCTTAGGGATTGGGAGACACTAATAAATGTTGTTTGTCCACCTGATCACCTAATTTTACATTTTCCCTCACTTAACACTCTTACCACTTTAACACTGCCTTTACAGTAGCCACGTCCAATTTTTTGTACTATATACACCACCCCTTATCTCACACATATCGGTCACGGTAACATCTGACCGGCCGTTTTGTCTCCTGGGTGAGGAGAATCCAAATGATGAGAAAGAGGGCGGTACAGTGTGGCTTCTGATGGGAACTATTTCTCCATATGCTCTTGAGCCTCAACGTGGCCTGCATTTTATTAACACGGATGATGTCCTCACTGGTGTCTTTTGTGTAGCATTGGTGTTGTGATCCACTCTGTTTTGACTCTTTTTTTGTGACCCCCAGGTGTATTTTGTTGTGATAATACATCTCTGGACCACCTTCCCCTCTTTGCTAAGGTGTACCCCCTACAGTGCCCTCCTTTGCCTTCTTGCCAGGGGTGGTCTCTACAGTGCCCTCCTTTGCCTTCTTGCCAGGGGTGGTCTCTACAGTGCCCTCCTTTGCCTTCTTGCCAGGTGTACCCCCTACAGTGCCCTCCTTTGCCTTCTTGCCAGGGGTGGTCTCTACAGTGCCCTCCTCCACCTGCATCAATGGACGTGGAATTGGGGTAGATGTGTTGGGTGGATGTGTCCCTGTGCTCTTCCTAGATGTACCCCTGATATGCAACACCTCCTCAGGTTGCACACACACTGCATGTGTAGGTTTGTGTGATGTATTACTGACAGGAGAGTCTTTTGCTGGTGATGCCTCTGCAGCATTTGAGCCTGATGTCTGCCTGATTGCTCTTCTGGCCTTGCTCTTCCCTCACTGGCTCTTCCCTGTGCATTCTGGGGTGGCCATGCTCTTCAGTGAGCGGGAGTGTTTGGGTTGTGTCTGTTGTGTGCTGCTTGTGCTGTACCTTTTCGTTGACGCAGGCGAACCGTGCACACTGTCATCTGATGTGCCCACTGACTGGGGGTGGACAAAGGCACCTGAGCTGCAATGGGAGCATGTGCCTGTTGAAGGGCTGATGTGACTGTGGATGACAACGCCTGGACTGTATGGTGTAGCCCACCCACGTCAGAGTGTATGCCCTCCTGGCCTAATTTCTTGTCATGGTCGCTGAAGGCATTGAGCAGGGTGGTCTGGCCCACACAAAGCTGGCGCAGGAGCTCAACACACTCTGCACTGAGGGCAGCAGGGAGGACAGGTGCAGGGGCAGCGGTGCCAGGTCTGAATGTGACTCGTCCCCTCTTAGTGACACGGATACGGGCAGCACCAGAGGAAGTGGATGGGACGCTGGGCAGTGGCCACTGGGTGGTAGATGATGATGCAGACTCCCCCATCCCCTGTGCCTGCCAACATGGATGCATCCCCGCTGGCATCAGATGATGTGGTACTCTGTGTCTCTGCCACGGATTCCTCCTGCATACTTCTGCCCCCCTCAGATGCAGTGGTGGGCTCTGTGTCACTGGCCTCCGCTGCAGCTGTAGTGCTACTCTCGCCACCACTGGTGTCTGGCTCATGTTCCTCCGTGGTCTCTTGTGAATCTGCATGAGAGAGAGATACAGGGTTGTGTAAGTGTCATCATCTGGTCACACGAATTACAATCAATGCAGTACAGGAGAGGCCCAAATCTACATGGCAACCACCACACCCTGCAATCACTGTGCAGCAACACACAACATAGACCACAACAGTGCCTGTAACGCAGATTAACTGTCATGAATGAGCCATGTTGATGCCACACAGCACTACACCCTGCCCGTAGATGGAGTGCCCCCCAAGTTTCCCTGCCCTAGGGACATGATGTGGGTACAACACTTATTACCAATGACAGACCTTCAGGGAACAGGAGGGGACAACACACACACCTATTAGGTCATTACAGATCACAATGCCAAAAAGGCCGTAGCAAGTACCATGTGGTAACCTGGGGCACATTGTTGTCAGATGTGTGGGCCTCAATGATCATGGTGCATGCAAAGTAGGCATACATGAAGTCACACTCTGAAAGTTGACACTGCAGTTCACCCCATTATAGATTCCCCAACTATTCCAATGATGAATGACCATGTGGAGCCTAACCCATCTGGCAATGCGAAAGTACAGCAGCGAGTTTAAGCTCAGTAATGCCAGGGTGGGCCAATGCCTGATACAACCACACATCACAGCAGCCACTCACAATGCACAGCACATCACAGCAACACACGCACATCACATGGGTCACCGGTGCCACAGGCCCTGTACACATCCATCCACTCCCAGCAAAAGTCACCCTCCCCAGATGC
The DNA here is from genome assembly GCF_964261635.1 of Lissotriton helveticus. NCBI lineage: Eukaryota > Metazoa > Chordata > Amphibia > Caudata > Salamandridae > Lissotriton > Lissotriton helveticus. Next base: position 391,336,991 of record NC_136060.1, on the reverse strand, counting down.
TCACCACCCCTGCCTTGCTGCCGATGCTCCCTCAGAAGTGAATCCAGGTCTGGATGAGTCACTGCCAAGATGCGGCCCATCAGTTGAGTCATGCTGCGCCGTGCCAAACGCCCTGTTCGTAGTAGCACCCCAAGGTCATCTCTGCCACTTGCTTTGCCAGCCGACTGATGTCGTCTCACCTCTTGTGACAGTGGGTGCGACGTCTGTTGGAAACCCCCAGGGCTTGCACCTTTTCTGCAATGGCCCTCCACAGGGCCTTACGCTGGTGTACCTTGACCTGCAGGTATGAGAGAAAAGAAGGGTAAATGACCAGTTACACAATGTCAGATACCAACATCTATCAGTACAGTAGCAAGACACAGACTCAGGACTAATTGTAACATCCCTCCCTCCAAAACTGGGGGACCCCTCACAAGGACACTCTGCATGGCCCAAACATTTGTGATTGCATGCACACATTGGGGCGTATAGGCTCCATGATAATCTCACAAATGCAGGATGCCTCAACACAATATGCATCGACAGAAGTGTGTAAGTCTGAAATTATACAGGGCACAGATGGGGCATATCTACTCTTCAGTGTGAAGGAACAGGGGCAAGGAGCATGTAAGTCAGCTGATGTTTTTAGTTGTTTGGGTGGGCAGGCACTGAACCTACTCTCTGGGTCACACTGACTCAGACTACAGGTGCACACAGAAAGATTCACACATGCAAATACTGTCCTGGCACCTACATGGCTAACATCCGTTGGGTCTGTATGGCTGACAATGTAACACACACCACTCACACATACAAGTACAGGCATGGAAAAGAGTGGCATTGGGACACACACACTCCCTCGCCCTGGAGACAGCTTGTCTGTCAGTGTTTCACACAACCCCACACCCTCAGGCATATACTGCAGCTGCACAACTACACGTCTGACACCCCCCTGCCCTACAGCTACCTTCATGGTGACACTGGAACCACCAAACAGCCTTGGGTACTGTGCCAGCACCTCGTCTACAAGGACCTCCAGCTCCTCACTTGTGAACGGACTGGCACGGATCTTCTCTGTCCTTGCCATCCCTGTGGACATGGAACACCTGTGGTGGAAGTGAGTGATGAGGGGTCCCAGGCAGCAGGCTCTTCAGGCAGCAGCAGGAGAGGGTCCCAGGCAGCAGGCTCTTCAGGCAGCAGCAGGAGAAGGTCCCAGGCAGCAGCAGGAGAGGGTCCCAGGAAGCAGCAGGAGAGGGTCCCAGGCAGCAGGCTCTTCAGGCAGCAGCAGGAGAGGGTTCCAGGCAGCAGGCTCTTCAGGCAACAGCAGGAGAGGGTCTCATGCAGCAGCAGAAGAGGGTCCCAGGCAGCAGCAGGAGAGGGTCCCAGGCAGCAGGCTCTGTGAGCAGTGGAAATGTGAGGCTCACTCCCACAGATTTATAGCCCCCTTGGGTCATTTGTAAGCTGCAAAGCATCAACAATTGGTTGTCCAGGTCAGCCTCTTTCAAAAGTATCCAATGACCGCCTCCGCAGTGGCGGAGCACACCTTCCGCGATTTTCAAATCTGCATCATGCTACCCCATTGGCTGTAGGCAATGCTCCATGGCGGTGATGCACCGCGGGTGCCCGGGGTGCGCTACCGCGATGGTGCATCATTCAAAAGTATCCAATGACCGCCTCCGCGGAGGTGGAGCATGCCCACCGCCATGTACACATGTCCATATGCCAATGGCTACCGCACTTGTGAAGGGGGTGGTGCTGGTGTAACACCGCTGGGGCCAGGCGGTAGGTACCGCGATTCATGCGGCGGAGCATGCCCACCGCCATGTACACATGTCCATATGCCAATGGCTACCGCACTTGTGAAGGGGGTGGTGCTGGTGTCACACCACCGGGGCCAGGCGGTAGGTACCGCGATTCATGCGGCGGAGCATGCCCACCGCCATGTACACATGTCCATATGCCAATGGCTACCGCACTTGTGAAGGGGTGGTGCTGGTGTCACACCGCCGGGGCCAGGCGGTAGGTACCGCGATTCATGCGGCGGAGCATGCGCACCGCCATGTACACATGTCCATATGCCAATGGCTACCGCACTTGTGAAGGGGTGGTGCTGGTGTCACACCGCCGGGGCAGGCGGTAGGTACCGCGATTCATGTGGCGGAGCATGCCCACCGCCATGTACACATGTCCATATGCCAATGGCTACCGCACTTGTGAAGGGGGTGGTGCTGGTGTCACACCGCCGGGGCCAGGCGGTAGGTACCACCATTTTCGTAACCTTTAATGGCTATGTCAATCGTGAACACTGTATCAGTAGCCAGCAGCAACGCATACTATTACAACGCATAATGCTTTTGGGTGCTGGATAGTGAATAGTTTAATTTACTATTCCAACTCCAGTCCCCGTGGATAGTAGGGAAGGTGTTGGATAGTACATTAAACCTATTCCCTATCCTAGAGCGCCCCCCAGTGCTATGCGTTGTAATAGTTTGCGTTGTAAAAGTTGCGTTGTAATGGTAGTTCGTTGTAAAAGTTTTGTTGTAAAGGCTGTATACCCTCTTTCATATTTACAAAGACAGGAAAGGGTACTCTGTGTACTTATTCTTCTCCATGTAAATAAGACCTCATCATACACACCACTTTGCGTTGAAAAGGCATTCTATAGGTGTTGCTGCATGTGTTTGCACAGAACACTCATAGAACAAGACACATCTCCAGAGTTATCATAAATCATAAATCTGGACATGAGTGTGAATTCTGCACCATCCTCCAATTGGTGTAGCAAGGCACAACAAGGAGAATTGTTTTCATTTCTCCTAATTTTTTCTCTTTCAATATATGCTACAATGCACAGAATACATTGAAGGACAAAAATGCCTTCACTGATTGTTTTTGTGCAGGACGTTGTCTTCCTGCACAATCGTAATCAGCCCCTTAGTGTGTTATAAAATCACTATTATAAGTATATAGTTTCCAATACAGTCATTTCATTCAACAGTCAATGAGTCTTATGTATACTTATTTATATTCAACAACTGTCACATACATTGCCTTTTATATTTCTACTTTGTTAGACATATATCATTGAGAAATATATTTAGTCATCAACACACCCATACGAGAGTCACTCATCAAACAACTGTTTTCACATACAGTCTTAACCTCATATACCTACTTAATCAACTATTCACATCTTTCGACAGTCACACACCTCCCATCCAACTAAACACACATTCACTCTCTCATACAAATACTCACGTAACTAATTAAAAACGAATATAGAGTTTCACATAGCTAGTAACCAACTTATGCAGTAGTTTACACAGCAAGACACAGAGTGATACAAATATTCACACAGTTAAATCACTATCCCATATATTTAGTGAGACACTTTAAATTAGTTGCTTAGACAGTCAATCACAGTACTACTAAATCCTCCATCCAGACACTTATACATCCACCTAGTCTTCAATGCAGATTCCTATATATATAATACTTACTAAAATGACAAACCAAACCACATTTACTGGATGATGTCATCAGTGATGTCATCAGTAATGTCATTTGAGATGTCATCAGTGATGTCACTGACCATGTCATGAATGATGTAATATGTGACATCATCATCAGTGGATTGCGGGCGCGCGAGTTATAGTTAGTACAACTAACTATAACGGAGGAATTTCAATGGTTTTGTACGAGTGAAATGTCCAGCTAACTATAACGCCCCTAAAACCTATCTTTTTTCAGTGAATATATATATATATATATAGATATATATATATATCTATATATATATATATATATACAGATATATATATATATATATCTATATATATATATATAAATCGCAATCCCGCTGCCTTCCAGAGGATATCTCCACAAACAGATACGGACCACTCGGTAAGTGATTCAAAGGTTCTTTATTGCAAAGTAGCCATTACTCGTTTTGCCTCATTACAAGCCTTGATCACATGACAATGGGCCATATGTATCATACTTCCATTTAGCGAATTCCAAATAGCGAATTTTAAGGAATCGCTATTTGGAATTCGCAAAACGGTATGAATGTACAAAATCGCTTTTCAATAGCGATTCCTTAGCATTCCTAATTTGTGATTAGCAAATTGCTAATCGCAAATTACCCATTCATTTCCATGGGCCAGGAGGCCCATAGGAATGAAAGTGCAATTTGCGATTAGCAATTTGCTAATCGCAAATTAGGAATCTTTTCAAGGGTGCAGGGGTGTCTCAAGAACACCCTGCTGCACCCCTGAAAAAGACATTTGGGGGCATATGGCGCACATACATGCCCTAAGGGCATGTATGGGCGTCATATGGCACCTTTGTTTTTTTGTAAAAAAGCTTTTTGAAAAAAATTTGCAACTTACCACCAACTAGAAGTTGGTGGTAATTTGCGAATCCTTAATGGCAATTTTTGAATATTTTTTGTTTGATACATTGCATTTAAGGAATCGCAAAATTTGCGATTCCTTAAGTGCAATCGCAACATTTTTGCAATTCCTTATTTTGCATCAAACATGTTTGATACATACCATTTATCTAATTAGCATTCGCAAAGGCCGAAATTCGCAGAATTTCGGCCTTTGCGAATGCTAATTAGCTTGATACATATGGCCCTAAGTCCTGTAGTTGCAATCTTGTTTTTAAAGTGACAAGTGCAGGTGTGGCTTACCACGTGCAAAAACCAGCAATAGACATAAAAGACAAGTAAAAGCTTTGTAAAAACCTTGTATAAATACATAAATAACGAATAACATTCGCTCTGAAATAGGCTCCACTCATTTGGATTGGGATGTAATGAATTTAAAATAAATTTTAAAATTACATTCCTGTTGCCCAATCGTCAAAACCCACTCATAGTCTGTCAAAGCTGTTTTTTGGCTTTTTCAGACATTAACGCGATAAGTACACGTTATGATTGACGGTCATCAATACAAAATACATGTTGCTCGCTCTTATCATGTTGTTATATGTCTCAGGCCTGGGACACCTTGTATTTATTACATGTCTGTACATGTCCGTGTTGCTGAAGTTGAAGTGCTATAGTGCAAAGTGTTAAGGTGCAGAAGTGATTAAGTGCAAAGTGCAAATTGTGACTAATGTTTGTCATCATATTGAATTAAATGCAATTTCATCATAAAAACACTGAGTGTTCACAACATAATCTCAATTTGATTTCAAGTCTGAATACCACTTTGATTATTGGAACATATGGGTTTTTGTGCTTAACCCCATATATGTAATTTGTAATTGAATATGTAATGTAAATACAAATGCCAATCAATATAGTTGTCTCCAATATATACATATATACCACTGCACATGAATACATTATAAAAATATGTAAAATGTTAAATATTAAATATTGGATAAAAACCTTATGATAAATAAATAAGATACGATTTCACAGTTTTTCAGCCTAAATCATTTGTGTATTCTCTATGTACATTTTTACAAGCAAGTGTAAAGATCCCAGTTACATTCAAAACACCAGGCTGTTCAGAATCCATGTCTATAATGTACCATGTTTCTAACTTTCTTAGTCTACTTTCTCTATTGCCACCTCACCTACTGGGGGGGTAGGGAGGTTGCATATATGACATAATATCTGAGATCGAGAATATTTGATTTGTGATGTTCTTTGAAATGCCTGGCCACTGGGTATGTGTTGTCCTGGTTAGTTATCGCATGCATGTGTTGGGGCACTCTTTTGTGTACTTGTAACTTGTAACTTGGTGTATATATATATATAAGCACAGTGGGTCTGTTTCAAAACTTCACAAAGCCGTTCCCAGCAACAATAGCATTTGGCTTCCACTCGTCTCCAAGAAACAAAATGCAGCACGTCCAAGCCGGTATCCAAAGTCGTTTTTTTTTCACATATATTGCATCACACCAAGTGCATCCTAGCAACAAGAAGTGGACTATGCTTGTCGGCCTTATCCTTCCACAGGGCAATAGAGACGTGCATATAGAATGTCTATTTAAAGAAGCTCAACACTCCACATCACTCCCACGTTAAAAACTCATTTCATTTTATTAATGACACTTAGGGCCTTATGTACGACCAACAACATTGCACCTCGCAAATTGCGACTCTTTGTGAGTCACAATTTGCGAGACGCAATTTGCCATGTACAACAGTGTGTTGAACACTGTTTGCGATTCCCAATGGGGTCGCAAATTGCAAGGCTCATTAATATTAATGAGCCTCTTGCAATTTGCGAGCCCATTGGGAATGACAGGCCCTCCCAGGTATGGTGGTCTGCTGGACTCAGCAGGCCACCATGTCTGGGACAGCTTTTAAATAAAGCAGTTTTTTAAAAAAAATGCAGCCCGTTTTCCTTAAAGGAAAAAAGGATGCATTTTTTTAAAAATTAACGTTTTCGTTTCATTTTTTAAGGGCAGGTAGTGGTCCCTGGGACCACTGCCTGCCCTTAAAAAATATTTTTAGAGACAGTCACAAAGTGGAAGGGGTCCCCAATGGCGACTGCATTACCACCCTCTTGAAGAGGGTGGTGATTTGCGAGTGTTTTGCCACCGCAATTGTGGTTGCAAAACATTCATATATGGGTTAGAGAGTCACTATTTGGAAGAGAACGCCCCTTCCAAATAGCGAGTCTCTAAACACTTTTTTTACAACTCGCAGTTCATTTGTGACTTGCAAAAATGTGTTGGTACATGGCCCTACCAATTTTAGCATGCGCAAACAGGTCGCTAACCCGTTTGCGCAAGTTAAATTGGTTGTACATCTGGCCCATAATCTTTTTAATTTTTCATTTTTTACAGCTAAGTTACCTTCAATATTCCACTCAATGGACAATAGGTTAAGTTATTAAACATTTTGTTACCAAAATCACTTTAGTACATGTTTATGTTTAAATCTAGGGATGCAATCCTTATAAGAAATGTATTACAATATGGATTTTCGCATTCTCGATACTTAATTTTTAAATACATGCTTCATCCACATTTCCCATTCTCTGAAGACAATTTTTTTTAATATGCTTATCCTTTAACACCAATTTTTTCCCAAAGTGATGAGATGATAAAGACGAGAGAAGACGAGAAAAGTTGAGAAAAGAGAGGTGGTCAGTAAAGTACCTATGCACATCATACATGTTGTCTCCTTTGCTCTGTTTAAATCCTTTCCCTCTAATGTAAAACTGTATTATAGCCCATCCATCAATTTCAGTTTTCAAACAGTTCAAAAACTCATGTTTTTCATATTATTCTGATTTCGAGAAGTTCAAAACCACATATTTTTATCTTTCCTGTAATTTCTGCTGCTGCATAAGCCCCTTCAACACAAAGTCACTGACCTAGAGTGCTATATACTCATCTATGTCACTCAACGAAGTGCTATAAAGCACCCAATTTGTTATTTACCCTGAGACCTATTCATATTTAGACCTCTCAATAATCATTTATATAACTAATCTGGAGTCCTCTATGTTGGCATTTTATTTTGGAGAAGCAATAGCATGATGTCACTCGTTAAGGCAACCAGATTTCTTTTCAAATAGTATTAGTCTGTTGTTCTAATGGGTTTTTCAAAGAACTAAGACAGATCTAAAGTACATTGTGCTAGCTAAATGGAAAAAGTCTGGAACAGATCTAAAGTCCATTATGCTGATAAATTAATTGCTCAGAGATATCTTTACAAAGTGCTAAGATCTAAAGTGCATTGTGCTAGCTTGATATATAAAATCTAGAACAGATCTAAAGTGCCTTGTGCTGATACATTTACTGGCTTAGAGATCACTTTTCAAAGTGTTTAGATTGCCTTAATTGGCATAGCAGGCTCACTTATATGTTAGTCAGTTCCAGTTTCCATAAGTAAAACTTCATAAAGTGATAGATGCCTATTAAGGATATAGATACAAAAGAATCTAGATAAAATAGAGATAGAGATTGCCATTTTTTTCAAAGTATCTGACCAGAATGTGCATTGTCAGAACATATTACTTGTAACACCCATTTATCATCATTTCAGATTCTAAAGAAAAGAAAATATATATATATCAGATGTTCAATGTATTATACTAGCTTGTTTCAACATGCTAGCTCTATACAGGTTATTAAGTTGCTCCATTTAAAGTGGCAAATTAAAAATGCATAGAGCAGATTTTTCTACTAATCAATTAATGGTTTTTTAAGATACCAAAAATTGGTACTGAATGCATATTAAAAGTAGATTTGCCTCATTCCATCATAACCAACCTAATTATGCATCCTTAGAACATGTTTTTTATGTATAAAAATCTATTCATCAGAAGTTCCATGCTAATCATCCAAGCAGATCTCAATAAGTTCCGCACCCACTTATTTAAAAGATCAGTTGCATCATCATATACAGTTCTTATCAGCCAACACATCTAGAGGTGTGCATGGATTCCAGCATCTGTATTTAGCCCCCACGGGTTCTCAGTGCCCATTAATAAAATCCATCTTGATTCTGATCTATGTGAATTTGATTCTCTATCGTCTCCTCTTGGCTTCAATGACATTTATTCAATGCCATAGACCACAAATTTGTTAACGTCTTCATTGTGAATTACCAAAATAAGGGGCCGATTAGGATGGCGGACGGACTTTGTCCATCCGCCATCCTGTCGTGGGAAGGGACCGTCCGCCATAAGGGCGGGGGTCCCGTGCGTCGAATTAGGATGCACTCGCCACAGTGGCGGGTGCATCCTGCATTTTTAACATTGCGGCGGGCGGTGCTTTCAGCACCGCCCGCCGCAATGCTAAAAATGCATGTTGTGCATTTCAAAGCACAACATGACAGGCACCGCGCGGTGCCTGCCATGTTGTACTTTGAAACGCAGGGGGGTACCATAGGTACCCCCCTTATGCACCCCCCACCGCCTCTTCACTCTGGGGGCCTGCAACGGGCCCCCAAAGCAAAGACCGTATTCCTTTCCACGGCGCCGTGGAAAGGCATAGGACCGCAGGCATCGTAAAATGGTTGGCGGTGTCTTGCAGACTCCGCCACCATATGTACGCACTTTTTCTGTGGGTCCCAAAGGCGACCGGCGGAAAAGCGGCGGACGGTCATCCCGTCCGCCTCTGAACCCCCAGCCATCCTAATGTGGCCCGGGTCATTTCAGTGAGGATGGCGGACGGATTTCCCCCAGGGGCTACCGCCAGCCCGGCGGGGGCAATCCGTCCACCATCCTAATCGGCCCCTAAGTTTGGTGATAACATGTAAAATCCTTTTTTTTTAAATCGCCAGGATGTGTTGTAAAATCCAAAGCTTTCATTTGTTGATTGTGCTGCCTATATAAATCTTTCCGCACTCACATTCTAGTGCTTAAACCACATGGGTACTTTCACAATGTATGTGTTAATTCATCTTTTTGATCCTTCCATCAACCAATTTGACTGTTGTTCTGTTCACCCCCATTTCCAGACTTTGCATTTAACACATTTGTAAAAGCCTGTTTTTTTAGGGTAGCCAACGACATGTCTTTTCTTGATTAGGCATAAAGCTTTGAACCAAAAGATCTCCCAATTATGTCATTTTCCGATAGGTGATGCTAACATAGCTCTATACATAATCTTTTAAGTCCTCATCTTGTTCTAGAATTTTCCAGTTGTTCCTGATTAATGTTTTTACCTCATTTTCTGGCTTATTGAAATCCATGATAGATCTGATTTTACTTTCTTCTTTATGGTCTTTTTTCTTTTTTTAGAAGCAGAAGGTCATTTCTATTTTTTTTGTTTATCTCAAGTGATTGATCATCAAAATCCTTCTCTTCAGAGCAATTTCTTTTTACACTAAGAAATTGACCATACTGTAAGCTCCATTTTAAGTCTGACAGATGTGCACTGTTAGCAAAAAGGAGATTGTGCCCACTTGTTGGCCTTCTAAAGATTTCTGTCCATTATAGTAACACTCCCCCCTTTCTCTGAGGGTTTTATTACAATATTTGTATTCTCTTGTAGCTCCTTTAGAGCTGAGCAATCATTAATTGTCATATTCTCTTTGTGTTTCTAAGAGTGTCCTTCGGTTCCCTCTTTGCTCTTTTTCTCATTCCATCCAAGACCAATTTCTGAATGAGGTCCACCTTATTGCTTTATGGTAATTGAGGGCAAAATTTTAAATAGCTTTTTCTCACGTTATTCACAGAGAGGTCTGTGTCAATAATCAATTCTGCACATAGTTCTTGATCAGTTAGAGTCTTTAAGACACTTCCCCCTGTTGACAATTCTTCCTCCAAATCCAGGAGTGTTCTTAGATGTGGGAGGTCCTGCCTTGTCAAAACCAACGGTGTCTGTGAGTTTACACTTCCAATTTCTCGATGTCTTTTTAATGCAAATTATTTCCTGAGTTTCAGTTTACTGCAAAACCTGCAAAGATTGATTCTCCCCCTCGCTAAGCCCATTCCTATATTTGAGAAGAACAAGAGACCTCTTTTTAAAAGATCTTTATGTTTCAAGTCTAGTGGCATACTGGAGAGATTGATTATTAGCTCTTCCTCCCTTATAATTTTACTTTCCAATTATTTGCCAAATGTTTCCTTTTCACTCCTCTTCTGTCACGTTTACCTCTTCGGGCTTCTTCTTGGTCTTTTTGATCTGTTTGATTCATTCCTCCCCTGCCTCTCCCCCTCGTTGTCATTTGCAGGGCATGCAGTTCCCCGGAAAAATCCAAAGAAGGAGAAAAGAATACAAAGAAGGAGAAAAAAAACACCCAGCATGCATGGATACTAGTGAGCATTCCACTAGAGGCAATAAAGAGCAATTTTGAAAATGAATTGTTGGTTCGTGCTATTTGTGTAGATGCCACGAGAGGAGCCTGTGAACAAGGGCTTTGGCAGCCCAAAACGCGTAAGGCAGAAAAAATATTGTTGTTGGACTTGCAGGTTGCCTAAAAGAATGGAACGACATGCTGTCGAGTGCAGCTTCGACGAGGCCATTTTTGGTTTTATAAATATATATATATATATATATATATATATATATATATATATAAATCCACTCTCTCCACTCCACAGAAGGCATTTCTCCCCTCAGTCAGCAAAGATCACCAGAGACACAGCGGAAATAAAGGCAGGTAGTTTATTTACAAGAACCGTGGCAGACCGGTTTCGGCTGTGTGCCTTCCTCAATGCCTAGTTCGTCAGCAGTGTAAACTCCTACAAAGGGATTTCATTTAAGCTCCTCCTCACAGTGGTGGAGGGCTCACCTGCTTCGGATTGTCTCTGTGCGTTAGTGTTGGGGACTACTAGTCCCGAGGTGCAACGCGTTGACAGTCCTGATGCAGTAGTGGGATTTACACATTCTTTTTCTCACAACTTGTGGCTGCCAAAAGTTCCAACTCTCGACCACCGCCTCCGAGGAAACGCATCCTTAGGCACAGAGCAGGTAACGGCATCTCTCCGTACCTTCCATGCCTGATGTTGTTAGATGCACCTCTCTGCCTCGGGGGTTTCAGTGGCGGGCCGTGGCTTTCTCCGACTCCTCGGCTTCAGGCAAAAACAGTTGTTTCATTGTTGTCCACGGCCACTTTACGGGAGGGTCTCTGGCGCGCGTCAATGAATCCGCGCTAAATATAAATCCACTCTCTCCACTCCACAGAAGGCATTTCTCCCCTCAGTCAGCAAAGATCACCAGAGACACAGCGGAAATAAAGGCAGGTAGTTTATTTACAAGAACCGTGGCAGACCGGTTTCGGCTGTGTGCCTTCCTCAATGCCTAGTTCGTCAGCAGTGTAAACTCCTACAAAGGGATTTCATTTAAGCTCCTCCTCACAGTGGTGGAGGGCTCACCTGCTTCGTATATATACACACACATTAATATATATATATACATAAATATATATATATATATATATATACATACATATATACATATATATATACACATACATATATATATATAAACACACACACACACACATATATATTTGATTTTCTAAAAATAACATGGTAAAGTATACAATAAACGGGAGCTATAATACTATACATGGATGAAACAAACTATAAAATACAACATTATGTAACAAATTAAAAGATAATAAGATTATGGTACCACCTAAGTTATTAATTATCTAAATAATTTTCATATAATAATGAGAAAAGAGAGAGGGGGTGAAACGAGAAGTGAAAAGAAAAAGGAACAAAGGAGGAGTAAGGAGAGGAAGGGAGAAGAGTTATCGAGTGAGTATTAATATAATGAAGAGTATGGAGACAGAAAAGTAGTAAAAGGTAACAAAAGTAAATCAGACTTATTTTTTTGAAATACAGAGGAAGATGAAACAGTAGAAATTCTGTGTTCGTCACAAATAAGATTCCATCATCTTAGCATACATATTTTAGAATGATTTTTCCAACAAGTAAGAAATACTTTAAATGCAAGAGCAATAAAGGTCAAACAATTTCAACTTTAGCACTGTGTCATGAAACTCAACTGGCATGGAGCTAAGAAAAACATTTTGAATTGATAAGGGGATACAGAAATGAAAAATCTTGGAACGTTTAGCCCAAATGGACTTCCAAAATTTTAGGGCATTAGGGCAATGGTATATTAAATGAGATAATGTACCGTTGGTGGAAAGCCATGACCAGCAGAGAGGAGAGGAAGAGGGGTTCATTTTGTGTATAAATACGGGACCGCACTAGGACTCACCTTGGCTCCTGTGGGTCGTGCTTTTGCCCGGGATTGTTGTTGGGGGCAGACCTGCGAGCTACCATCGTCCCTGAAGCGCGGATGGGGTCCGGGTCCGTGACTCCTCCTGCTGCTGTTGTGCCGGCTGCGCGTGGGGTTGCCTTGGGCTCTGAAACCACATCTCCCAGGCTCCCCCGCGTGGCGCGCTCCTTTGCTGTCATCACCAAGCGCCCGAGGCGCTTAAACACACTCGGAGCCTCCCGCAGCGCGGGACCGCGCTAGGACTCACCTTGGCTCCTGTGGGTCCTGCTTTTGCCCGGGATTGTTGTTGGGGGCAGACCTGCGAGCTACCATCGTCCCTGGAGCGCGGAGGGGGTCCGGGTCCGTGACTCCTGCTGCTGTTGTGCCAGCAGCCCGTGGGGTTGCCTTGGGCTCTGAAACCACATCTCCCAGGCTCCCCCATGTGGCGCGCACCATCGCTGTCATCACCAAGCGCCGGAGGTACTTAAACACACTCGGCGCCTCCCACAGCGGGGGACGCGCGCGGGCGCTGCCCGGGCGCTGCACGGGCCAAGGGCAGGCCCGTCACAGCCAGGAGAAGCCAGGGCAGAGCTACCCCCCTGACATTTGCGACCTGCCCTCTACAGGATCGAGCTGTATCGGACTGGGACTATTCGCAAAGGTACTTTTAACCCTCTCCTTGATCTGAGCCATTATGGGCAAGCGAAAATCTATGGAGGGGCTGGGAGGGGCTACAGGAGCAAATCCTGTTCAGGGTTCTAGGAAAGCCAAGAAAGCAAAGAAGAGTAGCAAGAAAGCGTTTAATACCCATGTCATGGATAGGATCGATTCGCTTGTAGAAGAATGTGAAGGCATTTTGGTGGCAGATTCTGCCCTAGGTATTGATGTCTTGACCATCCAGCATAATAATGCGAATGAATTCGATAAGCGCGCCCAGCCAATAAGATTACGAATACCCGAAATGTTTTCCAAACCATCTCAGTCTAAGCCACTTAGTAGCAACACTGAATCATCTTCAAGTCGTCCTATCCCAGAGCTTGTAAACTCATTGCACTCTCAGACACCCCTGACACCCCCAGCACATGCTGGGGGTGTCCGGGGTGGGTCCGGGGGGGGCCCGTGCCCCCTGGAACCCTCTGTTTTAGTGTGCTCCAATCGTTTTCTACCACTGAGTATTGACCTGAGTATTGACCAAGATTCAGACACACTTGCCGATTCATCGATTGTACTACCCTCAGAGGTTCCGCCTCAATTCCAGATGGAGGGGATAATTGTACCTGGCGCTAGTGGCCCGTTGCTAATATCATTGATAAATTCCTTAACCACTGAGGTGAGAGACTTGAAAGCTCTAGTCTTAGATCTAACAGCAACTGTCAAGAAACTGACCCCACGACAGTTGCCACCCAATCACCCTGGTAGATAATACCATCCAGATCTGTCACGACCCGGCACTAAGCCCGCAAGCGCAACAGGTCAGTTTCAGCCCCGCAATACACATACTACTCCATCCTATCCACCTACAGGTCCTCTTACGACATCGCCTATGACCCAAAACAGAAGGCAAGCAAGTATTCCAACAGAACGCACCCGTAGTAAACCGACTGCCCCTATAGCAAAGCCTCCCCTACATACAACTATAGCACCTGCACAATACTTTCCAGGGCCTCCCATCCATCTCAAGAAGCAGACGGTGTATATGGTGAATGTCCCCAAATGTTCGAGCCACGAACAGGGAGACTCGCTTACTAATAAGGTCACCCACTGGATTAGACATGTAAGAGGGTGTTGATCGCTAATTAGAGAAGACATTCTAAAAGCTAGGAGGATCTCTGTTCGTAACCAGTAATTGTACACAATCGAACTTACACTGACCTCCCCTCCACTGGCCGAGGGCCTGTTGGCTCTTGAGTTTAGGACTTGTCCTCACAGTACATCGGACATTCAATTTAGAGCGGTAGCACCTGTTATAGGTACAAATATGACGATCAATACCCCAGGCTGTAATTTTCCAAAGGGGTCAGACCTAAATGAAATCGATTGACTACCAAATACTCTACAATCTCCCTCTAGGATTACCCCATCCCAGGTCCAGGCCTCCATAGACTTCGAACCCACTAATCTCCTGAGTACATATATCCAGGTGACAGCACCAAATTCAGAGCCATCATATAACCTTAGTAGATCTACTAATCCTGGAAATACACCCACAAGCTCCGACACAGATCTGGTAGTATGTAGCATAACGGAAACCAACCCTGCCCAGGTCACACTGGAAACCAAATCAAGAGGCTCTAGTGCTCAGATTCCAGGCTTTAACATTCTGTCCTAGAATATAGCTGGCCTTCAAAAGAACTTAGGGGCATATTACCAACGATTAGCGATATTTATCGCTAACAAGGCTTAGCAACTAATTTTTTTAAGCTTGCGTGCTAGCACCCTGTTGCTGATAGGGAGATAATTTTATCTCCGCTTTCTTGGCTTTTAAAGCCAAAAAAGCGGAGATAAATCCCTTGATAATAAGCCCCTTAGCTCTTCCTGAATGGAACAAGTTTGTTGAAACCCATGATATTTGTATCTTCCAGGAGACCTGGAGTCTGGTACCTCACCATAAAGTGGGTTTTGCCACTTATTACATCCCGGCAGTACCGGCAGAATCAGGAAAGGGGCGGCCTTCTGGTGGCCTACTGATCTGGGTTAACATCGCATTAGATTGTATATTCCAACAGATTGATTGCAAATGTCCTGACCTCCTAAGGATGACTCTAAAAGACAACATGAGTGGGAGGATATTAGAGATCTTTAACATCTATGTGCGGGGCAATAAGAGGTGGTGCGCAATCTCCCATTATTGCATGCCTGGAAGCTGAACTCTCCCGCTGCCCTCCAGACTCACACATTCTGGTAGACTTCAACTGCACATTTGAACCTCTCGCCGTTGATGACATGTTAGGACTAGATGAGGACGACGCAAAACAGGGAGTCCCCCCGCTGAATCTATCCCCTGTAAAAAAGTGGACTCAATTAGCGGTACAGTTGAACTCCCTATGTCTAGAATACGGGCTAAGGGCAACAAATGGGAGGTCACAGTCTGACTTGATGGGAGCCCATACGTATAACAGGTTAGGTCATTCCTCCAGGATCGATTATATTCTGCTCGAATGTAACTTTTGGAGTCATTTAAGAGACATGGCGGTATTGCCAACTACTGTCAGTGATCATAACCCGCTATGTCTCTCGCTTAAACCACCTTGGCTCTCAAAGCTTGCGAATTCAACCAAAATAGATCTAATGCAGACAAGGGAATTAATTCCCTCAAACTCGGGTAGGCACCTTAAATGGAACAAAGTTGCCCTTGATGAATTAAAATGATTGGGAATTAGAGCCACCTTAACAGGGGCCTTAACTGGGTTGCAAAACATCACTACCGAATTAGGTGCCTTACAGAAGATACCCTTAATATATGAGAACACCGTTACAGCTTTGGGTACCTTTTTCTACACAAATAGTAAGAAACCTAATTTGCGTAGTGACACCATTGGCACATGGTACACGGCATCTTGTAGGCTAAAAAAATCAGCACTTATAAAGGCCATTAAAAGTAAGTCCCCCATTGGTATCACGACAACAAGAAAGGAGTATAAGGCAGCAGTCTTCAAGGCAAAAAAAGATTGGGAGGAGGAGCATTGGCAGCCCTATCAGCTGCTAGCCCGGGGAAGAATGCCAACCTTTTCTGGGATCTCCTGCGGAAATAAACGCGCCCTGTTAGCGAGCTTGTCACTAATAACATCCCAAGTAAAACTTGGTTTGATCACTTCCAGAGCCTATATGGTGATGATGGCAAAGTTACTCTAGTCGGCCAGTTGACCCTCGGGCAGCTCCCGGGGACCTTATTAGTCACCCTTTCACAGATTTGGAGGTAGAAAATGCCATTCCGCGGATAGTCCCAGCAAAAGCAGCAGGACCCGATGGCCTGCCAGGGGACCTCCTCCGAGCAGATCCGGTCAATTGGGCTACATTTTTATCAATCTTAATTAACGCCATTGACAGTGGCTGCCCGATTCCGGAGTCCTGGAAGGGGGCCGAAGTAGTACCAATTTTTAAGAAAGGGTGCCAGGGACAATCCTGCAAATTACCGCCCAATAAGCTTGCTAGACTTGATCCAAAAGGTGGTGTCCTACTGGAGAGAATTCTAGCATGGGCGGACGAAAATGAAGTCCTCTCGGATTATCAGGCTGGTTTCAGGGCAGGTATGGGGACAATTGGGCAGGCTTTAAGGCTGCTCCTTCTGTATTGGAAGGTGGTTAGAATAGGCAAATGCAGTGTTTATCTTGCTTTTATCGATCTCAAGACTGCCTTTGACCTGCTCCCACCCGAACGCCTGTGGCAGGTCTTGGTAGAGCAGTGGGTTCCCAGGCATATCGGGAACATACTGATTCGCCAAAGTGAGTTGGGGGTCACAAGGGGAAAAAACATCTCGGATACCGGTGAACAGGGGAGTCCGCCAGGGATGTGTGCTAGCTCCCACCCTATTCTCCTTGTATGTGAATGGGGTGGTCGAATATTTACAGAAGATACCATCTGACGCACCATCCCTGGCGGGCGAATAAATTCCAACACTCCTGTTCGCCGACGATACCCTCCTCATCTCAAAAACCCCGAATGGCCTGCAGACCCTCTTGGACAGTTTCCAACGGTTTTGCACTACCAGAGGGTAGTCCATCAACACCCTGAAGACGCAGTTTTTACCTCTCAATCCATCTAGAACCTTCAGGAACCCTCCATTGCTAAACTCCGTCGAACTAGAAAGGGTCACCACTTTCGATTATTTGGGCATCTGTATCTCCGATTCTATGAACTGGTCACCACACATACAGAAAATGCTTCTGTCTCACAAAAGGGTGGTGGGGTCAATACTAAAAGATCATCGCTCTTCTATGAGCAGACCAATCGCCCCTGCCCTAATAATCTACAAAGCTAAGGCAGTTAGTTCGGCCCTTCATGGTGCCGAACTGTGGGGCTTTTCTAATATAGACCAAGTTGTAAAATCGGAGAACACATTTTTAGAAGATCTAATGATGCTCCCCGAGAGGATACCCTCAAAGCCCCTTCAATAAGATTTGGGTTGTCATTCCCTCAGGGATATAGCAAGACTTTGCCCACTCTTGCTCTGGGTACGCCTGTGGCGGACCCCAGAACTATCAAAATATGCAGCAGGGCTGAGGGAGATAATGGATATGGACGGGTGGCATAAGGTCCAATGGCTTAAAAGCGTAAAGAAACTTCTGTATGATTTGGACCTCAACGAGGAGTGGCAAAATAGAACTACCCCGCCCAAGGCTGAGGTTAAGAAGCTGTACTTGCAATGGGTTGCTAAAAACGACCAGCTCAACCCAAGAATAGGCAGGCTCACAGAAGAGTTCATGCAGCATAAGCTCCTTATTCGTTATGAGCCGTATTTGGACACCATACAAAAACCACACAATAGAGCCCTTTATTTTGAGTTTAGGACAGGCACACGTCCTATGAGAGAGATGACTGCTCAGTGGAAGCCTCCCCATCAAACCACAGCTCTCTGCCCAAGCTGCGAGGCTCCCATTGAGTCAATTGCTCATTTTATGTTTGTCTGTCCTGCATACAAAGTTCCCAGGGGGTGTTGGTCGAAACCAATATGCAAGGAGATGGACACTGGCAGCCATTTAGCTGCACTGCGTATCCTAAAATCAGACACCCGGGACCTCTACGTTTGTGAACTAGCTAAATACCTTAAATGGGCATGGAGTATTAGAGCGCAAAAAATAAAGTTTAACCCCTGAAGCATGAATTCTGAAGTTGGACGTAGTCACCAACAATGTTCCATTTCCTTGTACTATCGCGTAGTCGCAGAGATATTTTTTTAAAACTATTTATTGCATACTGTTTCTCGAATTGACTAATTTTAACGTTCTTTTTATACATCATGTTTTTATAATGTGTGCATTATGGTCTATTTTGTATATTTTTCTATATTGGATTGTACAGCTTTCAAGATATTCATGTATCGAAATAAAGCCTTATGAACTGAACTGAACTGTATAAATACAGGCGTCCAAACAGCTCTATTATATAGAAAAAATAAAGATTGAGTAATATTAGCAGCTCTGGAGGTGGAAGGATTTTTATGCCATAATTTGTCCCATTTTCAAGACTAAAGGGTGATGGAAAAGTCTAGTTCTAGTTTTGGTCTTTCAGAGATAGGAGTAGATAAAAGTTTGTATATAAAGGAATCTTTAGGATTAGAATCAGGAGAGCTGTTGTGTAAAGGAGTTAAGGGAATAAATGGAGTAATGTCAGCAGGAAAGTTTCTGGTTGAGAAAAATGATTGAAGTGCTTGTGATAATTGAGAATATTGAGATAAGCAAGAAGAGGATACGTTTTAACATTCTTGTATAGTATTAAAATGTATAATGGAGTTATGGGATACAAGTTGGTGGACATATAGAATATTCTTCTCTTTCCAATGTTTGAAGTAGAAGGATTTATGGCGAAACTTAATAAATTTATTGTACCAAATAGAAGAGGTGAGGAAAAGCTTGATAAAAGTTAGAGCCGTCTGTAAACAGTGAATGTAACAAGTTATGAAAGTATTTCAAAATGGTATGCTTAGATATGAAGGTGCAATTGGACATAAAACAAATGTCATAAAAAGAAAAGTCTTGTAATACCGAGCGTTCAAAATTAATCCAACTAGGTATCAGAGCATCATGGTATTGCCTGCTTGTCTGACTAAAAAAGCAGTGTGATATAGCTTATAATTAGGAAATCGTATAGTCCCTTCGTTTTTTGGTTTGTTTAATTTAGTTAAAATAATACGAGCAGGTTTATTATTCCAGAGAAATTTTGTACATATTGAATTGATTTCCTTCAAATAATAATTGAGGATTTTAAAGGGTAACATAGAAAGCAGGAATAAAATGAGCGGTACAATCATCATTTTAATGGTATCCCACCAGGATAATAGTAGGGGGGACAATGAGGAGAGTAAGTTTTTAATCTTAATTTTCAAAGCATAAGATAACGCAGAGGACGCAGAGGATCCAATTGGGGGACTGTACATCTGATGTGGGTACTTTGGAGTGCGGGGTCCTGCAGGGCTCCGCACTATCCCGATTACTGTTTAATCTCTACCTGCAACCATTGATTGATTCTTTGGTTAACATGGGCTGCAAAGTATTTAACTACGCCGACGATACCCAGCTGTTACTTAGCATTGACAATACAGTTGCGGCGCAGACCCATGCTCAGAATATCCTTAGACACACGGTCGGGTCGATGACTGTAAATCTGTTGAAAATAAATCCGGATAAAATGGAGGTTTTGGTAGTTTCAACTACTAACTCACCTTGGAGTGACCTATATTGGCCACAGGAGTTAGGTCCTACCCCGAAACCATGTGCAAATGTGAAAAGCCTGGGCATCAAGCTTGACCACGAACTGTCAATGGGTAGTCAGATTTCCTCTGTTGTAGTGAGCTGTACCAACTTAATTAGACAGCTGCGCAAGCTAGTTCCCATTCTTTCTTCGTCCATGCTCCGTTCGGTCGTTGTTGCAACCATTATCTCAAGACTGGACTATGGGAACGCCCTCTATTTAGGTCTTCCCAAAACCCTGACCAATAGATTGCAGGTCGTTATGAACGACGCAGCACGATTAATCTTTAGGCTCCCTAGGAGAACCCATGCTTCCCCTCTATTGCACAGCCTACATTGGCTCCCTATAAAAGAGAGGGTAGAGTTTAAAAGCCTATGTACGGCTCATAAGGCAATTTATGGGCAAGCACCTGCTTATATCAAAGATCGCCTGGAGGTGTATGACCCCAAGCGAACACTTAGGTCCTCCGATACTCAGTTACTGGCCTGTCCCTGTTACAAGCTGGTAACCAAGGGAGGGAGATCCTTCTCAGTCCAGGTCCCTCAGTTATGGAATAAGCTACCAGAAGCCCTACGTAGAGAAGGAAATCTCTTGCGTTTTAGGAAGTCGCTGAAAACATTGTTGTTTAGAAAAGTTTTGGGTGCGATGTAAAATCTTACCTTTGTAGTGGCCTGTATCACGCATTAAGTCATTGCTGGAGTTTCCATCTGTCTGAGCGTCTAGAGACCTGCCGGTGATTTGGCGCTATATATACTCAAGGTAACAATAACAATAACAATAAGAGTTTGAGGAATGGTAGGGGAAAACCATATGCCAAGGTATTTCATTTTAGATGGACAGCATTTAAAGTTGGGGTCAGAGAACATGAATTGGTAGCATATTGAATTTAAGAGTAAAATTTCTGTTTTAGAATTTTTTTATTTATAGTCAGATATTTTAGAGTATAAATCAATTTTTTGCAAGAAGGGGGGTAAGGAAGTTAAGGGTTTCGAAAGGTAAATCAGGACATCATCTGCATAAGCAGATAATTTAATTTCATGGGAATTATGCTGGAAACCAGTTATTGAAGGATTATGGCGAGTGCGTTCAAGAAAGGGTTCAAGACATACAAGAAATAAAAGAGGAGAGAGGGGACAACCTTGCAGTGTACCTCTGTGTAATTTAAAATAAGGGGATAATAGACCATTAACAGATATACATGCATGAGGATCAGAATACAAACATTTGATGAGCAAAATAAATTTGGGGCAGAAACCGAATCACTGAAGAGTTTTGAACATGAATTGCCAATTTATGTGATCAAAAACTTTTTCAGCATCATGGGATAATGCAGCTAGAGGTTCAGGGTAACCTTTCCCTAGGGTGAGAATATTAGAGAATATTCTACCATTATCTGAGGAGAGCCTTCTTGTACTCTATTTTCAAACCAAACATAAAATAAGACATATTTTTCAGACTACTAGGTTGTCCCTTGTGTTTCATGTTAAGATATCTTTTTGCTTGATGTAGTCTAATGACACTTTGGTGTTTGTTCCGTAAGGACCAACTCCTTGATTAATCTTTAAATAACAAAAGATTGTTGTAAATCAAATCCCTTGTAGGCTCCTTTTACCATTTATATTACTGCCCAAGCCTCCAGGGGTATATTGGGTTTCCCAAACTATTTATTGGGATTATAACATGTAGCAAATTGTAAAGTTGGAACTAATGGTGGAGCTCACAGGTTTGTACAAAGGCAGGAGACAAGATGTGAAGTGACTAACCTCACAAAGTATGAATACCAATTCACATCCTCTTAGGCTCGAATCACTTGTGAGAGACCCAGTGATAGACTGACACAATAGAAACCAGAAGAGTAGCAATATACTAATAAAATGGTGTTTCCATCCATGAGGGATTAGTTCAACTCAAGCAACATGTTAAGCAAAAGAAGGATAGGGGTGATAACATTGCCTATTCCTTCGCACTAATCGCTTCTAACATCCAAGAAGGAGCTTACTAAAGCCCGCTACCATAAACGTGTGCTGCCATACAGAAGGAGGTGTATTCAGTATGGGAGATGCGGGACAAGATCTTTACGTGGCCGAAAACTCCTTTGTAAGCTCCGTGAGGCAATGAAGCTCAACTATCAGCCGCTATCCTGTCAAGCACTTAAGCCACACCCCCGCAGAAACATCCTTTTGAAAGCTGCTCATGTTGCCAGATACTGTGAGCTTCAAGCACTGAAACAATCAAGCTTGCAGGAGGGTCTTCACCATCAAACTGCTCACTAAGGGCCAGATGTAGGAGGCCAAATACCGGTCGGTAACAGCCGATTTCGGCTGTTACCGACCGGTATTTGGAGTTGCAGATGTAGGGGGCCTTAAATTTACCGATTCAGTATATTTACAGATTCGGTAAATTTACCGATTCTGTAAATTACCGAATCGGTAAATTTACCGAATTGCAAATTTGTGATGTAGGTGGCACTGAAAACAGTGCCACCGGCCCTTAAGAATTTGTTATTTACCATGACATACTATGTCATGGTAAATAACGAATTCCTCTGTACCTGTGCATGTACACCTGTGCCATGTGGCCCACATACATGCCCTTAGGGCATGCCCTTAGGGCATGTATGTGTGCCACATGGCACACAAGCCAGAATCAGGGGTGCAACAGGGTGTCAAAGTGACACCCTGTCCCCCTTGCAAATTTGGTAATTTTACCTAATCGGTATTTACCGATTCGATAATTGACATTGATTCCTATGGGCCTCAAGGCCCATAGAAATGAATGGCAATTACCGAATCGGGAAATACCAATTCGGTAATTACAGAATCATATAGATTCGGTAAAAATTACCGATTTTTTTTCCTACATCTGATTTACCGAATCTAGAATACCGAATCCGTAAAATTCGGTATTCTAGAGTCGGTAAATCAGATTTACCTACATCGGGCCCTAAGCCACTTAGGCTCACTAAGGAAATGGAAAAGACATGGAAAGCTTTTGAAAAGCAGGCGACGGAAGGAAGCACCACGTGCGGCTGGTAATGTAGACAATTGGCTCTGCAGGGAGCGAAGCATCAGTGTACATCTTTAGGAGAAGCAATGCACACGGCTGCAATGTGATACATGCAGAAGATATGTGCAGCCTGTGCCTGCCTTTTGATGCTTTTCTGTCCCCTGCAACTATGGATTACCATTCCTTTAATATAACATTGCTTACGAACAGCTCCAATCAGGAAGCCGTTCTACCTTCAGGTGACTCGCATCTTTTTTCTTCAACGACACGGACGCCGCGCATACAAAACTGCGGCCGCTCGCGTCAGGGAGATGAAGTCGCGGTGGAGTCAGACTAATTGTGATATGTAGACTCACCCACTACCGCAAACATGTGCAGCCATACAGCAGGAGGTTTATTCAGCGCTGAAGATGCAGAAGGAGGTCTTTAAGCGGCCGAAATATCCTTCATGAGTTCTGTGAGGCGACTGAGCTCAACTATCAGCCACCATCTTGTCAAGCGCGTAAGCCATGCCCCCATATATATAATTTTTGATCCTGTGAATAGATGTGCATTTTAAAAAATTGACAGGCGGACTTTAAACAGTTAGCATTTTTGTATTTAGCTTCCATTTGGGATTGCCAAATCAGTCACAGATCCAGGAATTAAAATGATAATGGGAGCCTTCTCTTTAGTCGACCCTTTTGGATCCACAGTTCTAAAGTCGAAATGTTGGGTCTGAGAGATCTGCTTGGTTGCTGCAAGAGAAAAATGTATCTCTCTCTTCCAAAACATTCTCTCTCTCTCTCTCTCTCTCTCTCTCTCTCTCTCTCTCTCCCAAAGGTCGTGCGCAATGTGATTGACCACCCACAGTGGTTGTGGTGCAAGGGCTGGTTGCGAGGCAGGCCCTTTGGTCACCTAGTTACTGTGCTATGCACAGCAGGGGCTGGAGAATAAGTATATCATTAAAGAAAACACTGAAAATACATAGTTAACAAACTGAGCTATAATTCTGCCTGAAACACACAACACCACTGAAGCATCCCATAACTCCCACTGCCAATCATACTCCCAACACCAGTTTGCCAAGGCATGATAACAACAAAAATGAAACTATCAAGAAAGCAACATGGTGGGCTGCATGTGTTATGGCATGTGTTATGTACATTGGTAACCATAAATGGCCATTTTCGGTGGTTTTTACACACTATTTTGAATAAAGGTTTTGCTAGTATGATAACATATGTTAGTGCAAAATTATTTTATTCCATCCCGTATATGCCCCACCAAGAAGGAGAACAAATGAGACTCCTGGGGATTCCGCACAGTTGCAAATTCCTAAAGGTATGCAGTTTGACAAACTTTAAATAATGGTAACAAATTCGAAGATATTGCAAAGAAAAGACATGAGTTACGATGAAAATACAACATAAAGGCATACAGCAGGAACAAGCAAGCAAATAAAAACCACTGTCGTAGCTTGCCTACCCTGCTTAAATAGGGTTATCCAACTCTTCCTAAACATCTTGGGGCATATTATCAAGAACAGGCGATAAAATTATCGCCGCTTTATCGGCAGGAAACTGCCGCTAAAGCAGCGATAATGGGCTTGATAATATGCCCTTGTGAATTCCCATTGCAGCCCAGGTTAACACCAGAACCTGGGCGGCTATGGGAATTCACAAGGGCATGTTATCAAGCCCATTATCGCCGCTTTAGCGGCAGTTTCCTGCCGATAAAGCGGCGATAATTTTATCGCCTGTTCTTGATAATATGCCCCCCTGTTTGTTATTATGTTTCTCCTTTGGCTAACAGGAGCTTTATCTACATTAGAAGTTCTCCGGTTCATAACAAGAGTTTCAGTTTGGCAATGGCGGTGACCTAATTATTTTGACAGAGAAGGCTCAACTGTAAGACAGGAATATTTTCCTATTTCCCTAATGTCCTTTTCACTTGAGGCTGGCACCGTGGATCCTGATGGTCATGTTATTTTTGATGAACTCAAAACTTCTCTGTAATACTTCAGCAATTAATTAATTAATATATGTGTAGTGAAACAAGCCATGTGCTAGTCCCCTTTCAAAATATTCCACAATGCTGAAAAAATTACAGAAGCTTATGGTGCTATTCTTTATTTTTTGGCTAATTTGTTTGATCTCCAAGCTTTTGACTGCTTTCGCTGATGCTCCAATTTTTCTTATTTATTATAACTTGGTTTTTCACAATATCATTTGGAGTATTCGCAAACATGGTCAAATATTGTCCTGTTCCTAGAAAGATATGACGATTTACGTATGCTACTTTTTAGTACTAAACCACCAAGTTTTAGGTTTTGCCACATTCTAGGTGGTTTGTGACGAGCACAAAGAAAGAAATCATAAAATTAAAGGGGCTTTTGGTCATCCCCCTTTATTCATTGCTGTCTTTGCGTATGCTTCTTTCAGCCCTTACTTGAATAGAGAGTCATTCACTGTTCAGTCCAACCCAGAGAGAGAACTATTTATTTCTCTTCATTATACTATTACCGCGAAGGTGCGCTAGTCAACTACGGAGAGACTGTTTGCATTGAAATGCACGTGGTGCATGGAGCACAGGAGTTTTAGAAGCCCGCAGGGACTGCAGGGATATTAGCTGCTATGTAGAAGCCATCTTGGGAAAAAAAGATTTCCCCACTAAAAGTAATTCATGATGCATGCCAAATAAATGCTTGCAATCTAAATAGGTACATACATACCTTTTAATATTTGTTATTTTCTTAGATAATCTTTTTTGGGCTGCTACATAGAGAGCTACGTGAAAAATATAAAACATGATTTAATTGAAAAACACACTTGACAAAATATCTTGATGCATTTCCATACACATTTAGGGCCTCATTACAACGAGGCTTGGAAATCCTCCAAACGCCGGTCGGAGGCTTTCTGAATCACATCGTGCATTTTATTTTCGACACCATAGTGTTACATGTTGCATCTGAACAATCTGCGTAGTGTCATGGAACACCAGAGACCACCACATGTCCAACAGCGAAAGTACAAATGGAACAACTAGTTAATAATAAAAGAAATGATGCTCTTGTTCTTAATTGACTTTCGGGCACATGCATCATTGTCAATTGCATTCGCAAACGGTGCGAATCGCAATTTTCGGCCGTTTGCGATTGCAATTGACAAAATTGGGATGCATCGTGTTTTTCGCAATTTTAGAAATCGCAATCATGTTGCGATTTCTAAAATTGCAATTGCATTTAAGAAATCGCAATTTGAGATTTCTTAAATGCATTGCATGAATATTTCAAATTTGCGAATTCGCAAATAGGGAGAGGTAAATTACCATGAAGTTGACCTTCATGGTAATTTGCAAACATTTTTAAAAGTGCACAAAAGTGCATTTTTGAAAGTTTCATTTTACACACATACATGCCCTTGGGGCATGTGTGTGTGGAAAATGCACTTAAAGTTATATTTCAAGAGTGCAGGGGTGGGGCCTTTGAACCCTCCCCCGCACCCTTGAAATTGCATTCTCAATTTGCGATTCGCAAATTGCTAATCGCAAATTGAGAGTGACTTCCCATTCATTCCCATAGGAATCAATGGGAAGGGATTCCTTAATTGCGATTCGCAAATTGTGAATCGCAATTAAGGAATTTTAAGAAATCGCAAAAAAAATTGCGATTTCTTAATGCATAGCCTTTTGCGATTTCTTAATTGCGATTCCTTAATTTTCGCAATTAAGAAATCGCAAACGGCAACAATGATGCATGTGGCCGTAAATCAATAACCATACCATGGACACAGATCAGAATCTGCAGGATAACACATTTGAGAAGGCATTATATAGGGACAACACTATGTCTTAGTGTGCAAGATTTCATTTTGCTGTGTCTCCTCCTTTTCACTTTCCTGCACTTCATGCCACATAAAGCCCACACAAGATCTCAACTGAATACACACCCATCAATTCTTTCACACGCCTAACACTAACACATACAGACCAACACTAGACAAGAAGAATTCCACCAACAATTTCACTGAGTACTTTCTTGATCTCTAGCACATGTACTGCTTCATAAAATTTTGACAAGTTCTTTTCACCAACACTGGATTCCTTCCCCTTACCAACTCTCTAACTCTCAACCTACATTTTCGTGTATAGATCACCTCTTGTTCCAGTCTTCCCCAGCTCACCATGTCTGAGCGTAACCTCGCATCCTTCCAATACTGACTGGCGCTTCTCTCTTTTGCAAATCTCTTCACTGCCCAAAATAGGTACAAGTCTGATTACACTCTCTTTAGACACATAACCTCCAAAGGAGACTTGTGTGTACAAGCATGAAAAATGGGAGGATGTAACCACGTCAGGTCCCATGAAAGACTTCCAGACATTCATGCTGTCCGGATGTGCCATCCAGAAACATTCTACCAATACCTGGTTGCAACGCTCAATCTTACTGTTGCTCTGAGGGCAAGACTAGAGCGTAGTTGTAGGAAATTAGGGTACTGGTAGAGGGGGTGAAACACTGCTCAAGCAGCAATCACAATACTTGTTAGGGTCAAAAACAAGCAAACCCATTATTTACTTGAACGTAACTCTGGTAGCTTGCCACAAAAGCAGTCATGCTTAACTTAGAAGCAATATGCCTGGAGACTCTCATGGGTGATTTGCAGCGTTCCTCGGATCCATGACTGATTGATTGATTGATATGTAAAGTATTTGTTTAGCATAGTAAAAAAGTGAAAATACTACACAATAAAAATCCTAAACCAATTTAGAAAAATAGATTAAAATGTAATACATTATTTGACACCAAAACCACAATACTCTTATTAGTAGAACAAGATAAATTCGAATGATTTAGGTAAAAATAGTGCCTAGAAACACAAAGCGCCATCTGTGGTTATCTGGTGGTGCCAGAACGGGAAAAAGTCATAGTTTCAGGCTGGCTGCGATGAACCACAGGCCGGATACATCCCATTGAACAAAGTACCTTAAATCTTAGTTGCGGATCGCTGCAAAGTCCTTCGTCAAGGATGCAGCAGCAGTTCCGATGAATCCGTTGATGAGGCTTGTAATGCGATGCCCTTCATCATCGTCGAGGATGCCATTGATGGAGGCATGCAATGCAAAGTTTAGTGTCTTGGATACAATGTACAGCAGCAGCTCTGAGAAGCTGTGAGCTGTGATGCGAGGCCCTGCATTTGGGATGTGTTGCACAACGGTAGTTCAGAAGTGGGGTTGCAAGGAGATGTGTTGCGCTGCATCGCTTTTGACCACAAGACCAGCGCTGGGCTGGCACAGCACATTCAGGCCCACTTCCAAGGGTCCAGGCCTGGGGAGGCACCACTTGGGGGGGGGGCAAGACTCTCAGCAGATGGAGTTCAAGTATTGCTGGGTGCAAGGTGGTTGGAGATTCTTCTGTCCCTGAGGCTCTGATGAGGAGGCCAACCAACTAGACTTTGGTGTCACTCTGGTGATCCTAGGTTGAAGATGCAGGTCCAGCCCTTCTCACTCAGGCAGCAGGGCAAAAGAGTAGCAGGGCAGTTGCGTAGCAGTCCTTCTTGCTGCAGAACCTCACAGCAGTCATTGTGAGTTTGCCACAGGTCCAGAGGTGGTCTGAGGGTACAATATTTATACTTGGTGCAAACTTTGAAGTAGGAGTAGTCTCTAAATAGATCCACCCCCAGAGATGTTTGGAATGTCCTGCCTACCCAAGGGTGACTTCTATGTATTAAAAAAAGGAAGGTGTAGGCCTGACAAAAGATTTTATGCCTGGTCGAATTGGCAGTTAAAAACTGCACACACAGACAGCAATGACAGGCCTGAAATATGTTTAAAGGGCTACTTAAGTGTGTCCTTACCTGGCATTTATACTCATTTCTAACCCTTGTTCTGGTAGCACTAACGCCTAAATGTCCACTGCGTACAGCTGCCACAATCCACTTGCAAAAGCGAATGAGAGGCACCAGTTTGTATCCACACACCAACTTGTTTTTGATTGTCAGTTCATCTGCCACCTTCCAGTGGAGCTGCATTTTCACCCACAAATGATTTTCCTTAGGTGACCCACACATCACTCAATACTGAATGTTTGTCCATCTTACGCTTCCACCTGCTCTCCTCACAGATAACCATGTTGCCCACACGTGACACAATGCACACTTCAATCTCATATTCCAATTTGTGCACAACCTCTTCATTAACTGGTAGCTGTGATAGACAATCAGCCATGTAGGTCTTTCCTCCAGGAATGTATTGCACCTTGAAGGTCAACTTCAGCAACTTTGCTGACAGTCTCACTAGTATAGCTGTAGCTTTCTTTATTTTTGCTCCAATTAACAACTCCACAAGGGGACAATGATCCATTAACAGTGCTGTCAGCCTTCCCCACAGATCATTTTTCTATGTTCCACTCGCACGTTAGCAACTTTTTCAATGAGTGAATACTTGCGTTGCATGTAGCTCAATGTTCTGAATGCAAAACAGTTGCCTCACATTTCCCCTCAACCTGTGTGAACAACACCCTCAAACCACAGGGGCCTGTATCCACTATCAGACAAACCTGATGTCCCACCACATATGATTGCAATGCGGGTGTGCATGCAATTCTCTTTTTGTCCTTTTGACATCCATTATTCTTCGGACCAGATAAATATGGCCCTCCCCATCGATAAAGCCCCGAAAACCTCTATTAGGTTAGCAGAGGTCTCAGGAAATGTTGCTTAAAATTTGCACAACATTAGAAATTATACCAACTGCTCACTCTTGGTCAGGACCAAGATTTCGACAATATTCTGAATCAAATTAGGCTTGGGTTTAATGACATGCATAGATATCACATGTTCTAGATGTTAAATTTCACTTGTGTTTAAGATACACTTGTCTTTCTTTAGGGTGATCTCTTTATTTTCCAATACAGTTGGCATCGGCAATTGCTTTCTCATGTTCAGACTCAGTTGTAGAAAAAAAAGGATCTGAACCTGGCAGACATAGGCAGAAGGGTTGTCCTGGAAAAAACCGTTTTTTAAAAAAAGGCTGCTGCAGCAGAAGCTAACCCAAACCGCATCGGAAAAACTGACACACTCCCTCAAGAGTGATAAATGCTGTTAAATGTGTGGACTCTGGACCAACTCAACTCAGTGGTAGGCAGCATAGAGGTCTAATTTAATGAACTGTCTAGCCTGATCCTCCCTGCTGATAACATCTTCTAAACTGGACAGCTGAATGTTCTTTACCAAAATGTTCTTAATTCCACGCATAACCGCAATTTATCTTGCACTCAAGAACAATCTGAGATAACTATAACGTGCCATTAACTGATTCAATTATCCCTTGAACACATGTCCTTCAGCATTATTGCCAAATCATTCCTCACACTGTTGCGTAAATTATGCAATTTGTGCTTGGCTGGAACCTTGCCTTGCTTGACCTTTTATGTTGTGGATGAACCACTTGACATACCCTAAGTTGTCTTGGAAGACTTTACTGAATCTCTTTGTCCATCTTTCTTTATTGGTGAAACTTACTGTGAAATCACAACCTTGTTTCCTTCAATAAAAATCGAGTTAGGAAACCTCGTTTTACGGGTAATATTAAACACTGTCTGGTACCACCAACCAAGAACGTTGATCCCCTTTTTGGCAACATGCACTTTGCCGTTGTAGCTCCTGTCAAACATTTCTGTTTTCATCCAAAAATGCCCTACTTGGTCTATCTTATTGCCCTCAAATGACACTGTAGTTATGTGTGATATCTGGAGGTAAAAGTAACTTGTCTAACCAAAATTGCTTGTATTTTTCCATTGCCACCTCAGTAATGTGGCCACCTGATTATTTATCATATCCCTTCCCTTCTGCATTTGGTGCTTAACCCTCATCAGTATTCCAGCGCAATACATTTTTCTTAATGTCAGTGTGTGCCCTATATTAAAAAAAACCTTGAAACAGTAACTCTAGCATCAAACAAGTTACTTATCTTCGGTAACGCCTTATCTGGTAGAGACTTTATCAAGCTGCAGATTTCTTACCTTTGAATTTCTCAAGATGTCAGACTGGATCCAGAAGATTTTACATGAACAAGTACCTCTGCCCCGGAAGTTGGCATCAGTCGGCTTCACGCAGCATCATCATCCACGCTGGAAGTGATGTACGCATCATTTATATAGGTGCCACCTCAGCACGCAGACCTCAGTTACTTTTCATGACTTTCCATGCGAGAAGAGTGCAGAGCACTGACATCGGTGTGTCCAAACTAGGGCCCTAAAAGGGATCAGCTCTGACCCTAGAGATATGTCTGCAAAGCAGTGAGGATAATTGGGTCGGTAAGGACTCTGAGGCTAGATATAGTCTCTACCAGAAAAAGCGTTACCAAAGGTAAGTAACTTTCTTTCCCGGCTGGACTACGCTAATGCTCTCTATGTGGGGATTCCTGGCTACCTTCTGAAAAAGCCGCAGGTGGTCCAGAATGCGGTGGCCAGACTTCTTCTTGACTTGCCTTTCAGTAAGTAGTGTGAGCCACCATCTGTGCTCACTACCCACTTACTGCCCATGAAGGCAAGGGTGAAGTTTAAATCACTAATCATTGCCCATTGTGCACTTTACTGCCAAGGACCTATCTACCTGCAAAAACGTTTTTCCTTCTATGCCCCTGTGAGACAATTGCGATCCTCGCCTCAGCTTCTGGCTGTGGTTCCTCGCTTTAAATGCCAGAGGTTAGGTGGTAGTCCGCTTGCTCGTAAAGCAGCCGTAGCCTGGAACGACCTTCCTCTTGGTCTGTGGAACATTAAAGAGCCACTGATTTTTAGAAAACACCTGAAAACGCATCTCTTTGCCTAGGTCTCTACTCTCTCAACCCTCGCTGGTTCACGCCGGGACACTCATGAGTATCTGTGCGCATTATAAAAAATTAATAACATAACATAACTTGTTCATTTGATAGAGACTTCTAGCTGCAGATTCCTTACTTGAATCAGAATACCCTTTTTGACAAGTAGACGGTTTTGTAAGCCAAAATGAGTATCTCTTCCTTAACACCAAGAACCCCCGCACACCAGTTCTATACACACTACCCAAAATCCACAAGAGCCTTGAATCATCCCCAGGTAGACCAATACTATCGGGCAGTGGCTCCATCCTGGAACTTGTTTGCTCCAAATTTTGATGTTATGTTTTTTGATGACTAGGGGCCGATGTAGGAAGGCCTTTACCGGTCGGTATCGGCCGATTTCGGCCGTTACCGACCGGTATTTGGATTTTGAAATGTAGGGGGCCTTAGATTTACAGAATCTGTAAATTTACTGATTCGGTAAATTTACAGAGTCGGTAAAATACCGAATCGGTAAATTTACCGATTCTGTAAATCAATATGTAGGTGGCACTGTAATCAGTGTGACAGGCCCTTACCGAATCGTTATTTACCATGGAATACTATTCCATGGTAAATAACGAATTCCTGTGTACATGCACATCTGTGCATGTACACCTGTGCCATGTGGCACACAGACATGCCCTAAGGGCATGTCTGTGTGCCACATGGCACACAAGCCCGAAACAGGGGTGCAACAGGGTGTCAAAGTGACACCCTGTCCCCCTTGGCAATTCGGTATTTTTACCGAATCGGTAATTACCGATTCGGTATTTGCCATTGAATCCTATGGGCCTTGAAGCCCATAGGAATCAATGACAAATACCGATTCTGTAATTACAGAATCGGTAAATACCGATTCCTACCGATTCGGTAATAATTACCGAATATTTACCTACATCTCATTTACAGATTCATGAATACCGAATCGGTAAAATTCGGTATTTATGAATCGGTAAATGAGATTTACCTACATCTAGGCCCTAGAGACTAAATAAATCTTAAACAACTTCAATCCTTTCCTGTCCAAAATATGCCAAGGGAAAAGATGCATAGACAACATTTTCCTTATTTGGTCAGGTAATGAGGTGGCCCTTACACAGTTTGTTGAATGGCTGAATAACTAACAACCAGACCTAAGATGCACTCATTATTACAGTAACACAAAAATTGGTTATTTAGCTGTCATAGTAAAAATATAAGAGAATCAACTATACAACACCTTGTTCCAAAAACCTACTGAAAGGAATACATTACTCCAAGAGGCATGTTTGTAAACATCCCTTCACCTTGTGACAGGCACCATGCAATGTCTGCCACACAGTGCAGGGATGTTTAGGGAGGCACCATGGGTGGCCCCCAGAACCCAAAGTTGAGGGCCAGAAGGAAAGTGGGGCCTGCTCCCAAAGTCATTTCCGCCTGCCTTTTCTAGGCATGCGGACCACCATGAAATGGCAGGCAGAAAGATACATTATAATCCCTACGGCGGTGCCTGAGCACGCAACGCCCCTATTGTAGGGATTACTGTCCCTCAGACAGTCCAACAGGCGCCTTGAGCCCGTCGGATGCAAAGCGGATAGTCCTCCTGCCAGATGCCTCCGCCCGACACATATTAATGCGGCAGGGGGTCCTGCAGGGGCCGATGGCGGTGGAACCGCCACCGATGGCCTGACGGTGGGGGTAAGACCTCCATCGTAATCAGGCCCAGAGTACCCATCAATAAAATCACCTGCGTTACCATCTTTTGCGCTAACAGCAATAAATTGACCAAAAGTATCAAAGGCATTGGATTATTTTATCCATTACTAATCTGTCCATAGAGCTACCATTTTTCTCATTTAAGCGCGGACTGAATATCAGAGACCATCTTGTTAGGGTACACAAACCCAAACACAGTGGCAGTACCATCCAATTTTTGCTGAATCTCCCTCCCTTGCTAACAGGCACAAGTGTGGAAATAAGTGCAAAGAGGCACATTTTCTCTCTCAGGAGAACGGGAGGACCACATGAGCCTCTTCACATTCTAACTCACATGATCACATGGTCGTGAGAGCGGTGGGTGAGCAGAGCAGCGCAAAGGAGCAGTGAGAGCCGAGAGCCACAAGCTACGAGCCGCGGGAGAACATTACAGAAAACACGGGTCTTGAGACAAGCTAAAGACACGAAGAAGAGAGGGGGTTACACCGTCCTGCTGCCTGGTGAGTGTGTGCGGACAGCGGATAAGACCTGCGGACATAATGGCATAATGGTAAAATGCTAAACGCCAACCGCCAGCTGCGCCTCTCCCTCCTCTCCGGCTTTATCTATCAGCTCTACGATTGCAACTGCGACTGCAAAACCTGACAGTGTAGCGGCCGGGGTCAATGCTTTTCTCAAATGCCGCGAGCACCCCTGCCGCAGTAATCCCCTTCAAACGGGGCTGCCTGTAGAGAGAGCAGAGCCAAGCATCGCGGAGCCGCATATTTGCCGCGAGCTGTGCACTGATTACTGTGTTACTGATTGCTTTGAGCGAACGACCGGAGGCTTAGTGGAGGCAGCTGGAAGCAGCAATAGCAGTAAGGAGCCCAGGTGCCCAGGTGAGCCATGCCCAGCGAGCCCCAGTGAGCCCTAGAGTAAACATTTTTGGGGTAATACTCTCTAGGATGCACAGAAGACCACTTAAGCCTGCAGGGACTAACTTGTGAGGCAACAGATCCCGTACAGTGTATCGCCGAGGTGGGTAGGCTGTGTGAGGGATCATAACGTGTTGGAGCTGGTGATAATTCTGAGACGAATGACATTTGTTGGCCTGTCTGTAAGGAGGGCGAGAGTGGGAGGGGCGCTAGACATCTTCTCCTCGCTCCGCAGCTCCTGGACAGTGGTGCTTGGAGGGCAGAGAGCCCACAGCCACCTCACAGCTCTGATAAAAACAGGTTTAACACCTAGCCCGAATTAACCCCACGCAAACATCCAAGGCCATGTGAGGAGCCACAGGTCCTATCATATTTGCAGATTAAGCCTGGGGCCGCCCGACGGTTGGAGGAATTAGTTGTGCTGTGCTGAAGTGAGTGTGAACTTTTCTGGAAGCCCCATAGAGGGGGTTAATTTCACTCCAAGTAAGCACTGCAGAAATACAGCTTAAGCAATACTGAGCGATTCCAAAGCATGCGCTCAGGCAGAGAAAGGGCAATGGGCCCCCAATAAGGCAGTCTTGGAAAGCTCAAGTACCGCGAGTACTAAAAAAAGCCAAAGCACATCCTAATGATACGAACCAAACGCTTATTTCACCAATAGCACGGATGTTCAAAAAATCCTTCAAAGTCCCGCACAAATTTGATTTCTTGAAAGTTCCGACTGGGGCTATGATGTCAGGTCAAATAGATTCCGAAGCAATTAATGTCCAGGCCCCCATCAAGCCTATAAGTAATGCGGAAGTAATCTCCCTTCCTCTGGAGCAAAAGCAAGATTTTGGCATAAAAGCATACAATGTGGACTTAGAGGCCAATAGATCAGAGCAAGCAATAGACCATACGTCAAGAGAAATTACCAACCTTGAATTATTATGTTTCACATCACATTGTCAAATGTTAAATGTCAACTGCCAAAAGGATCATAAGGGTCATACTCCCCCGGAAATTATTGAGGACTCAAAAATCGAGTTGCCGCTTGAAGTACCGTCTGTGACACTTGAAAAAACAACAGCTTCCAGAAATTTACCAATCGAAGTTAAGGTTGAAATAAGAAAAAACAATGTTCAAAGTCAAGTCCACCCATTTGTCAATCTGACGGTAGAAGGAATCACAAGACATAGCTTAGGAAAAAATATTGATGAAAGCAATCAGGATAGTCATTTGATAACACAAGAGCATATATCTTCTTTGCCAGAATCAACAACAAAGATAAAAAAATGAGGAAGTTACAAATTTGGAAGTAAACCGTTCTGATCAGATTAAACAAAGAAATGATTCACAAATCCAACTAACTATTCAACCAGCTAACAAGAAAAAACACCACCAACTGTCAATCGGCCAAAAGTAATAATTGAAGAAAGCTTGCAAGTTCCAGGAGCCTTACCAAACAAAACAGAAATCTTTCAACTTGATATCGATAACAGGTCAAATTACAATGCAGAGGAGGGTGAAAAGGAGTCTCTTGACATCAAACAGGGTCCTCAGAGGGAGCAAAACATGAAAGCTATAGAAAAAACATGACCATGACTTGGGATCCATTTGGGACATCTTTTATCAAGCTTCATCACTAACTCTTGAAGCATTGACTCTCCAGTCGAATAAAATGGACATTCAAATAGACATACTTGGTACAATGGCACAGGTGGTGGCTGGAATAGACCACAGACTAGCTGAGCTAAATAGGCTGATAATTAGAGCACAATCCGATTCAGCAACTACCTATTTGGAATGTTCCTGCGCACCAATAATAAATAAATTAACATCAATACCGGAAGTCATTAATACTATGTTGGAAGACGTGAAAGCCAACCTTCAATTGAAAGACGTTAAGAAACCATATAATAATGTAAACACGGGCTTAAGAGTAGAAAGGAATTTTACAACAACAACGGAGTTAACAAAAAAAAAAAATTTAGAAGCTCAGGATGGATTATAACCTCCAAAAACCCTGACAAGACAAGGGGAGAAAAATATTCCAACAGGAGGTGAACCTTCTGTCCATCTCACACCAAACCTTACTGAAGATCAAGGGATTAAGGCAGAAGATTCAACATCATATACAATTACAAAAAGGCAGAGGAAAAAACTCTGCAAAGCATGACACAAAATTAAGACGGAGAATTAAACAAAGTCACACTCTCAGGCAGAAATGCCTTGCAATGAGTCTACAAGTGAAAATATTATGCGGAGCAAACCACAGGACAACAAAAACACACTTAATGACCAGTTTACATCAGGAACAACAACAAACATCCAGTACTTTGATATCTTTGTGAAACCAGCCAAAATTTCTATGAAAACGAACACCCATAATGGCGAAGATTCTGTAAGTGACAACGTAATGCTTTCCCCTATTGAACGAACCAAGGTGAGGAAGCATGCTCAACCAGACAAGACTACCAAACAGCAGAAGGGAAGTTGCTATGAGGAAAACATAGCCAGGGAGGACACCCAACAGAGCACACTGAAAAAGGGAGAGCATAAAACAAGTCCGCTAAATGGGGGAAAAGCCAATGCCCTGGAAGTTTTAAAAGAAGTAGAGCAAACAAATAGTAGTAACCAGGGGCAACAATCACCTTATGGTGATCGTCATATAGTATCAAATCAGCTTGTATTCTTGCTTATTCAAGTCGAATACAACCAAATAACAATGCAGAGCACGAACTGGTGCAACAATTGGAATGGACAGACCCAATTGAGGACAGAAATCTGTTATCAAAAATGGACCATTTAGTTATAGTAAGACAAGGTGAGCACAAAAGAGTTATACATAAAGCCCACCAGGAATCCGTAGACAAACCAGAGAGGGAACTGATTTTCAAACCTGTATACGAATCCCGAGGTCAGCAAGATATGTTGAACAGAGGCAATCTCTTGTGTCTCTCTAAATCGATACCTTCACTAGCCAACGTGTCGTCTAGTGACATTGAATGTGTTGGTTTCTTACATAATCCTTATGGTTCTCAGCCACTAACAATAATAACTGTAATATCATCCTCTATAGTGGAACAAATTATAAACGAGCAAGAAACCTTTCGCAATTGGGGGATAATTATTACCAAAGTCAAACCGAAGGGATACCCGATACCATTGTTAAAAGGTGAAAACCGGGTAACCGGTGAAAAAGGAAAACATGGCATCCCGGTCTTCTCAGTATTAAAAAATCCACAAGGAAAAATAAACTTAGATGTCGAAAAGCAACGGGTTGACAAAAAGTCAGAGAATACTAGAGGGATAAATGAGAAATGGATAACAATAGCCTTGCATGGGAAAGATAACCAATGACACAATAAGCAACACAAGACATATAAAAAATTAACGAGCGAAAGCGATACATTAACATTCTGTTTGTGGAATATAAAAGGAATAAGTAAAAAAATAGATAACATTACTCAGTCATCAATATTTAATTCCTACCAGATTATATTATTACAAGAGACCTGGGCAATCCATCCTTTCCTCTACAGGGATACAAAGGATACTTTGAACCAGCGAAAAAGCACAATAAACATGGCCGTCCTTGCGGAGGCTTAGCGATATTCATATCAATAGATTTGAAAGCAAAACATCCGCAAGTGCCGTCAAAAAACTGCAATGTTCAAATGGTAAAGTTAGAATATAAAAAACACAATCAAGTAAAAATTATAAAGTTGGTTAACATATATATCCCTCCGACAGGAATCGCAAGGAAGTCTATGTGTTCTACTCTCACTAGTTATCTACTGGAACAAATGATTGATGATACTTTTGCAGAGTTTATAGTTACGGGAGACTTGAATCTAAACCTGCTAGTTCCATTTACAAGAGACAATGTCATCCAGTTCCAATATCAACAATGGCTTATCCCAGAGAAAACAATGGACACATCAACAAAAAATAAACATAACAGATCAAGTCTAAACTTTGTGAAAGATATCGAAGCACTGGGGCTACGTATATTAAATGGGAGATTTCAAACGGACTCGCCCCCAGCATGGTCTTTTTACGCACAAAATGCGAAGTCACGAATTGACTACAAGATGGTATCACTGAGCATCTTTAATAATATCACTTAGTCCTATTTCAGGAAACTGGCTGAGAGTGACCACAGCCAGCAAATATTCACTACATCACTCAAAAACACGAAACATGAATTATATCGGTCAATGCAAGGGCAGGTCAGAGCTATAAATGACAGGAAATTAATTTGTAAGCCAAATACAAAAGAACGTACCAGTGAACTAGCACAAAAGCTGGTAATTGAATGCTTTCATGAAAAAAACGCCTTCCCTGCAATTGATCATTGGGTAAGCTTTACACGCAAAATGGTTGAGCCACATGACCCTTTTAGTAAATCAAGGAATAATAATTCAAAGCGGAAAGAACAAATTGAAACAAAAATGTATTTGACATATGCGGTTCGGAAAATGAAACAGTCGAGAAATAAACTCTTGAAGGAGTTAACCAAGCTCCCAAACAACAACGAAATACTAAACACCATAAAATCGTCAAATAAAAATGTGAGGAAGCTAATCTGAAATGAAAAAATTAAAGCCAAGCACGATCTGTGGACCAAAATTTTCTATGCCAGCAATCAAGCAAACTCAAGGGAGATTTGGAAAATGATAAATAGCTTAGTAAGACCGGATAAAACTGTGTTGTCATCTGTACTAACTGAGACCGAATGGGTAAACTTTTTGGGGAACCATCAAAATCCGGGTTGCAAAACAACGGAAAGATACGACCATAAAAGAAAGGAGACATCAGAACCAGGAATGGAAAATGAAATTGATATAACACAAGTTCAAGTGGCTAATTTAATAAAAAAACAAAAAGAAGGAGCACACGGTCCAAATGGTATCCCTTTTGCCCTCTACAAGGAGGATCCAGGCATATGAGCTGGACATCTAACTAAAGTCTTTAATGAAGTAGTACGGAGAGGGACGATCCCCGAATGATGGAGAGGCTCACTAATATCCCCTATCTTTAAAAAGGGGAATTGGGCCCGCCCTGAGAACTACCGTTTAATAACACTACAAGACATGGACGCAAAACTGTTTGCACGGATTTGTTGTCAAGCCTATCGGACTGGGTAAAGGAAAATAAAATTCTCCCGCCAAATCAAACAGGCTTTATTAAAGGCCTAGGAACGACAACAAACATCCTAGCCCTATCGATATTAATGGACAAAGCAATTGCAATAAAACATCACTCTACCTTTGCTTTGTCGATTTTAAATCAGCTTTCGACTGTGTGGACAGAAATCTACTCTGGGAAAAGCTACGACTCGTAAGTTGGTGGCAGCACTTACGAGGTCCCGCTTGAGCATTTGGGGGCATACTGCGAGCCTTGCTGGAGGTGTGTAGCTCTTCTGCCACCCGCCATACTGTGAATCCTTTTGACTAGTTTTTTTAACAATTTTTAACAGTTTCTGTAAATCTGGCTAAATTTTAACTGGGAATTAGCTGTGGTGATTAACAACCTGTACCTGTGCCGAGGTGTGCTGTCCTGCCCCGTTCCACCGCGGCTGTCGTGCCGATTGAGTGGAGAGCGGGCGCCATCTTGAGTGAGGACCCGGATCCCAGTGGGGCCGTTCTCTGCGGTCTAGCTGGGGGTGGGGCTAAGCTACTTATTGGCCAACAGTGTGAGGCGCTCTGCGGTACTCGTAAATTGGTGGCAGCACTTACGAGGTCCCGCTTGAGCATTTGGGGGCAGACTGCGAGCCTTGCTGGAGGTGTGTAGTTCTTCTGCCACCCGCCATACTGTGAATCCTTTTAACTCATTTTTTTAACAATTTTTAACAGTTTCTGTAAATCTGGCTAAATATTAACTGGGAAGTAGTTGTGGTGATTAACAACCTGTACCTGTGCCGAGGTGTGCTGTCCTGCCCCGTTCCACCGTGGCTGTCGTGCCAATTGAGTGGAGGGCGGGCGCCATCTTGAGTGAGGACCCGGATCCCGGTGGGGCCGTTCGCTGCGGTCTAGCTGGGGGTGGGGCTAAGCTTCTTATTGCAAATGGCTGGTCGGTCGCGGACGCGCGCAGTGGCCGCGCCGCCGGCGTGCCGAAGGTGTGCCTAAGGCAAGCCCGTACGCGCCCCAGTAGCGCCCAGTGCCAGACATGCTGCCCAATTGTTGCCAGATATGGCTAATAGAAAGCTCACTTACTATCGGGAGGCTCTGCTTGCTGTAGGAAATCCCAGTGACACGGCGAGTGGGCACGGGGTGGATTTGGCTAATCCAGCCACGAAATGTCCGATCTGTAACTTCTGTTTGGCAGCCCCACTGCCCCCCCCCCCAACCAATAGTAAGGGCGACCTGAGAATCCAGTCAGCTCTTATCAACGCTCGGTCTATGGTCAAGCATGCGGCTGATATTTTTGAGCTTCTAGCTGATGACATGCGGGATGTTCTGTTTATCACGGAGACTTGGCTTAGTGAATCGAGCGCCCCAGTAGTGGAACTCTCTATACCTAGAGGCTATAAAATCATAAGGGCGGATAGGGGTGACGGATCGAGGCGGTGGGATTGCAGTGGTGCTTAGGGAATCGTGGCGCTTTACTAGTGAAGCTATTAGAGGTGGGATGGAGGGGGAGGCTCTCGATTTCGTGCTGACCATCTCTCCCCATTGTACATTGGGGGGGACTCTGGTGTATCGCCCCCCAGGTCCTCCGGGAGCTTTCCTGAAAACACTTGAGGACATCATTGTGCCACGCTCCCTCCGCTACCCTAAATACCTTCTATTAGGTGATTTTAATATTCACCTTGATACCCCGTCTACTCCGGAGGCCAGGTCCCTTATGGATGCCCTGCTCCTCGCCCAGCTTACCCAACATGTGTTACTCCCGACCCATTCAGGAGGCCACCTCATTGATCTGGTCTGCTCCAACTTCCCCATATCACTCTTAGATCCTGAGCCTACATCTTGGACGGACCACTTCCTGATCAGGTTCTCATGGGAGGACACTCGATCTGGTAGAGATTCTACACCGTTTTCTGGCCCACAGGCCAAGAAGGTTAATCTCCCTGCATTCTCGTAGTTCCTGGGTCAGTCCCGCCCCTCTCCCGCTATAGATCTAGAGGT
This sequence comes from Lissotriton helveticus, assembly GCF_964261635.1. Lineage (NCBI taxonomy): Eukaryota > Metazoa > Chordata > Amphibia > Caudata > Salamandridae > Lissotriton > Lissotriton helveticus. The sequence continues at coordinate 391,295,374 of NC_136060.1, read as the reverse complement.
GGCTCTGGCCAGCTTCGACCACTGGATTAGCCAGGGAGTTATGTCCTGTGCTAATGATAAACGGAGCAGCACCCAGCACTCTCTTCCCTCACTGCCATGTTACTCTTCCACTCTTAGGCATCTGAAACATGGCTGCAAAAGGTTGGAACGCTGCTGGCGACAGAACTATGGTGCGTCTGCCAAGGTGGCCCTATGATTAGCACTGAGAGAATATTACACAGCCATTAGAAAGGCTAAGAGCGATTACTTCACCGGGAGGATTATGCTGGCCCGGAATAATAGCAAGGAAATCTTCGCAATTGTGCGGAGTTTTCTTTCCCCCTGTGCGGAAAAAATCACACTACCCATATCTAACGAGTGGTGTGAAGAGCTCTCGTCCTTTTTCATTGACAAAATTGCCAAGATTCAAGTGAGTGTAGGCTCTGTGGCTAGGCACAATGAGATCCCCTCCTTGAATCCCCTGTTAATTCCTCAAGTAGGCTCTGTTGTGTTTTCATCTTTCCCACCCACCACTGAGGCGGATGTACTGGCCCTCTTGAAGGCCCTCAAGTCAGGCTCCCCAGCGGACCCCTGCCCTGCGCGGGTCCTAGCGGGTGTAGTTGAGGGAGTCTGCCCAGCAGTAGTGGATTTGGTCAATTCCTCACTTCAGTTGGGATACGTTCCTACTAAATGGAAACGTGCTAAACTTCTTCCCCTCCTGAAGAAACCTACCCTTGACCCCCTGCAGCCGGCTAACTATCGACCCATCTCACTGCTCCCTGCACTTGCTGTGAAAAAGTGGTCTTCCGGCAGCTTGAGGCTTTCGTAGAGTCCTCGGGGGCTCTCCACCCAGCACAGTCAGGCTTCAGATCGTCCTACAGCACGGAGACCGCCCTGGTGGAGATGTCGGAGGCTATCAGAGAGTGTCTAGACGGGGGCGGCAGAGCTGCCCTGATTTTACTTGACCTCTCTGCCACCTTCGATACGGTGCCCCACCAGAGGCTTCTTGACAGACTCTCTGCTGTAGGAATTTCGGGTCTGGTCTGGCAATGGATTAAATCCTTTCTGGACTCCCGCTCTCAACAGGTTTGCATGGCCCCATGTTCCTCATCGGTCAGGAATTTGGAGACAGGGGTGCCAAAGGGATCGACCCTTAGCCCCCTTCTCTTTAATATCTACCTGACGCCTCTTGTCTACCTGACCGAGGAATTGGGGGCTAAGGTGATCGTGTACGCAGATGATACGCAGTTACTCTTTACCTGGAATGATGCTACCTTGAACACCGACAGGGCTCAATTATGCTTAGCCTCGGTTTTTCAATGGCTGGCCGGGGCTTCTCTCAAATGCAATGAGGATAAGTCGGAGGTCCTTCTCTACGGCCAGTTTCCGGAGTACTTTAGGACTCGTGTGTGGCCTCCGGGCTTCCCTTGCCCGGTTCCTAAATCAGGGCCAGCATAGAATCTGGGTATCTGGTTTAGCGAGGATCTCAGCTTCTCCGACCACATAAAAAAGCTCATGGGTATTTGTTTCAGGAGAAATATCAATATAGGACTAGCTAGGTTGTGTTAGTGAGACTCAGGAGGTATATCTGCGGGCAAACCCTTAGGTTTGATCATGAAGCCCTCACACACCAACCTAGTTGGTGTCATGCTTCATCATCGGGCCCACCACAGTGACACCGAATTTGTCCCGGGTGTGCTGCGACTCCAGATTACTGAGGAGCTGGTATGCTTGCTGAGTGTGCAGTGAAGGTGAGAATGAACGTGAAAAGTTAAAAGCTATACAGGTGGTCCCAGTTCCCGAGGGTGAAAGGTAAATTTTAATACCTGGGCCCCTGTTAGCAAGATAAAAAGGCTGTGGACGATGTGGAGTGTATTAAGAGCTCCTACGTCCTTGTGGTCTACATGTTTCAGCCAGGCCTTTTGATTAAAACTGGCTTTCCTCAGGACCAAATGAGTATGTGTGGGTGATAATAAACTATATTAAGTGACAATGTGTGGTAAAAAGTGTCGCACTCGCTAAGGTGCTGTACGTGTAAGAGGGGGATACCCTCTACTTTAACTTGCTACTTGCTGTTAAAGCCTCATGGGTCACTTGGCAGGGAGGGAAAGAAGACCGGTATTTCCGATCTGCGTGCTCCTGCGACCTATCGTCCTGCTCCGGTGTCCCGAGTGACCCATGAGGCTTTAACAGCAAGTAGCAAGTTAAAGTAGAGGGTATCCCCCTCTTACACGTACAGCACCTTAGCGAGTGCGACACTTTTTACCACACATTGTCACTTAATATAGTTTATTATCACCCACACATACTCATTTGGTCCTGAGGAAAGCCAGTTTTAATCAAAAGGCCTGGCTGAAACATGTAGACCACAAGGACGTAGGAGCTCTTAATACACTCCACATCGTCCACAGCCTTTTTATCTTGCTAACAGGGGCCCAGGTATTAAAATTTACCTTTCACCCTCGGGAACTGGGACCACCTGTATAGCTTTTAACTTTTCACGTTCATTCTCACCTTCACTGCACACTCAGCAAGCATACCAGCTCCTCAGTAATCTGGAGTCGCAGCACACCCGGGACACATTCGGTGTCACTGTGGTGGGCCCGATGATGAAGCATGACACCAACTAGGTTGGTGTGTGAGGGCTTCATGATCAAACCTAAGGGTTTGCCCGCAGATATACCTCCTGAGTCTCACTAACACAACCTAGCTAGTCCTATATTGATATTTCTACATATAAACAGGGGACCCGGACTAGCTTACCTAGTCCTCTCTCTCCCTTTTGATTTGCTGATATTTGTTTCAGGACCCTCAAAATGCTCAGGAAGTTTTCCCCCTGCTCCCAAGAGCAGCGAAAGAGATGGTAACCCGCGCCCTGATTGTTTCAAGACTTGATTATGCCAATGCTTTGTTTCTGGGGCTGCCAGCCTATTTGCTGCACAGGCTTCAAATTATTAAAAATGCTGCAGCTAGTCTCCTTTTTAATGCCCCAATGCGTTCTAGTGCGCGTCTGTACCTACGGGAACTGCACTGGCTTCCGGTAGTACAGAGGGTGCAGTTTAAAGCGCTTACATTGGCCCACAGAGCGCTACATGGCCTGGGCCCCATTTACCTTAGGAAGCGTTTCTCCTTCTACGTCCCTAAACGCCTCTTGCGTTCAGTGGCACAACGCCGGATGGTGGTCCCTCGCTTCCGCAGAGTCCGATTGGGAGGCAAATCTCTTTCGGTCAAAGCGGCGGTAGCCTGGAATTTACTCCCCGCTGATCTCCAACACATTACGGAGTTTCGGATCTTTAAGAAGCAGCTAAAACGCACCTGTTCAGCATGATCTACTAACTCTTTGCTGCCCTATTTGCTCTCTTCCACGCCAGGACACTCAAGAGTAGCAGTGCGCGCTACAAAAACCACTATAACATAACATAACATAACGACTGCAAGGGATCCCACCACAGCTATTACAGCTGATTCGACTCCACCACTCACACCTGAGTAAGAGTGCGGATGGGCGATGGCCGATCACTAACTAAGGAAATCGCGATGTCAGGGGGCCTAAAGCAAGGCTGCGTACTTGCTCCATTACTATTAAATCTGTTCCTAGCGGACTTAACGGTGGTACTTAATGATATAAATGCTCATCCACCTAAGCTTGCTGACAAACACATATCAAACCTCCTATTTGTGGACGATGTTGTCCTTTTAAGCAATACAAAAGTGGGATTACAACGCCATATAGCGCGATTATCTGAGTATGCAAAAGATAATAGGATGGTTATAAATTAATCAAAATCTAAAGTCATGGTGATTACAAAAAATTCAAGAAGGAAATATAAGTCTAAATGGTTTCTGGGAAAGTCACAATTAGATCAAGTAGAAACCTATAGATATTTGGGGGTTATTTTCAATGACAACTGAAACTTTCTTCCACAGAAACTTGACATCCATAGGAAATCAAATGCCTTGACAGCAGCATTTAGAACTATCCAAAAATCTATTAGCAATCTTACCTATCGCCCATTTTTAAAAGTGATTTCTGCTAAACTGCTACCCTCATTAACCTACTGCAGCGAAGACTTAAATGGAAAAGATGCAGCTATTATCAATGATGCTACCTCACAAATGTTTAAAATACTTTTCCAATTGCCCATCAATGTCTCACAAGCACAAGTCAGACTGGAATTCGGTCTAAATAACCTGATGTATGCTCGAAAGGGACATATAATTAAAGTCTGGTACAGAATAAAAAACGACCAAGACAACTTAATGTCCCAGTTAATCTGGAGGGAAATTAGCGGCAACAGCAAATCACCAGCTTGGAAATACTTGGAAGAGGCCTTGGAAGAATTTAAGGTTAGGCCGGTTTGGGACTCCTCTATTACTCAGGAATCATTTAAGAAAATTGTTAATAAAACAACAGATCATTTATCATTGCTAAACGACTAGGCCATTTTTGCAAAAAGGAAGCATGCATAGCCCTTAATAAATGGTTTTACAAAAAAGATGGCTCAGCAATACCTGGTCACACCATGGTCGTTGAAAAATAAACAAATATTAATCAAAGCACGTTTTGGTGTACTGCCGGGTCTATGCCATCTACCCCCTTGGAAAAAGCATGCAAAGGATACTGTATGTAGGCTGTGCAAATCTGGTGAGGAGAACATTATTCATCTCCTGTGCGTCTGTTCTGAACTGAGAAATGAAAGAGTAACTGTATTAAAGAGTCAATTTAATGAAAGAGGGGTGAGAACTTGCAGACAGGCACTGATCCTATGTCTTGCCCCAGACGATTTACCTTTGAATTCCGCTCTGGTAAACTTTTGAACACAAGTGTGGAAAAAACGAGAACTCCAGGAAACATAAAATTAATAATTACTTTATAATCTGCCCTTTCAAAATTTTATTGATTGCTTTATCCTTGTCTTATTGTAAAGGATGTTTTTCAAAAATACTCATTCATATAAGATGTATTGCATTTTAAAAGAATTGCTGCTATTTAAACTGTATATAATGGATTATTGCATGAATTTGTTTTATTGTAAGATTTTAATTAATCAAACAATAAAGGTATCATACACCCTCCCCTTAAGGAACATTATAAGTGTGGAAACTATGTAGCTTTTATTTTGACCACCAAAACAAAAATATTACGTCATGGTAGCATACATAAAGACCTCAATTTATTTTCCATTAGTAATTCTAGTAATATAATTTACTGTATCCGCTGTCCCTGTGACCTGATCTACATTGGTCAAAGCACACAGAAAGTGAAAGCCAGGATTTCCAAACAAAAAAACAGAATTTGCTGTTAAGTCAACACGCACCTCTGGTGGACCATTTTCTTCTACTAGGCCACACTGAGAATGATTTTTCATGGCAAGTTATTGACATCATTGAATCCCAACCTAGAGGAGGAGACACACAATCCTTGCTCAACAGACTGGAATGTTAATGGATTTTCAAATGTCAATATGTATCTAATCGACTGAACATTCAAGAGGAATGGAACGCTATCCTGTAACCTTACCAATGGACTCACCAGTGTCACCCACCCTTGTAAGATATTGCCACCCTGTAACTCATTTCTTAAAAGGTTTTTTAAATAAATGTTTGAATAATTTATATATGTCTGTAAATCCTATGTATGTAATCTACTTTTGTCAATTTTCTGTTAGTGTATTGTTTGGTTGGTTTATTATTCATGTTTGATTTTATATGTATGGCTGTTATATTTTACTGCTTCAGTTTACTTGAATTTTTTTACTAGTTTGTTTTGTTGTCTCTTTGCATGTTCCTGTTATTAATTTTTAATTTTCATATCTTAGTTGGCCATGCTTAATGCTTGATAACTTTAATGTACTGTGCGTTCCAAGATTTGACACATTTAATTGGCCATGGGTCATCAGGGCTAATAGCCCCTTACTATTCCGACTATGGGCTTGATTCCGATCTCGCTCGGAAGGCCTACAAATCGGATTTGGCTTTTACAGAACCGATTCGTAGCCCTTTTTTCCGACCAAATTGTACACAGGTCCGAATGACCAAGTATGATGCAAAGATCACGTATGCTCTGACCCAATTGTCTCCCAGCCGATCCCATCCGTAAAACTCGTACGCAGATGCTTCGTACTGCTCAATGGACTCTGTTTCCGAGCGAGCAAGTACAATGCACGATTCGGACAGCCTTTACGATTCGGTATGTCCGGGTCAAAAAAGCTGCCGAAATCGTTCCTTTGAGATCCATAGCAGGCCCCCCATCATCTAGAGCCCTCCGATTTGGACCCGAGGGGGTACCCATGGGTCCCCCTTCCCAAGCATGCATAGTACAGGCTGTACGCTTTTCGCCACCCACCACGTTTTTAGGTTTCGCCTGAGCCAGTGCATGCGCTGCTCTGGCAAGACATTTAGTAGATGCTTAGAAAAGTGCTACTTTGCCAGCCACCAGCTTGCTATCACGCGCACAAGGGCGTGTGACGTGCACAGATGCCATTGTGCACAGCTGCCATTTGACTTCTTTCATTGCGTGTGTGAAGGCCCTCCCTTACCCCCTCCCTTCTATCACTCCCTCCTTGTCAGCTTCCTGCCTTTGTACGGCACGCGCTAACTTGAAGCCGTTTCACTTTCACTATTTGCACTCCCTCCTTGTCTTTGTCTGCTTCCTGTATTTGTTTGCAAACTATGTTTAAGCTAAACTATGTTTAAGCTTGAGCCAAGGCTGACTTTTAATTACGGGCAGAAGTTCCATTTTGAACCTTATGTGTTAATGCAGGGTTTTCACCAACAGTAAAGCTGTGATTTATGAAACATCTCGACATAGTTTATTTTGAGATGCTTTTAGTATTACTGTTTTGTGACTTAAGGAACATTAAGGAAATGTTACTGTGAAACCGTTCACAGTGTTTATTTCTGATCGCAGCAGCTGCTTCATGTCCGTTGCACCATTCAGGGTGTCCTTACGTTGGTGCTTTTATGAGGATATGATGAGGAAGCTGGAAACTTTTGGCACATTCTCTTTAAAAGCACAGCATGTTGGTGACTGGTTAGTCGATTACACCTATGTAGCGCTTTAGATCTCAAAGCTCTATGGTGGGGCAGCAGTTATAATTCATGAAATATGGGTGCAACTCACAACGAGGGAGCAGGTTTGAGTGCGCATTGGCTGCAATCGAACTCTTAAGATGATGGGCAGTGTGTATCCATTATCAGCACTCAGTCTTCACTAAGTGATCTTGTTTTGTTGTTGTAACAATGCTTTGCTGCGCCCGTTCGACTTACAACGTGCTTTCTCTTTCCCCAGACTCGATGTTTGTGTTCCTTTATTTTGAGATGATTTTAGTATTACTGTCACACACACAACCACAACCACACACAACCACACAAACAACCACACAATCTACCACACATACAGCCATACACACAACCACACACACACATGACTACACACACATAACCACACAACCACACACAACCACACACACGACCACACAACCACAACCACACACACAACCACACATGACCACACAACCACACACACAACCACACACAACCGCACACATAACCACAGTCACAACCGCACACAACCACACACACAACCACACACACAACCAGACACACAACCAGACACACAACCACACATACATACACAACCACAAACACACACCCAACCACATACAACCACACTGCCACAACCACACACACAACCACACACATGAACACACACAACCACACACACAACCACACACACTACCACACACAATCACACACACAACCACACACACACACACACACACAACAACAACCACACACAACCACACACACAACCACAACCACACACACAACCACACACACAACCACAACCACACACACAACCCAACACACACAACCACACACACAACCACGCACACAACCACACACACAACCAGACACACAACCACACACAACCACAAACGCAACCACACACACAACCACAACCACACACACAACCACACACAACCACACATACACACAACCACACACACAACCACACAAACACATGCAACCACACACATACACATACCACACACACACACAACCACAACCATATGCACAACCACACACAACCACACACACACAACCACACACACACACAACCACGCACACAACCACAACCACACACACAACCACACACAACCACAACAACACACACAACCACACACAATCACAACCTCACACAACCACACATACAACCACACACACACACAACCACCCACACACAACCACACACACACAACCACAACCACACCCAATCACACAACCACATGCAACCACACACACAACCACACACACAACCACACAACCACACACACACATAACCACACACACAACCACAACCACACACACAACCACACAAACACACACAACCACACACACAAACACACAAACAACCACACACAACCAGCCAACCACCCAACCACAGCCATAACCACACACACAACCACACACACAACCATACCCATAACCACACACACAACCACACACACAACCACAACCACAAACACACACAACCACACACACACACAAACACACACAACCACACACACCCTCAACCACAACCACACCCAACCACACACACAACCACACACACAATTACACACACACAAAACCGCACACACACACACATCCACACACACAACCACACACAGCTACACACACACACACAACCACATACACATACACACACACAACCACACACACACAACCACACACACAACCAGACAACCACACACACAACCACAAACACAACAAAACACACATACACAAAACCACACACACAACCACAACCACACACACACAACCACAACCACACACAGAACCACAACCACACACACAACAACAAACATAACCACACACACACACACACAACCGCACACACACAACCACACAAACAACCACACACACACAACCACACACATAACCACACCCACAACCACACCCACACACACAACCACACACACAACCACATCACACACAATCACACACAAACACATGCAGAACCACACACACAAACCACATGACCACACAAAAACACCCACAACCACACACAATCACAACCACACATACAACCACACACACAACCACACACACACAACCACACACACACACATGCAACCACACACAACCACACACACACAACCACACACACACAGCCACAACCACACACACAACCACACACAGAACCACAACACACACACGCACAACCACACACACACACAACCACACACACAACCACACACACAACCACAATCACACACCCAACCACACACACAACCACACACACACAACCACTCACAACCACACACGCAACCACACACACAACCACACCCACAACCACAAACACACACAACCACACACACACAAACACACCCAACCACACACACAACCACACACACAACCACACCCAACCACACACACAACCACACACACAAAACCGCACACACACACACAACCACACACACACAACCACACACACACAACCACACACACAACCACACACACAACCACACACACATACAACCACACACACACAACCACACACAACCACAACCACACACACAACCACACACACAACCACACACACACAACCACACACACAACCACAAACACAACAAAACACACATACACAAAACCACACACACAACCACAACCACACACACACAACCACAACCACAACCACAACCACACACAGAACCACAACCACACACACAACCACAAACATAACCACACACACACACAACCGCACACACAACCACACACACAACCACACACACACAACCACACACACAACCACACCCACAACCACACCCCACACACAACCACACACACAACCACAACACACACAATCACACACAAACACATGCAGAACCACACACACACACACACAACCACACACACAACCACCTGACCACACAAAAACACCCACAACCACACCCACAACCACACACACAATCACAACCACACACAACCACACATACAACCACACACACAACCACACACACACAACCACACACACACACACATGCAACCACACACAACCACACACACACACAACCACACACACACAGCCACAACCACACACACAACCACACACAGAACCACAACACACACACGCACAACCACACACACACACACCACACACACAACCACAATCACACACACAACCACACACACAACCACACACACACAACCACTCACAACCACACACAAAACCACACACACAACTACACCAATCATTGGCATAGCCAATAGGTCTTGCCTTTGGGACCTTATAAGTGTTCAGTCACGCAACAGTTGATGTGGTTGCACCAAAGAAATTGTGCTGCATAACTAAATACTTAGAAGGTCCCAAAAGTGAGACCTATTGGCTATGCCAATGCTTGTTGCTATGGGAGCCTGTCTACGCATCCAGTATACAGGCTCCCATAGAGTTCAAGGTGCACGATTCGCCCGTAAAGCCCTACGGATCCGAGTCGTACGGAGGGCTTTACAAGCGAGATCGGAATCGGGCCCTATGTTTTGACACAATCCCATGGCTGTTAGCCAGCCCGATTTATAGCCCTCCCAGGCAGCATGTGAGGCAGGGGTGTAGCTCTTCCCCAGGATGCCCCTTCACCTACACACCTGATCTCTCACAGTGTGTTACTTAGCCCTTAGCTTGAGTTTTCTGGGAGTTAGCGGTGCAGTTCGGACCAGCACTTGCACATTGGTAATTGAATGACATCTCGTGAATTAGTGGTACCGTTCTCACCGCAGTCCTACACATGCGCACTGGGTTCATTGTACACTCCCCTGAGAGGCACTTTGTAAGTTAGTGGTGCAGCTATTGCCACGTTTTTCATGACTTGCGTATTGTTAATTGTCACTGAGAGCATGTGCATAAGTGCAGACTTTTCTCAGTCCTTCCTCCTTCCAGGTGCAGTGACAAGTAGACACATGCCTGGAGTACAGCGTATTCACATGCTTTTGCCAACCATCAAGGATTCTTGCTCTCTCTATTGAATTGGTCGTGAGCCCACTTATAATCGCCGGTAGGTCCTTTTACCCTGGAGGGACCCTTACTTTGTTTTTGGCGCTATTGCTCCTATTCATTCCGGTTCTGTGATTTTCAAAGGACTCTGTTTAAACAAGCCCTGGTTGAATTAGAAACCACCACTTACTTCAGCTAGTTGCCCTATCGAACACCCATTTAGGACCATTCGCCACCCGTAGGGTGAGTTGTTTTACCTAGAGTTGGAGGTATGTTTACCTGCTGCCATGTGTACACCCTCCTCATTCAGTTAAATTCTCCTTCATCCTAGGGCACTCCTGGATGCCCTAGGATCTACTACTTCACTACACTGCAGGGCTTACTCATTTTGGGATTGACTCCCGCCCGTCTGTTGCCCCAGATGGTTTTACCTTAGACAGGGCCCATCCCACTCACTTCAGAGCTCTAATTGTACATTTTATTTCCAGATACTGGGTGCTCACGCCCCATCCTGATGATGACCTCACAATGCCAGAAGTTGAAATGTCATCGACAATAGGATGTATAGACTCTGTTTCCCGTATTGCAGTAATAATTAAAAGGAGTCATATGTCTTTTTATGTGTGATGCACGTTTTCGTACTTATATCACTTACCACTGCACTTTTGTTCACCTATGTTTGAGCACTGGAGCTTGTATAAAAAAAACTAAAAACGCACAATAATGCAAAAAGAATGCAATTACTGAATTCATTGTTGTATAGTATTTACTGCCTTCCTTCCCCTTCTTTGTCTTGCCTTGGGTACTTCATGATGTGTCTTAAATGAATAAAGACATAATGAATGTCTTAAAAGATCACAAAAACATTATGAACTTGTGAGGGTGTTGATCGCTGGGCACTGTTATATTTACTATATATTGAGATATGGTCTGTTCCTTTCAGTTAATTTTAATGCACCTTTCAGCGCAGAACCAGTATTGTTTTGTCCAATCTGTTCCTCTGCTGTTTATTTTGGCCCTTAGTCAATTTTGAGAAAGGATCAAAACCCTTGCACTGTTAGTAGATCCAATTCTATACAGATGATCTCTACAGACTCTCTTTAACACAGAACACAGAACAGGAGGTTCTTTGGAAAAATGCAGTTCTTATCCTTTCTAACTATTGTTATATGTCTTTTTATGTGATGCACATTTTTTTTCTTATATCACTTATCACTGCACTTTTGTTCACCTATGTGTGAGCAGTGGATCTCGTTACAAAAAAAACTAAAAATGCACAATAATGCAAAAAGAATGCAATTACTGAATACATTGTTGTACAGTATTTACTGCCTTCCTTGCCCTTCTTTGTCCTGCCTTGGGTAGGGTACTTCATGATGTGTCTTAAATGAATGAAGACATAATGAATGCCTTAAAGGATCACAAAAACATAATGAACTTGTGAGGGTGTTGATCACTGGTAACTATTATAATTACTATATATCGAGACACAATCTGTGCCTTTAATATAAGTTTAATGCACCTTTCACGTCAGACCCAGGCTTGTTTAAGATGTTTTGTCCAATCTCTTCCTCTACTGTTAGTTTTGACCCTTAGTCAATTTTGAGAGAGGATCAACAACCTTGCACTCTTGCAATTCTTTACAGATGATCTCTACAGACAATCCTTGAGCACAGAACTCGAGGTGTTTTGGAAAAAGGCAGTTCTCATCCTTTCTAACTATTGTTATATGGATCCATGCACAAATCAGCCTGGGCCTAGAGCTCCATCCTTAGAAAATGACAAACAGAAGGCATTTCTTGCAGTATGGTATGGCAAGTGAGAACAGAGTGAAGGACCTCAGTGACTGCTGATAGCTTGCTTTAGTATCTAATTGCACCAGGGAATAAAACCCATGGACCTTTGACCAACATTGAACAATCACAATATACATTGAGTGCTGATGATGGAATTCCGATATATGAAAGGTAACACGCGATGGCCATAATCAACTCATGCCCAAGCCTCCACCGATGAGACCCAAGCTGCACCGCTGAGCTACAACAAGTGGAAAATCTGCACATCAGGGTCAGCAGAACATGCCATACAGCTATGTCTATCTATCTGGCATATAACATGGCAAACACTGTAAAAGAATCACTGCACCCAAAGTAAAGAGTCTTATGACGCTGAACCTGACTTAGAGTTGGTTAGATGGTCATGGAAATTCACATTTTTTTTTAATCTGCAGGTGACTCTTCCAGTGAAATTTCCTTCACTGTAGGCATGGTCATTTCACTGCAATTCTCTGTGGTATTTAGCATTTCTGCCTTAAACTGGAGGGATTTTATTACCTCCTAATTCTAAAGCAGGACCATTTTTTCTCCTTCACAAGAGAAATGTGTTATGTTACCAGCCTATGACCCTCTGTCTTCCATAACTGATGTTTGTTTTTAAGGGAGGAGAGACTTGTGATTTGTGCTTTAATAAAAGAATAACTAATTAAAGTCATCCAAGAGCTTTCCCTAGCTTCCAGTCTATCATCAAACCTCTCAGAATTTGAATGTAATATAAATTCATCCTTGCAGTACATTAAAGCTACTATTCATGTCCCCATGGTTCCTACAGACTAGCAACAAATTCCACCGCAGTTTGATGTATAATTTACTGTGTACATACCTATATGTTATGTCTATTTATAAAGCGCACTGTCACCACACAGGTATCCTGCTGCTATATTACGTGATTACCGCTACGGACACACATTCCTAGACAGGTGGCAATTGCTGAATATAATCAAGCGAGATTGATTTACTCCTTTGGAAAGAGCCATGTTATAAGTCTCTTTCTAAACTGTAGTAGATCTTCTGTCTGTCATTCGGGATGATCGATGCCGATGACCTACGTGGTCTGTTTAAAGCCAGCTTTGCAGCCATTGTTTGGACTCTCTGGAGTCTCTTAATCAAAAAATGTGGGGCACCTAATAACAGAGCATTACAGTAATCTAGTCGGCTCAGGATGACACTTGTTACCACTAGGGCTCTGGCTGAGACAGGAAACATTGGGAGAATCATACGTAGTGCTCTGATGATGGAAAAACAAGTTCCCACAGTTTTCTTCACCTGGACTTCTAGGCTACATTTGTTGTCAAAAACTACACCCAGATTACAGACTGTCTCTGAGGGTATTGGGGGCTTATCAGAACAAGTGGGCCAAGGGTAGTCAGGAGGGAGAGAGGGATTTTTGTTGCCATGCAGCAGAAGATCTCTGTTTTGTCACCATTAAACTGCAGGGAATTATCTTTGAGCCATCCTGCAGTCTTTTGCATGCATTCATGGAAGCTGTCGAGTGACACTGATTGATTCCCTCCCAGAAACAGAATAAGTTGTGTGTCGTCAGCATAATTCACTAAATTGACTTTATATGACTTTATGATAGAGATCAGCCGGCGAATATACATAGTAAACAATATAGGACTAATTGCTGATTCCCGCGGGACACCCATCTAATGTTTCCAAATTCTGATTGGAAAGGGGAGGGCCACAGTCTGTTGTCTGTTAGACAGGTAGGACTGGAGCCACTTTGCTACCGTACCTTCCACTCCAATTGCGGTGAGCTTATTGATAAGAGTTCTATGGTTGACCGTATTGAATGCCGCAGACAGGTCCAATAAGATCAGTATGACTGACTGTTCTTTGTCTGCTCGCATTGTAAGTTCATCCATGACTGTTAATAGGGTGGTTTCAGTTCCATGTGCTGGTCGAAAGCCAGATTGCTCATATTCCAGTCTGTGATTGGTTTCAAGAAAGAGAGAGAGTGTTTTGCTGACAAATCGTTCTATTATTTTCACTGGGTAAGGTAGAAGAGATATAGGCCTGACGTTATTGGGGTACACTGGGTCTAAGGTAGGTTTCTTCAAAAGTAGCTTAACTATGGCCTGTTTCCAGAATGATGGTACTACTCCACTATTCAAGGATAGGCAACATATCTTTTGGAGTTGTGGGAAGAGTTCCTTCTTCAATTCTTTCCACACTCGGTGCGGTAATGGATCCAGCAGGGACCCTAAGGACACACTCAAGGCTAACTTGCTAAAGCCACCCAATGTTAGAGTCTCAAAATGTTCCAAAGTCTCTTTCTTATCGTTATCCACGTTATCCTTCCCCTGAACCAGTGATGGCATGTTAGCCGATCTAGTCTGGTCATGCCCTAATGATTGATCTGTATATCTGGTTTCCAGTCCATCAATGATCTTACTAATTTTCTCCTAAAAGAATACAGCCAGACTATCACATGGGCCTTGTGTGGCGGTGATCTGGTTTTTAAGGCAGTCTGGTTTAGAGAGGTCATTCATTATTCTAAATATGCTTCTGGCACTATTGGGTACAGCCAGAATAGTGCTAGCATAGTATTTTGCTTTTGCTTTGGAAATCTCGATTTTATAATTACTCTTTGCTACTTTCAGGGCTACTTCAGGGCTATAACACAACCATTACAACTTGACTCTTGCAATGTAGTCAATCACTGTGTTTATACATTTCAATAAGGTTCCCATTAGTCAAAACACTTGTGATGGATCTGTTCTGTAATGAACACTTAGTACAGGGCGGTCAGGACACTCCTATTTAAAAACTGAAAGTAGTGCGGAACGGAACTTATGTCAGCCTGCTGTGTTCATATTTCACTAATAATTTATTACACATATTGTTAGCACTCTTATTATTTAAAATGTCCCTGTACTATATATCATATTCTACTGCAAACATAGATGGACTTGAAACCAAAGGCCATACATTTGTGAAGGCTTCACAATTTAAAATGAATCACTACTTATATGGGCAGTACATGTCCATGTTAATTTTGAAGCAAACACACGGAGATGATGGACGGAGTGCTGAAACCTTTCAGACACTCAACCCCAGTCACAGATTTGGGTTGAATCCATCATCATTCTTTAGCTCACTTCGCCACCTCAGTTCAGACCCAGCTATATGCAAATCAGTGTTGACCCTGTGCCTCTTGAGTACAGTCCAGCCCGAACTGCCAAGCCAGTTCTTCCCTCAACCGGAAACAAGCATCCGGGACTGGGTTCTGGGTAACACCCTTCATCAGCCAGGCTAGCTCGAATCCAGTGGACCCACGTCTGGGCATACCCTGCCAAATTAGTGTGAACAAAGCAAAAAAAGCATTTTGAGATATCGGCCAGAAATAGAGCAGGGCGATAATGGAAAATCATCAAATTTCATAAGGAAGTGTTACATTTAGAAGAGATTTGACCAGCGGAATTTCCTCCTCCCTAATGGCTATGTTGTGGGTTTAAATCTACCAGTAAAGTATTCTCCTGCTTTTGCACCTATGTGAAAAATCTGATGATTTTATGTTACTGTCCAACTATAAATCAACCCCACAGAGCCTAGAACTTGCATAGTTAACTTCAGCCACCACCTATAACTACCATAGGAATGAATCAATGTTCAGTGGAGGAGATTGAATTTCAAGAACATGCTAATGTTGTCTCATATCAAATCATATCATATCAAATGATAGACAAATCATATCAAATAAAGATGATATCAAATATAGATCCAGCACTGTATTACTGAAGGGGTACATAGCCCTTTTATTTTTTTACCAGTGTACACCCGACAGCGGCATAGCTGTGAAGGTTGAGGGTGGTGAGTTGTATCAGTCGACTGCCACTAACCACCAGGCCCCAAGAACAAGTCAGCCGCCCGCACCCCCACCCTCTGGAACAAGTCGTCCGTCAGCTGCAACCCCATTCCCCTGCTCCTACCTGCACTCAGGCGGAAAACTTAGGGGCTGCCCAAGTTAACAGTACGTCAAGGTACGCCATGACACCCTAAGTG
Source organism: Lissotriton helveticus (assembly GCF_964261635.1). Lineage (NCBI taxonomy): Eukaryota > Metazoa > Chordata > Amphibia > Caudata > Salamandridae > Lissotriton > Lissotriton helveticus. The sequence continues at coordinate 391,278,556 of NC_136060.1, read as the reverse complement.
GGTGGGCTCAACAAAAAAATTTACAAAGATGAAGGCACTGTCCGATGTACAAAGGCTAATTAAATGTGTAAGTAAGGTGAGCTACACAAATCACAGCACAGAGACATGAGTGGTGGTTAATCTCCCATTACGTGTTTTTATGCAGGCGAACCCCCTTAATTCCAGTAATAGGGTAGGTGTAGTTAGACACTGCACCTATCCTCATAGAGACTACCATTGAAGAGACACAGACTGTGTGACTCCTACTGCACCACCGGTGTTTCTGCAGAGGTACTCTGACCTTCCACTGATTGAGGTCCAACCAACATTTTTTTATTACTTTTTTTATATTATAAAATATATATTATAAAAATAAATAATTATTTATTACTGAGCACGTCTAAACATGCAGTTTTGCATCTTTCAAGTGCCTTTTTTTGCATGTGGTCCTACACCTGTAATATGGAAAAGTCCCACTGGCAAAGGCTTTCTATAATTTTCTTATGGTCATTTGGTGATGTACCCGAGCAAAAGAGAGATCGGCCACTATGAACTGCGGAGGCACTAGCAGCCATTACATTGCCTAACACCTTCATTACTACAGATACTTTTTTTATTGAGTTTTTGTTTTTGCATCATTGCATATAACATCTGCATTCTTTCTACAAACTCATTGTGACATATTCCAGAAAAAGTAAATTTTACAGTACCTAACACTAACACTTATTACAGTACATCTTATTCAGGCCGACTCTTGTCTGCTACTCATCTGAGGCCCCATATCCATCACACCTGCCACAAGTGTATCCAGTGCATCCCCTCCTATTTGACATAAATATTCATAACAGCCGATTTACTTCAACACATTAAGGGGCATATTATCAAGGGGGTTTATCTCCGCTTTTTTGGCTTTAAAAGCCAAGAAAGCGGAGATAAAATTATCTCCCTATTACCTAGCTGTCGCTAACACCAGTTAGCGACCGCTAGGGTCCCACTTTGCATGTCAGTGATATTTATCACTAATGACATGCAAAGTGGGCGTGCCAAGATGTTAGCGACTGGAAACAGTCGCTAACATCGCTATCTCCTATTACCAACTTTTGGAGATATTCGCGCTAAGCGCGAATATCTCCAAAAACTAACACCTGCCCTGAGCAGTTCTTAGCCATGTTATCCAATGGGAGGTGGATAACATGGCTAAGAGCATTAGCTCGGTAATGCATGAATATCGCGGACTTTTCAGCGATATTCATGCATTGCGGCCGTTTTTTATCGCATTTGCGATAAACCTTGGTAATAGCAAGGTTTATCTGCGATAATTTCTGACGATGCTTAGCGGTAAAAAATTCGTTGCTAAGCATCGTTAGCGATAAATATCGCTTAACGTTGGTAATATGCCCCCCAGTTTCTCTGCAAGATATAGCATTACCGGCTCCAAATATGTTTTGGCCTGGAGGAAACCAGCAGGTCCTCAGCATATATATTCAATTGCTCCTTGCAATATACCATATCCTTGAACCAGGAGGATACTGTAGGTGCAGTCCTACCGCCCCAACTATTTGCTTCTACCTTTTTGTCTAATATTAATGTAATAGGCGCCAATCTATGGTTGCATGGCTTAAATGTCTTACACATTACACTTAAGGCAAGCCCGTCTGCGCCCGTCCGAGCCGGAACCGGGCCCAGGGCCACCCCCCTTGGCCGATGCTCCTGTCTTCCTCGACCCCCTCGTATCCAGTATTCCGCTGACCAGCTAAAAAGACTCAATGTAGGTGTCTCTTCACATCATTGCCCTCCTTTGTCGTATGTGTCACTACCTATGCCTTCTAGCATTTCTTGTCCCATATGTTTATTTTCACTCTGTGATCCCCCCCATCCACTCAGACCTCTTGCACAGAACCTAGGCCTTTTTACACAGTGGCCCTCATTAACGCTCGATCTCTACCAAGGCACAGTCTGGAAATTCGGGAATTAATTACTAATTTAAATCTAGATATTCTGTTCGTCACAGAAACGTGGGGAGATGCTGCTTCTGGACCAGATTTTTGCTCAGCCACCCCGAGGGCTTTCTAGTATCCAAAATGGACAGACCTGTAGGCAGGGGTGGGGGACTTGCCATAGTCCATAAAGCCAAGTTTTGTTTAAAAACCGATTTTACTCCAACCTTGAGCAGTGAGACCCTTAAATTTTCCATCACACTTAACACTAACCAAGTTTTTAGGGGCTGTCTTCTTTATCGGCCACTCAGTTTCTCTCCAATCTTGCCGAAACTGTACAAATGTGCGTAGACTCATCGAACTACACAGTCCTGGGAGATTTTAATTTTCACCTTGAATCTCCCGTGGACAGAGACACCATCCAACTCATTGCAGATCTGGAAGCATTAGGATTACACCAACTAGTTACAGTTCCGACACATCAAGCCGGACACATTTTGGACGGACTATCTACTAATAATACTGCTATCTCATTTACTAAGGTGCTACCTCAGACTTGGTCAGACCATTATGCGGTCATCTTTAGTATCAAAGCATACAGCCCGAATCCAGCACAATTGAAATCTAAAACCTCACAGAGTATTCGCGTTTGGAGAAACTTGGACCTCCCCTTGCTTACCCAATTACTTACAACACCCCACTTCGAGATTCCTGTTGATCCAGATCAATCATCTGCCAAATTTCATGAATGGCTTGTGAACGCACTCCATTTAGCGACTCCCTCTAAAATCATCTTTCCAAACCGTTCTACTAAATCTGCGGGTTGGTTTTCTGAGGAACTTAGACTGCAGAGGCAGCACTGCAGGAACCTCGAGAGACATTGGCGAAGACATTATAATCTGCACGACAAACAAACTTATAAAGCTGCCATTGCCATTTACAAACGTGCCATAATCACTCAAAAAAGGGCGTACTACCTATCTCAAATAGAGTCCGCACAAAATTCCTCTAGGAAACTGTTTCAAATAGTCAATCTGTTATCCACCCCTCCTTCTGTCTCTGTAGTTGAGCCTTCCCAAGACCTTTGTAACTCCCTAGCTGACTATTTCTCCAGCAAAGTGACTAGTATCTATGCCACCTTTACTTCGTTAGTTCAATCCAAAGGCTCTGATTCTCAACCCATCTCAGATCTTGTCACTGGTCCTACTTTTTCTTTATTTCACCCTGTTCCTGCGGAAACAATTAACAAATACATTGTCACCCCTACCTCAGGTTCACCCCTGGACCCGTGCCCTTCATCGGTATATAATCAACTCAGTGAACTTATTACACTCCCTCTTACCGAGATTTGTAATTCTATGTTCCTCACAGGCGAGTACCCTAAGATCTGGAAGAAAACCATAATTAAACCTTTGTTGAAAAAACCTTCTCTGGACCCTTCAGAACCAGCTAGCTACAGACCCATAGCCGCTCCTCCCTTCCCAGCAAAAATCTGTGAAGCAATTATGAATTACCAACTGTCTGACTTCATTGAACAACATCACTTGCTGGATGATACCCAATTTGGTTTCAGAAGGAACCATGGGACGGAAACAGCGCTGATAAAGGCGGCTGATGAGATCAGAGCTATTTTAGATCATAATGGGGCAGCTGCGCTCATTTTTCTCTCCGCCGCCTTTGACACGGTCGATCACTCCATCTTGATCGACCGTGTCTCAGCATTGGGGGTTAATCATCGAGCCAGAGACCTAATAGCTTCCTTTTTGGCCAACCGTTCTCAAGCTGTGAAACTTGGTACTTTTTACTCGCCCACTTCCACATTACCCTGTGGAGTACCCCAGGGATCCTCGCTAAGTCCGACACTATTCAACATCTATGTGTCGGACTTGGCGAGGGTCATAAAAACTTATGGACTGAACTTGACCACCTATGCAGACGACACCCAATTGATGTTGGCGGTCCATAAGAATGGTTTGGCAGTTGCCTCAAGATTTCAGGAGGCTTTACTAGCCATAGGGTCCTGGATGTTGGGGAACTGCCTTAAATTAAATTCGAACAAAACTGAGGTGATGACCTTTGGCAACCTGTCTCCGGTGTGGTCTGACATCTGGTGGCCCACTGAACTCTGCCCCCCACCAGTACCGGTTGCCAAGGTCAGGAACCTGGGAGTCACGTTCGACACCAAACTAACTTTTATCCATCATGTCAACAATGTGACCTCAGCTTCTTTTTTTACCCTCAGGAAAATCAAAAAACTACTTCCTTTTTTACCCCTAGCTACAGGAATGACATTGATTTCCACATTAATATTTTCGAAATTGGACTATTGCAATGCCCTCCTGCTAAATGCCCAACAGCAGGTTGTGGATAAACTACAATTAGTCCAAAATGCAGCGGCCAGGGTACTTCTTTCCATCCCCAAATATCAATCTGTTGCAGCTGCCATACGTCAACTCCACTGGCTTAGAGTTAGAAGCCGCATCAAATTTAAGGCACTCTGTATTGCATACAAGGCAATACATAACTCAGGCCCTCAATTTTTAATAAATGCTTTCAGGATTTACACCCCTAGCAGGTCTCTCCGTTCGGCATCCAACTTTCTTCTGCCCCTCCCTCGCACCAGAACAGTTGCCTGGGGAGACAGACGCTTTCTGGTAGCTACGGCGAGATTATGGAACTCCCTTCCTCTCTGTATTAAAACTAGTCCAACCTTGTTGATTTTCCGAAGACAGCTCAAAACATGGCTTTTTGATCAATAAATTCATTTTTCCTTTCGGTTAATTGTCTAAATCCTCTGCGCCGAGACACCCTCGGGTATTTGTGCGCATTACAAATTGAATAAACATAAACATAAACATAAACATAAACAATCCCAGTAAACATATTTGCGGGGTGCAGTTCAGCTCATCCATAATCATTTGTGTGAGGTGCTGCGTGACCCTGACCTAGTACCGCGACACAGGTCCACAGTCCCAAGCCAGATGCCTGAAATCTGCATTCTCCATACCACACCGCAAGTCTCCCCACAGCCTCTCCGGGGTATAATACATTTGATGAGGAAATTTGAAATGCACTATCCTGAGGTTGCAATTCGCCGTGAAACGCGCAACATGCCACCCAATCCTCCCACAGCCGCGGCACGTCCAGCAGCGCTACCCACAGGTACTTTTAAAGCTCATCTTGGGCATAAACAGACAGAAACTTAGCTAATTGTTCATATGTCTGTGACCTATGCACTGAAACACGTTGAAAATTCTTAGGATCTGAGTTAGCGGTGGATAGTAATGGGGTAGCCACTACACATTGGTGGCTATCCTGTCCACCCTTCTCTTTTATCTCCTGCTTCAGAGTGTGGGGAACGGTGGCTAATCCAATGGTTGAGCTGCCGCTGGCATGGGTGGACCCAGTGCCGGACAGAATGATGTTAGGGAGGCTACCTTATTTAGGAATACACCTCTGGGGCTATGAGAGCTGGCTTTTCCCTGACCAGGTCTCCCATGTGAGCCATGGGGCCTCATTTATGAGGCCGTGCGTCACTTTTACGCCGCCGGTGCGTCACTTTTTGTGACGCACCAGCAGAGTAAAAAATGTGCCTTGTTGCACCATATTTACAAAGTGTTGCATTTAGGTAGATGCGTCACTTTGTAAACCCCTGCGCCACATTATACCTGCACAAGATATAATGTATGCAGGTGGGCGTTCCGGCTCAAGAAAGGGTCGTAGAAGTGACGCAGTGAAATCTATAAAATTTCACTGCGCCACTTCTAGGACACAAATGCGTCAATATCTTACGCCTGCCTCACAGCAGGCACAAGACTGACGCAGGCTTGCCCCATGTGAAAGGACAAATTGCTGGAGTTGCGTCACTTTTGTGACACACTCCAACAATGCGTCACTTTTGTGCCATACAGATACGTCAGAAATACTGACGTATCTGTAACTCCTTGCGACATGGTGCGTCATACAGTAAATATAATGCATCAATCATGTCGCAAGGAGGGCGCACTGAGAAGTGACGCATCGCTGCTTTCATGCAGCGATGCGTCACTTCTCATAAATGAGGCCCATGGTTCTTACGAGCCGGAAAATGAAAAAATAAATCCCCCACATGCTGGTAAACAACTCAGTGCGCACAGGGATATTTTGAAGGTATATCTTCCCTTTAGGAGCCTTATCTTGGAAAAACAAAAGTGCTGAGATGTCTTCCATGCCTCATTGGCATTTTGCCCTCTTTCCACCCTTGTAATGACTAACGTCTTTTTTGCTGTTATTTTGCCTTTCTGTTATTGCATAATGTCCAAAGACAATGGGTCTGATTTAAATCTCTCCGGACAGGTTACTCTTTCACAACAGTGACAGATAGCCCGTCCGCCGAAGTATAAATCCCATAGGGATTTATAGTTTGGCGTGCAAGATGGCCGTCACTGTTGTGACGGAGTAACCCGTCCGCCAAGGTCTAAATTATGCCCTATAGGTCCAATATTCATTATACAGTCAGTAAATATGCCTCTCATTTAATCCTGACCTCACCTGGGAAATAAATGACATTTTGATCATGGTAAGGTACGTATTTTGTACATTACTACTTGTGTGTGCTTACTTATTAAACCTTCTGCCTGAAAATGCTTACCTACTGTAATCGATTACTGTGGCTAACAAAGAACTTTGTAAAATCTCCTTCCCATGTTTCTCTTAACTCACAGGCAGGGCCCGCTTTAGGGCGGTTTGACCGGTGCGGTCGCACAGGGCACTGACCTGGATGGGGGGCACTGCAGAGTTCCATGTGCATCCAGCTTGCTGGCAGTAATAAAATGTCAAGATAACTCTTGTGATTAATGTTCCTGCTGGAGAGAGATCTGAGTTTTATCTAGTGGCAGTTATGACTCACCATAAAGTAGTGCAGAGTGTTAATATGCCTGCTGCAAAGAACAGAACTGTATTTTATGTGGATAGCTTAGTCGATTAGTAAAGCCAGCCATTACCAGCACTTTAAACAAATTAAATGCATTTGGGAGAAGTGTTATGGAGGGACGAGGAGCTCTTTTGCCAAGTGGCAGTGAAGGAATACGAGGAGGAGGTCACATGTGGGAGAGAGGATGCCACAAAAGATTGTCACACCGGGTGCTCCCAGCACTAAAGCCGGGCTTGCGTGCGGGTCTCTCTTTCTGTCTCTCTCTCACTCTCTCTCAACTGGGCTGTCACTCTTCCTTTTGCTCTCCCTCTTTCAGCATTTTGAATATCTCCTCTGCTCTCTCCCCTATTACTCTCATTCTCTCGAAGTTCCTCTATATTTATCCTTATATGTCTCTCCTGCCTTTCTTTGACTCTCTTACCCTCCCCAACCCTTTCAGTCTGTCCCAATCTCTCTCTCTCTCTCTTTCTCTTGTCTTACTCCTTCAAGCTGCCTCCTGCAGCATCAGCTGGTGCTCGTTCTGGGGGCCTGAAGACTGACTCGCAGCACCGCTACCCGAGAAAAGTGAAACCCAATGGGTAGTTCATCTGTGAGCCTAAGAGGCCAGGCCACATTAGGGCTGACGAGCCTATCAGTCTTCTCTGGCCAGCTCTGCTCTTTCTCTGTGACACTGCAGATAAGGGCTAATTGGGATGTCATTTGGAGTTTCCTCCGACCAACATCCCTGCGGTTTTGAAACTGATCGACCTCTGGTCGGCAGTCCGAAACCGCAATTTCAGTGCAACCGCACAAGGTGCAGTCTCAGACTCCCATTTCCCTATGGGAGCTTGTGAGGCGGTCGGAAATGGCACAGTACAAGCTCTCATAGAGAAATGGGAGCCACTGTAAATCCTTGCACCGTGTGGCAGACACCTCACAGTGTAGGGATTTAGAAGGGGGCACCATGGGTGCCCCCCTGGGCCCCCACTGAAGGCCACTGAAGAAGGGGGGCCCTGCTAGGGGCCCCAAAAGTAACTTTCCATGTCAGAAAGCCCAACATGAAAAGCCTGTTGGAAACTAACATCATAATCCCAACAGCAGAAACGCCGTCCGCATGGTATTATGGTCGCGGTTACGACTGGCTGATGAGCTTCTTGAGCCCATCTGCAGCCAGCCAGAATGACCGGCCAGTTTGAATTCCGATAGCCATAATCGTAATACGGTGGTTGGAATTCAAACCAAGGATGTCGGTTGGAAAGCCTACTGAAAGGAAAACATTACTCCAATACTCTAGTTCCCACCTACGTGCCCTCAAAGATGGCCTCGCCTACTGGCAATTTTTGTGCATTTGCTGCAATTGCAAGTTCAAGGAGGATTTCTTCAGAGAGGCTGACACCCTAGCCAATAAATGCATACAACGTGGCTACCCCTAAAACATGCCTGGTATGCACACACAGAAATACTTCTTCAACCTAAGGACAAAGTACCCATCAATAAAATCACCTGTGTTACCACCTTTTGTCCTATCAGCAATAAATTGACCGAAAGTATCAAAAGGCATTGTAATATTTTATCCACTACTAATCTGTCCTTAGAGCTACCATACTTCCAATTTAAGCGAGGATGGTATATCAGGGACCATCTTGTTAAGGCACACAAACCCAAACACATTGAGAATACCCTCCAATTGTATGTGTGGAAACTGGGTACCTTTTAATTTGACCACCAACACAATAATATTCCATCATGGAACATACACCAAGACCTCAATTTCTTTTTCAATTCTAGTGATATAATTTGCTGTATCTGTTGTCCCTGTAACCTGATCTACGTTAGTGAAACCACACAGAGAGTAAAAGCCAGGACTTCCCAACACAAAAGCAGAATTTGCTTTAAAGTCAACACAGCACCACTGGTGGAACATTTTCTTTACATGGTCACACGAGAATGATGTTTCATGGCAAGTTATTGACATCCTTAAACCTCAAACTAGAGGGGGAGACACAAAATACTTGCTCAACAGACTGGAATGCAAATGGATTTTCAAATATCAATCTGCATCTAATGGACTAAACACTCAAGAGGCATGGAATGCTATCCTGTAATCTTCGTATCCTCCTAATCATAGTGATGCTCTGATGGCTATTATCTTAAATTTGAATGAATTATTACTTGTACGAATGTGTTCTAAACACGAATGATTTTATCTAGTTGTATGTGACACTTTTGAAGGCCTTTTTGCGGAAATAAAGTTATTTGGCTATCCTGTAACCTTACCAATAAATTTACCAGTGTCACCCACCCTCGTGAGATATTGCTATCCTGTAACTGTTTTCTCAAAAGGTTTTTGTAATAAATGTTCTAATAATGTATCTATGCTTGTCTGTAAATCCTATGTGTGTAATCTACTTTGTCAATTTTCTGTTGGTGTATTTTTTGGTTGGTTTATTATTCATCATGTATGATCCGTATATGTATGGCTCATTCTGTTGTATTTTACTGCTTATTTTTTCACTAGTTCGTTTTGTTGTCTCTTTGCATGTTTCTGTTATAGATTTTTAATTTTCATATCTTGGTTGGCCATGCTTAGGGCCTGATAACTTTAATGTACTATGCGTTCCAAGCACTGACACATTTAATTGGCAGGGGGTCATCAGGGTTAATAGCCCCTTGATATTCCAACTATGTGTTGACACAATACCTTGGCTGTTAGCAATCCTGGTTTACAGCCCTCCCAAGTAGCATGTAAGCCAGCAAAGGTTGCCCCTTCATTTCCACACTTGATCTCCCACAGTGTATTACTTAGCCCTTAGCTTGGGTTATCTGGGAGTTAGCGGTGCAGTACACACTGGCACTTTCACATTGGTAATTGAACACCTCCTCGTGAGTTAGTTGTACAGTTCTCATTGTGATCCCCTACATATTCAGTTAATTGTAAGCTCCCCTGAGAGCTACTTTGCAAGTTAGCGGTGCAGCTTTAACTGTGTTTTTCATGACTTGCGTATTGTTAATCGTTTGTTGCATGCTTCACTGCGAGCATGCGCATACGCGCAGATTTATCCCACCCCACCCTCCTTCCAGGTGCAGTCACAAGTAGACACGTGCCAGGAGGACAGCAAATTCACACGCTTTTGCTAACCATCGAGGATTCTTGCTCACTCTATTGAATTGGTCGCGAGCCTACTTATTATATCCGGAAGGTCCTTTTACCTCTGAGGGACCCTTACTTTGTTTTCGGCCCTATTGCATCCTATTCATTCTGGTTCTGTGATTTTCAGCAGAATCTGTTTATGCAAGCCCTCGTTTAATTAGAAACCACCATTTACCTCAGCTAGTTGCCCTACCGAATAACCATATAGGATCATTCATCATCCACAGGGTGAGTTATTTTACCTAGAGTTGGAGGTATGTTTTCCTGCTGACATGTGTACACCGTCCTCATTACATTAAATTCCCCTTTATTCTAGGCCACTCCTGGATGCCCTAGGATCTGCTCCTTCAGGGCTGCAGGGCTTACTCGTGTTGGGATTGACTCCAGCCTGTCTGTTGCCCCAGGCATGCCCCTCTATCTTTTAATAATAGTTTTACCTTAGACAGGCCGCATCTCACTCCCTTCAGAGTCCTAAATGTGCATTTGTTTTCCAGATACTGGGTGCTCACACGCCATCCTGATGATGACCTTACATTGCCAGATGTCGAAACGCCTTAGACAATAGACGTGTATAGACTCCATTCCCCAAATTGCAATACTAATTAAAAGGAGTCACTGTCTTTTTATGTGATGCACAATTTTTTTCTTATATCACTTATCACTGCTCTATTGTTCACCTATGTGTGAGCACTGGATCGCGTTACAAAAAAACTAAAAATGCACAATAATGCACAAAGAATACAATTACTGAATACATTGTTGTACAGTATTTACTGCCTAAGCTTCAATCTATACAAAACGCTTCAGCCAGAGTCCTGCTTGGCATCCCTAAACACCACTCAACCTCCTTGGCCATACGCCACCTGCATTGGCTACGAGTCAGGAGTCGGATCAAGTTTAAGGCACTTTGTATCGCCTATAAGGCCATACATGAGACTGGACCACGTTTCCTTAGGAACACCTTTCGGATCTACGCCCCTAAGAGATCCCTGCGCTCAGCCTCCACCTTCCTCCTACCAGTCCCTCGCACCAGAACCTCCACCTGGGGAGACAGACGTTTTCTGGTGGCAACTCCCAGGCTTTGGAACTCCCTGCCGATGTCCATCAAAACCAGTCCCACCCTCATTGCTTTTCGTAGATCATTGAAAACCTGGCTATTTGATCAATGATCCTACCAGCTGGTTCCTGCCCCAGGAAGTTCCTTATGCGCCGAGACACCTCAGGGTATTTGTTGCGCAATACAAATCACGTAAACATAAACATAAACATTCATTCCCCTTTGTCTTGCCTTCGGTACTTCATGATGTGCCTTAAATGAATGAAGACATAATGAATGCCTTAAAGGATCACAAAAACATAATGAACTTATGAGGGTGTTGATCACTGGTACTTGGATGCCATTTACCTTGGATCCGCTGTTCCTTCCTGTTTTTCCTGCCTGATCAAGCCGTGAGGGGAAGGGACACCGAGTCGTGCCTGTGAGAGGCAGCGGGTTCTTTCTTGCTGCGCCGCCATTCTCCTGTTTCCGAGGGGAGAGGAGCTGCTGGAGCAGCTTCCTGGGACAAGACTACATCCCCCAGAAGGCTCTACAGGGCGCAGAGCCAGTGACATTGAAGGAGGGCGCCGGAGGCCCTCAAAGCCGGCGTGTCCCTCCCGCAGCGCGGGACGCCATTTACCTTGGATCCGCTCTTCCTTCCTGTTTTGCCTGCCTGATCAAGCCGTGAGGGGAACGGCCACGAGTCGTGCCTGTGAGAGGCAGCGGGTTCTTTCTTGCTGCACCGCCATTCTCCCGTTTTCGAGGCGAGAGGAGCTGCTGGAGCAGCTTCCTGGGACAAGACTACATCCCCTAGAAGGCTCTGCAGGGCGCAGAGCCAGTGATGCTGAAGGAGGGCGCCGGAGGCCCTCAAAGCCGGCCTGGCCCTCCCGCTGCGCGGGACGCCATTTACCTTGGATCCACTGTTCCTTCCTGTTTTGCCTGCCTGATCAAGCCATGAGGGGAAGGGCCACCGAGTCGTGCCTGTGAGAGGCAGCAGGTTCTTTCTTGCTGCGCCGCCATTCTCCCGTTTTTCGAGGGGAGAGGAGCTGCTGGAGCAGCTTCCTGGGACAAGACTACATCCCCCAGAAGGCTTTGCAGGGCGCAGAGCCAGTGACGTTGAAGGAGGGCGCCGGAGGCCCTCAAAGCCGGCCCGGCCCTCCCGCAGCGCGAGACGCGCGCGGGCGGGCCCGTCCGCACCCGTCAGCAGCAGGCAGAGGCTGGGCTGGGCCACCCCCCCAATATTATCATCTCGGTCACAAAGTAAGCTGATTGACTATTTTTGACATTGGACATAAGTGGGGAACCGTTTATACTGTGCTGTGCTATAAGGAGAAAGACCAAGTTGCACTAGCTAGTAGGATATTGTTGTGAATTTGTTAATCCATTCCGAGTATTGTTCCCCAGGACTTCGGCTAGTGTAGTTATACTCATTTATTTTGCGGTTATTCTTTGTATGCTTTATTTTACTTGTGGCTTGTTATCTCGTTTTCCCCAGCAGGTATAGTGTGGACTGTGATAACTAGACGTTGTCATTCTGTAGTCATTGGTGGGAACAAAAGGAGATAATATCTTTAGTATTTTCACGGGGCTTATAAGAGAGAGTAATTACCAGGAGATTTATTTTCACAGGGTTGGGGTACCAGCAAGAAGTACTTTCAGTATGAGTAAAGACAAAGGTAGGACTGTGGTGGGGAGACTCTACGCTTTTCTAGTGAGGGCTGAGTCTGTCCTTGTTCGAGAAATTCAACTCACTGAACGCAGATTGTCATTAGAACTTCCACGCCCTCAGAGTAGACTTTCCCTGACTCCTAAACTCATGGCACCGAGTATAGCAGAGGTTCCCAAACTTTTTTGACCTGTGGCTCCCTTGATCTAATTGCCAATTGGCCGCAGCTCCCCATCATATCACTTTTTTTTTTACAGGTGCGGGGATGTAAGTCCTACCTTGGGAGTACTTTTAGTTTTCTCCCTGATATTAATTATTTTTCCAATGTAGGAGCACTTTTGCTCATTTGTTGTCAAAATGATGTGAGTATTTAATTGAAATATATCAATCTTTTTTAATACTCACCAAAAACCACGTTTTCACTTCTTTGACTGTTGAAAGTAAAGTGGGACACACATTTAGAAATGATTCAAATGGGCAAAGAAAGGTAAGGGGGTGGGTGTGTTTGCATGTATGTGTGAGTGTCTGTGTGTGTGTGCGCGCACACGTTTGCACTTACTTGTGTGCGTGTGTGTGTATGACAATTTGATGTCATTTCTCTTTCATTTGACTTCTGGGTATGACATAACCTCAGTGTCACAAAGGTTGAACTAATATGCTGATGACGCTGTCTTAATGTCACATACTCAGGTGGGATTGCAACTAGTTGTAGACAGCGTCACCCTTTTTATGAAAGATCTGGGCCTAAGGGTTAATTCCACCAAAACTTTTATTATGTGTTGCGGCAATGGTTTTAGGATTAATAAAGATATTTTTATTGAAGGCAAAAGGATAGAGGGTACTAACAAATTCTCCTATCTGGGTATTCTTTTTTTCCCAGAACGATTCCTGGGTACAAGCAGTAACTGCAAAAAAATTAGCCCTTTTACGCTCCACATCTGAACTTATTATCTTCGCCAGGAGACTCGGCAAGCGACCACCTGAGGAATTGATCAAAGTATACAAAGCTAAATGTGTTTCTGCTGCACTTTACGGGAGTGGAATATGGGGGTTGCCGATCCTTCCACTTTATAGATAGCTGAAAACTTATTTTTAAAATACATTTTAGCCGTACCGAAAAGTACTTCAGGATGTGTCTGCCATGCTGAACTGGGTATCCAGTTCATCTCCGATTCAATTAGGATAGAGTCTGTGCTATTATGGCATAGGCTGTGGACGAAAGTCCAAACTAAACTAAATGGAGATATACTTTCAGACATACTGAAACTGGAAGGATCTATGAAGATCCTCTGGCTGAGATACGTCCATAACTGTTTCAAAGATATGGGCCAGTTACATTATTACACAAATCACTCTACTACCAAAGAAGTATCCAGAAAGGACTTGAAAAGAGAGAGTTTAACGCTGCTTGATACCCAGAGAATGACGATAGAGATCTTAAAGCCCTCTGTCCTCCATCATCAATTAATTTTAACAACTTTTAATATTCAACCCTATTTGTCTTTCGTCCCAGGAGCCTACGATAGATTTTTATTAACCCGTTTTAGGCTGGGGACTTTCCATAGTTTAGTTTCCCTGCCATGAACGATTGGTCTGCCCTTGTGATTCTATTTCCCCCCAATCCACGATCCATGTCACTTTATTTTGTACATTTTATTCCAGTGAAAGGCAGATGTTTCTAGTTCCTTTCTTAAAGAGATCTGGATTACGACAATGTCGTCCGGCATTGTTACTTTTACAGTTACTAGCGAATGAAAACTGTGTTCTAAGAATTTTATCCTTTCTGAAAAAAGTGCTTTACCAAAGGAAATTTATGGTCATTTGAATGCTCATTTTGCACAGTAATGGTTGTCAAAATTTTAGGATTTATATTATAATTTTTTAATCTTATTAGGCATAATGTTATTATTATGGCTTTTCATGAAGTTGTTTTTGTATGAATTACTTGTGTGCTTTTATGATTGCTTCAACAATCGAATAAAGCTTTTCTTACATTACACTGGTAACTATTATAATCACTATATATCGAGACACAATCTGTGCCTTTAATTTAATTTCAAGGCACCTTTCAGCTCAGTCCCAGGCTTGTTAAAGATGTTTTGTCCAATCTCCTTCTCTACCGTTAGTTTTGACCTTTAGTCAATTTTGAGAGGATTACAAACCTTGAACTCTTGCAATTCTTTACAGATGATCTCTGCAGACAATCCTTGAGCACAGAGCTCGAGGTGTTTTGGAAAAAAGGCAGTTCTTATCCTTTCTAACTATTTTTGTATGGATCCATGTACAAATCAGAGCTCCATTCTTCTTAGAAAATTACAAACAGCAGGCATCTCTTGCTGTCTGGTATGGCAAGTGAGAACAGAGTGAAGGATCTCAGTGACTGCTGATAGCTTGCTTTAGTATCTAATTGCACCATGGCATAAAACCCTTGACCAACAGATGGACAAGAAACCTTGAACAATCACAATATACATTGAGTGCTGATGATGGAATTCCGATATATGAAAGGCAACACGCAATGGCCATAATCAACTCATGTCCAAGCCTCCACCGATGAGACCCAAGCTGCACCGCTGAGCTACAACAAGTGGAAAACGGTATCTGGACATCAGGGTCAGCAGGGCCTGCCATACAGCTATGACTCTACCTATCTGGCATATAACATGACAAAGCACAGTAAAACAATCACTGCGCCCAAAGTAAAAGAGTCTTATGACGCTGAACCTGACTTAGAGTTGGTTAGATGGTCATGGAAATTCCATTAATTTAAATCTGCAGGTGACTCTTCCAGTGAAATTTCCTTGACCATAGGCATGGTAAAGCAGAGGTAATGTCACTGCACTTGTGAATTCTCTGTAGTATTTAGCATTTCTGCCTTAAACTGGAGGGATGTTATTACCTCCTAATTCTAAAGCAGGCCCGTTTTTTCTCCTTCACATGAGAAATGTGTTATGCTACCAGCCGAACACACTCTGTCTTCCATAACTAATGTTTGTTTTTAAGGGAGGAGAGTTGAGATTTGTGCTTTAATAAAAGAATAACTAACTAAAGCCAGCCAGTAGCTTCCCTTATCTTCAAGTCTGTCATCGAAACTTTTAGAATTTGAATGTAATATATATTCATCCTTGTAATACCTTAAAACTCCTGTTCATGTCACCATGGTTCCTGCAGACTAGCAACTAATTCCATCGCAGTTTGATGTATAATTTACTGTGCACATACCTATAACACAACCATTACAACTTGACTCTTGCAATGCAGTCAATTACTGTGTTTATAAATTTCAATATGGTTCCTATTAGTCAAAACTCTTGTGATGGATGTGTTCTGCAATGAACACTTAGTACAGGGCTGCCAGGACACTCCTATTTAAAAACTGCAAGGAGTGCAGAACGGAACTTATGTCATATGATCATATTTCACTAATATTTTATTACACATATTGTTAGCACTTTTATTATTTAACATTTCCCTGTACTATATATCATATTCTACTGCATACATAGATGGACTTCGAACCCATAGGTCATACATTTGTGAAGGCTGCACAACTTAAAATGAATCACTGCTTACAACTCCATTTTGAGACTTCAGACAGATATTGAGTAGGGAGATAATGGAAAATCATCAGATTTCACAACGAAGTACTACATTTAGAAAAGATTAGACCAGCAGAATTTCCTGCTCCTTAATGGCTATACTGTGGGGTTAAATCCACCAGTAAATTATTCTCCTGCTTTTGCATCTCTGCGAAAAAACTGATGATTTTACGTTACTGTCCAACTATAAATCAAGCCCACAGAGCCTAGAACGTGCATAGTTAACGTCAGTCACCCCCTATGTACAGGATAACAACCATAGGGATGAATCACTGTTTAGTGGAGGAGATTGAATTTCAAGAACAAGCTGTTGTCTCATATCAAATGACAGACCAATCATATCAAATAAAGATCATATCAAATATAGATCCAGCACTGTATCACTGAAGGGGTACACAACCCTTTTTTTCACCAGTGTACACCCTAAAGTGGTGTAGATATGGGAGGGAGTGGGAGGAAGAAACTGTTTTTGGGGGCAGCGGGAGTCATGTATGTTGACTACCACCATCCCCCTGGGCCCGGAACAAGTCATCCGTCGGCTGCAACACCCCCGCTCTTACCTGCACCTGGGCAGAAACCTTAGGGTCCCCTCCAGATGACAGTACGTCTAGCTACGCCACTGACACCCTAAGTGGGTGCGCTCAACAACAAATGTACGAAAATGAAGGCACTGTCTGATGTACAAAGGCTAATTAAATGTGTCAGTATGTTGAGCTGTACAAAAGACACCACATGGATTGGTGGTTAAACTGTCATTCGGTGTTTTTATGCAGGTGAACCCGCTCGAGGCCCATAAAAAGGGTAGGTGTAGTTAGACACTGCATCCATGCTCATTGAGACTACAACTGAAGAGACACTGACAGTGTCGCTCCTCCTGCACCACCTCTGTTTCTGCAGATTTGCTCTGGCCTTCCACTGATTGGGGTCTGCCTCCCACCCTACTGAGCACGTCTAAAAAAGCTCCCTTCGTGTTCACTGGGTGGACTTTGCATCCTGGTTTGCAGTTTTTGCATCTTTCAAGGGCCTTTTTTTGCATGTGGTCCTACGCCTGTAATATGGAAATGTCACACTGGCAAAGTCTATCATTTTCTTATGGTCATTTGGCTATGTACCCATGCAAAAGAGAGATCTGCCACTCTGAACCGTGGAGGCACTAGCAGCCAGACATTGCCTGACACCTTAGTTACTACAGATCCTTTTAAAACACATCTTGGACATAAAGACACAGAAAACTAGTTATGTCTGTGACCTGTGCACTGAAACACATTGAAAATTCTTAGAATCTGTTTTAGCGTTGGATAGTAATGGGGTAGCTACTACACATTGGTTGATGTCCTGTCCACCCATCTCTTTCATCCCCTGCCTCAGAGTGTGAGCAATGGTGGCCTACCCAATAGTTGAGTTGCTGCTGGCATGGTTGGACCCAATGCTGGACAGAATGATGTTAGGGAGGCTACCTTATTTGGGAAGACAACTCTGAGACTATGAGAGCTGGCTTTTCCCTGATCAGGTCTGCCATGTCAGCCATGGTGCTTACAAACGTGAAAATGTTAAAAAAAAAAAAAAGTCCCCCGTGAGCTGGTAAACAAGTCTTAGTGCACACTGGGATATTTTGAAGGTATATCTTCACTTTATGAGTCTTATTTTGGAAAATAAAAAAGTGTTGACAGGTCTTCCATGCCTCATTGGAATGTTGCCCTCTTTTCACCCTTGTAATGACTAATGTATCTTTGCTGTTAATTTGCCTTTCTTTTATTGCATAGTGCCCAAAGACAATGGGCCTGACTTAAACCTTCCTACACGGGTTACTCAGCCCATCCGCCGAAATATAAATCCCAAAGGATATAGTGGGATATATATTTGAGGCGTAGGGGATGTCCGTCACTGTTGTGACAGAGTAACTCGTCCGCCGAGATCTAAATCAGGCTCTGTATGTCCAATATTCATTAAACAGTCAGTAAATATGCCTCTCATTTAATCCTGACCTCGCCTGGGAAATGAATGACATCTTGCTCATGGTGGAGCACATATTTTGTGCATTACTACTTGCATGTGCTTACTTATTACACTTCTGCCTGGAACAGCCTGGAACAGCTTACCTCCTGTAATCGATTCCTGTGGCTATCGAAGAACTTTGCAAAATCTCTTCCTTCACATGTCTCTCAGAGTTCTCTCTCTGAACTGCGCTGTCGATCATCCCTTTGCTCTCCCTCTTTCAGCCTCTTGAATATCTCCTCTGCTCTCTTCCCTTTTTCTCTCACTCTCTCGTTCTCCTCTCTATTTATCCTTGTATTTCGCTCTTGCCTTTCTTTGACTCACCTATCCTCCCTGACCCTTTCAGTCTGTCTCAATCTCTCTCTCTCTTGTCTTTCCTTTTGTAAGCGAAGTAAGGCCCTTGTAGGTAATCAGTCCAGTAGCCAATAGTGTAGATTGTATAAGTAGGTTTATTCAGTTACAAGTGAACTGGTAAGCAATGTGCCCCACTAAGAGCAGTATTCTGCTGCTCAGCCCCACTCATCCCGACTGACCACTCATAAAACCATGCACTCATGAACATTCTATTACATCATATTCTCGCAGGCTGAGCAGCAAGGAACTAGGAGATCACAGAATACAACATATCTCCTTCCTTGAGAAAACAAAAAAAACAACAGGACGCTAGGTGAAAGAAATGCATTTCCTGTAAAAATATTACTAATCCTAAATTTCAAGAAAGATCACATAAAAATACATTATTCCACTCCTTAGATTGTAAAGAAAGATCCCATCATAAAAATAAAATCACATTAATCACATTACATGAATCATTACACTCCTTGAATTGCAAAGTAAGATCACATTAGATTACATTACATAAATATTTACCCTCCTTGGATTGTAAAGGAAGATCGCACACATAAAGATCACATACTGCCAGTACACTCCTCATGGTACCTGCCAAACGGTGCAGGGATTTACAGGGGGGCACCATTGGTCCCGCCTCAGCCCCCAACTGGAGGCCGCTGACGAAGGGAGGCCCTGCTAGGGTCCCTCCAAAGTCGCTTTCCGAAAGGTTTCTATGTCGGAAAGTCCGACATGGCAAGCCGGACAGAATCCATCATCATAATCCCGACGGCGGAACACCGTCTGCAATGGATTATGGTGGCAGTTTGAATTCCGACCGCCGTAATACGGGGGTCAAAATTCAAACCAAGGATGTTGGTTGGAAAACCTTCGACCTGTGATCAGTAGCTTTCTGACCGACATCCTAATTAGGGCCATGGTGTCTTAAAGTAACAGGCCCCTGGCAGGGCAGCAGGCTTCTGGCTCCTCGTCTGTCTGCAGAAGTCAATTTCCGGCCATGAACCTGCTGTCAGGCTCATACTTTCTAAAGGGTTAAAGCATTTTGCTGGGCTAATAATCACTGACCCACCTTATGTAATCTGCATACATAGGTAACTGATCATGTAGAGTTAATGGACCTACTGGCAATTGTTCCAAGGATTAAAAGATCTACAATGAGGGGAGAGCTTTAGGCGTAGCTGCTGCTCGCTTATGAAATAGCCTTCCCCCAGAGCTGAGGCAAATACAGGATCTGCTGCTGTTTCGTAAGAAAGTCAAGACCTGGCTTTTTCCAGAGTTTAACAGCCGGCCAGTTAGTTCCTGCAGTTGCACTTCTATTCTTAGTCTACTGTGTCTCAGTGCCAGGATGCCCGTAGGGTTAGAGAGAGCTTTATAAATGTAAATACATACATACGTACACTGCTGAAAAATGTGTCCATCCTGCAGTTCACAGGTTGAAAATATAGCCAGAAATGTAGTTCAGGGCCCAATGGCCAGGTAACCCTCTGTATAGCCTCTAACTAGTTACTCAAACATCTGACTAATGCATGTGTGCATTCATAGCTCCATTCGTTTGGGTTATTAAGCCCATGTAACAATGATGAACACAGTTAAACTTTGACAAGTTTCACTAGGGATGTTATTCCAGAGTTGGGCAACAGCCACTCAGAAAGTATTCCCTCCCCATTTTTTTCAGTCTGAAATTAGGTATAGCTAGCTCCTAGAAAAGATCTCCGATAAAGAGCCCTCTTGCGGGGCCGTGGGGGACTGCAGCACCACCCCCACGAGGAGCACTGCCCGATGATGAAGCATGGCACCTGCAACGGTGTATGAGGGCACCAATTCTATAATGAGGTTTACCCCATTTTGACTTTAACCTCACCTACACCTGGACATAGTATATCTCTATCCAAAATCGGCTGTAGAGAATTAATTTTTCCTTAGGAACAGTTACCATTTACTTTGTTGATACTTAGGCTTGGGAGCATTGGTACTGGACCTTAGTTTTTTCTGTAAATTGCTCCCTGTCCCTCCCCCCTTATTGATATTTTGATGGCTAGCTACAGAGCAGAAGTGAAGCAGAGTGTTGTGCTGTACCGTTAACTCCTGTATTGCCTGCCGCTCTCATGCATCACACAGAGCAGTCTTGGAAGTCCACAATCAACACATTTCTGCAATTGAAATTTGGGTTCCCTGCATGAAATAGCCAATCTATAATTTCAGTGATGACCCCATGTAAACTGCCCCATGGGGGCAGAACCTCGAAACGTCGACATTAGCGTAGTCTTGGGATGTCTCTATTTGTATGAATGAATGTATGATACATCTTATAAAGCGCACAAATACCCAGAGGCATCTTGATTTGTTCTTTGAATTTTAATTCACTGTCAAGCACAAACCCCTGTTTTTTTACCTTTGATGTTGGCGTAGGAGCCATACCCAGGTCTGAAGGCCACCACTGAGGGGACCAGAGTGCTGGATAATTACCGAATTGAATGATTTTTTAAAGTATACAACCAGTGCACCTAAAAATCTGAATTATACACTTCCTTACAAGTCTCTGACAGCCATCAGTGTGCTTCATATATGTGCTTCAATAATCTACAAGTTTGTTTCACAGAAGCTCTGCATTATCACATTTGAAGCACCTTCTGTTTTGTGATTTTGATCTGTTTTGTTTAATTCTTTTGATTGTATACATCAATGCCTATTGATTCCAAAGTAAATATTCTGTATCATCTCATTTTGTTGTCCAGTATGTGTGATAGTTTGCATGGTGATAATTGTTTTAGTAAAGTTATATGACAGTATCTAGGTCACAGGGACATAATTTACCTAACCTCTAAGGCATAAATGACTTACAACTGTCCCTGATGGAACTACTGTTCTTTTTACACAGTGTTGCTGAGTTTCCCAGGGTTACCTGGTAAGTCTCTTTATTGTTCCAAGACTAACAACACAGGCTGCCTTAAATTGGATTATTTTCCTAACTGGTAACCTCAGGTGTTCGCAAAGTTAGTTAGATATGTGCTTGAATTTATTGAGTCAGAGCAGGAGATGGGTAGGACCACTTTGACTGCACTTCTTCGCCTGCCACTCCTGTGCACACAATCACACGCAATCACTGTGGGGCGCTTATCCAATAATGGTTGGATCCAAAGTTTTCCTGACACTTTTAGTGGTGAGCTGGGGAAACTTAGGGGTTTTCAACACCGCATTGTCTGTAAGGAGGGCGCGAAAGCAGTTGCCCAAAAGTTGTGCAAGGTACAGCTGAGCTTACATGGTGAACTCAAGCAGGAACCTGAGCGGTTGTGCACCATGGGGCCATTGAGGGATACGAATGGTTGGCTCCCATCGTTTTGGCGTGCAAGGCAGACAAGTTTCTCAGGATGTGTGTGGATGTGCGCGATCTTAATTCTAACATATGGGTGGATCGCCAACCCCTGCCTAATGTTAACGGTGGGTGTAAATGGCATGAGGGGTCTACGCAGAGAGGCACGGAGATGGAATGAATCGCGGCACTCTCCGCATAGGTCCGTTAAGCGCCATCCGCGCATGCACAGTTCCCAGAAGAAGACGCAATGGAGACGGAGGGAAGCCCGGGGACGCCGCCGATAAGGTAAGGTTATTTAAATTATTATTTGTAATGTTTTGTAAAGTTTTAATACTGTGGGCGGGAGACATACTCCGTTCTGCCCGAGTGTGGTTTCTCCGCCTACATCGCGGAAGGCGGAAGGGGTGAGCTCTGCACATTCCGTGGGCGGAACAGAGTTGTCCGCCTACCCCTACCTAATATCAAGGAGATGCTAGCAACCTTGGAGGGTGCTAAGTACTTCTCCTCACTTGACATCACCTCAGCTTACCTCCAGGTGGAATTGTGCAAGGATTCAAGACACCTCACGTCCTTTGTGATACCTGAAGGTGCCTTTCATTATATATGCATGCCATTTGGATTGGCGTCAGCTTCTGCAGTGTTCTAGGGCCTCATGGGGAAGCCGTTTAAGAGCACTGCAGGAGTCGTGTTTTTCCAAGTCAACATTCTTATTCATGGGAACACCGAGTTAGAGCATGATACCAGGGTCAAACAGGTGTTGGAGGTTATCAGGTCAAGTGGGTTAACACTGAGGAAGGACAAATGCACATTTTTTCTGGAAGGTGTAGACTATCTGGGTCAACTCATTACCGGGAGGGGGGGTTGAACCCAAGGTAATGATTTTAGATACCATCCAAAATGCACCTGAACCACAGAATAAGGACCAGCTTCGATCCATCCTAGGGCTGGTGGAATATTATGTCATATTTGTGGTCAACTTCTCAGACAGGACTACGTGTTTGCGCGAGCTCCTGAAAAAGAATTCAAGGTATGACTGGAAGAATGAGTGTGGTCGTGACTTTAAGCTCCTGAAGGAGGCAATTATACAGGCACGCCCCCTCAAGTTATTTAAAATCAATGATCGTTGTATTGTCATTACGGATGCTAGCAATGTGGGCTTAGGGGCTGTTCTTATGCAGAAGGGATGTGACGGTATGGAGGAGACCATCGCTTTTGCCTCTACAGCACTGCTGGGGCAGAGAACACTTACTCTACGATTGAAAAGGAGGCCTTAGCTCTGTGGTGGGATGTTCAGTATTTTAGGAACTTTTTGTGGGGGAACAAATTTGTTCCAAGGAACCGACCATAAACCATTGGTGGATCTTTTTACCACCAAAGGGGGTGGCAGGGCCCCTCCAAGTATAGGCAAGTGGCAGTACAGACTGATTGAGTTTAACTATCGCTGGAAGTATGTGGCTGGTGTGAAGAATAATGTTGCTGATTGTTTGTCCAGGTTACCCCTTAAAGTGGTTGCTGATGACACTTTGGGAAGGACCTGGAAATGGTGTGTGCTGTAGGTGGAGTGGCGGACACTGTTGGAGGTGCTCGCTCCAAACTTGATTGGAAGCTAGCCATGTCCGAGGATGTTGAGATCAGTAGGGTGATGGATTTTGTGGTTCACGGTTGGTAGTGCTGGTGTGCCTGCGCAAGAAAGTTTGGGATCTGGCTCACGTAGGTCACCTTGGCATTTGTGCCATGAAGCGCAGAGTTAGAGAGGACTTCTGGTGACCGGGTGTGGAAAGGTCCATCGAACATTGTGTTCGGGATTGTGGTGCGTCTGTCCTTAGTGACTTATCCTTCTCCAGTCAATCCCATTGCTGTAAAGAACTCAACTTGGTGCAAGCTGGCTTTTGATGTGGCTGATCCTTTCGGTGTGATGGGAAACTCTCCTAAATATGCCTGGGTGTTGATTGATTATATGTCTAAATGGCCCAAGGTGAGGTTTGTGGATGGGGTCAATTCTGCTACCATCATCAACTTTTTCAAGGATTTCTTTCTTCGGTAGGGGTTTCCGAAAGTGTTCCTAACTGACAACGGCACCCAGTTGGTGTCTGTGGAGATGCAAGAATTCCTAAAGGAGCATGGCATCAAGCATATCCTCACTTCCCTTTATCATCCCTGCAGCATTGGTCTTGTTGAGCGCTTTAACCGTGTCATCAAGGATCAGCTACAGTTGGCCTTGATCAACGGTTTGCACTAGAAAGTGGACACACTGATATGTTGTGGGCGATGAGAACCACTCCTCACGCTAGTACTGAGATGTCTCCTTTCACCCTGCTAAGGGGTAAGGTAGTGGGTTCCAATCTGAATAAAAACTGGATGTTAAGAAAAGAGGTTGATCTGGTGAAGTTGGGCAGGGTGGCTGATGTCAGGGCTGCTGCTTAAACCAAATATGCGTCTGAATGTGTCAGGGTTTCCCTGGTATGTGTGGGGGACTGGGTGAGGGTGAAGAAACCTGTTCTTGTTTGCAATGGATCCTCTTGCTTTTCTGCTCCGGTTAGAGTGGGGGAGGTGAGAGACCATGGGGTAGTATTTTAGAGTGGTAAGATCTGGAACAAATGTTCTGTCTCTGTTGTGCCGTAGTCAAAAGCTGAGTATGTATGGGGGAAGTTGGGGATCCATACCTCCTCCTTGGAAGTGCCTACTGTGTGGAGGGCGGGGGGTTCACGTTCATGACAGGGAGGTTGTTCCCAAGGAAAGTTCTTTTAGGGCAAGGTTTGCTCCCACGAAATTCCGGGACGATGTCAGGTATTAAGTCTTGCACAACAAGTTTTGTCATCCACAGTTTACCTTGCTATCTATGTTGGCTTTTTGTTCTCTTTTATTTTGCTTCTTTTGTTATGTAGTTTTTCGTTATTGCGTTGTGTTTGCCATGTGAAGGAAGGGGGGTGTGTTGGGATCTGGTGTGAGGTGGAGTATTGTGCTCGTGCATTCCTCCTTTTTGTTCCCTGCATGGAACACGGAATGCTGGGTTTTGGCAGTTGCTACCGGGAGGCTGTAGTGACCGAACGGATTAAAGGAAGTTGGTGAACCTACCTACCTTTTGTCTTCCTTTTCAATGTTCTAATTTAGTATACTTGTGATCAAA
This sequence comes from Lissotriton helveticus, assembly GCF_964261635.1. Classification (NCBI taxonomy): domain Eukaryota; kingdom Metazoa; phylum Chordata; class Amphibia; order Caudata; family Salamandridae; genus Lissotriton; species Lissotriton helveticus. The sequence continues at coordinate 391,253,514 of NC_136060.1, read as the reverse complement.
TGTCCCCAAGAAAATTGTATTTCCGTAGTCCAGTCTAGAATGGATAAAAAGCATTGAAGGAAATCTTTCTCTGAGGGAAACCATGAAATGGGAATATCTGGCGTAGAAATCTCAGGTTGAAAAAGTATCTTTTGGTGATATGTGCGACTTGGGCTACTAATGCTATTAGGGAATCTAGGCTTCTACCAAGCTCATGGATTTGTATGGGTTGGAATTGGACCCATAGTATTTGGCCAAAACCTGAGATCCAATGTGTTTGATTTGTTGTCAACTATTATCTTAGTTTTTATAAGGTTCAATTTAAAGAATTTTACGAACATCTAAGTCTCAACTTCGCTTAAAATGTGCAATGTATTGCTGAATTTTTCTGGGGTGCTCTTGGAAATATGGAACATTATTTAAATGTCATCTGCATATAAAGTTAGGCAAGAGGGCTGCCTTGAAGATTAACCAAAAGGGGGGATAGAGAAGAACATTGTGCTAAACCCAATTTTACAGGATGAAAATTAGTAATAAAATTATTTACTTGTACTGATAGACTCCTTCTGGTAAGGAAATAAATTATTCATATTAGAATATATCCTGTGATATTGAAGCTTTCTACACAGTTCACAGTAAAGTGTGATCAATGATGTTACATTTTGCACCCAGGTCTTACAAAATCGCTGCACTCGTCCAACCACATCCAACACCATTCTTAGATCACAAACTGCTGACTAGATAGCAGATTCTGTTCCCATTTGGGATATCAATCCTGTCTTTTTTTTATTTATTAAAAGATAACAAAAGAAACAACACCAGAAAAGTAACAAAAACATCCTATTGAACAATAACATGATTAAGTAATATAAGAAAACAATATTGGAATGAACTTTATACCAAAATACAAAGAAAAGAAAAATATATTGGGGAAAAGAAGGAAGGAGGGAACAAGGGGGGGAGCAAACAGTTATCAATATAAAGCAGTCAGAACATCACATAAGTATACAGATATTATAACATTGTAAGCATATCAATAAATGAAAAAGTTTAAGAATATTGTAATAAACTTTCATTAATTAGGAAGAATCAGTTAAACAGGCAAGCATAAAAAGGCAAAGCGAACAAAATGAGGGTGGCTTCCGAATTTCATCAGATATATATTTAAGGGCAACTAAAGAGGAGGCAGAATGAGATAAATAAGTTGTTAAGGGGAGCCATAAAAGATCTCTTTTAATTGCTAGTGATATGGGGGAAACATAATTAGAATCTAATCTGTAATAAATATCAATCTAGTCTGAGTTGGCTCTAGTAAGTGGAAAACTTCTACTGCATATTAGAACACTTGATTGTTGAGCGCTCCATTGAAGATCAATAGAGTGCTCCAGGCTTCTAATAAATGGTAGATGCCCAGAGCTTCAACATTCCAATGTTTGTTCACAGCAACAGCTGTGAGAAAAGGCCTAATTGATCCCAAGGTGATTTCAGTCCCCTCATACTGCGAGAGGCCTTTGTTTTACATATTAGAACATTCTGCCCTCTAGGGGCGGAATGTTCTAATAGCCTTAGAGCCCTCAGTAGCGGGCTCTACCGGCCATTAAAGGCCCGCCCCATTGTTAAAGGCCCTCTCTTTTGGCTCGGCCTTTAACGCTGCAGTGTGGTTTTAATATAGCCTTATAGCCCGCCGTAGAGGGCTATACCGGCTATTAAAGGCCCTCTCCAGCGATAAAGGCCCTGAGCCGAAGGCGAGGGCCTTTAACAAGGGAGAGGAACTTTAATAGCGGTATAGCCCATCTACGAAGGGCTATAAGGCTATTAGAACATTCTGTCACTAGAGGACAGAATGTTCTAACAAATAAAACAAAGCCTTTTGGGAGCGTGAGGGGATTGGAATCTCCTCAGGCTCCCTGAACCCTTTGTTCACAGCCAGAGCTGTGAACAAAGAAACATTGGAATGTTGGAGCTCCAGGCTTATACCAGCCATTATAAGCCCAGAGCACTCCATTGTTTTCAATGGAGCTCCCAACATTCCAATGTTCTAATGGCCGGTAGAGCTCGCTACGGCAGACTCTAAGGCTATATTAAGCTGCTGAATAACTACTTTCTCTGAGACTGTGGAAAAATAAGTGATCTATCTATCTATTGATCCAGCGCGGCTCCCAAAACAACCCTCAAATCTCATCCCACAAAATTCAGGAGCAAACTTATTTTACTCATCGGTGGGGCCCATAGCACCGCGAGTCACACATCCACACATCACACTGCTCCCAAATCAGTGAAAAAGAAGGCGAGCTGCAGGATAGCGAGGTACCTTATTATTCTAAATTCTAAAATGTTATACACTATTTATATACATTTCTAGATGTCTTTCAGCTGACATAAGGAAAATAAACATCAAGGTACTCCGCTATTTTGGTCGATGGACCAACTAGTGGAAGTTAATTGAAGGGATAAATACCAGCTCAATCTCAATATTTTCCATTCAAATTACTATAAAACTTGTCATGACTTTATTCTAAATAAAAACAAACTCAAGTTTATATTTTATAATGTTTATCTAAATTCATTTAGGAAAATTAGCATTTTCTAAAGAGAAATTCAAACATTTATTAAGCACATTTAAGAAATGAGAAATTCAAAAGCAATATTTCCAATCTGCGATAGGAAGATGACAGATCTGCATAGAACAGGTTCCCAAGCTGACTGTCTTTCTAACCTCCTCGATGCCTCCCTCCCGACATAGATCTCCGCAATTCAATTTCTCTGCCCCATCAACATTTAAAGTCCAAAAATGTCAAAGTCTTTCTCCACCAAAAATTATCCCATCCAATTTTCCACTAACTATCTAATACAAAATGTAAACTTTTAGGGTCCGCACTCATTTCTCATTGGTCCATTAAGGAGGTGGTGAAAATCACCTCATGTCCTCCTTGTCCAAACTGGTTTAGTTTTTGCTTGGTCATCTCAACTATTTTCCCATGTGCAAATTATCCACGTTACCAATTACACTCAGCCCATGTATCTTTTATTCATAATATGAAACATCTTTTTCTTCCATTCCCAGGCTCCCAAATGCAAGTGTCCTTTGGCACATCTCCCAGGCATAGGCCAAACTGGCCTTGACATCTCTTGCTCCAGGCACAGGCTATGTACTCTTTTTCTGATTCATTCTGCGCATGTGTAGGGGCCATCTTTTTCTCTCTCTCAGAGTCACTCTTAGTATTTCATCCAAACGACCATTTTTAGACTAGGCCGCACGGACCTCAATGGGAACTATTATGAAAACAAACACAACAGATATTAGAAATAGAATTTTAGCCTCTCTGTTTACCTCCCACCATTCTAATTTTTCCCTGTTAGTAGTTACCTAGCAAAAGCAAAAGAACATGCGTGATTTACTTACAATCTGCATTCTTTTGTCACAAATACTTCTAATATAAGCAGAAATCCACACGTTTATTTCTGTTATATATCAAAATCACAGCTCTATATTAGTATGAGTTTTCAAATAATTAGTAATTAATTTTTCAGCAGAACAGCAATTAGTTTCCCACGTGTAGTTTTTCTTCTATTTTGCATTTTGTTGATTAGTTTTCATGCTTCACACTATTAGTGAGTTACAGTTATGAGAACTTGACTCTACATGGGGCTACACTAAAATGTTTTGTCTTTCTCCTGCTCCATCACTATCTATCTATCTACCTACCTACCTATCTATCTAGCTATCTATCTATTTATTTATTAATCTGTCTATCTATCTATCTATATATCTATCTATCCCGATACAGATCAGCAATTATTGATGTCTCCATATTGCTTAGTCCTGCATATTGTGACAATATTTTTAAATGACTGGAATGGCCATCCCATTACATTTACATCCGCTGTAAAATGGCCCAAGCATTGCATGAAAGCATAACTTTCTGTAACCTTTTTGAGTCGCTTTGCCAGGACGCTGTGTGGAATTTGGAAACTGCAGCCACCCATATGTGCCTTGAAGAATGGGTTGGGCATTCAGTGCCATCTGACTGATTGGTTTTACAGGCACTGAATTTCATAATAGAAACAAAAGGCTGACTAAGGCCTCACGCATTCAGCCAAGCTTTTAAAGTGAGCTTTAAACACTCCCAGTGTAAATACACATAAAGTCTCACAATGGAGACGAAAAACAGGCTCTAATTCTTTGTGGCGATTCACGCTGGAGTTTTGTTTTTGCATCTCAAACAAAGCACATGGTCTATAGACATAGGTGTACAGTGGGGGCTGGTGTCTGAACTAGAGTGGATCCTGGTGCTAAATTGTACCCAGCGCGATGACCCTTCACAGGCGACATCATGTAAATCGAAGCCCTTTTGTGTGGAAGTTCCACTTGTGACTTTTGTGCAGACGCCACCAGGCCTGGAACAAACTCTTCAAAAGCTGGTCAGTGAATGCACTTTCCGCTCCCCTTGTTTACAAGAAAATATGTGTGTTTACCGTGGCAAGCAGATCGTCATACACCGTGGTGGTTAAATAGAGCATTACGATGGCACCCTTTTCACCCTCATTACTTTGAAGATAAATGTATTTTTCAGTTATAACAATCTTCAAAATGCCCATATTGAATAACTTCTGGCGAAAGAGTTTTTCTGGAAACTTTGGTGTAGTTTTGAGTCTGACCTTCCCATGATGCTCCTTTTTTCCTCGCATAAGCGTCTTCTAAAAATCATATTTCGTATTATAAGTTTCCTCGTCATATACACTCATATAAAAATGTGCTTAAAATGACCTGGTCAAATCCATAGTTATACTTGCATCTAAATAAACATGATCTGAAATAAGGCATTGCGGCCATAACACTTCCACATACTCCTTGGTTAATTATGGTCATTCGTGGATCAATTTTGGATGAATACGGTAAGAAATGCAAAAACCTTTTAAAATACAGTTGAGAAGAGTGAAAAGTGAAATTGCTGCCCGAAGATAGAAGGAGGTGCAGTGCACGAGGCTGGAAAGCAAGGTGAGAACAAGCTAGACCAGCACAATGTACTGAATGCTGCTTTGGAGGTGTGTTAATAATATGGAAATGAAAATGTCTAATACCAGTAAAACGGCTCTTTGAGTTAAGGCTCCTGCTGCAAATGTATATGTGTGATTTTCAGGTCACAGTCTGAAATCCTGATATGATAGTTCATTGGGTTGAGTGTCTTCTGTAATAATGTGTTGCATGCAGGCAAATGCACTTTCTCCATTTGTCATTGGATAACATTAAGTTTACAAGTTCAAATCCAAGCAGAAGAAGAAACATGGCTAATCGATTTAAAAAAAAAATGTTGACCCCAGAGTAAATTAAAGCTTTTTGCTACTTCCACCGGTGCTGGAGTGAAACCATGTTAAGAACCACCCGTAAGGAGCCCTATAAGTATTGCATGTTCATTTACGACAGGGCTCAAATTTCTAGTAGACCAGGTGTGAATGGTTTCTACTGGATCCAGTTGCACCATCAGCTTTTTAAAACAAAAAAGGCTATGTGTATCAAAGTGGAAAAAACAAAGGAAATACAACTTAACAAAAAATACAAGCTGAACCCACAACTGCACCCTACCGAAAACCCAACAGTGGCTAACCTGCAATCACCTCCTGCTCAACACCCTAAAAATTAAATTCCTCCTGATTGCCCCTCACAAGCACTCTGAACCCATAACAGAATAACTCAAACAACTCACTGCTCTCAACTGCGCACCACACGTGATCGATTCCACCAAATTAATGGGTATAACTCTGGACAAACACCTGAATATGCAAGATCATATCAGTTCTACCATCAGGGGAGCCAACTATCAACTAAACACACTAAGGAAAATCAAACCCTTCTTGCTCTTGGTTGACTTTCAGTTAGCAGTCCAATGCCTGGTCATATTCGATTAGATTACAGGAGCGCTACTCTTGCAGGTTTACCTAAAATAAAGCTGGCTCCATTTAGGGCCACATTGAACATAGCTGCTAGGCTCATCACAGGTTCCAGAAGATTCGACTACATAACACTTGACCTAAACCAACTAAAATAACTTCCGTATGAAACAAGAATCCATTTTAAGATGCCTTGTATGACACACATGGCCCTACACCTGTCTACCTGGCCAAAAAACGTGTACTATCTGGTGGTAGTCACTCCTCAAGCAGCTCTAACTCACCCTCTGTTGAAGCCACAGACGTTCAACAAAAAGAAGACTTACAACAGCTCATTCTCTGGGTTAGCCCCAAGAATTTGCGATTCACTACTGCCTGAAACTAGGACAACCCCCTCCACTATCTTCTTCAAAAAAAGAAGTAAAAAAGCTTCTGAGGAACAGACTCCATAACTAGTTATTAACCACTTCTAAGATGCGACTGGAAGCAACAGAGATTGTTTTCCGATTAAAGTTCAGTATATGTCCAAAAACCCATATGCTAAAAACTGCATCTAGCAGAAAAAAATGTTCATTGACCATCTGGCATTTTCCCCATGGTTGACTACGGATTACAGCACAACCCACAGTAATGTGTGATGACCAACATTAATAAAGGTATGCTATTTACTCCATCTAGATATTTCTTTTGAATCAGGAGAAATGATACAGTATGGAATCTCGATGAACCACACAGTCATCACCTGCTATGCGGTCATCACCTGAAGTGGTGGGGGAATATTTTCAAATATTGGCAGCGCGTCTAGTATGAGTCATAGGGATGATGATGTGCGGTGGAGGCTATCAGCCACACACACTTGGACACACCATCAGCTATGACTGAATCCTGACCACTCCAAGGAGCAAGCATGTATCAAATACATTCACATTTTCAAAACAACAATTTATGCTCTAGGAGAATATGTTATCTGCTCATACTGTGAGGACAAAATAATCAGATTAATTTCATATCCTCAAGTCGATGGTCTCCACAGCCTGTCGGAACATGTTGGGCTTGGCACGCATGGCTGATGTTCTACCGGTTAAGGATAGGCCCAACTGCAAATAGTAGCAGAGAAAGAACGAAGAGAGCAAACAGAGTTATGCACACAAAACCTTATACTCAGGCCACACCCCCAACCAGGTACAGCTAATCTTAAGAAAATAAAGACCGACAGACTGGAGGCATCCACCAGAGAAACAGAGTCAACAGAAAATGCATTATCAGGCTACACTGTTTGCACTGCACACATTGCGTAAAGGGAGTCAGCCAGAGCGCAGGCGTTGCACCATTTTCTAGCATTGCACAGGCTGCAAGCTAGAGATATATGGTGTTGTCACGTGTTTGTAGGTTGCTCTTTCACTTTACCGTGGCCACTGACTGCAAAGGAATAAACTAAACATCAACGCTATTAATTCTTTTAAGTGGTGAAAAAGACATGTGGCAGAACAACGTGGTATGGGCAGTCATTTTGTATAATTAAAGAAAATATAAGTGAAATGTGCGCTTCAGCATTTAAAAAACATGTAAAAGTGCTGAACTTTCCTAGCCCTGCACTTGTGAGCATTGAAATCCTTTTGTGAGTGTTGCCACATGGAGGTTGGTGATATATATATATATATATATATATATCAATTGTAATAAATAGCACACTACACTCTGAGACTCTGTGTGTGTGTAATATATATATATATGTGTGTGTGTGTGTGTGTGTGTGTGTATATATGTTTGATGTAAAAAAATGGGGGTTACATTTTGGCAACATTGTGCTATAGATCATAGCTCCTGTGCTGGGGGGCTGATGAAGCTGAGAAGGACTAGATGATAAAATGACGGCCATTGTAATTGTTTGCGAGACCCAGCTGTAGGTATGCAGCCAAAACACATCGGCCGTACTTATTTTCATTTGTTTTGCACTTTTTTGTGAATATTAGCATTCATGTAATACATTGTTACGTCTGCATAACCAACTTGACCGTGGAGGATTCTGTACTATGCCGCCGTGTCGGTAGTCTGTTCGGAGGAGGTCGCACAGTGCACGCACGAAGGTGCAGTTCTAGGATGAGCACAAAATATGTCCTCATTCGTGCACCCCCATGTCAAGATTTGCCAGGGAACCCTGTTAGGGCCAACTTACATGCATTTCCGCCACCCTTTTCATGGCAGGGTGGCCTTGGGATCCTGCACCCAGAGGAGGTGGCGGTCCCACCGCCACCATCGTAATACAGCAGTCGGACTGCCACCTCAATTCTGGCGGTCCCAGGAACGCTGTACTTGTAATAAGGCCCTAGCTATATACAAAACAAACTTAACAATGCAAACAATAGTGTGATACCAGTCCAATTATCAAGACCCTCTGTTCTCCCACAAAGGCCAATATTGGTCCCCAATATTTGGATGATTTTGGGGTCTACCACAATTATCTTTGATCAGTTGAATATACAGTAGCTTTCTTTTCCAGGGTACAGGCTATGTGTAAGGCTATGTGAAATAAAAGTGCACTCGGCCTTGACAAATAAAGCCAGTGCACAACCACAGCCCTTTATTTTATATCTTGAGTGAATGGATTGCAGAAGTCTATGCATAGTATTCTCCTTGTGACAATCATGTCCCAAAGAGGTCAGATAGATGGAAACCAAGTTGAGTGTAAGCTTATTTTATCCTTAAAAATTATGATACACACTTTTCATTTTCAATTCCCAGATACATCATCATGGAAAGATTCACTGTATAAGGAAATCTGGCATCATTTATGTTAATTGCAAAATTAGAATATAGTACGTTTATGATCATCTGTATAAATATGGGTAATCTCCTGCGTGGCAAAAATGGGATATGAAAAAATATATATACAGGTAGGTCTCTATACCATCCTAAGGTATGAGAAATGTTCAATGACATTCGAATCTGAAAAGAGAACGTTATGTACATTGAGAAGAAATGGACACTATGCTCATCAGAAGATAAAGCGCATCCTTTGCTATCAGAATAAACCTACAAAAGAGAATCTAATCCCTTGCAACCAACCTACTTTATAGATAGAACTAAAGTAATGAGGCCAACAACAGACCCAGTGTGCCCTTCGCAATTGCCCAGGAGGTCTCCAATCCAAGCCCATAACAAATATTTTGCTCTCTTCTGAAATGCAGTTCATTTGTGCACTAAATCGCCAGCGAAAGCCCAGGTTATCTCCAAGAGGATAATCATTTCTTCGAAATTTGTAATCAATTTTATAAGAAAATGACATCATTGCAGACTGTCACTTCACTTCCCAGCTTTCTCACATTAACCATTCTCCAATAAATTCCGGAATGTAATGAGTGCGCACCTTTGTGATACTTAACAACAAAATTGCATTCTTGTAAACACATTTGGGGTTTAACAGGTTCAATAATACAGAGGATCTTAGAGCGAAAGCAGTATAGAAATACATGGCTCTATGGCAAGTGTGACTTTATCTGTGCTAAGTCAACAAGTGCGTGTATATTCAGTCCAAACCATTTTGAAATATTAGCAATGTTCCAGTAATTTAAAATATTAGTGATATTAAATGTCATCGCTCTTCAAAAACGGCTTGCTTATGAAGTAAATATTTAACCAAGTGGAAAAGAGTTTCATTTGGTAACACAGCTCCAATGAAAACGTCTTAGCAAACCCTTCTTAGTGCTAGCAGGATGCAGTGCTGAATACAACCTCAGCACGCACATTCTTCTTCCTCCTACCACAGCTTGGCAGAACACCACTGGCCGGTGGGATCTTCAAGACAGGTTTAAATCTAAAGTCAGGTTTTGCCTCATATATTACATAGATTAATGCCTCTGTTCCAAAAAACTTCCTTGTGACTCACTATCAGGAATTTTCCAAATATAAGAAACTGAGGGGCATATTACCAAGGAAGGCGAAATGAAATTATCGCCGCAAAGTGGCGTTAATTTCCTCACCCTATTAGCAAGCTGTCGCTAACATCAGTTAGCGACAGCTTTTAGGTGATAGAAAGCGGTTTGGGGCCCGCTTTGCATGTCAGCGATATTTATCACTAATGACATGCAAAGTGGGCGTGCCCAACCTGTTAGCGACTGAAAGAAGTCGCTAACATCGCTATCGCCTATTATCAACACAGGCGTAGCGTTTAAAATATTTGCGCTAAGCGCGAATATCACCAAATCCTAACGCCTGCTCAGACCACTTCTTAGCCTGTATATCCAATGGGAGGTGGATATTCAGGTTATGTCCCTATTAGCGATAATGCCTGAATATCGCTGAATTTCCAGCGATATTCACGCATTTCGCCGCTATCGCAGGATATTTTATCGCTTTGGAGATAAACGTTGCTAATAGCACGTTATCTCTGCGATGCAATCCGGCAATGCGCAGCGATAAAAAAAATGACGCTAAGCTTATTTAGCGATAAATATCGCTAGTTGTTGATAATATGCCCCTTGATCTTATACACATAAGAATGTAACTGGGAAAGTAGAAGTGAAAGTAATCAAATATACTCCAGATAACCATTTTTCCAGACCAGTACAAGCGCAATTGGGAAAAAGTTACAGTTTGCAAACCTGAACATTTGCAAAGAGAATGTGTGTGTCCTTAAAAATATATATTGTGCATTAAGTGGATTTTGCCCCATTGTGATTCCAGTGCATCCCTCATATGCAGAGATGTGTGCTATAATCTTCACGTTAGTGCAAGGATGCCACAGAGGAAAGTGAAGTGTTGGCAAGCACAGACTCCATTCTTCACCACTCATAAAGTGCATGAATGGCGAAGAACAAAATTACATTCTCACCAGTAGCTCAGGGTGAGAATGTAAATGTATGCTTTCTCTAATACAAATCCCTTAAATCGCAAACATGTCAATGCAGCTCCATTGGGATACATGGGTATGGAGGATGTAGCCTGATGACATCAGCATGACTCCTTCACCATGCACATCAGGCTCATGGGAGCCAACACATAACAGAAGAGTGAACACAAGCCAGCCGCTTTGTTATGCATTGAAGGCCGGCCTAAAAATGTGTGTGCACCATCTACACTCTCTGCTTGGGCCTCTTTGATTGCAGGTTCTGGATCTGGACATGTGTGGGCAGAATTCTGTCAGCACTTTTTGTGGGTAGAGTTTGCACTCCACAAATGTGCAAGCACTGTTTTCTGAATGTAGCCTTCCATGTAGTAGAAGCCGCAGTACCAGAAAGCATTTTTGTGTTGGAACCCCTTGAGTGTCCACATTGCTGAGCCTCAAAATGTCCTACAAGCAGTGTTACATAAACGTTGCCTACCAACCTCAAGAATCAGGGTTCAAGGGGCTTTAACTTCCAAGATAGTTTCCCGAGGTTCTAGGTTGAATTTGGCCTGCTGTGTGGACAGGCTCCAATAGTCAGCAACACAAGCAACTACCTGGGTCCCAGCTTCTTTTATGTTTTAAATGTGGGCACACTGCTAATTTGTCCTGGCCTAAGGACATTTTAAGACTCTTTAGCTGTTTCTAGTGTCTAGGTTTTGAAACCTGCTTTGATGTTGAGCGTTAAACATTTCACCAAATCTGTTTTATTAGCCACTCTCAAAGTTCTGAGAGAAAACTTTGAAAAAGTGCAAAATGTCCACACAGCGGGTGAATGGACTTGTAAGGCTGCAGTGTATGGTAGTTGCTATAAGGCAGTTTTATTTTCTGCGTCAGGTCTGTGTGCAATTGCATGCATTACGTTCTGCTGTCCATACAGTTATCATTCATACTTACCTGTTCCAAATCCAACCCAATCCAAAAATACTTAGATAGAACCTAAACATTGTGGTAAATGGTACTCACAACACAAAACAACATACATAACACGTTTTTAAAATATGTGAGCCTACAGATTCCTCTGTTCATGGGTTCAGAAGATACTGCAGAATTTGGATTTTGTTCTCCTGTGCTATTTAATAAAACCTAATTTAAAACCAAATTGTAAGACCAATTGCAGATTAGCTACGCAAAATTATGCTGGTAAATGAAGCTCACTCAGATTGAAAGGTGATGGCTTAAGGACAGCCCTAGAACCCAGAATTTCATTTACAGTGAACCTTGTCAAGCATTGCTCTTCTACGTGTTTTCATTCAGTGTTTGTTTCCTATCGGCCTATCTAGCTGTTTCATAAATACCTTAGTGGAGAAGTGTGGCTCAATGGTTGGAGGATACTCAGCTTGTTTTTTCATTCAGAGACCATTCTGACTCCCTCTTTACCAACTTCAGAAACTGCCTTGGCAATATCTGCGCTTGGATGTCTGCCAATCACCTTGCCCTAAACACTGACAAAACTGAGGTTCTTTTCTTTAGCCAGAAATCGACACCCCCTGCAACCCTATGGTGGCCTACAGTCCTGAACCCGCCACCCATACCAGTACAGTCCGCCCGCAACCTTGGCTTTATATTTGACAACTCCTTGTCCTGTAAAACCCAGGTCAATAAAGTGGCAGGGGCCTGTTTTAATAAGCTGCGTATGATTAGGAAGATTTTTCCCTTCCTCCCCCAAACATCCCGCAAAACGGTTGTCCAGGCACTTGTCACAGCACATCTTGATTATGCCAATAGTTTATATGCTGGTGCCCCCCAATATCTTATTGACCGTTTACAAATCATTCAGAACGCTGCAGCAAGGCTCATTGGAAATATCCCTGCTCGCAATTCGGTTAGAGCATATCGGGATGAGCTACACTGGCTTCCCATAGCCCGACGCATTGAGTTTAAAACACTGATCCTTGCTTTCAGGGCTATTCATGGAATTGGCCCGGCCTATCTGAGCAAACGACTCAAGATGTAAGACATCTGAGATCTAACAGTCTTCGTCTACTGAACGTCCCCAGATTCAGACTTACCCGATGTGGCGGTAGAACTTTTACCGTCACGGCTGCCAAGCTCTGGAACAGCCTACCTCTTGACCTTAGGTTTATTGAATCTGAGCCAGTCTTCCGACGCAAACTAAAAACCTGGCTATTTTCTAAATGCTAATTAAAGCTTCTGTATCCCTCGATTTCTCCTCTCAGATGGATTTGAACTAGGCAACCCTCTTCGGTGATATTCCTGTAATCCTAGCGCCGGGACACCTCCGTTGGAGGTAGCCGTGCGCTCTACAAGCTTCTAAATAAATAAATAAATAAATAAATGGTTAGAGCGGCAGACCCTGATGCAGAGGTCTCGCCCGGGACCAGGGTTCAATTCCCCGCCTCCGTAGGTCTTGGGCTCAAAACAAATCCCACAGACCTGATAATTCTCGCCTCGGTGCCTATTCCAATCATGGAGTCCCACCCTACAACTCTGGGCAATAGCTTGCTTAATCTCCACAACGGCCCCCACAACGCTAAGGATGCCTGGCCTCCACCTTGGGGGTGCCCAGGAGTGGACACCTCACAGGGAAAGTCAGGATGGGTCCACAGCGGTATTCGTACAAGCGCCTTGAGACCCTTGCGGGTGAGTAGTGCGCTATACAAGTATCAATTTACAATTTTAGTAGCCCTCCTCGTCATATTTTCATCTATTTTTATTCTCCCATCGGCACCTGCTTCTCAAAACCTGTTGTAAATTTAGTTTTTAATGTATATGTCTCAGTTCAGCGTAACACTGCAATCCTCTCCTTACTACATACATCTTCCTTTGCCTTTCTCTCACCTTGCATTGTAAATCAGCTTTTATTTAGTCAAGTTGGTTTTATTTTTTTCCTATTTTGTCCTGAATTTCCACTTCCTTTATTTCAGGTGCCCCTATTTTTCCTCTCACAAAACTTCGCTCTCACTCGTAGTCCATATTAGTTGTTTTCTTTTCTGCTCTTCAGCTTCCCCTGAAAATATCTCCTTGTGCTCTTTCTAATATGCAATTAAAATCTTCGTCTTCTCTACATTTGCTCTCTGCATTATGCGTGTGGCATATCTTTGAAAAATAGCCTTAGCACCCACACACCTCAAAAAACAAGCTCACACCTCAATACTCACACATTTAATGCTTCGAAATTGTCCCAAAATTAATGTTGCAGATACTTTTTTCCTCCACAGCCCCTCCCTCCACCGGAATAGATTAGATACAAAATCATGGCGTGCCGAACGCACTGACCGAGGTCTTGCGGCATCACACTGCTGTGGGGGTAGCAGAGTGTCAACATTCATTCAAATGCTCACTCCGATTCGCCGGGTGCAGACTGTGTCCCATCATGCAGGGCCTCTGCCAGCTCCTGTGTGAGTTCCAACCTAATTCCCAAATCATCTGCTACTTTATCCTCCAATCTGGATATTCTAATATGAGTGTCTTCAGCCAGCGCCCCCTCAAGCGTGTCCCTAATAGGTCAACTGTTGGGCGGTACAAACGCAACCAGCCCATGCTGAAGCGCTGTTTTGCTAACAAGACTGCCAATTGTAAGAACTTATAATGTGTTTTTTTAGGTCGAGCCTAGAGCAGCGCATGCACTGCTTGCTCAGCTTGACTTTTAGTAAGGGGCTTTTCAAAGTGCTACCTTTGCCGGCCACCAGCTTGCTGTTATGCGCACTATCGTGCAACGTGCACAGCTGCCCTGCCATCTGGCTTTCTACAGCACGCGAATCCCCTCCCATATCCCCTCCCACTCCCTCCTCTTCAGCTTCAGCACGCGCTTGTTTGCCTTTGATCCCTATCTTTCCCTTTCTCAATCTCACTCTCTCCCTGCCTTTTACAACTACTGCTGAACCACTGTGCCCACCCCCACCCCCTTCCCACTCCCTCCTCGTCAGCTTCAGCGCGTGCTTGTTGTAGTATCGCCTCAGTTTTCAGCCTGCAGTCGAAGTGAACAGCGATGGCCTCTCTCACTCAACATTTAAGGGCTTCTTTGGTGAGGCATGTTTGTCAAGACAGAATGCTGTGGGGGTTGGTCATGCAGCCAAGAATTGGCCAGGCCGAGGAGCCGCAGTGGGAGCTGGGCTCAGGTAGTTGCTACTTTGGCTCAATTTCTTCATTTTAGCTTCCCTCGACATTGGACTTCTCCCCCACACACCCATTATTGCATGGTATTCCTTTCCTGACACTAGAGGGTATCCGCTTTCCAGTTATGTTCCTTATTGTCTGCACTACATGTGATTTATAATTTTGCAGCCAGACGGTAAATAAAAGCTACGTAAAACTGTCCTGCTACACCAATGCTTTGGTAGCCATATTTCTTCCAAAAGAAGCGCACTGCATTTTCACGGCTTTCCATAATATGCAATGATTTCAGAACCACAGGAAAAATGACATTTGTCTTTCGGGCGCTCCTTTTCCCCTTGTAATAAAGTCTTTCTGGTGTTCTCATTTGGCCATTTATCGCTTTTCCAGAAACCATGCACCTTCAGTGGTTTTACACTATCTAATCAAAGATTTCACCTCATGAGTACCAGATTAACAGCCAAATACAGTAATAAGCAACTGGCAGATGACCAGTCCAGCTTTGCGAAGGGTAACACTAGAGCACAAGACCCCATGTTTTCAATTACATTTGAGAAAGGTCTATTTGAACCTGTGTTTGTGCTCACTATAAAAAAAATTACCATGATACCCCAAGAACAGTCTTGGTGCGTTATTCATTATGCCAATTATTTGAACTTGCGTGTTGAGCAATGTCCATTGTAATGGGAGTCTATTTTTCGTTGTGACCAGGAACATTAAAACAAAAAAACGCATACCTTTTGATTCACTCTAAAAAAAATGAAAAAAGGCCTTGCTCTTTCAATTTGTCTTTGGTTTGGTTTTTGTTTCTCAAGATTGCTTGTTTACATTAAACAACAAATTGTGTTGTGGTTGGCCCTAACATTAATCGACCTCTTCACCACCAACGCCTTCACAGTCTAAGCCATGGAATATATTGAACTGACCCATGTTACATGTGTAAACACACTTTTAAGTGGAAATACAGTATTGTGCACAGTACCAGATGCTAACCTTCCACAGCTATTGCAAGCACAAAAATCTTGCTTACATCAATTTTCCAATCATCTTGTTCGCCAAGTACATATTTTTCACCTTCTTTGTAATAGTTAAACCAGCCTAGTTTGAGCACGCAAAGCGCTCCTACCCCGGGGGGGTCACAAGACTGAAGAAGCGATTATGCACCAGGGTTATATTTATACGTTGTACTGATGTAGTAGAGAAATGCCAGTTTGTATCATGCTAGACCCTGCATTTGGCCTTACAGTCGCGTTCTTGTTTGAGAGGTAAGTCTCAGTTTTATCACTTTTACTTTCAGAGCTCTTAAGTTGTAGCACTCCATAAAAGTGCTTGGTGTACAGAAGCGTGGCTACAGGTTAAAAACAAGCAATGACATAGCCAATAGGTCTCGCCTTTGGGACCTTATAACTGTTTAGCCATGCAAAAGTTAATGTTGCACCAAGGATTTTGTGCTGCATAACTAAATACTTATAAGGTCCCAAAAGCGAGACCTATTGGCTATGCCAATGCTTGTTGTGTTTGGCTAATAATACCCAATAAACACTGCTTGTGAAGAGGAGAGATCAAGAGCCTTGTCACTCTGCACACTTTTGGATTAAACACCATTGAGAAGTCTACTACTCCTGGACAGGTCCATGCTAGATGTAAAAAAGACGCGCCATCCGCTCCACACTTTGGGCAACTAGCAGCCCTGGATGTGTGTATCCTACATAGTGTGATTGGTGTCAGATAGGTGCGATGTAAGAAATTGAAATGTATTTATTTTAAAATTGGCATGGCCCGAGACCTTCTTGAGCAGTTCCCAAGCCTGAGCCCATTCCTTATTCTTCAGAAGGGTACCTATGTAGCCTTCCAGGAGGGGCTGGCTTTAAAAAGACGCTGGGACTTATGTGACTACATGGCATTGCACATCATCCTGGCCAAATGCCACTCTGATCCAGTCCGCAAGATACTGTATAATGTGCTCGAAGTAGGAGGGGAAGTCTATCGAGAGCTCTCTGGCCGTGCCACCAGTTTAGTGTATTGCAGACATTTCCTGGGGTCTACTCCAAATGCTTCCTGCTCTTCCTGAAAGGTGATGAAAGTTTCCTCAGGTTATTCATCTCCAAGTAGTCGAGAACCGCCTCCCTCCACCAAGCAAACGTCATATCCCTGCTGATACGCCGGAAGGGGTGCAATTGATTTCCAGAAGTTGAGCTCTCTCACATAGGGAGGTCTTTTTTATCATTCTACCAGCAATCTTTTCTTAAATGCTCGCCGTCCGCCACACAATGTATGGATATGTGTGACCCAGACCGTTACCCCTCATAAGCAGTTCTGATAGGGAGTCGCCACTGTATGATCCCTGAAGCAATCATTTTTCAAAGTTATCTTCTGCTGCAAGCCACTTTGTGGCATGTTGTATTTGAGCTGCGAAATAGTACATTTCTAATTGTGGGAGTCCCATGCCTCTGTGTTCCTGGTCCAGATACAACTCCTCCATCGCTTAAAGAATCCAATAACAATACATACTGAGCCTATAAGCACTCTTGAAAATGAGAACCAAAATGTTTCAGTTGAAAGTAATGTACCCAAGAAAGATAAGGATATGGAAATCTCAATAAAAATCACAAGAAAATGTATGCAAAATCATTTGGCAACTTTAAAGAATATCAGACATGTTCAAGAATGACAAAAAAAGAATTGTCAATCATTGATGGGTCTAAAAATGCCATTTGCCAAATCAGTGCTTATGATACTTACCCATATTACAAAGACATTATTAAAAGAAAAAACAAGAAAAACCTGAATTTCCTCCCAATTGACCAAATACCATAAGAATGGGTTTATGCACGTCTGTGTCCAGGGCTTCTGTGCAAGGAAGTCTCACTTCCTGAAATTAAGGAGGCATTTTAAGAAGCCATCTTAAACAAAGCAGCGGGGCCTGACATTGTTGGCTGAAACAATCTGTACAATGTTCAAACGAAACAACCATGTTTGCTGGCCAAAATGCTATCAACTTAGAAATGAGAATAGTCCCAAAAGGTGGTAAAAAAAATAGTCAATAATAATTACCAAGAAAATACCGATAAAGGAGCTCAATATAATAAGCAACTAGAAAAAGCTTACAATTGGTACTGCATTCATGAATCTCCTAACAAAAATCCTAACCAAAAGGGTCACCTGCTTCATAAACTTAAATAAAGGACAGAAAGTGAGAAGATGTCTCGAAAACCTGGCATTCATACAGAATATAATAAAAAAGGGCACATAAGAATAAACACTCTCTTGAGGTGGTGCTCACAGACATTACAAATTAATTTGACTCTGTGAATGACTATCACATCATACAGAGTCTTGAAAGACAAAGAGTTTTGTCATATGTCCAAGATCTAAAAAGAAACTTATACACACATTCATCTATGTACTTCAATGGAAAAGAATAGAAATAATAAGGAAGGCTTGGGTCAAATTAAGTGAATAACTATCCCCACTGTTGTTTAATATTGCCATGGACACCCTAATATGTAATCTTCAAATAAATGTCAAAGGCTTTATGTTTGGTTCAGACGGACTTTTTTAACAAAATCACTGCTTTAGCCTTTGCAGATGACATAGCATTACTCACTAACACATAAGAAGGCATGAGTATTAATTTAATGATCATTTAGAAATCCAGCTAATAAAAGGTCTAAAATTAAATTTCAAAAAAGCATATGGGTTTTTCGTAAATCATCACAAAGACAAAAATCTGCGGAATTATCTATTCTAACACGGAAAAACCTCAAACATGCACATTGCACTCTCTTACATGTACACAGGAGATATAATAAAAATCAGAATTGATCACATTATCAAAAATCACAATATAAACCTGTCAGACAGCAGAATATTAAACCATTGGTTCTTAACCTGTGGTCTGGTGACCACTGGGGGTCCGTGAAGCCTACTCAGGGGTTCTGTGACTGCTTATAAAATTAAATAATGTTAACAGATTAATAAAGTGTATAAAAAAAAGAGGCAAAATGTACAGATGAAAATTTAAAAATGTTTGTAAATGTGAAGGAATTTAAAACTGGAAGCTAAAAATGTGTTAGTATCCTCAAATTCATGAGTGGGAGCAGTGCAAGTGCATCAAACAAAATCTAGAATGGCCCCAAATTAATTTAGAAAAGGTCCAACCTTACTATTCAAATTTTTTAAAAATCACGTTGTTTGTGAATTAGATAAAATATTTCATAATTTGTGTATTTTTGTTTGATGAAGGCTTGTTTCTGTATTTTTTGTGCCTCAAATCATCAATAATGCTTGGCCTGGTTCCTCAGAGGGGGTCTCTGGATTTCAATAAGGTTTGAGTGGGTGTCCCCAGGTTCCACTAATGATTGAACGGGGTTCCACAGAATTCAAACTATTAAGAACCACTGCCTTAGACTACTGTTTGCAACTATTAGCATCTTATGACTGGAGAAAAGAAGAGTTTAAATATGGAAAAATATGGAAAGATCTCCCTGTACAAGAAGATGGTATAAAATACTTAGAAAATAACCCACGCTTTTGGATTATGAAGTGCATGAAACTAAATGAAAATCAATACATGGTCACGCTTAGGCTGAAAGCGAATGTCATGAACACTCGGAAAACAATAGCCAGAGGAAGAAATCGATCATTCGCTACTTGTACGAATTGCAAAGATGAATGGGGAAACGATTCGAGTGGTTGACTAACTTGAAGAGAATTTATTTTAAAGAATAGTCAAGATGAACTGAGAAAACCTGATGTAGTGTTCACTGAATATGGTCCTGCTGTTTTGATTAATGTTTCAATCCTTCATGAAAACTTACAAAATTCCATTAAACAAGCATGTGAATGTCAAGTCAATTGTTACAGTGTACTCTCACAAACTATTCCACTGTGAAATTTCATTGTTTCATTATAGATTGTCAGGAATATAGCCTGAATTTAACAATGCTGCTCTAACTAATCTAAAAGTGCAATGAGAAATAGGCAATACTTAGTGCTAGAGAAGTACTGGAGAGCATACTATCACTGAGGGCAACTTGAAGTGTAGTTAATCTCCTGAACAATTTTTGTGTTGTTGCATTTGACGCCGATGGACAACAATAGTATCTCATAATGAGCAACCTTGTGGTGTTTCAAGAACAGCTGAATACCTTGTCAACTGAATAAGGACCTGCATGAATGGATAAACAAGGTTCCTACTGTGCCTACCTACTACCTAGCAAAACCACAGCCAGAGTAATGGGTTTTGCAGAATCAGGGGGCAAAGAAGTCCCTGTTGAGCTTGACTCTTGTCTGCCACTGTGAAGATACATGAGATAGGTTAAGTGGGAAGGCCTCAGGCCACCAGTGAGATACTGATACTCATCTTTTTTTCACTTGTCCAGTGAGAAGGAAGGGCGAGACCCAAGGCACTCTCTCTTCTGGCTACAACTGCCCTGGGACAGTGTCAGGTGGAGAGTAGAATTTGTGAGGGGTGGTACACCTGTCTAACGATACCACAGGTGTACTTAGGCTGTGAGGCTGCCCCATATCTCGACATTGCAGTCCACGGCCTTACAGTGCTGGAGAAGGTGCATGGTAAGATTACCGGTTACCCCGAGATACTCTCCGACATTACCGTTGGTGGGGTTACCTTATGGAGATCTGCAGGCGATCTTGTGGACAAAGCAACTGGCACCTTGGACTGATTTGGGGCTACATTGCCCCGGATTGTTTACAGATTACCGAAAATAAATTTTTGAGATCTGTCCTTTCAGTACCACAGTCTTCTGCCTCATATACTATTCACTCTGAACTTGGGGTGGGCTTCATCTCTGACACGATAAAAATGGCTCCTATAATATGTTGGTTGAAGACCTGGTTAAACCAGGAAATTCCCTTGAATCATATCATACTGAAAGACTGTCTCCATTTGGATAATAACAACAAGATTCAGTTTTTTTAAATTAGGGAGACCAGAGCTTTTTTTGTCACCGGAGTCAATAACATCAAAGGACATTGCATTGATTAAGGGTGCCATGGGTCAAATGCTGAGCCTAGAGAGAGAAGAACTGGAACTGAAAAAAACCACTGTGAGGGCTAACTTTATTATGTCTAACCCAGCAGGACCTGAACTTTATCTTACCCTGGTGAATCGTCCATATCACAGGTGCCTTTTTTTTTCACAACCATGTTTATTAGAAGTTTAAGCAATCAAATGTACAGTCCTCCAAGATCAGGAGAACACGTCAGTGGTCAATATACAATAGAATACACGTATAGCTTGAACTTTTAACTAGCCCCCACCCGCCCCATTATCCCCCCAACAACCATAACATTCCCCACTACCCACCCCTTATCCCGCCCTAACCCAGTGCACGTGATCATAATCAGCTGCAGTATACATATAAAGGCACGACTAGGTGTCTTGGAGCTATCCAGGTCCCGAGGTCTCAATCAGTGGATAGGCTATCATCTATGTCAATGGGAGGCTCCAAAGTTAGGTCTCTGTAGTCCGCCCACCGCTTCCAGATCTTGTAGTGTTTCCGAGGACAGCCCCTGGCCTCAAACACTGGCAATTCCAGCCCCATGAGGAAATCTAAGCCCGCCTTCCAGGTGCCAAGGGGGGGAGCGCGGTCACTCTTCCAGGCCTTCGCCAGATCCCTCTTGGCCACAACGAGGCCCAACAGCAGGAGATGGCGTTTATAGATATTACCACCCACTTGATCTAGGATATGAAGGAGACCCAACCTAGGTGTACGGGGGAGATCCCATCCCAGCACCTCCGATAGGCAGTCCCACACTCCACTCCAGAACCGGACCAGGCCCACACATGACCACACTGTGTGCACCAACGTGCCTCTCTCGGTCCCGCAGCGCAGGCAGTCTGGGGAGGCAATAAGGCCCGCCCTCCACAGTCTCTCTCTGGTGTAATAGGCCCGATGCAGGTATTTATATTGAATGAACCGCAATCTCACTGCAATAGCCGCACCCCGGGGGGATTCTAGCGCCTCCCGCCAGTCATCCTCATCCAGCGGACCGACATCCACCTCCCAGGAGGCCTTCAACGACATAAGGGAAGAGGAGCAGTGAGTGACCAGCGTTTGGTAGATTTTTGAGACTTTTTTATCCCCCAGGTCTCCCATGAACAGCTTAGCTTCCACGGGACTAAACTCCGGAAGCCGGTCCAGCCCCACCAGACTCGGCACAAGAGCATGACGAAGTTGTAGATATTTAAAAAATTGGGTCTTGGGCATGTCAAATTCTGTGCTGAGTGCTTGAAAGGATTTAAGAGTAGTCCCGGTGAGGACATGGCCAAGAGACGAGATCCCTATGGAGTCCCAGCCACTAAACCCCTGCAGCGAGGCCAGCGCAGGGAGCCGTACGTTATTCCAAAGTGGAGTTTCGGCCGTCAGCCGTCCCCACCAGCCCATGCGACGCAGTGCCTGTCTCCAAATCAGGAAGACTACTTGAGTCGCTCGCGGCAATTTCTTCCGCCGCCCCGCCGAATATAGGAGTGTATGGAGCGTGGCATCTCCCATCAGAAAATGTTCTAGGGCGTATGCTGGATCGTCACGTCCACCGTACCACCACTCATTCAAAACCAACAAATGAGAGGCTTGGTAGTATGACAAGATGTCTGATGTTGCGAGACCTCCACAGTACGTGGACAAAAAGCAGGTCCGCAATGCCACCCTAGACGCGCCCCCAGCCCATAAAAAGCGGCCTAGCAATGAATTCACACGACGGAACCACTGCGGGTCCACTCTGTGCGGATGATTTTGTAGTTGGTACAATAGTCTAGGGAGGGCCACCATCTTAAAAATTGCAGACCTGCCATAAATATTAAGAGGCATGCGTGACCACGTTTTGACGTCTGATTGAACCTTGTCCCATACCGGTTGTATGTTACGTTCCCACGCAATGGCAGCAGATTCTGATAGGAAAACTCCCAGATATTTCAATCCGCCAATCGCAACTTGCAGATCCGACGCCCAAGGAGACACCTCGGGCCGGCCCCTAGCACCCAAAGAGTCGATTTGCGCGGGTTGAGGTAGAGTCCCGAGACGTCACCAAAAATGCGTAGTATCTCCAAAATTCGCGGGCCCGAACGATCAAGGTCCGTCAAAAAGAAAAGGACATCATCCGCATATAGCGCGATCCTGTCTGTGAGGCCCGCACCCCATACAAAGCCACGAAGTTGCGCGTCAATGCGCATCCACGCAGCCAGTGGCTCCATGACCAACGCAAAGAGATACGGGGATAGAGGGCACCCTTGCCGGGTCCCTCTAGCAACCGGAAACCTCTCCGATATGGCCCCCGAAACACGTACCGAGGCGGTGATGTCATTGTATAGCAGCTTGACGTATGAGACAAAAACTGGACCTAAATTGAGGCGCGGTAATAGAGCAAAAAGGTAAGTCCAGCTGACAGAATCAAACGCTCTGTCGATGTCCGCAAGCAGGAGCGCCGCCCGCTCCTCAGTCGCCCCCATCGCATCTACCGCCACCTGCGCCCGTCTGATGTTGTGTCTCGTCGCTCTGCCCAGCATAAAGCCCGCCTGATCCGGGTGGACCAGATCCGTCATGTATGGGAGGAGACGATTCGCCAACGCCTTAGCCAATAATTTGGCTTAAAAATTAATTAGAGATATCGGGCGGTACGACTCGTGCCTGTCAGGGGGCCTGCCCGGCTTCTGGAATACCACAATCTCAGCTTGACGCCAGTCCACCGGCAAGCTGCCACACTCCCGCGCTGCTTCCAAAGCCTGTCGATAGTGCGGTCCCAGCTGCAAGTGAAATTTCTTGTAAAATTCACTGGGAAAGCCACTCGGCCCGGACGCCTTACCAGTGTTGAGTTGTCCCAGCGCGTCGCCCAGTTCCTCCGCCGATAGGGGAAGGTCTAGAGCTGTCCTGGCCTCATCTGATATCGCCTTGGGGGGGAGGTCAGCTATGAATTTGCCAATCGCCTCCGGTGGGAGACTATCTCGTGGGGCGTATTGTACCTTATAGTAGTCAGCAAAGCTCGCCGCCAGGGCAGCGGGGTCCGTCATGACAATTCCCTCCCCGTCCGTGAGGCCCGGTAGAGAGATCGGCTGCAGAGTTTGTTGGCACAACCGGTGGAGCATCGTGCAGGACTTGTCGCCCCACTGGTACACCCTGCTCCGCGTGGCCAACCAGGCTTGTCGAGCCTCGTCCAGTAGGACCGAGGCATATGATTGCTGCGCCTGTAGGAGCAGTCTGAGCCCCACATCGTCATTGTCTTCCCTACACCGCTCCTCAAATGCTCTCACCTTAACCGCAGCTGCCACCGTGGCCTCCTGGCGCTTTCGACGGGCTGCAGCACACCAGACGATGTCTACGCCCCGCAACGTGGGCTTCATGGCTTCCCAGACCGTCACCCTATCTACGCCTTCGGTCAAATTTTCCTGCCAATATTTGGCTATTGCTCCGCGAGATGCCACGAAGACATCCGCCAACGGAACGGCTGGAGTGGCTTGCGTAGTTCGATCCGTACTGCGACCGGGGAGTGGTCCGACAGCCCTCGAGGTTGTATCACGGCCTGCTTCACCCTATCGAGGAAGGCCCCTGGGACAAACACACAGTCTAACTGGGAGAAGGAGCCATGCACTGCTGACACATACGTGTACTCACGCGTCCTGACATGCAGATGTCTCCAAACATCCACCCAGCCCAACCCATCAATCATTGCCTTCAGACGTGTAGGGGTCGGCGCCACTGCGGCCACTTGCATTCTCTGTCTGTCCAGACCCACATCCACTACGTCATTCCAATCGCCCCCTATCACAGCCAAGCAGTCCGGAATTTCAGCCCACAATTCAAACAGACGCTCTGCCAGAGACCATTGCAGAGGTGGGGGAGCATATACACTGCCGAATACTACCGGTTCCACACCAATCATGCCCTTAACAAACACATAACGACCCTGAGGGTCAAGCCAATGGCGTTCGTGAGTATATGACAGTCGTCGATGAATGAGGACAGCTACCCCTCTCGATCCCCTGGCAAAACCTGCATGGAACACCTGGGTATAGCCAAACCGCTGTAAACTCAGCACCTTCGTCCCCAACATATGCGTCTCCTGCAATAACATGACATCCGCTGAGTCCCTCTTACCCCAGCGCAGCACCGCCCCTCGCTTAATTTTGTCCAGCATTCCCCTGACATTCCAACTAAGGATTCGCATGGAGCCACTAACAGGCGCCTTCTCCGGGGAATCACCCATAGTCACGGTGGG
Source organism: Lissotriton helveticus (assembly GCF_964261635.1). Lineage (NCBI taxonomy): Eukaryota > Metazoa > Chordata > Amphibia > Caudata > Salamandridae > Lissotriton > Lissotriton helveticus. The sequence continues at coordinate 391,228,451 of NC_136060.1, read as the reverse complement.
AGAGCTTCCAAAAACCCCAGGACCCAACCCAAGCACCCTGTATTACATAAATCACAGCAGCAAAAATCACGTGCATCCCTGTCCAACCACCCCGTACCCCCCCTTCCCTGTCCCCTAACACAACCCCCCCAACTACCCAACCTCCGCCTATCCCCCCTCCCCCACCCCTATACCTCATGGAACAGTGAAGTATCTGTCGCGGCATGAGGAGCTTCAGGCCCAGAACAGAGCGCCTAAAGCCACCCATACCAATGGATCCCACTACTCTCCCCAACTAACAGTACCTCCCCTTAGGGCCCCCCCTCAAACGTGAGAGGACTAGGCCACCCATGGGTCAGTACCCCGAGCCCCATTGACTACATGTGACCCGCCGCTTTAGCGCAGCGGGACAGCACCACAACAGGTACAACGCCCTTCCTGTGCCCCGCCATGGCCCAGATCTCACCACACCACGTGCCTGCCCATCAATCAGTGAGGCTACCCCCATGGCCACCAGCATAGGCTAGTGACGAAATGTCGCTTGGGAGGCAAGAATGGGGCTCCACGGCCCTCAGGTCCCAGTTCCAGATTGAGCAGTGTCTGACTGTGCACCATCCAGCTGGCCACCCCCGGATTGGGAGCGTCGCCGTGACCGAGACTTCCTGTGTCTCCTGCTCCGGTTGGAAGATTCGCCTCTCTCCTGTGACGACCCACGCGATGCTCCGGGGTTCAGGCCCGGCTGGGCATTCGGTCAGATCCTGACTGTCTCGTCGGTCCAGCTAAACACCGCCTCCGGGGTATCAAAAAAGTGAGTCTTGGATTGGAACACAACTCTCAGACGAGCCGGGTACAACAGTGAATATTGGATTTTCAAACCACGCAATTTGGCTTTCGCATCTTGGAAGGACCGGCGCTGCTGCTGCACCAGCTTGGTATAATCCGGGAAAATCATAATCCTGTGACCCTCAAACAACAGGTCCTCCTTGGCTCTCGCTTCTCGAAGTATAGCGTCCCTGTCATGAAAGTTGAGGATTTTAGCGATGACTGGACGCGGCCGCTCTCCTACCGGTGGTTTCTGCACCAGGGCCCGAGGGGCGCGCTCCACCACAAAGCAGCGCGACAGGACGTCCGGAGGAAGCCAACTCTCCAACCAGTGTGTCAAGAACGCATCCATGCACCCCTTCTCGCAATCCTCTGGAAAGCCCACGAAGCGCAGATTATTTCTTCGCGCCCGCCCTTCCGCATCTTCGACGCGGTGCGCCAGCCCTCTTTGGATCCTGGCCATATCCCCCACCTTCTTCTTCAGAGCCACCACATCGTCTTCTACTCCTGTAATCCGAGTCTCCGTTTCGGTGATGCGAGCTACAGCATTGCGGAGGTCTTGACGCAGCAGCATGACATCGGCTCCAACCGCACCAATCTTGGCATCAAGCATGTCTCTAGATTGTGTAATGGCGGCCATCAGGGCCGCATTATCAGGACCTGTGCCCTGACCACCTCCGGAGGCCCCGGATCCTCCACTGGGACCCGTGAATTTATCGATCGGTCCTTGTTTGGTGGAACCAGTGCCGCCCACACCTCTCGTCATGTTTAGCGGTAATGAGGAGGGCCACTCAGTCCCTGTGGCGGGCCTCCGGCCAACAGCAATCTGATAGCAAAGTTCACTCGGGGGACCAAGGAGATACCTTCAGAGCCTGAACGCCGTCCCCAGCGAGCACCCCCAGATCACGGGCTCCGTAGTTAAGCCCCGGGCGGCAAGCCCCTGTAGAGGTGCAAAGCAGGATAGTCTCTTCGCCCGTTCTGAGTTCCTAATGTCCCGGTCCGGATCTCCCCCAGGACCCGCGAGCTAGGGCACGCACAGTATAGTCTCAAGACACCGGGGCGTCCAGCCCCGCCGGCCCCTCTGGCCACCCCACACCCCACCTGTGTCTCTCAGCAGCAGATACAAGGCAGGCACTCGGGTCTTCAAACGGAATAGCCCAGATCACTTCACGGGCCACAAGTCTCTGCACTGCGCCGTAGTAGTAGGTCCACCAGAGGAGAGGGGGAGGGGGGGGCCACTCACTGTGTGTCGCGGACTATCCGTGGATGACTCCAGGTCACCACCCGGGCAGCAGGCTCGTCTCTTCAGGCGCGTTCGTGGGTTCAGATGGGCGGCCCCATACAGCGTCAATGCCCCACTCTATCCAGCACAGCAATCAGGCCTAGCCCTCCAAATCCGACGTTGTGCTCGATCTTCCAGCACTCCAGCCGCACGGTGCTCACCCCCTCGTCCAGGAGCTAATGAAGATGCCGCCCGGCTGGGGTTCACCAAACTTGAGGCCCCGGCGTCCCCAGGGCCCGGCAGGCTGCAGTTCCACTCCGGAGCCCCAGCGCCCGAGGCAGCTTCCAGCAGGGATGTTCTCAGTCACGCTACCGGCCCCAAGCGGCTCCGGAACCAGGCCAAGGGAGGTGCGTCTCAGGGCGCGCGTTACCAGCAAGCGCTAGGCCACCGGGCAGCCGGGCCGCAGCTGCGATCCACCTCTTCGGTCTCCTGTTTGTACGCGACCAGTGGTCCCCGGGCACAGCAGGTGCTCCACCAACACCAGGAGTGAGCCTCAGCGACCCCCGTCATCCGGGCTCGGGCCAGCCCGGGGTCGCGAAGCTCGAGGCCCCGGCTGCCCGGGGTCCGCACAGGCCACGGCACCTCCACGCCGTCGCAGGATCGCCTCAGCACAGCCTCCGGTTCCCCAGGTGCCCACAGCGGGTCTCGCTAGCTCCGGCGCCGCCGTCTCCGGGCGGGGAATCCGCCGACCGGCCCGACCACCGGCCGTCGGCCTCCCGCCCCGAAAATCGAGGTCCCGGCTCCGCTCGTGGACAACAGGCCGCGCCGCGCCGCGGACTATCTCGGGACACTGGAGCGGCAGAGGGAGCGGGGCGGCACACCGGAGAGGTCTGGGCGCCACCCGGAACACACTGCACACAGGTAGGGCGGTTAGCGGGCTCGGGGGCCAGGATAAGGAACGGATAATGTGCGGGCCGGCAGGAGCTCCTCTAAGCTGCGACCGCCATCTTCGCCCTCCAAGCCACGCCCCACAGGTTCCTTTTAACACGCTTTCGTCTTAATATGATCCATTTGAACCTTGGTTATTTTACTAAATGGAGCACCCCTGAAAATGGTTTGCCGTGTTCATGTGACAATTTTTCCATCCAGAACACTATGCATTTTTTAATGTTCTGTGGTCACTTCACGGAATTAAGGTTGAAATTCTTGGTTCCAATCCTAAAGGAGGCTGGGTTCTTGCAGGTTAAGCCTGCCCTCTTTTACCTGCAATTACTACAGACCCAGAGGATTATTTTTCACGTTGCTAGTTTTTTAGTGAGTGCTGCTAGGTTCAGAAATAGGATAACGACTGATTGTTCGCTTCTTGAGGAACCCCTATGTAGTTCTATATAATGATTGTTTAGTGATAAATGGTAGCCAGGGTAACTAAATTGATTGTTGTGTTTATTCTTTCTAATTATGATCTTTTTAGATGCATTATTATGGAACATTTTTAAGGTTCAATCATTCTGTTTTTACCATGTATATCTAATGTATATTACTCCGTTTTTATTGTGTAAAATTAATGTAATTTATGCATGTTTTTGTATAGTACTATTGTCTTTTTATGATATTGATTTATCGAAATAAAGTATTCTGACTGACTGACTGACCTTGGACTGAGACCGGGATTGAGACAATGGGAGATTGTTTTCAAGATAAATGTCTACTCCCCTTTGCTGAATTGGTGGATGGGTACGGACTGCCTTCTGATTAATTTTGGATGTATGAGGTACTGGTATGAACATTTGGGAGTATGTGGGGAGCGGGGAGAGAGGAACTACGGCCACTCACATGGTTCTCCATTCAGTGCTTACACCGGGTACAGCCGGGCCTCAAGTAAAGTGGTTCTATGCATCACTCCTGGAGGCGTCATTGTCTCCGAGGCTAAATTTAAGGGGGAGATGGGAGAGATCCCTTGATAGGACACATACTGATGTAGAATGCCGCCGCATACAACAATCACCCAAGAAAATCTACAGAATCACCCAAGAAAATCTACAGAATCACCCAAGAAAATCTCCAGCAACACCTGTCTAAAATACTTATAATTTAATTACATTCACATGATGTATATGACCCCTCACCACATTTGGGCTGCCTTTGGAGGGGAACCAAGAGGCTGCCCAAAATGTAACCACTTAGACACAGGTTTCCTCTATATGACTTGGAGCTGTGCGTCCCTGCAAAGTTTCTGGGAAGTAGTGCTGGCCAAGATCAATGGTACGCTGAATCGTACATTGGACCACTTGGTGGAGTAGACTGGAGTAAAGTGTTGTTGAGTAGAGTGGCGCAGTTTGCCAGACAGTGGAGTAGAGTGTTGTAGAGTGGAGTAGAGTACAGTAGAGTCGAGTTTTTGTATAGTGGAGTGAAGTGTCTTAGAGTGGCATAGAGTGGAATAGAGTAGATTGGCGTGACGTAGAATGGAGTGGCTTAGAGTGCCATGGAGTGTCATAAAATGGAGTAGAGCAGAGTAGAGTGGAGTGCCTTAAAGCGATGTAGAGTGTCGTAGAGTGTTGTGGAATGTAGTACAGTGTCATAAAGTGGAGGGGCGTAGAGTGGAGGGCGAGGAGTGGTGTGGTGCAAAGTGTTGTAGAGCGGAACAGACTGTCATAAAGTGGAGTGTCATGGGGTGTCGTAGAGTGGAGGGGCCTAGAGTGGAGTGGCATGGAGTTGTGTGGGGTGTTGTTGAGTGTTGTGGAGTGTTGTGAGTGATGTAAAGTGGAAGTGCGTAGAGTAGAGTGCCGTGGAATTGAGTTAACTGGAGCAGTGTGCCATAGAGTGGAATGGCATAGAGTGGAGTAGAGTAGCTTAGAGAGGAGTGCATGGGAAGGGCTTACTGTGGAGGGACCTAGAGTGTTGTGGTACAGAGTGGAGTGTCATAGAATACAGTGGACTGTAGTAGAGTGGAGTGTCGTAGAGGGTCGCAGTGTGGAGTGGCATTATATAGAGTGGACTAAAGTGTCTTAGAGTGGCATAGAGTGGAGTGGTGTGGAACAGCATAAAGTGGATTATGGTGAGTGAATTGGCGTAGAGTGTCGTAGAGTGGAGGGGTATAGAGTGGAGTGACATATAGGGGACTGGTGTAGAGTAGAAGGGTGTAGATTGGAGGAGCACAGAGTATAGGGCGTAGGGTAGAGTGGGGTAAAGTGCTGTAAAGTGGAGCATCGTAGAGTGATGTAGACTGTCACAAAATGGAGTAAAGTGGGGAAGAGTAGTGTGGCGTACTGTGGAGTAGAGTGGAGTATCAGACAGTGTCGTAAAGTGGAGTGTCATGAAGTGGAGTATCTTAGAGTGGATTGTTGAGTAGAGTAGCATGGAGTAGAGTGGCATAGAGTGGAGTGGCCTAGAGTGTTGTGGAATGTCGTAGGGTTGCGTGGAGTGTAATAGATTATCGTAGAGCGGCCTAGCATGGAGGGGCATGGAGGGGCAAATAATGAAGGGGTGCAGAGTGGAGTGGAGTAAAGGGTCGTAGAGTGGAGTGTTGCATAGTGGAAAAGAGGCTACAGAGTGGAGTGTGGTGTAGTGTTGGAGTGTGGAGAAGTGTAGAGTACTGTGGAAGGGTGTTCAGGTATGTAGTGTGCCATAGAGTTGAGTAGAGTATTGTAGAGTGGAGTGGCATAGAGTGGAGTATTGTAGAGTGGAGTGCACTGTCATAGAGTGGACTAAAGTGTTGGATAGTGGAGTAGACTAGAGTGGCTTAGAGTGGAGTAGAATGTTGTAGAGTGGAGTGGCGTAGAGTCTCATGTAGTGGGGTAGAGTGTTGCAAAGTGGATTACAATGGGTAGAGTGACATATAGTGGACAAAATTGGAGTGGAGTGGTGTAGAGTGTTATGAAGTAAAGTAGCATGGAGTGTTAGAGAGTGAAGTGGCATAGTGTCATAGAGTGCAAAGTGTTGTAGAGTAGAGACACTTAGAGTGGAGTAGTGTGGAGTGGTGTAGAGAGGTGTAGAGTGTTGAAGTCAGAAAAAGAAAAGTAAACAGCAAGCTCCCTCCGAAGAAGGACGCTGACATTTGAACTCTGCCTTTGCAGGCACCGCAAATGTGACAAGATAGGAACATAATTGAATGGCCTGTTTACAGAAAGAAAGCACTTGTGAAAGAATACAGTAAGCAGGCTTTGCACCATGGAAGGACAAAGTCACGCTGGACCTAAAACAAATCAAGTCAGCTAATAGAAAGCAAGCAAATGTAAGTTACAAAGCCATTGTAATAAATGGGCGGAATGCATTCTTAGATCAGCTTTCAGAATGTCCCCATGAAGTCTTTAGCAACATGACAGCCACTGACTGCTAGGCTGCGAACTTCAATCCTAGAAATTCCATAACATAGTTCTTGTCCTAGGGCTGGATGTCAGGTGGCATCCAGGGTTTACAAGAAGTCATGTGTGGGATGCTGCTCTGCAGTTGGTCTGAAGGTGAGGTTTTTTTAATGAGTGGGATAATTACACTAACAAAGCAAGGACTCCGGACAGATGTTTTCCCTGTCTGATCATAAAAGCAGTGTCTGTCAGCTGTTCCCTATCGCCGTAGCTCGTGGCCATTACACAACGTGTGCCAACAGGATGCGGACCATAAACACTTCCTGGAGGGCTGGTCTGAGATATTTTTCTGACAACCATCACAAGCTGCAATGTGTGCACATGTGAAAGTCCGCGTTAATCTCGCCGAGCCCTGAGGGAACCTCATTGCAGGGTCCCTTTTCTGCGCGCATTGGAGCCCCATCGAAATACATACCAGTGTGTACCTCACCGCAGAATGCCCCCTGGGATTGTCAGCGAATTAAGAACACGGTCCATCGCCTTCTCACTCGGTGCAGCTGCTCATATCCATCCTGCGTTTTCCGTTGTCTCTGTGGTTCCATTGTGTTTCATTAAGTGACCTTCCTGGTTCGGCATGGAAAAGATAAAGTTTTGTATTTTTCTACTGCACAAATGGTCAAACACAATGTCTTCTTTTGAGAAAAAAAAGGCAATCATAAGATTTGTATGAGGTTTTCTGCGCTCTTCTTTTTATATGTATAAACAAAACCATGTTTATTGAATAATAGTGTGTTTATTTTGGAGGGCGTTGAATGTTCTGAAAATGTGGTGCACAACCAGAAGATCAGTAAACAGGAATTGCTCCCACATGAGGCAACGCTCATATAAACTTAGGCGTACATGTGTGCTGCATGCAGGCCAAGGCACATGAACGTCCTAGTGACTTTGCAATATTTCTGTATAGTTTGCATTTGTACAAAAAGATGCATGTGTGTGCTCTATCAACCAATCAACTAAGGTGGAAAACAGGACGTGGGGGTGATGGTACGCCTGAACATGCGCAAGAGGAGAAGGAGACACACCAGATCAAGTTTGTGTTTCATCCTGGGTAAAGGAAGTAAAAAATGCCAAAAGTAAAAAAAATTATTCTGAGTCCTACACTTCCTCACCACAGTACTTGCAACCTTTTCACCATGCCCAGCAGGAACGTTTTTGGGCTTGGCCCTCTCTGCAGGGTCGTCCCCAAACATTTTCCTTTCACCCCTCCTATTTTCTGAACTTCAGTTTTGTTCGCCTTCGAACTCAGTGAACCTTACCACCGTAAACCAGTAATAAAGTGTTTCTGTTATCTCCCTAAAACATGATAAAATTGGCCTACACCCAATTGGCACATTTAATTTACTTTTAAGTCCCTATTAAAGTAGTCCTACATATAACAGGGCCTGTATCTTAAATGCTACTAGTGGGCCTGCAGCACTTATTATGCCAATAACTTAAGTAGCCTTTTTAAACATGTCTCAGGCCTGCCTTTGCAACCTGTGTGCAATTTTAAACTGATAATTTGACCTGCCAAAATAAACCTTTTCCCAGGCCTAAACCTTCCTTTTTAATACATATAGAACACCCCTATGGTAGGCCCTAAACAACCCACAGGGCAGGGTGCATTGTACTTAAAAGTTTAGACATGTACTTTTAGGTTTTACATGTCATAGTAGTGAAAAACTCATACATTTGTTTTTCATTACTGTGAGACCTACCGCTCCCATAGAATAACACTGAGTTACCTTTTTACCTTTAAAAAGTGCTAACTTTTGATTGGGAACAGGTAGGAATGAAGGTATTGTCATTTAAAACGCTCTTTAATGGTAAGGTCGAGTGTTAAATCAGAATGTCACTTTTGGAAAGTTGAAATTTTCTTGTCCTAACCATTTGGTGCCTGTAGCCTGGCCAGGGTCACAAGACTGTGTGTAGCATGGATGTTGGTCTTTGTGTATTCCTCCCAGACAGTGAGACAAAGGGGAACTAGGTGTTGGCAGGATGGGCCATCCTGACAGAATGTGTGGGATGTAACTGTAGCCTTCCCCACGTACATTTCAAAGAAGCCTAAACAAACTAAAACCAAAAATAGGGGCTTAGATAATTTGCAGCCAAAAAGTGCCTTCAGAACCAAGAGGACACCGGGACTTACTTGCTCGCCTTTGCACCCTAGGTGGATCGCCGGTCAGCCTGACTTCACAGTAGATGCTGTACGTTCTTCTCTGCAGCAGCAAATCTAGATCCGCGGCTCCTCGTAGAAGAGGTATCCAGCCTCCTCAGCTAAAGCCTGCAGCTTTGTTCCAATGGATAGTTTTGACTTCTTAAAAGAGACTAAATTCAAATGTAGAAATGTTCTTTGCAACTTCGTCCAGCAGCTCCCCGACAACGATGCCTCCTCTTTGGATACAGTCACCTGCGTTGCTCCACTGAACGTTACCTTCTTGGACATTTTTCTTAAAAGATTCTACTAAGTCCGAAAGTAAATAGACACAGGGCCCAACCCACATCGTGTTTCTGACCCGTGCTCCATCGCTGTTGACCAGAACTTTCAACTTTGCCCCAGTCTCATGTGATTAGATGTGCTTTGATCTTCTAGCTGTTAATTTTTTTTACAAAAAAACATGAAAAATTCATAATTCCCGTTCTACTGATTGTGTTTTTTGTTGTTATGGTGTCAAATTGTTTGTTTCATTTTACTCTATTTTTGTAATTGGTGTGGGATTTTTCTGTGTGACAGGTTTAAACTGTATTACTGTTTGAGTGCGGCATAAATACTTTGCACATTGTCTCTGAGTTATGCCTGACTGCTATTGTGCCAAGCTACAAGAGGCTTAAGCACAGGTTAATTTTGTGACGTTTTGTGGTTCACCCTGACAGGGATTATGGTTGATGCCTGAGAAGGGTTTTCACACCCCTCAATGAAAAAAACATTTTCTAACAGTGGTTTTAACATCTTCTTGGTCAGTCAACACAGCAAGAGATGTCATATGGCATTTCTTAGTGAAGGAGGGTTTTTAGGTCCTGCGTGCCAGCAGTTCATGCGCTGTCTCTGCGAGGGGTATTTATTTTTACTATAAGGGGCTTTGAGTCCTCCCATTGCTTATTATTCATTGGTTTCATTGTCACTTTTCTTTACTGCCTACTAATTGGCCAGCAAATGGCCTCTTCTTTTGTGTGGCACATGGACCAACTTCTGATTGATTTAGCCTGATTACTGTTCTGCCGCTGTCCATCCACAGCTTGCGCTTATTTAGGTACTATTTTCTTTACTTGCGTCTTCCCCTGCCAGCCCTCATATGTTATTTGTGTTGCTTCTCTCCCACCCCTTTGCTCTGTGTTGTTCTTCCCCTTCATCCCATGCTCATTGTTGCTTCTTCCTCTCCCATGCCCCGGGCTCCTGTTGCAGCTTCCTCATTGTTTCTTCCTCATTTGTTCCCCCCATTGACACCTAGAGCCCCATTGTTCGTGTTGCTCCATCCTCCCAACTGCACCCTCCCATTGGCTGTGTAGCCCTCCCTCCACCTGCCGTAACAAAAAAATACCGGGTTTTGGCAAGTGCTGGCCGTGTCAAGGCACTTTTACTTTTTACCAAACCATTCCCTCCCTTGCCTGATTCCTCCTTATCACCCTCCCTCCAGTTTTCCGTCTTGCCCCGCCCCTGCCACAAGAAAAAGACAGCAGGGCACCACAGGCACAGTCCGCAAATTGCTAGCCCAAGGACCAGTAGCTGCAGTCCAGTCTTGGCACAGATGCTGTACAAGATGGTTAAAAGACATTGGCAGCTTTGCCAATGTTGTGTTTTTAAGTACTTGTAAGTGCAGTATCGCCTGCCATCAAAATCTCAATGCATTTATTTTGATAAGAACTGTGATGTGGTGATGTGGAAGCATAAGACTGGAGATCACTAGTAAATTATAGTGGAACCTTCTAGTATTAGGTTATCATTTGTACAAATAAAAATGAAAAATGTGTTGTATGTGAGTTACTTCTGAAGCTCAAAATAATATTTAATGCATGTTTAATTTAAAAAATAGGTTTTTGTTTGCCAATTGTGTGAAGATCCATTATATATATATATATTTTAAACAATCTATAGTAAAGGCGTCTCCATCTACACAGATGTCTCCTTGAGCCAGTTTTATTCTTAGGCCACTGCCAATACAGTGTAGCAGTAGCGATTAATAATTCAGAACCTTTTATGACCTGTATACTTCTTTCTGTGGTGTTACTGTACGTGGATTGTGGATAAGTGCACACACCTGTTTACCGGAAACAAATTCACAATGTTTCGAAAGAGTGTCACGATCAATCAAAATGTTGCCTCATGATGCATATATAAATGATAATTTGTAACAGCAAGGTGCAAAATCGTCCCATTCCTTTGAGTGTGCCTGCTCAAAATCTTAAGAAAAGGAGGAAGCTACTACTGCAGATGTGTCTCTTCACCACTGCGCAGCATGCTGCCAATGCACAGTTAAAGGATTTCTCTGCATCTGTGAGTACCATGAAGCCAGCCATTTTCAAGCTTGTGGACGCCAAAGAAGTTGAGGTCAGGCTGCAGTCTCTCCCAGTGAATTTTGGGTGAGGGGTGCAATCCACAGGACCATATAGTTGAGGATTTGTTAAGGGGTCTAGAAGTGGGGGTTCAGAGGTGGGGGTTAGGGAGGGCCTAGTTTGGGGCCAAGGGGCATGGCAGTGGAAAGGCAGCCTCTTTGGTGTTTTGCAATACTTGGTGTCAGTGGTGAGTTTTTAAAAGGAAGTGTCGTAAGGTTAGGTATTAGCTCTAGATGACAAGTGTTTCCTTGGTAAGTTATTGAAGTCATGTATTGAGGCCTTAATTTCAAGGCCTGAGTTTGTGATTGGAAGAAGCAGTCTGAAAGGAAATGCATCTTTTTGCAGGTTCATCTCGAACGTTTTTGGACTGATGCCATTGGTTTTTCAACTCTGAAGTACACTGAGGCATGCTAAACAGACCTCTGAGTCAGTGCTCTGACCCGTAAAAGGTATATGCCGGATTGTTTCATCCACAATTGGCATAAGTTAACTTACTTAGAAATCCATAGTATATATTAAGAGGGATAACAGCTGCAGCATTTATTGTGCCACCACAAGTGTGGCAAAGCAAAGTGTGACTCTCCTCCCACAATTGCTGGCTGGCAGAGCAGTTTCAAACTGCTAACTCAACTTTGCTGTTTAAAGCAATGGCAAAACCTCAAGCCTTCTTTTTTAATATTTATATGTCACCACCTAAAGCAGGCCGACTGAGCCCTAAGGGCAGGGTATATCATATTAAGTAGTTGGATACGTAGTTCGTACCATTACATGTCCTGACAGTAAAAACCCTGCATTGTCATTTTTACTGTGGAAAGGCTAGTAGTACCGTTGGGGAGTACAGAGTTATATACTGATATCTCACCAGGGCTAACTTCTGATTGGGGCTACTAAATATGATACTTCAAGGTATCAAAAGAATCATTGCATTAATCCCAACTTGATGTTCAAGTCGAGTGTAATGTAACTTTTGCTCAAGTTGCAACTTTAGTAAGTAGCCACTTTTGCTGTCCAAAGTTTTCCAATGACCGTTTATGGTTATTATTATTATTATTATATTTAAGTTTATAAAGCGCTCAGCTACCCGTAGGTTTCCCGGCGCTAAAAACCATATGAGAGGGGAGAGTCAGAAAGGAAGACTGTTACATGTCATGTTGATGGCCATGTAACAGCCTACTGACCCCCTGGGGAAGGTGTGAACTACTCTCAGGAAGGAACAGAAAGGGCCTATCATTGGGAGAGGTGTGATTTCTCCCGGGCCGGAAGACTAAAAAGACTGTGAGCCCAAAAGGAAATCTTCAAAGGGTAAGTCCCTTTTCAAAGGTAAATGGTGGACACACACAAGAGTGGCTTTTCTTTTGTTCTTGCAGACAGGTTGGCGTCGAGGACAGAGAGGGGAAAGCCATTGTCAAACTGTTTCCTATTCCACATAGCCACACCTCTGTGTTGGGCTAGGGAGCTCCACATACCAACAGAAAGGTTCTGCCATGATGGGAGTGGGTAGAAGAGTGCATTTTGGGATAGCTAGATGCCACACATCACAGGAAGCCATCACTAGCAGGGAGGGGCCCCAGTAGCCTAATGGCCAGTAGTCACCACTGCCCTGCTGTTCCCTGGACCCAACAAAAACAGGCTGTGCCAAGATTTGACTGCAGCTACTGCTCATTGGGCTAGCAAATTGCGGACTGTGCCCGTGGTGTCCTGCTTGAGGGAAAGACGCCCCTACGTCTCAGACAGAAGAAGTTGGCTGACTTCCAGTCACAGCTACAGGAACACAAAACCTGGAGAGGTCTGCCTTGGTGGTCAAGAGTGCCTGACAACCAACGTGCAGCCTGGAAGACTAAGACCCAACCTTCAAACGTTGCACCTGAGTCTGTTGGACCTGGGAGAGTTGTCAGAGTGTGGTTTGGTAGTCCAAGACAGAAGTTAACACCAGTTGAAGGGAACCGCAGATTTTGCCGTAACCAGTAGACCAGTGCCAACTGTTTTTTGGCTGGACTTTAACTGGACTTCGAGGGACATCGACTCCTGAGGCTAAGGTCGCCTTACTGTGTTTATGGACCAAGGAGTAGCACCAGGAAGACCTTCATCACCGGATCAGCATCCTCATCATCCTTCAGCATCTTCAGCCTCCTGTACCCCTTGCATCTGGACCAATATATTGAAACCTATGGTGTTTCGCCCATGGAGCCTAGAAATGGACTGGAGACTGCTTAGACTGTGAGGTAACTGTTCAGCTAAGTACCTTTGGCCTATGTTACTCACTCCCTGGGGAAGTTGGTCACCCAAAGTGTGCCGGAGTAGTAGTTTACAACTTTATTAAAGTTTTCCATTCCAAAGTTTGCAAAGTTTGACCATGAGTGAGGTCCATTCCAGTGATTTATGCAAAGAATAAAAAAGCAGTGATTTACGATTCCTTTCAAAATTCATATCTCCGGAACCCTCCAAGGATTTTTGGCATTGAAGTGTCACTTTGAAAATAAAAATACAATCTATTTTCATAAATTGGTGTCAGGTTTTTATTGAGTCTTGTTCCTTTCATATTCTACTCTTTTGGTACTTCTTTATGCTTTGCACTTGTTCCTTTGATAAAGCCTGACTGTGCTGAGCCACGGCTATCAAGGGTTTAGCTCAGGTTTTTCAAATGAATCTGGCTGGATCCAGTACAGTAGTGAGTTTATCACATGGTGAAGTCTCACAACCACACCATGTAATAAACCACCTTCCTCACACAATCAATGAAGGTAATTGAAGCCCTTAAAATATTAAAAAATGAAGAGAAGGAGAACATGCTTAAACATCAAATGTTGGATGCGTTTGAGGCGACCTAGGAAGGAGGTGGGCAAGATCTAGCAGATACTGCCTGCTCGCCGCAACCCGGGTATAGTGAAAGTGGAGAGGAGTCAGGCAGGTCCATGAGCAGCACAGGTCAGCTTTTGGAGGTAGGGCCCCAAGACATTTTTACCTCCTAAAGTTGGCTGCAGTAGGCAAGTCGGATTGGTGAGGCGTCCACTGAGACACTGCTGTGTGACCGCATTGTCCAGATTAAACATCAGTGTTTCACATTCAAGCGGTAGCTGGGGGTAGGTGCAGTGAGACCGGGCTGGATGCTCAAAGTGGATAAGCCATGCCTTAAAGTGGTGTGAGCACAGCGCAACGTGTGCGCCTGAAGGGGTGACACTCCTGCCAACAGCCGTGCACACTGACTGCACGTTAGATTAAAGACATTGGCAGGAGCTAACATGCACAGGTCGTGATGGATTCGGTAATTGCAACAGAATAAGATGAAAATGGGAAGGAAATGGATATTAGTGGAAACAAAGAGGTCATACCAACAGCAACAAATTAAGCTAAATTTGAGGAGAGGATGTTGAAATATGAAAAAGGTGAAATTGAGCATAAAAAGGAAGAAGGTGGGGGAGAAATAGTAATTGGACAGAACAGTTGGGATTGAGTTAGGGGTAATACATTTGTTAAAGGAACATCAGTTAAGAGTGGTGAGGGGGGAAGCCCTGCTTGTAATTGAAAGCTAAGGATGAAGGTAGTTAGATGCGGTTGGCTGATAATGGGGCAGAGAAGGTTAGTGGTAGAGCTAGGCTTGGTGAGGTCTATGTGGCATTCAAGTGTGTGTCGAGCCCTCCAGGTTCAGTGGTCAGAGGAGGTTGAGCTCATCAGATCTGGCACACATCTTTTTGGTTTTCATTACGGCTAAGGAAAAGTCCAAATAGTGTCTGGCTTCTTTCTGAGGCACGGACACACACTTCTGTTCCGCAGTAATAAGGCAGATTCTTTTGGGATTTTTTTTTATTCTAACAACAAATTCAATAATCATTTTGGGCCAGATGTAGGAAGGCCATTACCGGTCGGTAACAGCCGAAATCGGCCGTTACCGACCGGTAATAGGCTTTTGTTATGTAGGGGGCCAATTTACAGATTCGGTAAATACCGAATTGGTATTTACCAATCGGTATTTACCGAATCATCATTTACTGATTCGGTATTTACCGAATCGGTAAATGACATGTAGGAAGCACTTTAAACAGTGCTCATGTGCTTTAAGTATTCGTTATTTGCCACCAACTATTAGTTGGTGGTAAATAAGGAATACGTTAGAAAATGCAAATCAATGCATTTTCAGCTGTACCATGTGGCAGACATACATGTGTGCCACATGTGCACACAAGCACTAATCAGGGGTGCAACAGGGTGTCAAAGTGACACCCTGCCACCCTTGACTCTTTCCCTATTTTACCGAATCGGTATTTACCGATTCGGTAATTGACATTCATTCCTATGGGCCTCCAGGCCCATAGGAATGAATGGCAATTACCGAATCGGTAAATACCGATTCGGTAATTACCGAATCTTAACGATTCGGTCATTTTTACCGATTTTTTATCTACATAGCAATTACCGATTCGAAAATATCGAATCGGTAAAATTCGGTATTTTCGAATCAGTAATTTACAATTACCTACATCTAGCCCTTTGTCTTTTCATGGGCACAGACGGATGTATGACGTTACAACGCATACTTTTACTCCGCAGACCATTACAACGCGACTTTTACTCCGCATACCGTTACAACGCATAGCGCCTTGGGGCGCTGGATAGTGGTAAGTATAATTTACTATTCTAACTCCAGTCCCCGTGGACCCTAGGGAAGGTGTTGGATAGTAAATTATACTTATTACCTATCCTAGAGCGCCCCCCAGCGCAATGCGTTGTAATGGTATGCGGAGTAATGGTCGCGTTGTAATGGTAGTGCGGAGTAAAAAATGCGTTGTAACAGGTGTACACCGCACAGACACACACTGCTGTGCCCAGAAAAGAGACAGACGCTGCTTGGATTTTTTCTTAGTCTAGGAGCCAATAAGCATCTGGCTCCTTGCTGGGACACACAATTGTTTGTATAAGACATCCGTAGTGTTTGTAGTTTGTTCTAAAACCCACGATACCCAGGGCCAACAATTGAGCTATGCTTTACAATGATTTACACTGTGCATTGACCATGCATCTAGACACTGTAAACACTGCAGAATACAAATTTGGGGAGGAGAACAGTTATCTGTGTCTGCATTTTTCCTAATAATCCACGTTTAGAGAAAGGGTGTAATTTAAAACATGCCGGAGTACCCATAATTATACAGGTAACTCTGAGGATATTTTTTTAGAAAGTGTTTTTGTATTTACTGGCTTACAATAGAAAGCAAAAAAGTTAGGGAAATTCAATAGAGAATGGTAAATGGCATACTATCCTTTGTTTCAATCTTCTCCTGATTGTAACAGTACCCACAATTAGGGGTGGGCTTATTGCACACAAATGATTCAAGAATATGACCAATAAGAAGTGCAAGAAAGAAGCATGTAATCAGGTTCATTTTTCAGAGGTGCACATTTGAGCCACAGTTAGCTGGCTTAATGAAACCTAGGAAGCAGAGACATATTCTGAAAACCCCATACCCTGGGGAGTTCTGGGTGCTGTGGCTTGAGTGGATACCACCACTCTTTTTAAACTTGAATGACCTGCAAATTACAAACTTTGGTTGAAGAAACAGAATTCCCTCACATGTCCGTGGCTGGCGGTTTTCAAATTTGTGGGGAGCAACAAAAGTCCCATCATCAAATGCTCCCACACTTCTATCCATAAAACACTATCTCACAAGATTGGGTGAACCTATCATAATGGATAGGAACAGGCCAAAACTATGGCCCTATCAATGTAGTCTTCAAACAGTGAGAATTGTGGCCTATTCTTGCCCCACGCAACAGGTGCACCCATACATGTGGGGTACAATTTTTATTGGTGATCAGCAGAAGTGTGGACATTTTGGATGCTTGGACTTTTGCTATTGGTCAAAAAGTCTGGAGTTCTCTACAATAGAAAACTGAAGACATTGTGATTTTGCACACATGGGTGTGTAATTCTGAGTAACTGTAAGAAATTGGGTCACTGGTTGGGGGTGGGGGGCGAAATCCTACTCAAGCAGGAACCACAATCCTTGTCAAGGTTAGGCAGAAGCAACCCCAAATTAACCTGTGCTCAAGCCTTTGTTAGCTTGGCACAGAGCAGTCAGGCTTAACCTAGAGGCAATATGCGAAATAGGGATAAAGCAACAGCACAACACAAAGACCATCCCTCACCAATTTAAAAAAATAGAGCACATTTGAATAAATAAATGTTTGTAAGTTTTCCCGGATGCTGGCCAATCGTGGAGCCAAATGTTATGGACATAATATACCTTTTGGAAGCTCCTCTAGCATAAACATTCCCTGGTGTTTAGTTTCTGGATCCCTTCACAAATCCATTGAAAACTCACACAAATCTGGTATCCCCATACTTAAAAATCCACGAGACACACAGATTGGGTTCAGCCCTTAGCATGGATATCTAACTGCATGGGGAAGACTCAAGATATTACCACGTTTTCAAAAACAAATGCTTAAACCCTGACAAACGTCATTTTCAATACATTGTTCCAGTCAGCCAGTCTGTGTAAGGAAGGTCTGGTTTCCTAGTGGTAACAACTTTAGGGTAAGTAGGTGTTAAAAATATATGGTTGTAGTTTGTTTACCTCCAGCTCAGGTTGATATTTCTGACAAAAAGATATGTTCCAGCGTAAGTGACTGGAGGGAATTTCCATGTTTTGGAAGAAAACTACTAAAAATCTGACAAACTTCATGTCCTGCATGTTCCGCTGGCCAGCCAATCACGATGAGAGAGGTCACTAGCAATATTATGTTTTGTGGAGATTTTTATTTTGGTTGATCTGCAGGGCCACTTTTACATGGCATGGCATGGCAGGGATATGTTCCTGATGAGGGAGACTGGAAGGAAACAAAGGGCCAGATGTAGGTGGCCCAATACCAGTCGGTAACGGGCGAAATTACCGAATTTCGGCCGTTACCGACCGGTATTGGGCATTTGGGATGTAGGTGGCTACATTTCAGATTCGGTAATTTGCCGAATCTGTAATTTAACGAATCTGTAAATTACCAATTCCTTAAAATACCGAATTGGTAAATTACCAAATCTGAAATGTAGGGAGCACTCAAATGAGTGCATTGCACAGTTAAGGATTCGGTATTTACCACCAAATAAAGGTTGGTGGTAAATATCAAAAACCTTAATAAAAAGCAATTTTTTGCTTTTTTTACTGTGCCATGTGGCAGACATACATGCCCTTTGGGCATGTATGTCTGCCACATGTGCACCCATGCACTATTCAGGGGTGCAGTAGGGTGTCAATGTGACACCCTGCCACCCTTGAACATGGTCCCCCTATTACCGATTTGGTATTTACCGAATCATTATTTACCGATTCGGTAAATATCGAATCGATAATTCCCAATCATTCCTATGGGCCTCCAGGCCTATAGGAATGAATGGGAATTACTGATTTGGTAAATACAGAATTGGTATTTACCGATTCGGTAAACACCGAATCGGTAATACCGAATCCTACCGATTCGGTAAAATTTACTGAATAATTAGCTACATCCCATTTACCGATTCTTAAATACCGAATCGGTAAAATTCTGTATTTTAGAATCGGTAAAATAAGATTACCTACATCTGGCCCAAAATGTTAAAAGTTTGACCAACATCACATTATATGCATTTTTCCAGCCAGCCAATCAGGATGAGAGATGTGTAGATGTACCAACATACGTTTGCGGTATGTTTTTGTACATCCCAGTGGGGTTATACCAGCAACCAAAGGATATGTGCCATAAAATGGAGTTTCAATTGCAGTTGCTTTACATATTTCTAAAATGTACTGCATCCAGTTTATCGTGTGTGGGTGCCCTGAACCCATAGAAAACCCACTCATGTGTGGTACCCTCATGCTCAAGAGACCCATGGGTAAAACTCTGGGTATCAAGTCTAGGAAAGGATATGTATTATCTGTAGGGCCCAACTGACTTTATAGCTGATCCCACAAGTTATGCCTGCTAAGGAAAGGTGGTCCTTTCCCATAGAAGCTCTCACAATAATCTATTGCAAGCCTTCTATGGAAAGAAGATTCTCCCAATAGCAGTACATGGGCCACCTAGCAAGCAATGATATTGTCCAATTAAATAACAGAAGTTCAGCTGAGAAGTGCTGCTGGTATACTATTTTGAAAAAAGCTGTGCTTTTGAGAAGTTCTGCCTTTTTATGGCATGTGACTGTGTTGATGCTGTTGATCATATAATAGCTTCATACAGAGAAGTGTTTGCACTGGATTGTAAAAAGTATAGAAGCTTCAGTGTCAGTTGGAGAGACTGTAATGTTTTACTTAAGAGAAGTGCTGTAAGGTATTGTTTTATTTTAAGCAGTGCTTCTGAGAAGGGCTGGTCCTGTCCCATTAAACATAATATAACAATACATAACATAACATAACATAACATAACAGGTGTATTTGGAAAGCGCACGATTACCCGAAGGTGTCCTGGCACTGAATAACAGATGTTACCCAACTCAATGGTACTCATTTAATCAACCTCAAATGGATTAAAGGCTGAGTGGACCCGCCCGGTTTTTAACCTGTGACCACGAGGTCAAACACAGGCCCCTGCAGTGGCTGCTTTAGTCCACTAATGTTATTGGCAGTTTTTATGGCCGGGTGGGTTCGCCTTCTATTTATGAACCTACTCACGAACGCTGAACCATTATTTCTGTTGTTTTTTTAGATAGAACAGCGCTACATGCCGCGTTTGAGCAGCATGGAAAATATTTTATTTTAAAGGTGAAACTGGCCCCGTTGGACAGTCCGTTGAAACACAGGTGTGTGATCCGTGTCTTTCACGTTTTCCAGTTATTCGTTAGGTACCATTGTTACCAGACAGAAGGTAGTTACTTGAAATATGTGCTTTACAGGCACGCGGCATTTCGAACACCGAAGTGTATATCTGTATGAACATTGAGCGTCGCTCTGTTTAAAGGTCAGTTCCGTGCTATATAAGTACGTTCTCACTATTCTTTCTGTAGCTGTGATAGAGAAGTAAGTCCGGTCTCTAGTATTAACAGTTAGGAACCTCTTTATCATGCGACAGCCAGGCGTAACTATGTCGTTTCTCTTACTTTTTTCTTTCTTTGCTGAGCACTGCGAGTTTTTTTTTTATATACATGTGAGTGTTTTCTATGGTGCATTTAGCTCTCGAGCACAATGTCATTATTTTCACGTTATCCCTTTTGTTCACCATACATATAAATCAGGTGTCCATGAACTTTTGATAACACATAATCGAAGTACGAGAACAAGTTGTAAATGTTATGAGGATGCTACAGACTGTAACTCATGTCATTGGAAATTTGATCAGTTAAGTGAATGTAATATTTAATGTTTTTCAGGTACAGCCCCTGACGAAGGGCCGTGGGGCCCGAAATGCATTGGGCATCTGCGCCTTTATTGAAAAAATATATATTGGATTTCTAAAGGAATGTAGCGCATATGTACATTGGATATTATGAATCATAATAATGTTCTGATGGACTATCAACGTTCAGTAAAAAATATTGATCAAAACTCAAATTGAACTTTGTGTGGAATGTTTTAAAACACAACTGATTAATTTTTGGTATACCCAACAGGGACAAGCAACAGTGCACAGAGGGCAAGCGGTCTTGCTTGGTTATAATTTCATGTTTCAGGCGCAATTGGGACATTGCGGGTACCTCAGTAGCACGCATTGAGTATTTTTTTCACATCGTGGATAAAAAGTGAAGCAAAAAAAAGGAGTGCCCTTCCCCATAACATTTTTAGTTTTTATGGCCCAACATTTCCTCATCAAATCCATGTCATTTCTGTTGTGAGGCTCCGAAGCCTGAGGGAAAGTGTCTTTACTGTCCCATTGATAAAATAGCCGCATTACTGAAAAGTGCCTAGGTCCTTCTCTCCTTCTCTCCTTACAATCAGCCCTGACACCTTTCATAGGCTGCCTTCAGGTTTAGGGAGCAGCTTAACACAGGAGTCTGAGTTCCCATAAGGCCTTTTGTGGTGCAACAGATATGGAGTGAGCTTCTTCAGCTATCCAAATACCCGAAAAGATAAGGCAGCAAGTTACTTCGCCATACTTTTGTTTGTTAGATACAAACTTCTTCTGAATAGCTCTGGTTAAAATCTATTCCTATGTGGAAGTCCGCAAAATGTACCAAGATTGTGCATAGAAATTTTTAATTTGGGTATGGCTGAGCTGGGTTTGCCTGTGTAATTGTTAAGATCTCCTGAATGCTCTGGCAGTACATTTTCCTTTATGAATGCCTCAACCCACTGAAGGACTTCCCCCCCTTCACAACCTTCTGGGAACCCTACCTAGAGTAGATTGGAACGGCGTGAATGGTTTTCCAACGCGTCGATTTTAATTTCTAGTGAACATTTTTCCTTCCTGGCTAGGGTGACTTGTTGCTACATGACATTCATCTGGTCCTCCAACTGCGTGATCCTTGACTCAGCCTCTTGCATTCTTGTTGGAAAACTACCTACTGCTTCTAAAACTTTAGACAATCGCTGATGCAGTGATGCTTTTTCGCTTTCCTGTGTAGCTTTTAATTCTCTAATTTCTTCCAGGATGAGGTTCAGCAAAGTCTATGTGTCCTACTGCACAGTAATCTCCTCTTCTTGCTGCTGTTTTAAAAGTTGCTTCTCTTGGGGTCCCCCTAGTTCTGGAAGCATCAAATCTTGCTTATCTTGGATATCTGTGGCAGCAATGAGAGACTGCTCCTGGAGCTGTGTTCTCATCAAAAATGTACTCTGGACAGCAAAGGGCAGTTGCATACCTTCATATTGCTGGGATATCGGTTTGGGTTCTGAACAAAAGGTTGCGTATTTACTGGAAACCCTGATTTGCAATTTAGAGAGGTTCCCTGAGACGGATTTAATGGTGTTTTCCCTTTTACAAGTCTCTTGGCTTGCCTGGGGTTAAGGTGGTGCTTGCATTGTTATTATCTATTCGTGAATTTGTTTTCCCCTCACTGTTGTTTTTAAATTCTCCCTTATCGGTAATCATTGCTGTCCAGTTATTCTCATCAGCGAGATTTGCTATGGAGGATCCCACCCCTAAACCTTCTAATGCCAGCAGCACTTGTGAGACAGTGCCCTGGACAGTGCCCTGGCAGCCTCTGCACATCTGCCCTCTGTACTATTATCTAAAATATCCTCCTTCGAGCTCAAAGATACTTTCGCAGAGCCTTGACGTCTTTTTTACAGCGCTCTGCTCTTGTTGCCGCTGCATTCTTTGTTTGGGCAGTTCACATTTTAGCTTTGAGGGCCAATGCAATATGCGGATTACCCATCATGTTAACCGTTTTTAGATGCTTCACCATTTTATTAGGGTGCCTTGTTCCAGCCTTAATGAGGGAAGAGAGACCACCCTGTGACCCAAAACCAGAGTACCTTACAAATGCATCAACATTCGCTTAGGTACTTACCCGCTGGTGTGAAACCTCGTGGCTCCCCCCGGTGCAGTCTCTGGTGTCTTCTTTTTTGCTGAAAAATCCAGAAGAAGGCAAAACCAAAGTGCTCCTGTGTTTCACTCCTGCTGTACACTCAGCTGTTTGAATATAGAAAACATGTCCCAGATGCTCATTCTGGAACACAAGGCTGCTCCATTCTGCTGATAAGAGGAGAGAAGGGGAGGAAGACTCTACTCCCCCAACAGGCTACAATCCAGGAACCCAGAGCCAGGAGTCCCAGAGTTTATCCGGGTGGAATATCATGGCACCCAAAAGGAGTGTTTATCATCATGAGAGAGATATTGTGAGCTATTCTTCTCTCATACGGGTTTGCGGATGTGTGGGTCCTCGAGGGGGTTTTGGGTGCTGGGGAGCACTGGCAGAAAAAATAAGCAGAGTCGTAGAAGGTAACATAATTGAGAGAAGAATTGTGATAAAAAAATAAGGTTCTTATGAAAAATGACTACAGAGGCGATGGGTCTTAAAATTCGAATAATATTGTGTAATGTTAATGGTGTATCTACCAAACAAAAAAGTATGGAGGCTTAATTAGGTGACTAAGGGGCTTATTATGATGGTGGAAGGGCCAACACCGTCGTGACGGGGGTGGCGGTCTTTCCGCCATCATACTGAAAATTTCCACTGCCAAATTAGGATGGCGGTGGGAATCGCAATGGTTCCACGGCCGTCAGAAAGTCCGTCGGCCATGGTTCCGCAAGGCGGTCCTTTTCCGGCTGCCTTGCGGAACCCGGAACCAGGGCAACATTGCGGCGGTGCCATGCAGGCACCGCGGTAGGGATTACAGTATCCCTTTCTACCTGTCTTTTTGGGGCGAATATCCTGCCACAAAAAGACAGACGCAGACTGGCTTTGCGGGCCCCCCTGTGTGTGGGGGGTGCACTCATTTCCATGAACCAAGTGGCAGGCACCACGTGGTGCCTGCCATGTGGTGCAGGGAAATGCGGTGCATGCACCTTTATCATTGCGTACGGTGCTGCAGCCAGCAGAACCGCCCGCAATGATAAAGGCCCAGGATGCACCCGCGAGTGTGGCAGGCGCATCCTGATAGCAGTGGTGATGAGCAGACCAAGTCCGCCCGCCATCATAATGAGCCCCTTACTTCTTTCTCGCCACAACTTTTACTGCTTCAGAAGACCCATCTTAAAACCACCACACCAACTTTTTTTATTCCTAAATATTACTACAAAAAATATTTTGCTTCAGCCGGGTTGTCGGTGAGAGGGGTAGTAGTGTATCTTGGACAAGGGGTGGACTAGGAGGATATGCAAGTTCATAGAGCTCTTAATGGTAGATTGATCTGGATTACAGCTTGGCTAAATGGGAATCCATTTAACCTAGTGAACTATTATGCCCCGATAGTGGTAACCCCAAATCAACATGCAGATTAACGAGGTGGCCATGGGAACAGGGAGTCCTATAATCATGGAAGGCGATTTTAATTTTAGCAAGGGACACCTCAAATAAAGCTAAAAAGCAGTTAAAACCATTTACTAAGAAAGTAATAGATATAATGAAACTCAAAAGTAGTATCAATTGGTAGACCCATGGCGGAGAGCTCATCCAGAGTTCTCTTAATATACTCGCTTTTCCAGCAATACAAATCAGCTTCTCATATAGACTTTTTTTAACTTCCGCTCTCTTGACTGTGTTGGTTCTGAAATTTGGGCTAACTCCTTTTCGAATCATTCACTGGTTAGTATTGAGCTAGAAGCTGGAAAGAGGAAGAGGGAGAGGTCCAGGTGGCAGATGGATTGTAGCCTTCTTTCTAATCCGGAATGGATTGCAAGTATGAGAAAGTGTAGAGAGGGTTTTTTCAGCTAAACAAGGGCACCAGTTTGGGGAGCCATTAAGGCAACAATTTGGGACAGATGGTGGCATGTATGGCCTTACAAGCTAAAAGTCCGGCGATACATATAGCTGAACTCCAATCTGCAGTTGATACTGCTTTACGGAAAAAGATTAGCCGGTTGGGGACACAAATTTCAGTCGATATACAGTTGTCTAAAGCAAAGCATGAGCTAAGGGAATTCTTTATCTTAGAGGAAATACAGATTGCACTGCTGTATCAGCAACACTCATATGAGGAAAACCAGTAGGTGGGGAATTCCTGGTTTAGTCAACTAGGGTTAAGCAGAAAGTGGTAATGATTTCGGAACTGGAGGAACTGGGGGTAGGGGATGTATTTTCTGAAAAGGATAAGATATCTAAAAAATGTTTGCAGCATTATAACAACTTATACACAACTGAGTATGCAGCATCAATTGAGACTATATATCATTATATATCAAATAATTGTATATCAGTATTTCCAGTCTATAAAATTGCCACAACTGACAAGCATACAATCGGAAGGATAAGAAGTGGATATTACAGTATTAGAAATCCAGTAGGCCCTGGCCTCAATGCCTTGTGCTAAGGCCTGTGGCAATGATGCCCTTCAAATAGAATTCTATAAACTGTTTTCTAAAGAATTGTTTCCTTTTTTGATGGTGCTTTTCAATTCTATAAAAAAAAGGGAGAGATTCCATCAACCTTTAAGGAGTAAACAATTTTTTGCTTTGTCAAGAAGGGGAAGAACCCAAGAGATGTAAATTTAAATAGGCTGATTAGCTTATTAAATGCTGATTATAACAATTTGACAAACCTCTGGGCTAATCGTATCACTTCGATAGTTCAGAAGATAAACCACATGGATCAGACTGGATTCAAGGCACTTGATTTTTTTTTTATGTGAATCAGACACCAACTGTGATAATGATGGTAGATGCTGAGAAAGCATTTGATCTAGTTAATTTGGATGCTCCTTTTCTTGGCCTTGAGAGGTTCAGCTTTCCTCTACAGTTTATTAATATGCTTTACCGTATATACCAAGGCGCTCAGGTGAAGGTTTTTATAAATTAAAATTTAGCAGGAAAGGTTGAAATAAATAGGGACACTCGCCAGGGCTGCCCCCTGTCTCCTGTATTATTTACTTTCTTTATCGAACCCCTGGCAGCTAGCATCAGGGCTAAAATTGGTATAGAAGCACCAATAGCGGTAATGTCTAAGCTTAAACTATTTGCGGATGACATAATACTTTATCTCAGGGCAGAAGAACAAAACATTAAAACAATATTGTCAGACTTTAAGCAGTTCGAAGCTACTGGGGGATATAAAATCAACCATAATAAAACAGAATTGCTTTTAGTTGGTACCCCTATTAGTACTCTTCCTTTTATATGCACTGATGTTCTTAGAGTAAGAAGTTAGGAAGAGCATTGCAGGGCTGACCAGAAACAAGGCACCAGGACCAGACGGGATCCCCCCGACCTTTATATCTCCAATATGAATTTGTGGGTGCTGGCTCTCACCTCAATTATTAATGCTCCGGTGACAGCTAGCCCCTCTTGAGCCTGGGCTTTATCTATAATTGATCCCTTTTTTTAAAAGGAAAACAGAGATAGGACCCACTGTTACAGGATGATCTACCTGTTGAACTCTGTGGTTAAGATGGTCAGGCATATCCTACGAAACAGGCTGGCCAGCTGGGTAGATGAACATAACATTCTAGCAGACGCCCAATATGGTTTTCGCCAGGAGGGTCAACTGTGGACCAACGTCTGAATCTGTTTATGATTCTTAACAAGTACAGAGTTGCCCACCACAGTACCATAAATCTAGCCTTTATGGATTTGTCATCTGCGTTTGATCCCATTAATAGAACCAAACTCTGGCATACTATGTTGACTATCGGGGTGGACAGAGACATTGTCCTCTTTCTACGGGACCTTCACAGAGACACAAAGGCAGAGGATCGCTACACTAATGACCTCAAGGTTACCCGCCAGTTTCCAAAACAGAGAGGAGTTTGGCAGGGTTGTATCCTGGCCCCTTTTCTGTTCAATGTATATATTAACAATCTGGAAAAGGTACTAGTGGAGTCTAAGATGGACTATCCCCAGGTGGGTCGGTGTGGTCTACCAGTACTTTTGTACATGAACAACGCCGTCCTCATGGCTCGGACTGCGAGGGGGCTGCAAACCCTGCTTAACTCCTTTGCTCTATTCATGGAGGAACAGGACTTGTTGATCAATAATTCGAAATCCTAATTGCTGCAGGTGGCACTATGTTCGAGAAAGCCTTACCCCTTTCAGGTTGGATCCACTCCAGTCCCTAAGAGAGGTGTTTTTCTTACCTGAGGGTTTTCATAAATGATAATATGAATTGGGGACCTTTAACAAGTAGAAAAAAGAAGATCTGCTATGGGCCAATGCTTCTATTTTTAACTTTGCTTTGAGATTAGGAAAGAGACCGATCAGTGCTCTTCTGCAGATTTATAGGGCCAAGTGTATTGCTTGAGTGTCTTATGGCAGTGAAATATGTGGATATATTGCTCATGATGAACCACAAATAGTTGCAAACAATTTTTTGAGACAGCTTTTATGGAACATATCTTCTTTATTTAAAAGGCATATCAATGAATATACACAGCCATTCGCCTACAACCACAGTGGCCGGCAGCCAGGAAAGGATGCATAGTGTAAATATATAGACGTACACATCTTTATAGCCTACATCCCGGAGGCTGGTAGCGATGACAAACAAGCCTAGCAAATTGAAAAAAAAGGAAGTCCTCAGGCAACAGAGCAGGTCCGAAGCACTGGAAACCTAACAAGAACAGAGAAACCCTCCCTCCGACCCTCCCCAAAGAGAAAATAGAGAAAGAAAGAAGGGTGCTCATACCATGAACCTCAGCTGTCAGAAAGTGCCCCATCCCTACCTGCCAGGCCCATTCAAAACCCCCCAGTTAAGCCAGCTTGGAGTCAATCTTTTCTTGAACTTGCAGGATCAGCTGGAGAATTTGCAGGAGTTTGGGGCAAGTGACTTCCCGGAGGTCTTTCGAAATCAGCGCAATGAAAGGAGCCCATTGTTCTGCGTATTTCTCGCCTTTATGGTCTTGTGCTAAAGATAGGTGTTCCATAGCTAGGGTCATCCAAAGTCTATGGAGCCATGCTGTGTGGTCTGGGACTGTGGTAGTGCCCCAGTGTACCAGAATCGCTTGATGTGCAGCGAGTAGTGCCAGTGCCATCTGCCTGCCTCACAATGACCACAGTGGAAATGTTATTGGGTTCGATAATCCTAGGAGAGTGTTACTCGGAAAACGAGGTATCTCAGTCTCAAATGCGGTGTCTATATCGTCGAGTACCTGCTCCCAGAATTTCTCAAGTCTCGGACAGTGCCAAAGAAGATGTGCTAGGGTGCCTGTCAGGCCGCAGCCCCACCAGCATTCTTCAGTATGGTTCTTGTCCCATTGGTGGATACAAGCGGGTGTGAGGTACCAATAAGCTGCAACCTTAAACGCAGACTTTGCTCCAGCGGTATTGTAAGCAGTGTGATGGGTTCTGTAATGGATATTGTCCCACTCCTTGTCCATTAGGACCCTCCCTAACTCAGCCTCCCAGGGAAGTTGGCCTTTTGAGCGATATCCTTTCGGGCCTGGAGCAAGAAGAACATAGAGTTCTGCAATAAGATGCTTGTCATCTTTCTTGTTCACTATCCACTTCTCGAAGGGTGTAAGCTTGTGAGAGAAATGCAATAGGTGCGCCCCTGAAGTAGCCCAGTGCCGTAGTTGTAGATAACAATACTCATCTGTCCGGGGAAGGTTGAGGTCCTGTCGTATCCGAGAGAGGGGAATGATGCCGTGCAGGTCAAATAAGTGACCCAAGCGCTTACAGCCCGCTTCCCTCCAACGCTGGGCAACCTCTGACTTACATCCCAGGGGGAATTCTGGGTTATCCACCATTGGCGTCATCAGGGAGGGGAATTTTGTGAGGCCTCTCATGAGAGCCAACATGTCCCACACCTTTAATGTCGCTGCGGTGATTGGGGAGGAGTAGAGCCCCCATGAGCGTGATTTGCGTGGAAGCCATATCTCTCTCCAGACATTAGCTCCAGCTACCGCCTGGTCCATGAAGGTCCGTTGCTTTTCTCAGAGGGGGGCGATTCCATTCTAGTACATACCGCAGGTGAGCGGCCTGGAGATATCTTTAGACCAACGGCAAGTTCACCCCGCCTTCGCTTTTGGGGTGTTCCAATTGAGCAACGGAGAGGCGCTCTTTCTTGTTGACCCATATAAATGTGTTTATGGCCAGTTGCAGCACCCTCATGGCTTTGGGAGGGGGAACCAGAGGCAAAGTTTGGAATAGGTATAGGATTCTTGGCAAAATCATCATCTTCACCGCGGCGATGCATCCGAACCAAGACAGGTTAAGCTTAGTCTATCCATCCAACGCCTTCCTAGTCTGGTCTGCCAGAGTCGAATAATTCAGCTCCAGAATACGATGGAGCGAAGGGGCCAAGAGAATGCCCAAATAGGGCAATGCGTCGCAAGACCAGTGAAGGGGGAGATCCCGCTAGAGGGAGTCTACATGTGTCTGGGGCAAGGATAAGTTGAGCACCTGGGATTTGTTAAGATTGACCTTAAAGCCGGAGACTCGTCCAAAGGACTCCAGCTCCTGCACCAGTTCGGGTAAGGGAGTGAGAGGCTCTGCTAGGGAGAGGATGAGATCACCCACATAGAGGCTCACTTTGTGGGTATCTCCACCAAATCGGAGGCCCTGAATTCCCGGATGTCTCGGATCCTCTGAGTGAGGGGCTCCATGTACAGGGCAAACAGGAGGGGTGATAGTGGACACTCATGCCTCGTGCCCCATGCGATCTTGAAGGGGGTTGAGGACACACAATTTACTCTGACAAACGCCCGGGGGGGCATGGTAAATGCACTGTACTCTTTGGATGAAGTGGGGTCCATACCTGAAGCTCCGCAGGGTATCAAACGAATAGTGCCAGCTCACCCTGTCGAACACTTTTTCCGTATCCACGGACAGGAGCACAGCCTCTTTACGGGAGCGATGGACACTGTCCATGAGATGCAGAGGGTGCTTTGTGTTATTGCCGCCCTGACGAGTCGGGATGAACCCTGCCGGGGCCGGATCGATTAAATCCGCCATTAGGGGGTTCAGCCAAGCCACCAGTATGCCTGTGAAGATCTTTGCATCTATATTCAGCAGCAAAATCGGGCGATAAGAGCTGCATAGCCCTGGGTTTTTGTTAGGCTTAAGGATGAATGACTTAATTTTAGGTCAGACGCCATAGTTGGAGTATTATTCATATTTAGAAAAAATGTCGCCAAAGTCTCATCATAAATTGCCTTCATCAACACAGCAAATTGTAAAGTGCATTAAAAGAAATGTGGTGCCATTTCACTGAAAGAATCCAAATTAAGACAACCTCTGACCCTGAATGCTCTTCCGAGCCGTTTTCAGTTTCACCTTTCCAGAGTCTCAATGACCTCTGCTGTGCTAATAACAAAAGCTCACGCCTTGCTGTGTATTTCACAAAAGCAGGTCAAACCTTCGGTGGCAGGGAAATATATTAGATGGCATCCGCATCCCGGGGCCCAATTGTGCACCAAGTGTGAACTTGCAACATAATGTTATCCACCGAGTCTGCGCACAATATCCAATAAGGACTACTACTCCCATAGTGCCTCTGGACTGTCCTTCAAAAAACTGGTATGCACATGCAGGCTTCATTGTCTCAATGCAGAAGTTAGCGCCGAAGGTGAAAGTAAAATAAATTAAAATCACACAGGTCCAGTGGCAATAGTCTCAATGTCTAAAATAACCAGCAGCAGGATTAAGTTCGAATCAGGCACATGAACCGAGGTTGAAGGGGACCGATGCATAAAGATGAGTATGCCGAGACTGACCTCACTGCTTCGGCGTAGGCGTCCGCAGTGCCCAGTCACCACCTGGCGCCAGTCTCCTGGGTAAGGCATTTCTTGCTAGGAAAGTGTAGACCACATGCTGGCAGTCGCGAAAACCGCCCCGCTGTGTGACCTTGGCCTCCCACAGCTGTCATCCTTAATCCTCTTCCTGGCTATCAAACTGGGGGCTCACCCACTAGCACTCCCGTACTCCTCCAAAAGCAAGCGGTCACAGGGGAGAGCCACAAACGACTGGTGTTCCGTGTACAGCGCCAAGACCGCCAACGCTGAATTCAAATAAACAAAACTCCAACTTATATATATATATATATATATATATATATATATATATATATATATATATATATATTTTACACGCAAGATGCCCACAAGAGGAACAGCCTCTCACAAGAAGGTAAAGTTCAACGCTTTAATACGGTTGCAGGTACAGCGCTCAAATAAAAACAGGAACACCCAGAAATTCATCAAAGTCCATGTGCCCTACGCGTTTCGTGCGACTCCCGCACTTCCTCATGGGCTGGTTTAGGCATACACTGCAAATAGTGATCCCAGCTGCATATGTACTCGTGACGCTTTCCCAAGTGGGCGGAGACAGCGTGCTGCCTTCTGGTCTCAGTAGTGCTGGGTAGTAAATCCACTCGAATAATTTTGCAATTGGCCATTGAAATGTTTTGAAACCCCAGTGGGTTGGTGAAAATGTCCTTAACTGAGAGCTGCTCAGTGAATGCAACCAACGTGCCTTCTTGTTCCATGTATCACGGCGTAGGTTGACGCTGTGACTGGACCGCTAATGCGGCGGAGCTGTTACCGCGGCCTGGACAAGCCGCTAACAATTTGCACGCAAGATGCCCACAAGAGGAACAGCCTCTCACAAGAAGGTAAAGTTCAACGCTTTAATACGGTTGCAGGTACAGCGCTCAAATAAAAACAGGAACACCCAGAAATTCATCAAAGTCCATGTGCCCTACGCGTTTCGTGCGACTCCCGCACTTCCTCATGGGCTGGTTTAGGCATACACTGCAAATAGTGATCCCAGCTGCATATGTACTCGTGACGCTTTCCCAAGTGGGCGGAGACAGCGTGCTGCCTTCTGGTCTCAGTAGTGCTGGGTAGTAAATCCACTCGAATAATTTTGCAATTGGCCATTAAAATGTTTCGAAACCCCAGTGGGTTGGTGAAAATGTCCTTAACTGAGAGCTGCTCAGTGAATGCAACCAACGTGCCTTCTTGTTCCATGTATCACGGCGTAGGTTGACGCTGTGACTGGACCGCTAATGCGGCGGAGCTGTTACCGCAGCCTGGACAAGCCGCTAACAATTTACACGCAAGATGCCCACAAGAGGAACAGCCTCTCACAAGAAGGTAAAGTTCAACGCTTTAATACGGTTGCAGGTACAGCGCTCAAATAAAAACAGGAACACCCAGAAATTCATCAAAGTCCATGTGCCCTACGCGTTTCGTGCGACTCCCGCACTTCCTCATGGGCTGGTTTAGGCATACACTGCAAATAGTGATCCCAGCTGCATATGTACTCGTGACGCTTTCCCAAGTGGGCGGAGACAGCGTGCTGCCTTCTGGTCTCAGTAGTGCTGGGTAGTAAATCCACTCGAATAATTTTGCAATTGGCCATTGAAATGTTTTGAAACCCCAGTGGGTTGGTGAAAATGTCCTTAACTGAGAGCTGCTCAGTGAATGCAACCAACGTGCCTTCTTGTTCCATGTATCACGGCGTAGGTTGACGCTGTGACTGGACCGCTAATGCGGCGGAGCTGTTACCGCGGCCTGGACAAGCCGCTAACAATTTACACGCAAGATGCCCACAAGAGGAACAGCCTCTCACAAGAAGGTAAAGTTCAACGCTTTAATACGGTTGCAGGTACAGCGCTCAAATAAAAACAGGAACACCCAGAAATTCATCAAAGTCCATGTGCCCTACGCGTTTCGTGCGACTCCCGCACTTCCTCATGGGCTGGTTTAGGCATACACTGCAAATAGTGATCCCAGCTGCATATGTACTCGTGACGCTTTCCCAAGTGGGCGGAGACAGCGTGCTGCCTTCTGGTCTCAGTAGTGCTGGGTAGTAAATCCACTCGAATAATTTTGCAATTGGCCATTAAAATGTTTCGAAACCCCAGTGGGTTGGTGAAAATGTCCTTAACTGAGAGCTGCTCAGTGAATGCAACCAACGTGCCTTCTTGTTCCATGTATCACGGCGTAGGTTGACGCTGTGACTGGACCGCTAATGCGGCGGAGCTGTTACCGCAGCCTGGACAAGCCGCTAACAATTTACACGCAAGATGCCCACAAGAGGAACAGCCTGTCACAAGAAGGTAAAGTTCAACGCTTTAATACGGTTGCAGGTACAGCGCTCAAATAAAAACAGGAACACCCAGAAATTCATCAAAGTCCATGTGCCCTACGCGTTTCGTGCGACTCCCGCACTTCCTCATGGGCTGGTTTAGGCATACACTGCAAATAGTGATCCCAGCTGCATATGTACTCGTGACGCTTTCCCAAGTGGGCGGAGACAGCGTGCTGCCTTCTGGTCTCAGTAGTGCTGGGTAGTAAATCCACTCGAATAATTTTGCAATTGGCCATTAAAATGTTTCGAAACCCCAGTGGGTTGGTGAAAATGTCCTTAACTGAGAGCTGCTCAGTGAATGCAACCAACGTGCCTTCTTGTTCCATGTATCACGGCGTAGGTTGACGCTGTGACTGGACCGCTAATGCGGCGGAGCTGTTACCGCGGCCTGGACAAGCCGCTAACAATTTACACGCAAGATGCCCACAAGAGGAACAGCCTCTCACAAGAAGGTAAAGTTCAACGCTTTAATACGGTTGCAGGTACAGCGCTCAAATAAAAACAGGAACACCCAGAAATTCATCAAAGTCCATGTGCCCTACGCGTTTCGTGTGACTCCCGCACTTCCTCATGGGCTGGTTTAGGCATACACTGCAAATAGTGATCCCAGCTGCATATGTACTCGTGACGCTTTCCCAAGTGGGCGGAGACAGCGTGCTGCCTTCTGGTCTCAGTAGTGCTGGGTAGTAAATCCACTCGAATAATTTTGCAATTGGCCATTAAAATGTTTCGAAACCCCAGTGGGTTGGTGAAAATGTCCTTAACTGAGAGCTGCTCAGTGAATGCAACCAACGTGCCTTCTTGTTCCATGTATCACGGCGTAGGTTGACGCTGTGACTGGACCGCTAATGCGGCGGAGCTGTTACCGCGGCCTGGACAAGCCGCTAACAATTTACACGCAAGATGCCCACAAGAGGAACAGCCTCTCACAAGAAGGTAAAGTTCAACGCTTTAATACGGTTGCAGGTACAGCGCTCAAATAAAAACAGGAACACCCAGAAATTCATCAAAGTCCATGTGCCCTACGCGTTTCGTGCGACTCCCGCACTTCCTCATGGGCTGGTTTAGGCATACACTGCAAATAGTGATCCCAGCTGCATATGTACTCGTGACGCTTTCCCAAGTGGGCGGAGACAGCGTGCTGCCTTCTGGTCTCAGTAGTGCTGGGTAGTAAATCCACTCGAATAATTTTGCAATTGGCCATTAAAATGTTTCGAAACCCCAGTGGGTTGGTGAAAATGTCCTTAACTGAGAGCTGCTCAGTGAATGCAACCAACGTGCCTTCTTGTTCCATGTATCACGGCGTAGGTTGACGCTGTGACTGGACCGCTAATGCGGCGGAGCTGTTACCGCGGCCTGGACAAGCCGCTAACAATTTACACGCAAGATGCCCACAAGAGGAACAGCCTCTCACAAGAAGGTAAAGTTCAACGCTTTAATACGGTTGCAGGTACAGCGCTCAAATAAAAACAGGAACACCCAGAAATTCATCAAAGTCCATGTGCCCTACGCGTTTCGTGCGATTTACTACCCAGCACTACTGAGACCAGAAGACAGCACGCTGTCTACGCCCACTTGGGAAAGCGTCACGAGTATATATGCAGCTGGGATCACTATTTGCAGTGTATGCCTAAACCAGCCCATGAGGAAGTGCGGGAGTCGCACGAAACGCGTAGGGCACATGGACTTTGATGAATTTCTGGGTGTTCCTGTTTTTATTTGAGCGCTGTACCTGCAACCGTATTAAAGCGTTGAACTTTACCTTCTTGTGAGAGGCTGTTCCTCTTGTGGGCATCTTGCGTGTAAATTGTTAGCGGCTTGTCCAGGCCGCGGTAACAGCTCCGCCGCATTAGCGGTCCAGTCACAGCGTCAACCTACGCCGTGATACATGGAACAAGAAGGCACGTTGGTTGCATTCACTGAGCAGCTCTCAGTTAAGGACATTTTCACCAACCCACTGGGGTTTCGAAACACTTTAATGGCCAATTGCAAAATTATTCGAGTGGATTTACTACCCAGCACTACTGAGACCAGAAGGCAGCACGCTGTCTCCGCCCACTTGGGAAAGCGTCACAAGTATATATGCAGCTGGGATCACTGTTTGCAGTGTATGCCTAAACCAGCCCATGAGGAAGTGCGGGAGTCGCACGAAACGCGTAGGGCACATGGAATTTGATGAATTTCTGGGTGTTCCTGTTTTTATTTGAGCGCTGTACCTGCAACCGTATTAAAGCGTTGAACTTTACCTTCTTGTGAGAGGCTGTTCCTCTTGTGGGCATCTTGCGTGTAATATATATATATATATATATATATATATATATATATATATATATATATATATATATATATATTCACCAAACGTCCACAAGCTTTTCGAGAGCGCACACAAAGCCACTGGCACCATCCGGTTTGTTCATTAGGCAACTTGCTTCTTTATTTTGGGAAGACAATTCAAACCTGACCTGACGCGTTTCGAGGTATGCACCTCTTTATCAAAGGTCACGCTTCTCTCACTGGCATTTCCGGCATAATTGTTTATGTGCATGCGCAGTATATATTACCCTAAGTGGGCTCCGCTAAGTTCATTTTGCCACGTCTGTTGCATGCTGGGTAAAGTAGTCCCATTCGGAATATTTTCACCTTAAGTAGGTCCGTGATTCAAAGCGATTATTATATGGCATAATTGTACCTTCAGTATGCCCACAAATACTTCCACAAGTTATTTTCGCCTTCAGTGGCTGTGCTGCATACAGGCAGGAAAAGTTCCGACCACAGCCTCCTTTTCAGTTCCAGGATGGTGCTGCTCCCCACGTTATGGACAACCGTGCAGTATAGATTTCACCAACAGCCCACAAGCTTTTCGAGAGCGCACACAAAGCCACTGACACCATCCGGTTTGTTCATTAGGCAACTTGCTTCTTTATTTTGGGAAGACAATTCAAACCTGACCTGACGCGTTTCGAGGTATGCACCTCTTTATCAAAGGTCACGCTTCTCTCACTGGCAGTTCCGGCATAATTGTTTATGTGCA
This sequence comes from Lissotriton helveticus, assembly GCF_964261635.1. NCBI lineage: Eukaryota > Metazoa > Chordata > Amphibia > Caudata > Salamandridae > Lissotriton > Lissotriton helveticus. The sequence goes on along the minus strand of NC_136060.1, from coordinate 391,192,921 downwards.
TGCGCAGTATATATTACCCTAAGTGGGCTCCGCTAAGTTCATTTTGCCACGTCTGTTGCATGCTGGGTAAAGTAGTCCCATTCGGAATATTTTCACCTTAAGTAGGTCCGTGATTCAAAGCGATTATTATATGGCATAATTGTACCTTCAGTATCCCCACAAATACTTCCACAAGTTATTTTCGCCTTCAGTGGCTGTGCTACATACAGGCAGGAAAAGTTCCGACCACAGCCTCCTTTTCAGTTCCAGGATGGTGCTGCTCCCCACGGTATGGACAACCGTGCAGTATAGATTTCACCAAACGCCCACAAGCTTTTCGAGAGCGCACACAAAGCCACTGACACCATCCGGTTTGTTCATTAGGCAACTTGCTTCTTTATTTTGGGAAGACAATTCAAACCTGACCTGACGTATTTCGAGGTATGCACCTCTTTATCAAAGGTCACGCTTCTCTCACTGGCAGTTCCGGCATAATTGTTAATGTGCATGCGCATATATATACTGTTATATGGCCACAAGAACAATATATTGCTGAGGCCACCAAACAACTCTCAGATCCTGCATGCTACACCAAACAGATGTCAAACAGTACGACGTGGCAAGGGAAAAGTTGAGAAAACTCCTCCTTCAGTACAAAAGGGATGGTTTAATCTCCACTCAAGAGTTTAAATTCCTGCATGTTGAATCGCCAATTATGGCGCGTTTCTATTTGATACCCAAAGTCCACAAGGAAGTAACACCTGTACCTGGGCGGCCAATTATTTCAGCTATAGAAAGTATGGGTGAACATCTTGCTCAATATATAGACTATTTCTTGCAGCCGTTGGTGGTCAAATTACCCACATACATCAAAGATACGGGACATTTCCTGAGCAAAATTAACAATGCCACCTGGACAGATGACTCTCTGCTAATCACGCTAGACATTGAGGCTCTGTATACGAGCATAGAACATCATAAAGGTTTGAAGGCTTTGGAATTTTTTCTCGGCACGAGGCCGGTAGAATGCTACAACCACAGCAAAATGCTAATACCTCTAACACCATGGAGCCTCAATCATAATTTCTTTATGTTTGGCAAAGACATTTATCTACAGCAGAGAGGGGTGGCAATGGGGGCCTGCTTTTCCCCAAGCTACACGTCTCTTCACGTGGGGTTTTGGGAAAGGCAGGTCCTCATGGGAATACATCATAACACCTTTATGGAAAATGTCCAGATGTGGATAAGATTTATAGATGATGTGTTTTTAATTTGGAGAGGGGATGAATTAAGTGCGCTTGCTTTTATTGATCAACTTAACGCTAATGATTACAACTTAAAATTTACTCATCACATCAGTAATCAATCAGTTGACTTTCTGGACGTTAAGGTTTATCACAAATCAGGCAAAATTGCGACCACTCTTCATAGAAAAGCCACGGCGGGCAATTCAACCCTGCACGCCAGTAGTGCACACCCGTACCACACAATTGAAAACATTCCCTATGGAGAACTGCTCCACCTTAAAAGGATTTGCAGCAGTGAGGATGAATTTGAGAGATGCACCATTGAAGCGCTGAGTAGGTTCAAAAGGAGAGGGTATCATGTTGACACTCTGAAGAGGGCAGTCGAGAAAGTAAATCAAAAACCTAGAGACTGCCTTCTCCAGCAAAATACTAAGAGTTTATCAACTGAAAATGCCCCTGAGAAATCAGAATTGAGATTTATCACACCATACAGCTGCCAGAATAGGAAAATTAGATCAATCCTCACGAAGAGCTGGCCAATTTTACAAACAGATAATGTTATCTCACCTGAACTCCCTGACAATCCTAGAATCACTTTCAGGAGAGGGCCTACTCTCCGCAATCATGTCACCAATGCATTTCCTGAAATCCTCAAACAGAAACCCTGGTTCCTGCAGCGTCGAGGATTTTTAAATGCTCTAGTTGTCGGGCTTGCAAGTTTGGTGCAAATACTAGCACCTACATGACACCATTTAGTCCCACACCTGTCCAGATTAAGGGCTACTTCAATTGCAGAACGGAGTTTGCTGTATATGTCCTGACATGTACTTGCGGCCTGAGGTACGTTGGGAGTACTCGGCTCGCGGTACATGTCAGGATTTTGCAGCATCTCCAACCAATTGTGAACAATGACAATGCCTATCCAGTGGCTAGACACTTTACAAATGTGCACAGTAACAATCTGGAATGTCTTAGCTACTATGTTTTGACCTCTGTACCCCGACCTCGTAGAGGAGGGGACAGAGACAAGTTGCTCCGCCAACTGGAATCGAGAATGATATTAGAGCTCGACACTAAGGTCCCAAATGGTCTTAATACCACTGAGGACCTATATCACTTCTTATAAGATCCTGCATTCTGTATGTAGTAGCCTTGATCTGACATCTGGTTGGAATCCCATAATTAAGTGTCTACCGGCTCAAGTTACAGTTCGCCTCCCATCTTTTGTCAACATACTGATTCACTTACCAAATTTAAATTGAATCACTTTGTACCCCTTTTTCTGCTTATTTTCTCTTTTTTCCTCATTTCACCCCATTTATATATTTCATGCTTTGAACCAAAAATTAAAACCTACCATTATTTCTTTCAGATGAGTTAAGGTTATAAAAAATACATTAAAAATGAAATATTATTTAACGAATTAATTAGCTTATTTGCTTTAGTTCCGTTTATTCACTAGATGTTGGGCACACAATCCATTTTTGGAAGATTTACTATTAGACGTAGGAAATAGGTTTGGGAAATAAGGGGCTGCCATCGTATTTTTGATATCCCCTCAATCTGTGCACCTAGGTGGGGTTGCCATCGAGATATATGATGTCCCCACAAGAATGTATATAGGGTAAAAGATGTTTTTTATATATTTGTATAGTATTTATTGAGTATTAATTTGGTTTACACTGATTATAGTATTTCTACCAAATACATACATGATATAGTTTCTACAACGTATGTTCAGAAAAATAACATGCAGTGATACAGTGTATATACATAAGTCATATATTTGTGTGTATATATTGATTGGGTTCCATATTTAAATATTATTTAAATTTTGTATAGAATTCAGTATGTAGATACGATATAGGCTGCTATTTTTTAACCAAATTATTCATTAAGTATTTGTATAGATATGATCATTTCTTCGCCCTTCTAAATATTTGTAAATATGTTTCTTTGAGCATTTATGCAGACAGAATTTTACTACATATTTACATGAATTTATTCAGATATTTATTGGTGTTAGGGACGCTAAGTCACGTTATTAATATGTGTCCTTTTTTTTCCCCTCATCCCGAACTCATGCCATCAAACACGTAATTATAGTATGTCTTCAGTGTCTATGAGTGTCACATGGTATGCACAAGCAATTTAAAAGTTCTGGCTTGAGGGGTTAACAATTGACCGTGATCAAGGGCATCCGCCCGAAACGCGTCAGTTTTCACTTCTGTTAAGCGCTGCTTAATAAATGATCTCTTGCCTCAGATTGGAATCGTGGAGTCTTCTGTTCTGCCTGGGGACCCGGGACGGCAGTTTGGCTTTCTCTTGTTTCTAAGATATATATAATATATATATATATATATATATACAAAAAAACATTTCCAATATCGAAAGGTAAGTGCACAGAGGGAGTTAAAGATTTACGTACCTTAAAGATATATATATATATCTTACAGCCTTTTGTAAAAGACTTACCAGCCTACTTACAAGACAGTGGGGATTTTCTGAAAAAATTGTATGATCTTGATTGGAATGATGAATATGTATTTATGACCGTAGATGTTCAGTCATTATGTACAAGTATTCGACATACAGATGGTTTAAAAGCTTTACAATATTACCTAAACAAAAGACCTATATCATTGTACCAACACTCGCTTATGATATTGCAAATGGTAGAGTGGTGTTTAAATAATAACACATTCTTGTTTGACAAACTGCACTACAAACAACTACAAGGTTCAGCTATGGGTACTTGCTTCTCCCCCAGTTATGCTAATTTGCATATGGGCTGGTGGGAGGAGCAAGTACTAGCAACCACCCAGGCAACAAACATGTCAGAACACATTATACTCTACAAGCGCTACATGGATGATATCTTCATTCTATGGAAAGGGTCAATAGGTAGTGCTGAAGCGTTTGCCACAGAACTAAATGAGAATACCCTCAACTTGAGATTTACATGCTCTACAAGCATAGAGAAGATCCAATTCCTTGACCTGGAACTGTATGTAGAACAGAATAAAATACAAACTAGAACATACAGAAAACCCACGGCGGGCAATGCAGTGCTTCATGCACAAAGCTTTCACCCTGTTAGACTTAAGGAATCCATCCCCTATGCAGAATGTCTACGCATGACCCGCAACCGCAGTACAGAAGCAGGCGCAGAGAAGGCAAAAGCCGATCTTTTTGTAAGACTGGAAAGGAGAGGATATAAACCCCAAACTTTAGCGAAGGCAGAACAGAAATGTAAAACTAAGAACAGAAAGAATTCTCTTATTTGCAACTGAAGAAGCAAATAAGGATAAACAATCTAAGTCCACATCTAACATCATTAGGATGATAACGGGGTATAACACATGTATGTATGTATGTATAGGCGTTCTTATAAAGCGCTATCACTGTCACCCACCGGGCATCCTGGCGCTAAGACTATTCTGACACAAAGCGAGATTTTACCAACTTCTGGTCTTACTGCATTGTACTGGGGAACAGGTAGGTTTTTAACTCCTTTTTAAAGATGGAGAGTACTTCCAGGCTCCTAAGACTCAGTGGTAAGCAGTTCCACAATCGTGCCGCAGCAGTCCTGAAGGAGCGACCGCCCATCCGAGTCCTCCGAAACTTGGGTACCACCACCAGGAATGCCGATGCCGATCGGAGAGTTCTTACGGGGGTGTACCAAGAGAATAGATCCTGTAAAGGGACCGGGCCTTGGCAGTGCAGAGCCTTAAAGACAATACACAGAGCCTTAAAATTCACCCGTTGAGAAATTGGGAGCCAGTGAAGATCCCTGAGCGCCTTAGTGGAGGAGTCCGAGCGGCGCCGTGAAAGTGCCAATTTAGCGGCACAGTTCTGAATCCGCTGGAGTTTCCCCAGCACGGCAGTTGGAGCCCCCAGAAGCAGTGCATTGCAATAGTCCAAACGACTAAGGATTATGCTCCGCACTACTTCTGGTCTTGCCAGTGCTGGAAGCAGAGGTAGAATCTTTCTCAGGGATCCAAGTAGGCCCATGCACGTGGCCACTGTCTTGTTTACTGAGGTGTCCAGTTGTAAGTCGGAACTAAACATGACCCCTAGATTCCGAACTGAATCAGCCGGCAGATTAGAGCCCAGGAAGTCAGGAGGCCAAAAACCCTGTGGAAAGGGTCTGGGAATCCGGTCCAAGGAGCAGTGTAAAACCTCTGTTTTCGAGCTGTTGAATTGGAGGGAATTTTTCCCTAGCCATTCTGCCGTGGCCCTCATGCATTGGTGGAACACCTCCTGTGACACCCCACCCTTACCCTCAAACGAGAAGATAAGTTGGGTGTCGTCAGCATAATTGGTGACTGTAATGCCAAATGACCTGATCAGTGTGATCAGGGGCCGGAGGTACAGGTTGAAGAGGATGGGGCTGATGGCCGAGCCCTGGGGAACTCCCTGACCTACCCTCTTGATGTTAGATTGGTAGGGCGGTAGTGCAACTACCTGATGTCTTTGCCCAAGATAAGACACCAACCATTCAAGGGCCAACCCTGACACCCCCGCCTCCCACAATCTCCTGATCAGAGTCGCATGGTTGACCGTGTCGAACGCGGCCGACATGTCAAGCAGCACTAAAAAGGTTGCCTGGCCCATGTCGGCCCGCGTCCGAAGATCATCAAGAACAGACACCAAGGCTGACTCTGTCCCGTGTGCCGGTCGAAACCCAAACTGAGCCACATCCAAGCAGTCGTTCTTCTCAAGAAAGTTGGATAGGTGTTTTGTGGCCAGTTTCTCTAGGATCTTGATGGGAAATGGCAGGAGGGAGATGGGCCTAAAGTTAGCTGGGCATGTGGGATCCAGATTTTCCTTTTTAAGCAGTGGGGAAACCACCGCCAGTTTCCAGCAGTCTGGCACCCGTGCCGAGGTGAAGGACTGGCAACAGGTAAGAAACAGTGGTGGAAACAGCTCATCACGACAGAGTTTCCAAAATCTGGGTGGTAAAGGGTCAAGAGGAGAACCAGAGGACACCCCATCAGCCATAGAGCAGAAGTCCTCAAAAGATGGTAACGGGAACGTGCTTAGCTCCACAGGTTTTCTGCACTCCTTCTTGTTGTCGGGCAGGATGGAATCATATGTAGTACTGCCAGTTGGAAGGGGGAGGTTATTTAAAATGTTGGTAATTTTATCCTCGAAGGCTAGTGCTAACTGATCGCATAGAGCTTGTGAGGCCGGAATTGCATTTTTGGTACATCCGGGATGAGCCAGGTCCTTTACGATCTTGAATAGGGCCTGGGATTTGTTGACCGCTGCCAACAGAGAATTTTCTAAAAATCTGGCTTTAGCCCGCTTGATCTGGGTCTTATAAAGTGCCAGTGCTTGCCTGAAGAGGGCCCTATGCGATTCCAGGTACTGTTTCCTCCAGGTACGCTCAGCCCGTTTGCATTGTAGCTTGAGCTGCCGGAGATCTTCCGAGTATCTGCCTGAAATTTTCCTCAACTTTGCCTCGCGGCGCTTCGCTCCTTCCCTGAAAGTTTGGGGGGCATTCGTCAAGCGGGGGCCGAGATAAAAGGGGGGTCCCAAAACGTGTTTTCCCCATGTTAATTTCCATAGGGCGGTCGAACTTACTTTCAGCTCGAACGGCTGAATGGATTTTCACCAAACTTGACAAAATTGTAGGGACTGGTAGCCCGATGTGCCTTTGCTATGTCTCAAGATATGTGCTCCAGAGGATTTTGAGTAATTTGAGTTAAAAAAAATATATATATCTATAAGCGTGCCCCGGTACGCGTACCGGAGAGCGCACCGGGCGCGCTACGCGACTTGCGCACGGAAAGCTGATTGGCTCTCGGGTGTTTGTAAACATTCGAAACAGTCCGCAGTGGCCGCCATCTTGTGTCTCGGTAGGATCGAGATACAAGAGGCGGCAAAAAACAAAGGGGGAAATGACCAAAAGGGGGCAGGGTACACCCCCCCTGACCCCCTAGGTTTGATGTGGGGGCCATAAAAGGGCCCCGCGGGACAAAAAAAAAAATCCCGATTTTCACGGGGGGAGCGCCCGGTACGCGCACCGGGGAGCGTACAAGGGAGCGTACCACGGGGAAAACCCAGTAAAATAGGAATATAATAATTTAAAGTGATTAGAGGTAGGGTAGCTCTGCATAGAGTTGTTGTGTTGTTTGGGTGTTTTAAGTACCAACATGTAGGTACCAATGCTAAGTCTTAAATTTAATGTACACCGTTTCCTCTGTAGATATCTTGCATGTTGTTACAGAAGTTATTGTGGTATATGGAATCCATATCATAGTCTGTCAGGAAAGCAGAAAGAACATGGAGGCAGGAGATGAAAAAGAGATGTCAAATACACATTGGAGATAATATAGTGGGAGAAAGGAAGTAACTATGAGCAAAATTACTATGTAACATAAAAAAGTTGCACAGTATACTATAAGTCTGAATTTACATTATAATCAATTTGGTACTAGTTTATGAATTACATATAAAAATGAATAATGTCTTGAACAATTTTTGGTTATTAAATATTCATTTATTTTTCTGATTCTTTTTCCAAATTTAACAGAACTTCTAACAACACATTGTCGGAAATGGCCTCATTTTCAATCAGCGAATCTACTGCTTCTACACATTGAACTAATTCATAGTCCCGTGATTCATCCATGAAATGTAAGTCATCATTGTCTTCAATAACTTTTTCAGCGTTGTTCTCCAGAACAATTTTGAAGGGAATATTCTGCTCTCCTTCCATTTTCTTGCTGTAATTTGCATAAAAAATAAATATATCAGTATGTGATGTATTCCTATAGGTACTGTATCGATTCCCCTATTCCTGACCCTGGTTTGGTTAATAATTAACTAGCAGCCATCCAACGGTGCAAAAACCGTTATCTGATTAAGCCACACCACGGCACAGAAGCGCGTTATCTGATTAGGTCATAACGCATGCCATCTAATTAGACAAGCGATATTCCTCCAGCCCCTGATAAGGCATACGGAGTTCTCAAAACAAATCAAACCTACAGCGACCTGGGAAATTCCCATAGCCATTGTTTTGATTTCACCGAGAACTTCAGCAAAAGAATGTGCGAACGAGCCCGTTCATATGACATCCTTATTGACGTATATATGTCCATCCTTACGTCAATCTCGGCACCTTTCAGGTATAAATATTACCGACATTGCCTTAAGCAAACACATGCGGTGGTGACGAGATCGGAGCAGCGAGACGTGCTGAGGAGCCCAGCAGAGAGCGAAGCCCACAGACGCTGCCCCGCCTTCCTGACGCGCTGAGAACGAGACGCTGCCTTTCTCCTGCCGAGAAATCCAGCTCCGGCGCTTCCAAGCAGCCCTCGCAGGCAGCTGGAATATCAAGACCTGGGATAAGAGATACCAGCCCTCCATCATTCTAGATCTCAGGTACAGAACTGAATAACCCCTTGCAGAGAATTCTCGAATCAGTCCCTTGGCAAAACAAACTTAACTTAAACTGCTACTTATCTACTCCCGCCCACGTATTAGGCTTAGGTCAGGTACATTGGGGCAGGCGTGGTTAGAAGCACCAGTTGAGTACGATTAGTCAAATGTATATATGTATGTATCTATTTTATCCATTTTAAAGTATCAAATGGCTCAGAAACCATATCAATGCTTTTACAGTATTATTTTATAATTCTGTCTCTACTGTATGCACTTTACTTAACTACAAGTATTGCAATAATAGCGATTCATTTCTCTTGTATGAGAAAAGAGACTGATCAATAAATAACATCTTTTATTGAACCACGCCCATGTCTTATTTCTCTACAAACTGGTGAAACTAAGAATGCACGTACTGACTGAGTAAAATAAGTTGTCTATTGTTTTCACACGACTCTAGAGATACACTCATGATTAGGGGAGAGCAAAGTTGTCATGTTCTATGGTTGTCAGAAACTAAATCCCTTCTTGTCTATCCAGGGAGGTTAAAATCCTCCTTGCCTATTCGAGAAAGTTTCTAGTGAACTCTGAGCTAGCTGGCAAACACAAAACTTTAAGTCTAATATCGTCGGTAGAAGACCTAGTTAACCTCTGCCCTAGGTCTATACTATTGAAGATATTATTCCAATGCGCAGAGCCTATTGGGATAATAGGAACTACACTACATGGCGCCCAACGTTTGGATAGGCGATAAAACTAACGCAAGACATTAGAGTAACTCAGTCGTGCTTTTTCACACAGAACCCCTTTTTTCCCATAATACTCCAAAGACGTCTGGAGTGGGTGAAAGGTCATATCCGCCAAACCTCGCAGGAGGAGACTCCTATGTATGGTTCTTGGTTTATTCAACGTTGAAGGATACACTGTTCCAAAATATTGTGCATCTAATCTTTATATTCCGTGGAAACTTGATCTGCAAACAAACAGAATAACCTTCATGTCAGTAAAATGTCAGACACTGAAGAAGAAAGAGAGACAGCTAGACTAGCAGCTGAACTAATAGCAGCTGATAATACTCTGCTACAAAATGACCCGGATATAATACTCATCCCGGTCAACATAAGAAAATCTATAACTTTAAAACTTATAGAAAATGGACTGACACCAAGAGGTGGTACAGTCATATTCGTAATTGAGGCACACGAATATCGGCAGACAGAGGTATTCTATTCATGGATAAACTTTCCAGCAGCAAACGCTGTAACAAAGGACTTCCACTATTACAAAATAGAGGAACCTCCTAATGAGTACACTCCTTTCGAGGAGGTGGAAATACCACTCAAATTCCAAGAGCATCTGCTCTTGTTTAATGGCGCCCTAAAACATAATAATCACATCACCAGGCTCGGTCCACTAGGTAGACCAGGAGCAACGTGGCCGGTCCTAGCCGGATACACACCACATCCAGACATTGAAGAAATGCCTGCACCAGAACTTTTAGCACAGCTAAAACAATTAATAAAAATACATAGACAATTAGTCCAATATGTAATGCGGACTTCAACAATCCAACCAGCAATTAAAATTCCACAGCTGACCAGTCATCAGGGGAACACAAATAAAATTACACCACAGAACATACAGTCCTGTCTAGGTAAGGTACCCGCAAAACGGGAACAAATTCCTTTCTGGCTAGCACAAAAAATAACTCAAATAGAGGCGGTGTTTCCAGATACCACCCCTGTTGAGAAACATAGGATTCTGACTATCTGTCTTCCAATGGGAATCGCACCACATGTGGAGGATTGTGACACTTGGGGAACAGTCTTTGCTTCCATTTACACAAAAACACATGGTGTACCATCCATGTCAGTAATACCAGATGTGCTAAAACAGATTCAAGATGAATACGGTCCAGAACCCGCTTTAACTCTCGGTATGAAACTACTGAAAGACTTCAAGCAGGTCTCTGCAATATTATTAGCCAACATAAAGGGAGAAGCAGCAAATGTGGCGATTCGCCAGAGGTTAAAAGAGACAAATATAGCAGACCAACCATCGGAAATTGCCAGAATCATAGAAAAATCCTATGAAGAACTAGGAAGAGATAGTTTGGGTGGAATACCAGTGAAACCCCAACTAGTTGAAAGTCCTGAAAAGGTATTTATAAAAAATAATTTAAACACTCAAAAAAAGAGCTGGGATGGAAATAAACAATCCAATCCTAAAGAAAAAAGATTCCAGTCCAGAGGAAGGTCTCCTTGGCGGAGAGAAAGATCTCCCGACCAAGGACGCAAGTCTCTCCAACGGGAGCCCTCAGTGAAAAAATACAACCTTAGAAATAGGGATAATATAAAGAAACCTGATAGATATCAAGATATTGATACACGTCCCTCTCAATCTTTTCAGACTTCCTCGCAGAAATCGGAAAGAAGAGGACGATCAGAACAAAGGAAAGAGCACGTCAAGTCCAAAGACAAAGAACCTGCTCATCTGAATAAAAAATTACAATTTCCAAAAAAGAAGGTAGCCAGTATTAAAGTAATCAACAATGCCGAGAATACTGAGGACACAGCTGAAAAACGGAGAATGGGCTCAGACAATGCTAGACAGCGCAGCAGAAGTGAGCATAGCTCGCAAAGTCCTTATGAATCATCTGGAGACAGTGGACACGAATGAATACATTCAGGTGGAAACTGCAGATACCAGAGTTAGCAAACCTCATAAAATATATGAAATAACATTGCGTATAGAGGGGGATAAGACTAGAAAAATAAGAGGACTATTTTGGGATAATCTGTCCAAGGGCTATGACATCCTTCTAGCTGAACAAGACTGGCCTCCAGAGTTTGTCAGGGAGTGCCCACATGGCGAAGAAATAATTATGCCTGCCTTCTCAAACCATATTCCAATTCATAAAAAATATACACTTGCAAGAAAGTGGGCAGTAGCTCAAGCCCCTGCCTTATATAAAAATCATGTGGGATGGGATGAGGACTCTCCTCCTCACAAAATCCAGTTAAAATCACAACCTACTGCACAGAGGCAGTACCCGATTAAGCAAGAAGCTAAAAAACAGGTAAAAGAGATCCTAGATCAACTTGAATACCAGGGGGTGATTGAAACCTGCACCTCACAAATGAACAACCCTTTGTTTCCTGTCTCCAAGCCAGACAATTCATATCGTCTTGTTTTGGACTACAGACACCTTAACTCATGTTGCAAAACATTTGCAGTACAAAACTCGCACAGTGCTGCACTAATGAATAACATAGTGCGCAAAAAATACAAAACAACCTTAGACATTTCTAATGGTTTCTTTTGTCAAAATATAGCACCAGAGAGCAGATATTTGACGGCGTTCTCAATAAATGGCACGCAAAAAAATTTCTGTTGTTTGCCCCAGGGGTTCAAGAACAGCCCAGGATTATTCTCAGCGAGAGTAACAGAATTACTACAAACATATGATGACGAGGCATTATCTTATGTCGACGACATCTATCTAACAGATGATGACTTGGATACTCACTTGAAAAGAGTGAACACCATAATACTTGGGTTCGCAGCAGAGGGTTACAAATTTAACTTTAAAAAGTCAAGAATTGCCCATCTAACAGTCCTGTTTTTAGGATATGAACTATCAAGTGAAGGCAAAAGCCTGGCTGACAATTTCCTAGAGAAATGTGCTGTAATCCAAGCACCTAGAACACTAAAAAACTTACAATCAATTCTAGGCTTCCTAAATTTCGGAAGAACTTACATTATAAATTATGCAGAGAGAATTAAACCTCTCTATGATCTAATAAAACCAGATTTTAAAAGAATCAATTGGACTCAAAAACACACAGAAATTTTGAGATCTTTACAAACGGATATGTTAGTTAAAACAAAATTACAAACACGTGACAACACACGCAACCTTGTGATTCGAGTCATCCCAGGAAGATGCGGATTCACATACCTGACCTCTAATGAGGGAGAGAAGCTACCAATAGCATACAAATCACGTTTGTACACAGAAGCTGAAAAAAGGTTCAGCATTAAGGAAAACATTGTTCATGCGGTTCAAACAGCTGTAGAAAAAGAAAAATACCAAGCAGACGGTAGACAGGTTACAGTCAGAACAGCAGAATCAGCTTTTGAGGCATTAACAACACCATGTAATTTACCGACAACTGCACTAAATCCAGAATGGATACAATGGGTAAATTCTGTTGCTACAGACAAAGTAAAATACTATTTTGACCCGGAAATGAAAGAATTAAAATATCTAGAATATGAGAAAGAATACCCTCTGCCAATCGACATTCTGCCTTTACGACAGTACGCCTGTGTAATACATACAGACGGGCATGCTCAACCCTCAGTTTGGGGAGAGCTGGCTTACAAGGCCACATGCGAAATTGTAAAAGAAGTGTGGCGCGGAGGTAAATTAAGACCTCTACTTACAAAAACACACTCAGTGGAAAATAATTCAGAACAACAAACTGAAATAATAGCGTTAAAAATGGCGCTAGATAATGCCAATCGCGAATTCCCGACACTTATTGTGTGCGATTCGTATTACTGCGTCAAATCATACATAACGATTTACAGAAATGGATTCAAAACGGTTATAAAGATGACACAGGTGCAACAATAAAGCAAAAAGTGCTTCGGGAACAAGTAGTTCTTTTACAGAAAGAACTACCAAAAACTCACGTGATACATTCACTGAGTCATCAGCGTGATGGCGTTCACGTTGCAGGGAATTCATTGGCTGAGACAGCCACAGCGGTAGCAACTAAACCGGCTTCCGTAGCTACAAAAAAGCGTACAGTAAAACACATTGACGGTGAAACTGTGCTGGCGGTGAAAACGTCATCAAAAGGCGACTGCTCGGCGCTACCGATCAATTATCCACTCAATTATACATACATAATCGATGCAAACTCAGTCCCTTTTGCTCGAATCCCTGGAGTGGGGGATAGAGTGATTCCAAACACGGACAGGAGAGGCTTGTTAATAGCAGACGCACATATGGGTGAGGGTCTCAGACACCTTAAACAAAAAGATTCTCTGGAAGAATTACAATCAGTGTACTGGTGGCCAGGCATGAGCCTGCATCATCACATTTTTGTAAAAAACTGCCCAGACTGCAATAGAGATCGCAGTGGCGAGCGGGGAGGACTATTGCCATGGCATTTCACTCCAGATAAACAACAACAATAAGAAAGCCCCCATCATGAAAAAAAAGCGTTATATTAACATAAAAAGACAAATTTTCACTTATAATGTAGACCCCAGCGCTCGGCTGACGTCTGGACTGTTATAAAAGGATTTGCGAGTCTATAATGGCATATACGCTAGGAGCATGCTACGTTTTGACTAATGTATTCCTTTTAGCCTTCAAGCTTATGGGGAAGCATGGCCAAATGAGCATAGCATAGCGGGACTCTTCTCACTTCCTTCCTGAGGGATACGGGATGGTGTAAAGAAAAAACCAAGACATAAAGCAATCTATAACGGAAAAGGTATTAGGTTCGGGTGCTGGGTGGGTCAAACATCTAATAAGTGTCCAACGTAGTCTAAATAACCTGCCAAGGAATTCTCTGAAAGGGTTCAGTCCGTACGAACTATTGTTCGGGACTAGAATGATGATCCAAGATCTTGATAGTCAGACTTCAGTGGTTAAAGACAAAAGCTTTCATATCAAAGATCGTTTGGCTATTTTACAGGACTTAAATGAAACAAGAAAAGACCTGAGCAACATAAAACTGAAACAACAGCCAACAACCACTGAAGAGAAACCACCTGTCCCAGCAAGGCCTGTCTGGATTCCAAAAGTCGGGGATCTAGTCAGAGAAAAGATCGCGGTAAAGAAGGAATTTGGGCCTTCTTACAGAAAAGCAGTTCCTGTCTTGTCTATCAACGGGACAAGATCAGTAGTAGTCATATCCATCGACCTGGTAAAACCACAATCATGTGGCCGATAACAAACAGTAGGCCAAGTGGACTCCCGAGAAATAGCAGAACACCAATGTTTGCTACAAATACAGAGGCTCAAACTGGAAGACTGATCACATTTGGAAAATCTACAGTGAATCAACAAGGACTATGCAACAAAGCAATGGAACTTGAACCTCTTAAAACCCAAATTAAAACTTTTCATCAAGAAACAACAACCTATGATGACGTAACTGCAGACTTTGCTAATGAAACAAAGAAAAATCCAAAAGCAATTGGAACAATTGACAGAACAGCATCCGGCTACTTCATCAACTTCGATGATTCATCTGAAGCCCTGAGTGAAGCAAAGAAACAGCCATCAACAAAAACTTTTAAAGACAAAGCTAAGGAACTTTTTCAACCGCTGAAAGAAACCTATCTGAAATCTCCATGGATTGAATTTTGGGTGGCCTTCGGTGCATTTATCCTCATTCTTTGGCTCATCTTAGTACTATGTTTGGGACATTTCATTGAAGGAAAATATGCTAAAATGGACACAGCAAGCCAGAAAATCAACTTGGTCCTTAAACCACACACATCTTCACACATCGAGAAAAGAGAACTTTCTTCAGTGAACTTCACAGCCAATCCTATACCAGGCGGTGTAGCATGGGACAAAACTGATTATGAAATCTATGGTCCGGTTGAAATCCTGAAGTATCCACACCAATTCAAGATCTCATTGAGTGACTTTGTAAAACCAAGCACATTTGCTGATGATTGGGACTTTGAAAGTATTAATGATATGATGTCTGATCTTGTGATGTCTGCTAAATTCACAGAACATGATTATTTGCAGGGTTCGTCTAATTATGATCAGATGTTCTGCTATAACCACTATGGTAACCATTATCTACATAAATCTGCTCAACCTAGAAATGTTTTAAATTATAACCAATGGGAACATTGTGCTACTCCTCCAAAAGATAGCTCGAAAACATTTTATGATAAATATTCATACTTTTCAGGGTTTAACACAAGTAATGCAGAAACATTTTATTTCAAATTGTCAAATAAGACAGGTATGAAGACCATGCTTACAAACACAAAATTGATATATTCCGATTCATTCTTTGAACAAATGAATACATTTGGGTTTGATTTCTGGAACAATAATATTGAAACAAAAACTGTTTGGGGTACAAGAGATTGGCAAGTACAAGGTATAGAATCATTGTTTAGAGCCTACGTGATCCCAGAACAAATTATATTTTTGAACGACACTATTCAACAAACTACCTGTCTTGGCTTAGCCAAAATCAAAGATTTGAACAAACCGTCTATTCCAAAGCCAACAGTGAACAGTAATAGCTCTATAGATGTTGAGATAGACGTAAACCATATATTAAACCAAAACAGAACACATCCTGAATGGAAAAAATGGTTGATCTGGCCCACAGATACAAATAACTGTCAAGACAGATTCCTGAACAAAGTACAGGGGTTCACATTGACTAGGCCAGACCCTAGATATTCCCAAAGACAACAACCAGGGATAGTAACCACCTACAGCGTGGGCAAGCTCTGCCTTCAATGGCTACAAACGTCCACACTGGCTGAAATTAAGCAACACCTAACTTTACTTACAGAAGGTGCTGACTTGCATGATTTCATATTGGGACCACGCAAACAGCGTCAAAAACGTTTCATAGCGGCCTCTATATATGCAGCTTATAACGAAGTCTGGAAAGTAACTCAAATTGAGACAGCAGAAAAAATACGGGAAATTGACCGTATTAATTTGGAAAAATCACTTTCTGTGGTGGACAATGGGTTAATGACTCTGTCCTCCAGAATATATTCTCTGGACAGCATTGTGTCTTCAGCAATCAATATAATATCGCAAGACTTACTGATGTTACAACACGGTCAGTCCCAATTGCGTTCTATTGTACAGCTTGGCTGGACATTAGAAAATTTGCGTTCTGGCTATGTGCCTTGGCGTTTAATCAACACAACGTCATTATTTAATATCTTTAACCTCACTGATAAACAAATCAGTTTGGCACAGAAGGGTGCTGACTATACAATTCTGAGCATTGAAAAACTTGAGAGATTACCATTGACAATGTCAGAACGACCTGTCATTGAATGGATAATACATGGAATAATAAATATTCCGATAACTACTTTCCAGTTTCAATTCTGCCAAAAATATATACAGGCAGGCCAGTATGAAAGGTTGGGTAAAGGATACATTAAGTCAATATGGAACTTGCCCTATACACACGAATGTGTCAGCAATAAAGGCCAGAAAGTGTTTCTCAGTGGCGATAATTGTGCAAGATCACTGAGCGGTACACTTCTGTGTCAGGGTATTAGTTTGCACGGAGCCTGTGAAGGGACTTCAAATAACCTTTCATGTTACCAGCTAGGCACACCTGCAACACGAATAGAACCATTCTTTAGGAGACTCTCGAACGGGAGTTACATTCTAATAGTAGATCGCAGATGTTGTAGTTTGCTGCCCGGAAAACCTTATCTCATAACTGTGACTAGGAAGGTCATGTGCTGTGAACATGTATTGTTCCCCAGCGATTCTCCAGACAGGGAGGCAAGGTTATGGCCCGATTTGAAAATTGCTTCTATTCGAATAGATACTTTAAGCAGAATGAAGACTGTGCTCCTACAGACGCCGACCAGGCTCACGTCATCAAAAGAAACGTATGATCTCCAAGTTGCAAGGACAACAGAAGAGATTCATTCATTATTATCAACTAATTCCCCCATACATTTCGCAGAAAGACTGAACGAAATCTTAAATATTTCTGATACCACTGGTATCTCCAGTGTATTTAAAGCAGTGTTTTCGGGTGCTTTAACTCCATTCAAAGCCATCCTGGGTATTTTTCCAGACTTTGTCCATTCCATTTTTGGCGGACTTCCTCTCCTTTTAGGACTAGTAGCGGGTATTCTATTTTTGATCCTGTTATTTCGCTATGGCAAACCATGTCACAGATAAAACACCTGCGACAAGGGAAGAAATGATCCTAGCCATTGCCTACCGGGACCGGGTAACTAAAATCCTTGGACTATCCCGGCTTAGAGACCTGAACATGACTTGGTTTCTTTCATTTAGACCAATGTGGCAAAGTTGTGTTATGCCTGTATTAAGGTGCTTGCTATGCGGCGAAGAATGCGTGTTGGACACCTGTCTGGCACTACAATCGGATGTGCCAATGGACGCAGATACCTTGTTGGGTCCGGTAACGGCTCATGCATTGTGCTGTCCCCAGCGGCTACCAATCCTGATGATGGCATTCGTGGAGTCTTCACCACTACGATTGAGGGGTAGAGAAGTACAAGATGAAAGCAGCATCGATCAGGTACGACCTTCAGTCAGCTATGCTGATCCAAACATCAATGGAGGCAATCATGCTCAGGCTCATGAATGCATGGTAACAACCTTTTCCGAATTAGTGGAACTTACGCAAGAAGCTGTTGACAGTTTTTTCAACAGTCTAAATGATATGATGTTTTCACCAGAGCAGCAGGAATAACTTTGAGCAAACTAGCACTTGGAGTTCCCTACATGCTGAATTTGGCCTTCAACTTTTTGAAGAAAAGCGATATGAAAAAATTTTCTCATAATTTTTTTTCAGACTGCAAGAACTTTTTCCCCAATTCCAAAATATTTACGATTTTTGGGACACTTATCTTCTGCTTAAAGTAGACGTTATTCTTAGAGAACTAAATTTCTATTTTTAGGTAGTCAGAAGACATTCGCTATGCTAGCACTGTTATACATAAATTTATGATTGTGATGAAATGGTCTCGCACTTTTTTTCTGTATTAAGAGCCATTTCATGTGTGGTTTTCGCATTTAGATTATGCTGAATTTTTAACATATGAGTAGCATTATTAGACTGCTTATGCTTATAGTATACGTGACAGTACATGTGATTGTGTTTCGTATATTTTATAAAATCCAATTTTCGGAATGCATATAAATGTATTTTGGGGTGGTACGGTATACACAAACGCTACTGATATTCACTATGCCTAGATTTGTAAATATGGACATAGTCTACGTGGAGTGGGTGTGATGTATTCCTATAGGTACTGTATCGATTCCCCTATTCCTGACCCTGGTTTGGTTAATAATTAACTAGCAGCCATCCAACGGTGCAAAAACCGTTATCTGATTAAGCCACACCACGGCACAGAAGCGCGTTATCTGATTAGGTCATAACGCATGCCATCTAATTAGACAAGCGATATTCCTCCAGCCCCTGATAAGGCATACGGAGTTCTCAAAACAAATCAAACCTACAGCGACCTGGGAAATTCCCATAGCCATTGTTTTGATTTCACCGAGAACTTCAGCAAAAGAATGTGCGAACGAGCCCGTTCATATGACATCCTTATTGACGTATATATGTCCATCCTTACGTCAATCTCGGCACCTTTCAGGTATAAATATTACCGACATTGCCTTAAGCAAACACATGCGGTGGTGACGAGATCGGAGCAGCGAGACGTGCTGAGGAGCCCAGCAGAGAGCGAAGCCCACAGACGCTGCCCCGCCTTCCTGACGCGCTGAGAACGAGACGCTGCCTTTCTCCTGCCGAGAAATCCAGCTCCGGCGCTTCCAAGCAGCCCTCGCAGGCAGCTGGAATATCAAGACCTGGGATAAGAGATACCAGCCCTCCATCATTCTAGATCTCAGGTACAGAACTGAATAACCCCTTGCAGAGAATTCTCGAATCAGTCCCTTGGCAAAACAAACTTAACTTAAACTGCTACTTATCTACTCCCGCCCACGTATTAGGCTTAGGTCAGGTACATTGGGGCAGGCGTGGTTAGAAGCACCAGTTGAGTACGATTAGTCAAATGTATATATGTATGTATCTATTTTATCCATTTTAAAGTATCAAATGGCTCAGAAACCATATCAATGCTTTTACAGTATTATTTTATAATTCTGTCTCTACTGTATGCACTTTACTTAACTACAAGTATTGCAATAATAGCGATTCATTTCTCTTGTATGAGAAAAGAGACTGATCAATAAATAACATCTTTTATTGAACCACGCCCATGTCTTATTTCTCTACAAACTGGTGAAACTAAGAATGCACGTACTGACTGAGTAAAATAAGTTGTCTATTGTTTTCACACGACTCTAGAGATACACTCATGATTAGGGGAGAGCAAAGTTGTCATGTTCTATGGTTGTCAGAAACTAAATCCCTTCTTGTCTATCCAGGGAGGTTAAAATCCTCCTTGCCTATTCGAGAAAGTTTCTAGTGAACTCTGAGCTAGCTGGCAAACACAAAACTTTAAGTCTAATATCGTCGGTAGAAGACCTAGTTAACCTCTGCCCTAGGTCTATACTATTGAAGATATTATTCCAATGCGCAGAGCCTATTGGGATAATAGGAACTACACTACAAGTAGAGATAGGGCACTGTTGGGTTTAAGTTCAGACAGTTAGTTTTGATTTTGTAACAGTGAAGTTATCTTTGGGCAGTGTATGGTATCAGGCTGGAAGTAGAAATATAAAAAAGTGTATATCATAAAGCCTAAGTAAATTCAGAATTATAGAAGACAAGCCTAACTCCATCCATAACTATAACAGAGAAGCCTATCTCAATCTATAACTATTACAGAGGGATAGTATATAACTATCAGAAAATGTTTTCCAAATTAACTTAAAGTGCACAACATACTTCAGTTTTCAAAATAACATCTTACCTTTGAAAAAGAAGTTTAAATTCTCAGTGAAAATCCTTTTGAAATGTACTTTAGGAAGTAGTATTCAAAATGGCTGTGTTTCCCTCTCTTTCTTTATATATATTCATGTACATAACCAATCAAATGTCATGAAATAATAGTAGAAAATGAAAGTAACATTTTAATTGGTTGTAAATTCTAACACTTCAGATGTGTTTTTGTCAAGTAATTCACCTCAGGATATTTAGAGAGGGCTACAGGCCAAATGGCTCAATGGAATTCCGCCAAATTTGCGAAAATGGTAGGGACTGGTATGTAGTATGGCCTATTCTATATTTGGTAAAAGTGTCTCTAGTGGTTTTTATGTAAATTAACTTTTAAAATTTTTGGGAGCGCTTCCCGGTGCGCGCCCCGGTACGCGTACCGGCAGCGCTACGGGAGTCCTCCATTTTGTGTTTCGGTAGATTTGAGACGGAAAATGGAGGACAAACAACGTTGGGAATGGGTATAAGGGGGCATGGTAAGCACTCCCTGACCCTCTAGGTTTTCTGAGGGGGTCTTAGGAGGCCCGTATAGGCGGAATTATTTTTTTTTTTTTTTTTGCGGGGGGAGCGCGCGGTACGCGCACCGGGAAGCGTACCGGGGAGCGTACTTTGGTGAAAAATAGTGAAAAAAGTTAGAAAAAGAAAATCATTTAGAGTGATCAGAGGTAGGGTAGCCCTGAAAAGAGCTTTTGGATTCTGTGGCTGATTTAGGTACCTACAAGTAGGTACCAATGCACAGTCTTAAATTCAGGAGGAATATTCTATTCCCCTCATCTGAGAAGTGCACACCATCTGCTCTGTAGATATCTTGCATGTTGTAACGCAAGTTGTTGTTGTATATTGAACCCATTCCACAGTCTCTCATGTAAGCAGAAACAGATTTATTCACATGTTTCCGTGCTTCCTCAAATTGTGGACAAAATTGGTTGGACCAGTTCCATTTCTGTCTTTGGCATATATTGGAATATACCATGGCAGTTTGTGGAAAAATTGTCATCAATTGCCCAAAGGTGTCCTTTAAAAGCATCTCCAGACCTACCCCAGTCAAAGTGCCTAGGTCCTTTCCACCATCTGTGGCAGATGGTAAAAGGATTTCACCAATGGTATCAATTGATGACATCTCAATCCTCTTTGGCCAATCCATTTTATGTGCACATTTGGTAAATCAAGGTTGTGAAAATTTCTGGTAGCTGCATACCTTTGAGCCCAGTGAATGTAGCTATGTCCAATAATCCAAACAGAGTACATGGTGAGAGGAGGTTCTGGTGCAGTCAGATGAAGTGTAGGAATGAAATGGCAGTTGGAACAGTAGGAGTTTGCAAAAAAAAACGGTGGAGTTTCAGTGCTCAAGCAATGATTGGTGGATTCAGATAGTTGAAAACTGAAAGTTAGGGTGCATGGTTCTGTTATGTGAAAGAAGTAATTTGAATGGGTAAGAAAAAGTCATTTAAAGAAAGATTGCAGTGGATAAGCTGGTGTATTGAGAGGTCAAACATGCTTGCTTATTTGATTTGCAACATTGTAGAATAAACTTTTAACCCTGGGACCTCAGTGAGGAGGGAGTTGCTATGGTAACAGGTAGAAAGGGCTGAGGGGGGGAAGGGTGTTGATTTGAAAATAGAGAGGGAAAAGTTTTGATTGGTTACCATGAGGAATATGTGTGTAGAATTAGAGGTTTTCTGTGCCATTAATGGTTGCAGTGCCTGGAGAACATACCTTTTGCTCTGCTAAAGAAATATTGGTGTGTGTATCTGACACTGTTCTGAATCTCCTAAAGCATTTGTAAAGGTGAGTTATGATTCATTTAGATAGAGAGTTCAGATTAAGAAGCACATTGATTTTCTTTGCTGTTGGTTTGTGTGATGTTTTTTGAAAATGCATGGTTTCTATATTTGTAAAATAGAGGATTTGTATTTTGTGAAATAGTGATGTTTCAGTAGTGAAGTTGAATGGTTGTACATAGGACTTGCACTCTGTATCTAAAATGTTATTTTAAAAATCAATTTTAGGGTAAATGAATGGGTTTCAGTAGTGAAAATGAATGCATGTACATAGGACCTGTGTTCTGTTCCTAAAATGGTAATTGAAACACGATTTTAGTGCAAATCAATGGGTTTCAGTAGTGAAAATGAATGCTTGTATATAGGATCTGTGCTGTGTTTCTAGAATGTTAATTGAAAAAAGATTTTAGTGCAAAACAATGGGTTTTAGTAGTGAAAATGAATGCTTGTAAATAGGATCTGTGCTCTGTTCATAAAATATTAAATAAAAAACGATTTTAGGGCAAATTAATGGCTTTCAGTAGTGAAAATGAATGCTTGTACATAGGACCTATGTTCTGTTCCTAAAATGGTAATTGAAAAACGATTTTAGTGCAAATCCATGGCTTTAACATTTTTAAGAAGGAATAAATAGTGTGTGCATAATTATATACAAATATTTGATTCTTTTACAAACATGTTACCTGTTTTACCTCAGATTGGGAAGCAGACTGAGTTTCTTTGCTGTTGGTTTGTTTAATTTTTTGGGTAATGCTTGGTAGGCTTGTTTGCAAGAGATAGGAAATGTATTTTGTAAAATAGTGACTTTTCAGTACTGAAATGGAATGATTGTACACAGGACCTGCACTGTGTTTCTAAAATGTTATTGAAAAATCGATTTTGGGGCAAATTAACAGCTTTTACATTTTTGAGAATGAATAAAAAGTGTGTGCATGATTAAATAAAATAATTTGAAGCTTTCACAATCATGTCACCGTGTTACCTCAGATTAGGAAGCACACTGAGAGCGTTATTTATGAAAACAGTGATGCGTCACTTTTAACTGTGCACTCCTTGTGACACCAATGATGCATTATATTTAATGTATGACGCATCATGTTTCTAGGACTTACAGATAAGTCAGTATTTCTGATGTATCGGTAAGCGCAAAAGTGACAAATTGCTGGAGTGTGTCACAAAAATGACGCAACTCCAGCAATGCATCCTTTCACATGGGGAAAGCCCCATGTGAAAGCGTTTGCCTCAGTCTTACGCCTGCTGTGAGGCAGGTGCAAGATTTTGACGTAACAGTGTCCTAAAAGTGACGCAGTGAAATCTCATAGATTTCACTGCGTCACTATTACGAGGCTTTTTGCGGGGGAATGCCCCCTCTGTGTACATTACACCTGACAGAGGTATAATGTGGCGCAGAGGTTTAAAAAGTGACGCATCTACCTACATGCGTCACTTTTTAAATATGGCGCAAAAAGGCACGTTTTATGCCGCCGATGCGTCAAAAAAAGTGACGCATCAGCAGTGCAAAACTGACGCAGGGCCTCATAAATGAGGTTCATCTTTTTTTGCACACTACTCCAGTTTAGTCCTGTCCACTGCACTCTTGGACACAAGCCTCACCTTTTGTGCTCCCCTGGACAGGCTTCATCTCATCTGCACTGCTGCTTAGGTGTCAGAATCCTTTCACATGGGGAAAGCCCCATGTGAAAGCGTTTGCCTCAGTCTTCCGCCTGCTGTGAGGCAGGTGCAAGATTTTGACGTAACAGTGTCCTAAAAGTGACGCAGTGAAATCTCATAGATTTCACTGCGTCACTATTATGAGGCTTTTTGCGGAGAAATGACCCCTCTGTGTACATTACACCTGACAGAGGTATAATGTGGCGCAGAGGTTTAAAAAATGACGCATCTACCTACATGCGTCACTTTTTAAATATGGCGCAACAAGGCACATGTTTTATGCCGCCAATGTGTCACAAAAAGTGATGCATCAGTAGCGCAAAACTGACGCAGGGCTTTATAAATGAGGCTCATCTTTTTTTGCACACTACTCCAGTTTAGTTCTGTCCACTGCACTCTTGGACACAAGCCTCACGTTTTGTGCTCCCCTGGACAGGCTTCATCACATGAGCACTCCTGCTTAGGCCTTATAATATTTTTTTAGAATAACATTTGAGAAAAAGAGAAAAGGTCATATGTATAAGCTTTTCATTACACTACTAAAATATTTTTGGGCCAAATTAATGAGTTTTACATTTTTGAGAAAGAATAAATAGTAGGACCTGCACTGTGTTTCTAAAATGTTATTGAAAAACCGATTTTGGGACAAATTAATGGCTTCTACATTTTTTAGAAAGAATAAATAGTGTGTGCATGATTACATAAAAAAATTTGAACTTTTCACAATCATGTCACCTGTGTTACTTCAGATTAGGAAGCACACTGAGCTTCTTTGCTGTTGGTTTGTGTTATTTTTTTGGTAATGCTTGGTAGGATTGTTTGCAAGAGAGAGGGAATGTATTTTGTAAAATAGTGAGTTTGTAGTACTGAAATGGAATGCTTGTACTCCAGCAATGCATCCTTTCACATGGGGAAAGCTGCATGTGAAAGCGTTTGCCTCAGTCTTATATCTGCTGTAAGGCAGGCGCAAGATTTTGACGTAAAAGTGTCCTAAAAGTGACGCAGTGAAATCTCATAGATTTCACTGTGTCACTATTACGAGGCTTTTTGCGGAGAAATGACTTGTCTGTGTCTTACACCTGAAAGAGGTATAATGTGGCGCAGAGGTTTAAAAAGTGACGCATCTACCTACATGCGTCACTTTTTAAATATGGCGCAACAAGGCACATGTTTTATGCCGCCGATGCGTCACAAAAAGTGACGCATCAGTAGCGCAAAACTGACGCAGGGCTTAATAAATGAGGCTCATCTATTTTTTTGCACACTACTCCAGTTTAGTCCTGTCCACTGCACTCTTGGACACAAGCCTCACCTTTTGTGCTCCCCTGGACAGGCTTCATCACATCTGCACTCCTGCTTAGGCCTCATAATCTTTTTTTAGAATAACATTTGAAAAACAGAGAAAAGGTCATATGTATAAGCTTTTCATTACACTACTAAAACATTTATATGGCAAATCAATGAGTTTTAAATTTTTGAGAAAGAATAAATAGTGTGTGCAGGATTACATAAAAAAATTTGAACTTTTCACAATCATGTCACCTGTGTTACCTCAGATTAGGAAGCACACTGAGCTTCTTTGCTGTTGGTTTCTGTCATTTTTTTGGTAATGCTTGGTAGGATTGTTTGCAAGAGAGAGGAAATGTATTTTGTAAAATAGTAAGTTTTCAGTACTGAAATGGAATGCTTGTACTCCAGCAATGCATCCTTTCACATGGGGAAAGCTCCATGTGAAAGCGTTTGCCTCAGTCTTATGTCTGCTGTGAGGCAGGTGCAAGATTTTGACGTAACAGTGTCTTAAAAGTAACGCAGTGAAATCTGATAGATTTCACTGCGCCACTATTACGAGGCTTTTTTGCGGAGAAATGACCCCTCTGTGTACATTACACCTGACAGAGGTATAATGTGGCGCAGAGGTTTAAAAAGTGACGCATCTACCTACATGCGTCACTTTTTAAATATGGCGCAACAAGGCACATGTTTTATGCCGCCGATGCGTCACAAAAAGTGACGCATCAGCAGTGGAAAACTGATGCAGGGCTTTATAAATGAGGCTCATCTTTTTTTTGCACACTGCTCCAGTTTAGTCCTGTCCACTGCACTCTTGGACACAAGCCTCACCTTTTGTGCTCCCCTGGACAGGCTTCATCACATCTGCACTCTTGCTTAGGCCTCATAATTTTTTTTAGAATAAAATTTGAAAAACAGAGAAAAGGTCATATGTATAAGCTTTTCATTGCACTACTGAAACATTTTTGGGGCAAATTAATGTCTTTTACATTTTTGAGAAAGAATAAATAGTGTGTGCATGATTACATAAAAAATGTTGACCTTTTCACAATCATGTCACGTGTGGTACTTCACATTAGGAAGTAGATTGTGCAGATGAGGTGAGGCATGTCCAGAGGGACAGAGGAGGTGAGGCCTGTGTTCAAGACTGTAGTGGGAGAGAGGCTTTTCGTGGAGAGTGTAGGTGGTGAGACCTGTGTCTAAGAGTGCAGTGGACTAGGCTTCATGAAGCCTATCCCCCACTGCACTCTTAGACACAGGTCTCAAGTTCTTTGCACCCGTGGACAGACCTCTCTTATACTACACTCTTCAATAGAGGCCATACCTCTTGTGCACCCCTAGACAATCCTTACCTCATCTGCAACCCTGAATAGACTTCAACTAATTGGCATGCTTAGACAGGCCTCAGCTTATTTACACCCTTGGACATGCGTCACCTTATCTGCACCTACTTACTATCAATTATACTCAATACATTGAGGCCTGTTCAGAGGACAGAGATGAGGTAAGGCTTGTCCAAGGGTGAGAGGAGCTTAGTCCTCTCCACTGTAGTCATGGACACTGAATGGTTGTACATAGGACCTGCACTGTGTGTCTAAAATGTTATTTAAAAAACGATTTTGGTGGAAAACAATGACTTTTAGTTTTTTGAGAAGGAATAAATAGTGTCTGCATGATTAAATACATATATTTCATCTTTTCACAATAATGTCACCTGTGTTACCTTAGATTAGGAAGTAGATTGTGTAGATGAGGTGAGGCATGTCCAGAGGGACAGACGAGGTGAGGCCTGTGTTCAAGACTGTAGTGGGAGAGAGGGCTTTCCTGGAGAACATAGGTGGTGAAGCCTGTGTGTAAGAGTGCAGTGGACTAGACTTCATGAAGCTTATCTCCTACTGCACTCTTAGACACAGGTCTCACTTTCTTTGTACCTGTGGACATACCTCTCTTCCACAACACTCTTCAATACAGGTCTCACCTCTTCTGCACCCTTGGAGAATCCTCACTTGATCTGTAACCCTGAATAGACCGTTTGCTTTTTGTCATTGCTTTGTTGTTTAATAATAGTGGTCTATAATGTGCTATTTTTTTATTTAACACAGATTGAAATCAAGATTTCAAGAGTAAGGAAAGATGCCCTCAAGGCAAAGAAGAAGGAAAAATGAAATACGGTTACAAACAAAAACAGCAACGGAATTACAGCACTCTTCAACAACAAATACTTCAAAAAACAGGAACAAAGCTCCTGGTAAGACAACTAAGTCTTTCTTACGGAACATATGTAGATAAAAAAAAATGTTGGACAGCATGTAGAAAAAGAGAATGAGAGAGTAAATTTGAAAAGGAAGGAGAGACCCTCAAAGAATCCTACAACTGGAGGAGGAGAGAATAATATGTATAGGAATAGAAGGTAGAATCAGTTTAGAGACATTCGTAAACGAATGTTTCGCAATAGGGTGGTTTTAAATTTGTTAAAAAACATTAGGAAAGGTAAACAGAGAGCTGCTTTTTATAAGAAAAAGAAAAGTGTAGAGAAGATTGTTGATCAGGCTTTTGAAGTTAAGAAAAAATTATTTATTTTAATAATTAATAGAATTAGGACACTTGACAAGACAATTGATGTTTTCAAATCAAACAGTAGATGGAAAAGAGTAATTAATCGGACTAATTTTTGTAAAGTTTTTTCAGGAGAATGGATGCACAGTTCAAGTTGTGAGCCATTTTTTAATGAGGAGAGTTACTTCCAGGAGAATGATTTAGTGCATGCAGTTGACACCAGTGGTCGAGCGTATGAAGTGAAAGACGGTTGTCCGATTGAAAAAGAGAAACTTGTGCCTAGAGAACCAGAAGAGGTGTTAACTGATGAAGTTTTAGGGAGACGTACTAAGGGTCCAGTGTACACTTGGAAGTGTAGTTGTATTTGTAGTGTGCGACAGGAATCAATTGATTTGTTTTATAATTTCTTACGTACATATAGTAAGAAAAGTCTAAAGCAGAAAGTGAAGTTGTTGCAAGACTTAGATCCTTGCAGAGTGAGAGAAAACACAGGTTTGCAAGGGCATTCACTGGCTTGTCTTTCTAGAAAAGTCTGTCAGAGTGTTTTTCATCATTTTAGGATGTTAGCAGTGCATCATACCAAAATGAGGAAATTAGTGAGAATGTTGTATTATGCAAAAAGTCCAGCACTTAAGCTTAAACAATTAAACAGTGCTCTTTTGCATGGAACTGAATTAGATGTGAAGAAGATTTGTGAAGAAATTGAGATTTGTTATTTTGGTGAAAAAGAGGATAGTGTAGAAATTGACACAGCAATTCAAGGTAATGTGGAAGACAATGTACAGATTTCAAGTACAGAAAAGTTTGAGCAGGAAATTACCAGGTTTAAGGTGAAATCAAGTGAAAGGCCGAATTTTACTTGTGTGTGTTGTCGACGAAGTCATTATAAGCATCAAACTAGATTAGTTGATTTATACGTAAAAAGTGAAAAGATAAATAATTATGAGTGGAAGGATTTTGCAACTTATTTGTAGGTGGAGAATTGTTTTGATTTGAGTTCTGATCAGCGTATTTGTAAATATTGTTATGATAAATTAAATCAAAACAGAATGCCTGCTAGAGCTGTTCATAATAATCTGGAGTTGGTAGACATTCCCCGTGAATTGATGGATTTAAATACATATGAGTCTATTTTGATTCAATGTGTCCATCCTTTTCAGGCAATTGTTCGCATGGAGCCTAAGATAGGGAAATTGCCTCCTACAGATTTGCAGAGAGGATTAAAGGGAAGAGTTGTTCGTTTGCCTCTAGATTTCAAAAAAAATATTGATACAATTGGTATAGAAAAAGTAGAAGAGGAACCTTTAGTTATTCTAGTTAATGGGGTTCCGACAAAGAGTAAGAAAATCTGGCAAGATTTAGTGGATGTTAGGAAAGTCAAAAAGGCAACGTTGTATTTAGTCAAAAACAATGAGTATTACAAAGATGTATGTGTTGCAGCAGAGGAAACAGCTGCAGATGAAGACAGTGATTGTTCAGGAGGCCAAATTGAAAAAGTTGATGTGTCTAGAAGTGAAGAAATATATCAACATTATACTGTTCATCCTTTGCATTCCAAAGAAGTAATGGGGAATACAATTGAATTGTTTCAAATGAAAGCAGCAAAAGGAAGTCCCATTAGTGTATGGGAAGAAAGTTTGGAAGCTCGTTGTTTTCCACAGCTATTTCCAACAGGTCGAGGTGGATGATATGACGATCGACCACTTCAAATTCCTGCATCTGAATATCGAACTGTAAGATTATATGCTGAAGATCCAAGGTTTCGTCAATGCATTCCCTATTTGTTTCATCTACTGTATGAAAGTGACTTGTCTGGGCTTTCTTATGCAGTAAACCATATACTGAAAAGTGGAGCACATTTGCAAAATGTTTCAGCGAGGGACTTTATGGAGCAAGTGAATCTGCAAGATAATATTTTGGAATCTCAATTAATCAATCTCATGGCATGTCAGCGTGGTACAAATGAGAATTGGTTCCGTCGTCATGGGGAATTGAAATGTATGCTAAGAAACTTAGGAACTCCTACATGGTTCCTCACTCTTAGCTGTGCTGAGTATGCATGGGACGACCTATTTCAATTTCTACGAGAGGCAAATGCAAATATTCAAAATATAGAATTCAAAACTGCTGGAGAACTGTGTTCTTTGGATCCAGTGAATGTGTGCAGATATTTCATTCATAGATTTGAAGCTATGATGTCTTTTATTACCAACAAAAAAAATCCTCACCTTGGAGAGGTTTTGGATTTCTTTTGGAGAAAGGAGTATCAAGCGAGAGGTGCTCCTCATATACATATGTTGTTGTGGATTAAAGATGCACCCATATTTGGAACAGATTCGGATGAGACAGTGATGAGCTTCATTGAAGAGTATTCAACATGTGCTGTTCCGAAAACTACAGAAGAAAACAGTTTAAGGCAACAAGTTTTACGCTTTCAATCCCATCGTTGTGGAAAGTACTGTTGTCAAAAATTCAGAAACAAGGACAAGTTGTACACAAAATGTCATTTCAGCTTTCCACGACCAGTGATTTCTAAAGAAGGAGTAAATAATTTGATGTCTTCTCTGCGACATACTGTGACGAGGAAATCACAAAAAAATACATACAATTTAAAAAGAAACGAAGAGTCCAAGTACATCAACGACTACAACCCAGTGATTTTGTCCATGTGGAATGCTAACATGGATATTCAATTCGTTGCTGACAACTCTATTGCTGTGGCTCGATATGTGACGTCTTACATCACAAAAAAAGAAAAGACAGAACTGAAGGAAATGTGGGAGGACATTTCACATGAAAAGAGTCTAAGCAAGAAATTCTACAGTTACAGTCTGAAGATGTTGTCGCATCGAGAAATTGGAGCATATGAATGTTCTGATCGATTGTCATCAGCAAGTCTCTATGCCAAATCTAGAACCATCATTTGGGTGAGTCTAGGTCTTGCTGCAACACGAAATCGAGTTTTGAAATCTGTACAAGAAATAGAGTATTTGGCGGAGAAAGAACCAGAAAGTACAGATATTTTGAAGACAAACATGTTGGATACATACTATCCAAATAGAAGTAGTCATCTTGAGAACAGTTTTTTGTATGAAGTTCTGCAAAACTATATTTATAAGAGAACCATCAGAGAAGATATCAACAATGGAATATATGCTATCATTGGGTGTGAAGGATGTCTAGTGAGACAGAAAAAAAGGCCATTTGATTAATCATCGAAAATTGAGTTGGGAAAATCCAGAGAAAAGGGAATTTTACTATTTAGCTCTTTTGCAACTCTTTAAGCCATGGCGTACAGAAGAGTAACTACTTGGTGATTTTCTCTGTTACGAAGATTCTTTTAATGCAACCAAGGATACCATAGAATGTCCTGTTTTTCCAAATTATCTGCAAATGTTGAACGAAGAAATAGAGCAAGAAGCCACAATTGCTGCAGAGATTGCTAGAGACAGTTCTCAAGACAGTCAGAGTTCTGCTTCATTGAGTCAGGATCCACTTGGAGGACCAATTATTCAAAATGAAGCTGCCACTGCCATGGATGAGGTGGAAAGAGCTATGGAACAAGCTCAAGATGATGTAGTTAACTTAGAAGATTTGGTGAAACAACTAAACCTTGAGCAGAAACAGATATATGACGAAGTCACAGAACAGATTGAACATGGATTCACTCATGAGAAAAAAGAGTGCTCATGTACATCATTTAAACCAGTCCATCTGTACGTAAGTGGAGAAGCGGGAACTGGAAAAAGTTTTCTGATTAAAGCAATTGCAACTTATCTGCAGAAAAGGACTGAATCACCACTATCTTGTGTTGTTACCGCTCCAACTGGGCTGGCAGCACATAATATTAAAGGGATTACTTTACATCGTTTACTGATGCTGCCAGTGGAGCATGATAACAAATTGCAATATCACAAGCTATCTGGAGATGCGTGTTCCGAAGTTTCGAGAGTCCTGAAGAAAATGAAACCTCTTATCATTGATAAAGTAAGTATGGTGTCAAATATAATGCTTGCTTTTGTGCATTTGAGAATGCAAGAAATTCTTAGAACAGACTATGATGTCTTATTTGGAGGAAAACATATTATTGTTTTTGGAGATCTACTGCAGTTGACTCCAGTGAAAGGACAACCTGTGTTCAAAATGCTCACGCATGAAGATACCAGGAAGTGCCTAGGAAGCATTGGAAACGTTAATATATGGTTAAACTTCAAATATGCAGAACTGCTTCAAAATATGCGGCAGGCAAAGGATGAAGATTATAAAAATATTCTACAAGATGCAAGAATCGGAAAAGTAAGTCAGCAAGGGAAAGAAGCTTTACATGGACGATTAATTTCAAATTTGTACCCAAATGAAAACATTCTTCCAGAGAATATTTTTAAGAAAATTAACGAGAAGAAATCTGGCATATGTTTGATGCCAACTCTGAAAGAATGTTCCATGTTCAACAACAAAATGTTAAAGTTAGAAAATGAAGAGATAGTGAAACTGGAAGCTATAGATAAAATTGAACATATGGGAGCAACAATTATTTTGTCTGAAAATTTGAAATCAAAATTGGATTCATTAGAGAAGACTATATCTAAAACTGCTGGTTTTGAAAAGACTCTGAATGTGTGTTTAAATTGTCGTATCATTTTGAGAAGGAATTTAAATGTTGAAAGAGGTCTGGTAAATGGAGCAATGGGTCATGTTGTTGGTTTTGTGAATTACGAAAATAGAGATGGAATTGAAATTTTAAAAATTAAATTTGATGGCATTGATGAAATAGAACAAATTTGTCGTTGTTCAGCTAGATTTTTGCTTGTGAAAGACTTATACGTTCGCCGAAAACAGTTTCCTATTTGTTTGGCATATGCGGTGACAATTCATAAATCTCAAGGTTTAAGTGTAGATAGCGCTTTGGTGAACATTGGAAGTTCTGTGTTTAAAGAGGGTATGGCATATGTGGCATTATCACGAGTCAGAACTTTATCAGGATTGTACTTGATTGAGTGTGATGAAACAAAGATTTGTGCAGATCTAGATTGTGTTAAAGAATACAATAGGTTAAGAAGAGAGTATGCTCCACATTTGCCTCAATATCCTCTGTTTGAAAAACGTGTGGTAGGCCGAAAAAGAAGAAATGAGAATAATTGCAGTGAGGTAGTAGCAAAAAGACAAAAAGTAGATGAAACTGTAATTGTAAGGAGAAAGAAAAAGGTTTCTGTTGAAGATGTTGTTGGATTTCAGTTTGAAAACAGTTCTGGTGTCAACTGCTATGCTAATGTAGTGGTTAATGTTGTTTTTTTTCTTCAAAATATACAAGAACAGATTGTTGAAAATCGGGATCAAAGATTCTGTTGTTTGATGAATTCCGTGTTTGAGAAATGTAGCAGTGATAGAGCAAAAATAGAAAGTGTTTCAGAAATTCAAAATCTTTTAGACATATGTTCTGGTCAAAATCAATTTTCACAGAATATTCAGCAGGATTGTCAGGAATTTTAAATGTATATGTTTGATGTATTCGAAGATGAAGGTGTAGATATAAAAAATCTTTTTAGCCTTTCTTATCAATGGCAGCATGACTGCGACAACTGTACTTCATCAAGTACTACTAGAATAGACACTGAAAGATTTATATATTTGACTTTACCAGACTGCAAATCAGTGCCTTTTAATAATCTAGTTAAAGCAGCGGATCACAATATGGTGTGTACCCAATGTAAGTCTGCAATGCTGTCCACATTATTTCTACAAAATTATGGTCAGTATGTCATTTTAATGTTCCAACGATGTAGACCTGATGGAACTAAATTGACAACTTCTATTAAAAATGTTGTGGCTTCTCAGTTATCAATATCAGGAAGAACCTTTGCAACTGTAGCTATTATTTTTCATGACGGTCCTTCTACAACATCAGGGCATTACACATGCTATTTAAAAAGTTGTAAAGGTTGGACCCACTGTAACGACACTCATTTGACTTTCAAACAACGTTTGCCTTTAGGCTTAAAAAAATCATACCTAGTGTTTTTACAACCAAAATTTAAGTAAAGGTAATTGGCCTATGAAGACGGGAGCAGTTAATAAAGGCTATTTTGCTGTTTAAAAATATATTCTGAGTAAAAGTGATCCAGGTAATATAAAAAATTGACTTGTCATATAGGTACTGTAAGTGGATCTCATAGTAAGTGATATTAGTATTATACAAAATGATGAACATGAGTGAGTCAGAGATGGTTTTACAAATACTTAAATATTGTGAAAATGTTGTATGAGCCTTTCTTTCAGAACGTCGGAAAAAAGGTAATTTCAGAGTTTCTTAGAATTAATTTGAAAATATACTCATACATCTGACACTATTTGGCCAAAAGGAAAGGTACAGGAATGAGTAAAAAGTCATGACTGAAAAAAAGGAGTATATGAAAATAATGAAAATATTTCAGATGTTCTTGGAGCTTTTCTTCTAGAAAGTCGATGAAATGGATTTTTTAGTGAACAGCAGAGTACTTTGCAACGAAAAAAGGACCTCCATGATATACTATTTGGCCTCAAGGAAAAGTAAGTCAATCAAAGATTAGTGTACATTTGTCATTTGTCAGTATCTAAGGTTTTTTTAAAACACAATCCTTTAGATTGTGTTTTTTTTCCCGCTGTCATATGATGAGTAATTTGAACTCACTGTTTTAAGTGAAATTCAATATATTCTGAGAACAGCAAAAATAAACTATGTAACATGTTGTACAAGTTATTCTATACTTTGGATTGTGTAAATTAAATTGTATTCCCATTCTCTGACACTCACTTTCTTTTTCCATCCTCTTTCAGCTCTTTTTACTCACATATAATGTCTTTCTCTCACTCTCTGTAACCCCCGTTCCTTTACTCCACTTCTTTGACAACCCCTCATTCTCATTTCAACTGTCTGCATCGCCTCTCTCCCTTGCATAGCTTTTCAGCTTTCAGTCTCTCTGCTTTACTTTCCTTTTCCGTATTTTCCTCCTTTGCTCTTTTAGTAATTCCTGTTTACTCACTCAGCAGTATTATCGCACTCTATCACTATAACTCACCCACTCTCCCTCGCTTATCTTTTTTTGCACCTTTCTTTTGACCTCTTCTCTCTATTTTTCGTTCACTACCTCTATGTCCTCAGTGCCTCACTCTCCTTGTGTTATGTTCACTTGTGTTTATCTACCTTCTATCATTTCTTTTACAACAACTTCACTGCTCCTCTCTCATCGTTCTTCATCCCATTTCTTTTACTCTGGTTCCATTACTATCCCTCATTTCCTTTCTTTCAATGTCCTTCTCTTTACTTTCATCACCAAATTATTTTCTCTCAGTACCACTGTTTTACTCATCTTCTCCTATCTTTCCTTTTTTTGCTCCCTTACTCATTTCCTTTTCTCACTGATTGTACTCCACCTCATTCAGTTTTTCACTTTGTGTGTCTGTCTACTAACTTCCTCACTCTATTTCCCTCAATCGTTGTATATTATCCTCTCTCCCTTCATCCCTTCACTCTATGACTGTTCTTCACTTACTCTCAGTTATCTTCTATTCCTCATTCTTCTAAATGCATCCTTAATTAGACTCTTTTCTGTCTCAGTCATTATCTTTTTACTTACTGCTGTTTCCTGATTTAGTTTTGCTAACTCACATTGTTTTAGTATCTTTCTTACCTTCAGTTCATTTCTCTGTTCTTCTCTTCCTCTCTGTCAGTGAATCTATATTCCTTACTCTTAGTAATTTGCTCTCCTTTTTATTTCTTTTTCTCTCTTTTTGTCCTTCTACCTTACTTTATTTCCCTTTCTGTGTCCTTCACTCTTACTTTATTTCTAAATACACTGTTATGATTTTTAACCTCTTCATTTGTATCTTTTAATTTAAAATACATATTTTACTAATTATAACTTATTTTTTCTTCTCTTGTTCATAGATACAAAGTGTAGTAAAACATGTAATTAAGTTTACATTAATTATATGGTAAGTGTGACTACAAAAATGTAGTTTGTCATCACCCTTTGCTTTAACCTCACTAATATTTTCTCAACGAACCTCACTCCTGTTTCTTTACTCTGCTTCCCTCACTTATTCTCCATATTTACTCCCCTTTCCCTATTTCCCCTCTCATATTCAACTTCTTTCAGTTCCCATTCTTTACTTCACTTACCCTCTGTTCCCTTCCTTTACTTATTCACTCACTCTCTTTTTCTTAATTATTTACTTCACTCCTACACACACACACCTCATCCCCCTCCCAACACATACACACACCTCTGACATACACCCCACACATACCACACACACACCTCATACACCCCCCCACACACACTCTTCACCCACACACACACATTCCATACACACACATACATCCCACACACATACCCCCCACACCCATACACCCCTCACAGATATCTCACACACCTTCACCTCCACCCACACCGAAACACCCCACACACCCACACCCACAGACACACCTAAGACACCCATATCCTGACCTACACCCACTGAATCCCTATAAGTCACAAACACTGCATTACTTACCTTTCTTTGCTGTTTCACTCAACCCCATTCAGGCACTGTTTCCTTTACTCTCTTTGTCCTTTCTCTTTGTCACTCCCCATGTCTTATCCTAATTCAATTTTTCACCCTCTTTCACCCCTCTTTACTTACACTAACTGGTCTTTTCTCACCCTCCTTCACCGTTCTTCATTTATCCCGGTTCCGCCACTACCCTTCATTCTCCATTTTTTACTGTCCTTTCTTTTTCTTTCAACACCCATTCACATTCACCCACTATCTCTACTTTAGTCTTCTTCCTCTCTCTTCCTTTCTTTCGCTCCTTTAGTCATTTTACTTTTCTCACTTTCACCCTATTACACCTTCTCTGTTTTTTACTATGTAATAAACAATCCCTCTCTGTTTCTCCCTCTAGCTCTCTTTCTCTTAACATTACTCTCTTTGTGTTCTTCCCTCATGCTAACTCCTTCATTAATTTTTTTTTCCTTTTTTTTTTGGTGCGTGCCTCGGTGCGCGCCCCGGTGCACGTACCGGTACGCGTACCCTGCAGAAAAAAGATTGACAGAGATTCTTTAAAAATATAGGTTTATTTTTATAAAGTAAAGGTAGTTCTAAAAAGAACTGTTTTTTTCTTCTTTTTGTTGTTTTATATTTTTTTTATGTTTTTTTGAACATTTTGTACTTTTTTTGGCTTTTCTGAACACTTTCATATTTCTTTTGTATTTTTTATGGGGAGAAACAAAAAACAGGGAATTGTAAATGGCTCAACTGGAGCAAAAAAAAAATCAGGAAAAATTAGGGTTTTCTTGGACACTTATGGTTATCACCAGCAACCATGATAAGTTCGATACTTTGCTCACCATAGCAAAGTGTCTTGTTACAATATTTGCACACGATTTTGTAATCGGCAAACTTAGGTTGAATAGTAGCCAATGTGTCTCTTGCCCCCGGACCCGATGGAGTGGGTTGTTTTGATGTTGAGGGTCTAGACGTTGATGGGGGTAGCTTACTGCAGAGGTCCCTTAACTCTGCATTACAGTAATTGTTTGGATGCCAACGCATCATGTGGCGAATCATGGTATGATTCCTGAAGGAATATTTTTTGTTAGGGTTCCCCCTGGACAGCTCAGCACCACAAATCAAGCAAGTCACCTTTGCAGCGTTGACTTTTTTTAAACTCTTGGGATTTTGTAGAACTCCCATACAAAGTGCTCTTTAGGTTTGTAGGGCTGTTTATCTTCAGGCAGGAACTGCCTTGTCTGTGCCTCCTCTTCATCATCCTCCTCCTCTTCCTCTTGACCATCAATGTAATATTCTGGTGGTCTTTTAGATGGTGGTGGTGGTGGTGGTGGGGCAGATGCTCCAGCTGTTGCTGCTACTGTAGCCATTTTATACTAGTAAAGAGTAGAGATAGAACTCAAAAGAGGTCTTCCTCAGTCAAAGGACAAAGTCAGAATAAGGAAAAAAGGTGGGGTCTTTCATCATTTGGAAAACAAAACTGTTCTGGACCAATGAAAAGTGTTATTTTCAAGTCACATGATCCAGGCTTTCATCATTTGGAAACCAAAACTGATCTGCACCAATGAAAAGTGTTATTTTCAGATCACATGACCCGACGCGCTTACGCTACGCGCCCCGGGGTGCGTGGCGTAAGCGAGTCGAGACGTTACGCGATCGTATGCGATCGCGTGCTTCCGGGTGCGCTTACGCAGTACGTCATATGACGCATCACGCGGCTGCGCGATACGTCACGATGTTGTTTTCATTCGCGACAATAGCGCTATCGGGACGCTCACCGGTACGCGCCCCGAGGCGCGCCGTAACATTGCGCTTACCCGTGCGTTCACTGGTACGCACCCCGGGAGCGATCCGGGCAAAAAATATTTAACATTTTTTTTTTTTAAACTATTACATAATTATACAATATAAAATTTGTTATAAAAAAATATTACTTTTCATACCTATAGAGATTTGCTATTAAAAAACCATTGAAATTCACTGAAAAAACCATAGGTTTCACACCAGTTATAGTTAGGAATTAGCATTTAAAAACCTATTAAATTCACTGAAAAAAACATAGGTTTCACACCAGTTATAGTTAGCTGGAAGTTTTACTCGCATAAAACCATTGCAATTCCCACGTTATAGTTAGTTGGACTCACTATAACTTGCGCGTGCAATGCACTGCTGATGACGTTACATATTACATCACTCCTGACATGGTCAGTGACATCACTCATGACATCACTGATGACACCATCCTTGTGACAGAGTGACAGACCTCCTTTCACTGTAATGTAACCCTTGAAACACATATTCAAAAATAAAAAATAAAATTTTCAAAAAAATGCAGATACCCATACCAGTTACAACAACCAATTCAGTAATTCCACCATCTATATACACATCCACTCATTCACAAACAGTTCTATATAGTCACTCATACATATACTTACTCATCATATGTAGTGATACATCCTGTTACACACCGATAGTCATCCAAAAGATACTCTCACACATACTCACACATGCAAATAAACTATTAAACATCCATTTATTTGCATATACAACTATACACACACTACCACCTTACTTCTAAGGAAACTTACACATACTTACTCTCTTAAACAATCACTTATAGAAACACATAATTATTTAAACAGGAACTCTTACAATCCCTCACTCTCACATATACTCACTTATATACATCAATATTCACATATACTACATTAAAACATATCTAGTTACTGATAAAGACACTAGTGAGACAGTCATTCACTCACTAACACACACATATACACACTCATCCACCCATACAGTCCTGCACATATGCTGTCTTCAAAACACATACAAAGAGAGTCAGTCATTCATGCATCTATGTGCTAAGTAATACCCCCACTAAACCATACAAACACTCATACTGATACCAAGAAAAACATCTAATAACCCATATACATACACATGTAGCTACTCACCAACCCATGCAGCCACTTATACACAAGTGAAACACTAATACATATATTTAAATATTTAAACATTACTCTCTAATATATGTATTCACTAAGATACAGTTAATAAACCAGTTAACCAATTTTTTTTATTTTTTTTAAAATCTTTGTAAACACTTATTTAAACATTTATTCTTCCATCAACTTTTACATATACATATATAACACATATTTATTTTTCAGAAAGACACACATTCACTGGATGGTGTCATCAGTGATGTCATGAGTGATGTCACTGACCATGTCATGAGTGATGTAATATGTGACGTCATCAGCAGTGCATTGCACGCGCAAGTTATAGTGAGTCCAACTAACTATAACGTGGGAATTTCAATGGTTTTATGCGAGTAAAACTTCCAGCTAACTATAACTGGTGTGAAACCTATGGTTTTTTCAGTGAATATATATATATATATATATATATATATATATATATATATAAATATATATATATATATATATATATATATATATAAAACCAAGCAACATATATGTGGCTAGGTATAGGAAGTGTATGAACCTTACCTTTCGATAATTTGTCTCTCGATATTGTGCAACAATATTCTGTTCTGTCGAGATTCAATATTGGCCATCATGTGGCTAGATCATATCTGTTGTCCGGTTGTCAGAATCATGATTTTACTTGGTCTACAGAGTAATGTAATAATGAGGAATTACGTTCATACTTGGGCTTTATTTCATATTGCGCCTGCGTATATTACTTTATTTTGCAATCAATATAACTTTATCAACAGCGGTGAAATCTGCGCAAATAGAGTGAGGAAAGGTAGCTTGAAGCACCTCCATTACATAGCGGTTCTCACGCTCAGGTTCCGTAGGATAGCTCACTGGGGCAATAAGGAGAGGCCGTATTGTACAATAGGGTTAACAAATTAAAGGTGCTGATATATTATGATGTATTGCTCTGATTATTATTTATGTTGTTTTTTTATATATTTTATGTTCACAGTTCAGCAAGACCAATACCAAAAACCAGGATTACATACATAATAACAAAAAAGCATTAAAGAATGTCAAAACAACAAACAGATAAGAGACCATACATCATGCGTTCATATGAGCAGCGAAGACCCCCCATATGTACATTCCTAATTTTCGTTTCCTTGCCCCCTTTATTGAATACAAACTTAATTCTAGGTTGGCTAATTGATACATTTTAGACCGCCAGACCTCGAACCTTGGTGGCTCGGGGCAAAGCCAGTCCCCGGCGATACATAAACGAGCCATAGTCATTGCTACAAACAACAACTATCGATGCTTATGAAAAACACTCCCTCTAGTGACTTCTCGCCCCATCCCTAAAAGCATTAAAGCCGGAGTAATGTTAACTGTTGACCAAAGAATAATTGATAAAAACTTTTTGACACAACTGAAAAATATATGCATACTATCTGCATTGTCACCACCGCAACGAAAACATTTACCATCATATCAGTCACCCCACTTATGCATACGTGCCGGGGTGTAATATCAATTGAATAAAGTTTTAAAAAATTGTACTTTTAGATTTGCAGATAGAAAAAGTAGACAATATTTTATACAACACCCCTATTTTACCATGAGATTTGATAACCTCGATAAGGGGATTTTGGGTTCAATTTCAAATTCCTACGTATTAGGAAATCCTGCATTTGAAGGAACTTAAAAAACTGTAAATGAGATAAATTATATAGCCTTACCAAATCTGCATACTGCTTAATAAGTCCCACCTCGTCATATAAGTCTCCTATCTGAAGTACACCCTTGTCTCGCCAACCAATAGCCACCCTATCACGGAATATTGTTGGGCGCAACTTTGCCGCGCTCATAGGAGTGTAATAGGTTAGGCCTTCTAAATCAATTAGTTTGCGTACTTTCCTCCATGGTTTCACCGCTGCTTCCAAGACCTTAAACTTGGTCCGTTTATAATAACTCCCGTCAATTTCCCTAAATAAACTTCGATTTGCTTCTGATCCTAATATTGAATAAAAAATTGAGCTTATTTCTGCAGTGGTACCAATATCCTCTTCAATCAATAGTATAGACATTTTCTGCAAAAAACAAACATAATAATACAAAACAAAATCAGTTATTGCTAAGCCACCCCTTGCAGTTGGAAGAGACATGAATTATGACCAGTATGATTTTTTAATATTATGCCAAACCAAACGCTGATAATATTAATTTTGTTGTGATTCATTTGCCATTGCACGGTATTCCTGATTGAGAAGTGTATCAACCAACAATAACAGTATTTTG
This sequence comes from Lissotriton helveticus, assembly GCF_964261635.1. Classification (NCBI taxonomy): domain Eukaryota; kingdom Metazoa; phylum Chordata; class Amphibia; order Caudata; family Salamandridae; genus Lissotriton; species Lissotriton helveticus. The sequence continues at coordinate 391,151,519 of NC_136060.1, read as the reverse complement.
TTTATGTCTATTATGTTGCAACGCATGAACGGTTCCTTTAAAACAAGAGGGAAATGACGCATACACCCAACCCGTTACCAAGGAATGAGGAAACTCTGGAACGCGTGGGGTTTGTTTTTTGTTGCCAAGTGTTAAATACATATATGCTGTACAACGATTTTGAGTGGCGGTACTGTGGTGTCCGAGCCAGGGAATTCATACTGGCCGTTATTACAGTTGGTGATGGAATGTTGGAGGTTTGCTACCTCACCGCACACTCCGCGGAAAAGTTGGCTGGGGCATAAGCGACTGTTGTTGGATGGAGATATGTGGTTTGGTATAGGAAATGTAAGAACCTTACCTTTTGATAATTTGTCTCTCGATATTGTGTAACAATATTCTGTACCGTTGAGATTCAATATTCCCAGCCGACACCATCAATGTAATATAGATTGCTTTTCTCTTCAATAAAACAATGGATCATAATCTGCATTTTGAAGTATGGTTTTAGGAAGCAGACACCACTACATGTGTTTCTATCATGTAGTTCTTTTCTTTTATAGGAGGATTGCTCTGCTGTGTGATGTACAGTACATACTCAAGAAAGTGAATAGATAGTAATCAGGGCCACTGGAATTATGTGATTGTGCATTTGCAGCGTTTTTTGTATAACTATAGATTTGCCTCATCTACCACAGAATACATTATCTGATGCATAAACTGCAGATTTTAACATAAAAAATTGTGTTTCGGGTGGGCGTGGCTTGGAAAGTCAACATGGTGGACGTGTGCTGAGCAAGCTCCGTCCAGCCCTTAATTGATCCTACATTATCCTGTTCTTCCGATGCCTCTTTGAACTTCACAGAGAGCCTGCAGCCCGGGACATTGGCGACGCTGTCCCGAGCCATTTCTTGGTATCCGAAGGAGCTGGTGGCAGCGTGGCGAAGCATCGGCAGTGACAAAGCCCTCCGAGGGTTCGACATAGCTGTCCGACGCGAGACCGGGACTTCGCGCTGGAAGCTGCTCAGATTTGCAGACAGGGAGAGTGCAGCCGCATGGGTGCTATATCGCTGCCGGGGTGAGGAGAGGTGTGCCTTGGTGTCGGCCCGGTGGACAAGAGTAGCGGGAGGGGAGTCAGCCACCGCTCCGTGGCGCTGATTGATGAGGAGGACGGCTGGGTGGCTTGGCGATTGGATTGGGCTGCGGAGGTAAGGAGCGGTGCTTGGAGGAGGCAGGCGGCGGCCTCAGGCCGCCCTCTGGGTTGAAAGTGGTGTGAGAAAGTGCCATATTTCTTGCATGGTATGCCCCCACTTTTTGCTGAATTGCTGATGTGCTTTGACTGAGTGTGCCCTGGGCTCCTGCCAATCAGGTGCCCAGGGCCTGTGTTCCTTCCCTAAATCTGTATTGAAACTAAAACCCAATTTGCATCTCTGGCCACTTGTCAGTCCCAGGTAAATTGTACCCTAGGTACCCAGGGCATTGTGACCAGAGAAGACCTCTAAGGGCTACAGCACTTATTGTGTCACCCTTAGGGGCCCTCTACCCTTACACCCACACACTGCCTTTGCAGGCTGAGTGTCCTGGTACAGAACTAAACAAACAGTCGACATGGCACACGTCCCTGTGTGCCATGCCCACAACCACAGTGCCCTGGCATAAATCAGTCACCGCTCTAGCTGGGTGCACTATGCCAGTGGTGTGGGCACAGGTGCATGAGCCCTGTGCCCCTACAGTACCCAGGGACATTCCTGGGCACTGTAAGTGCAGTGATGCCATTAAAGAGTATATGGTGCTGGGAGGTTGACATTACGAACTCCACAGCACCATGATGGCTATACTGAAGACTGAGAAGTTTGGTATCAAACTTCTCAGCACATTAAACGCCCACTGATGCCAGTGTGGGATTTAATGCCAAATGCAAGACAGGAACCTAACCTACAATCCACGTCTAGTCTGAGAGACATGCCGCTGGACCCCTGGGTAGAGAGCCATCCACTCTCCTGGCCCTGCAACAATGCAAGTCCTGGGCGAGGGGCTAGGTCTCCTCTCCCAGGATGGGCAGGTGAAGCTTCAAAGGTATACCACCTTTGTGAGCTTCTCCAGGCCACTTGCTGTACTCAGCAACAGGTCCCCACCAGTTCTGACCCCCACTCTGGCGGGAAGACTGGCGGGAAACCCTAAGTGAGGAAAGGGGATGTGCCAGCCTGTGCCGACTCCACCCCTCAGGTGGGAGAGGCGAAGTGAAGCACGACTCCGGGCTACCGCCATCTTGAAGATGGGGAGCCCTACCCAATCAGAGCTAGGCCCCTGCCCCCCTCCCACAGGAGAGGAGCAGGATAGGGGGTGTACTCACCCCAGGACAGCGACCTGTAGGTCCCTGCCCTTGCCCTACCTGTAACGCCCCTAAATCTAGTATTTAGGGGCACCCTGAATCTTCCTTTGCAGAAAAACAAGAAAGAAGATCAAGAAGAAGAAGACCTGCTGTGCAGCTGCTAACAAGAGGACGACAACAACTGACTTGGCCCCAGCCCTACAGGCTCTTGATCCTCAAACCTGCTCCTGCTAAATCCCAGCATCTCCTGCCTGCCTTGAACCTCTTAAAGACTGGGACTCCCATGAGTAGTGGTTCTACTCAAACAACAATACCCCTGGTGCCAGCCAGGAACCGCGAATCCATAACACTCTGCACTCGCCGAGCCCGGCCTGTGCCTGAGTGGACAAAGACCCCGAGGACGTCCCCCCGGCGATTGTGACCTGGAATCCAGTGCCCAAATACCCTCCTCGATGACCCAGGCGACGTCTGCAGCCTCACAGCAAGGGACCCATCCAACTGCGACCAGCAGAGGGTAAGATTTCCCGACGTCAAAAGACACCCCTGCACCCGGCACCTCACAGCCCCCTGTGCCCAACTCCTGGGTGCCTACCTATCCTCCAAGATCCCAACTTACCTCTCGAAGTGTTGGTCGCTCCTGAAGAATCCCCGTCCCCGAGCCCGCAGCCTTTGTTCACCTCCCAAGATCTCCATTGAATAACATCGAGCGCCCGATGGCTCAAAAGCACCCTGCACCCAGCCGCCCTAGTGCCCCTGGCAGTGCAACCTTTGTCCTAACCTACTCCCTCATTTTCCCTGAGCAAGTGACCCAGAGCTCATCTCCCACAGCCGCGTGGCCTGCTTGCCAGCAGCCACCAACCGAAGATCCCCTGCCGCTCATTGGATAACATTGGGCTTAACTACCTCTGCACCCGACTGCCCCTGTGCCGCTGAGGGTGTACCAACTGTACCTACATGACCCTGGGAGACCCCTGAGTCTATGCCCAGAACCTTAACTCTGCCAGTCGAGCACTTACCTAAACGCTGATAACTCACTTTTCTTCCATAGGATAACACTGACTGATTTCACTTGAAAATTCTTCTAAGTGTGAAGTTTTGAAACTTTTAAATATTCAACTAAAATCAGCCGAACAACGAATTTGATTTGCTCACCTGTTATCAGGAGAGAACCCGGTGCTGCATCTTTTAGCCCAGCACTGACCCTGAAAAGTAATTTTAACCGTACTTACCAGTAACTTGAATTTCCTTCCATAGGAATCCATTGTATGATTTTCACCAGAAAAGTTTCTGTTGATTTTCAAAAACTGCAAATATTCCTTAAAAATCGCCTTTATGACTTAAACGCATTCTTTCAATTGTTTACAGGAGATGTACCGGGGCTGGATCCAGGACCCAACCCTGAGTTAGAAAAAGTAACGATAACACAACTTACCTGCTAAGTGAATTTCCTCCCATAGGATAACATTGGTGATTCAAGGGGAAAAAGTTTCTGTCAACTTTTAAAATACAATAATATTCCTTAAAAATCACTACTGCAACCAAAACGCTTTTACTTAACTGTTTACAGGAGATGTCCCAGGACTGAATCTAGGATCTAGTTCTGTGGTTAGAAAAGTAATCCATAAAGTAACTAATTGCATTTATCTAGAAATTCCCATTGAGCTCTATGTTGCATTGTGTTTGAAATTGTGTTGCCTATTGCAACAACTGTAACTATTGTAATCAAAAAGTCTATCGCCTATTTGAAAAGTATTTAACTACAGTAACTCATTCTGAGAAAGTATATTTTGATACCTTGTTGGTTCTAAAATAAAACAACTATATATTTTGATACAAAACAATTGGCCTAGAGTTCAGTTCTTGAGTGTGTGAGACCATTTCCTGACTGAGTGTGTACCACAAATGCTTTACACTGTCCTCTGATACTGCCTTACTGCTCGACCAAGCTACCACTTTAGAGAGTAAGGTTATATCTAACTTTAGCCTCTGCCAAACCTCTGGGGACTGTGGACTCTATACACACTGTACCTACTTTGGCCCAGTATATACAGAGCCACTTTCTTACAAGTGGGCGGACTGTCCCCTGGCCCCCGCAAGGTGGACGCGCATTTCCACAATCTGATGCCCATTACTCAAAAGATGGTGGCCTGGAGTGTGCGTGGCCCTCTGGGCTTGGCGAGCGTGGAGCCTGGACTAGTATGCCTGATTTCTCCACCTTCCCCCACGACCCACTTATCAGCGGGGGTCGGGCGGTGCCATCGAGCCGCAAGGGAAGTGGACGGAGAGGCGGTGGAGGACCAGCATGACCACCAGAGAGTCCCTGGGCCGGTCTGGGGCCCTTTCTGGTGCAGATTCCCCCCTTTCTTTCTCCCCCTGGCTGTAGGGGGCGCTTACCTCGGTGGGCTTTCGGACCGCGCGGGTGCCTAATATAACCCTGTTGCTGGCTGAGACTTATGCAAGCCAGTAGAGGTGTGAGGCCTGGGGGTGCGTTGTTTGGGGCGGCTGCAGAGAAGCAGGAGGCTCGAGTAGAAGCTGACAGTTCAGTGCCCCCTACCTCGGTTCCTGGACACCTTCGCATCGGCAGTCGGTCGGGCCGCGCGAACGCCATTGGGGGCCCCTGTCTGGGTCCAATGCGGAGTAGGCCTCAGGTATTGCTTGCTGGTCTCAGCCGTAGGGCAGCTTCATACGTGCTCCTGCTCGGCGGGGCTGCAGGAGGCCGCTGTTGGGAGTTTCTCTTTCTTGTCCCCCCCCTGTTATTGCTGGGCTTGTGTAGGGAGCCCCGAAGACGGCCATGGCGAGAGACAAGGGAGGCGGTGGCTCGTCCAAGCAAGGACCCATCAACAAGTTTACTGGCCCTGGTGCAGCGGCTGGGGCGTCTGGAAGACAGCAAGGGACTATGCCAGATAATGCGAGGGACTATGCCAGATAATGCGGTGCTCATGGCCACCATTACCCAGTGCAGGGATATGTTGGATGCCAAAATCAGTGCAGTTGGCTCCGATGTCATGCTCCTGCGGCAGGACTTGCGCAACGCTTTGTCACGCATTACAGAGGCTGAGACCCGTATCTCCGGGGTGGAAGATGATGTTACCAATCTCAAGAAAAAGATGGCCGCCACTGAGACTGCCCAGAAGACTGCTTGCTATGCGAGTGGAAGATGCCGAGGGACGGGACAGGCGCAATAATCTTCGCTTTGTTGGGTTCCCAGAGGGATGTGAGGGGGGAAACATGGAACGCTTCCTCACGCAGTGGCTGGAAAGTTGGCTTCCTCCGGAGGCACTCATGCAGAAGCCCCCACCAGCGACTTGCTCACGGCCAGTTGTAGCGAAGCTCTTGAACTACCTTGATCGAGATATGATATTAAAGCAGGCCCAGATCAAGGAGCCCTTGCTCTATGACAATGCACGCATCCTCATCTTCCCTGATTACACACGGCTGGTGCAGCAACAGCGGCAATAGTTTCTAGCGGCAAAGGCCTGTCTGAGAGACCTTAAGCTCCCATATGCTCTCCTGTTTCCTGCCCAACTACGAGTTGTATATCGCTCCCGCACTCATTTCTTTGACTCACCAGAAGAGGTTTTTAAATGGACTGATGAGACGGTAAGGGTGCGAGCACATACGCCGCCCGGGAGGGAACCCGACTCCTCATCGTGCGAAGCGGCTTGAAAGGGGCCCAGGGGCAGCAGAAGGGTACCAGACGGTCACGGTCCTGGCGCCGCTCTCAGTCCTGTGGCGCTTCCTCCCGGCTGGGTTCGGCCTCTGGGCGGAAGACATCGGCGGACTGATTAGTGGGTCCACGAGGGACTGCAGGGTTCGAGACTACTTCATTCTGATCGGAGATATTCCGACAGAGGCCGGGATCTCTGCTAGGATCTTGCTGGCGGGTATACGTGCAGGATACATGGGCTGTAATTTGGGGATCCATTGGTCGGGGTGGCTCGCACCCTCACGTTAGGGGTTGTAGGTCATTCCCGCCACGACAGATGCTTCAGTGTTTTTGAGGTATAGGGTGGGGGGTTTGTTGGGTGAGGGTTGTTCTTGTTTACAGATCGCACTTTCACTCACTGTCCGTTGTTCTTCACACATGCACTGCAATGTCTGCGTCCTTCTTACCGTTACTGACACAGTCCTAGATGGCCGGTATATCCACTAGGGGGCAGGTGTCCCCAGGTACTCTCCGCATCATTAGTTGGACCGTGCGTGGTGCCCTGGACAAGATTAAATGTGGGGCCATGCTCCAGCAGGCTAAGCGGGCTGGGGCGGATGTCCTTTTGTTACAGGAAACATATCTCATGGGAACGAAGACCCTCTGCCTTCAGCGCTATGGGTTTCAGCAGGTATTCCGATCTAGCGCTGCGAGGGGATCCCGGGGGTGGCAATCTTGATTCACAGCAGGGTCCACTATACACATATCAAGCAGTGGACGGACACCCAGGGGCGTTATCTTTTCCTCCAGGGCAAGATCGGGGTGGATACTTTGGTGCTGCGTAGTGTCTATGCTCCCCCACCCACTGCAATGGAATTTGGTGGAGCGGCTCATGACCCTTTGGGCACATATGCCAGATACCCTATCTGTAGTTGGTGGAGCTGGAATGATGTTATGGACATGGCCAGGGATCGTTGGAGGCTTGGGGCGGTCCGGAGGGTGGGCGTCCCACGAGGTTATACTCCTTAGTGGCACGGCTTGACTGAATTGATGTGTGGCGGCGACTCCACAGACATAGTCGGGAATTCACCTATCTTTCTGCAGTCCATGATTCATATTCCAGAATTGATTACCTCTTTGTCCCCCGGGTGGCGGTCGGTAGGGTAGTGTTGGCGGAGATTCTTCCACTGGGTTTTTCAGATCACTCCCCAGTGACCCTCACGCTCCCGATAGGGCGGATAAAACAACCGTTCAGATGGCGCCTCTCGGTCTGGCATCTGCGAAACGATGACTATAGGGAACACATAAGTGACGCTATTGATCATTACTTGACTGTCAATGTGGGGTCGGTCCTTGGGCCGAGTTATTATGGGAGGCACTGAAACCCACGCTGAGGGGAGCAGACATTTCCTGGTGCATGGCAGCGCGTTGGGCGTGCAGGGAAGAGCTGCTGCAGGTGGAGGCAGGCATAGAGGCTCTCGAACACAGGAGTCGGGAGGCAGGAGGTGGCCAGGTTAGGAGGCAACTACTGATGGCCCAACCGAACTATGCCGCCCTCCTGATGGATGAGGCCCGCCAAGCCTGGTTGGCGACGCGTAGCAGGGTGTATCAGTGGGAGGATAAATCCAGCAAGATGCTGCATTGACTCTGTCAGGGGCCGTTCCATTTTCAGGTGCTACTGGGCACTTTGGGCCAGGCAGGTGAACCGCTTACAGACCCCCTGGCCCTCGCGGAAAGCTTCGCCACATACTATGCGGATCTGTACGCCCCTAGGGAATGCTTGCACGCCGCCACCATAGATAAGTTCATAACTGATCTTCCGCCCAAAGCCCTAACAGATGAGGTAAGGGATCAGTTGGAGCTGCCCCTTACAGATGAAGAGCTAGGCACGGCCTTGGGAGAAATTAATCCCGGGAAGGCGCTGGGGCCCAACGGGTTTCCTAGTGAATTCTTCAAATGCTACTTCTTGCAGTTGGGCCCTCATTACCGATCTGTGGTGGAGGAGGCTCGAGAACGGGGCTCACTCCCTCCAGACTGGAGACATGCGGAAGTGGCGGTGTTCCATAAGCCGGGCAGGTCCCCGGAGCAACACGCATTGTATCGTCCCATTTCCCTCCTGAATGTGAAGGCAGAAATTCTGGCTAAGGCCTTGCCAATCGCCTTCTGCCCCACATTACCACCCTGGTCCATCCTGACCAGGCTGGGTTTATGCCCCAGAGCGCGACCAGATACTACATTAGGCGGGCGCATGTGGCGGTGGCGGATATTCGACAGTTGGGGGAACCGGCGGCGCTCTGCTTGGCAGACATGGAAAGGGCGTTGGATTCCCTGAGCTGGGTGTATTTATTAGCTTTGTTACGAAGACTCAATCTGGGACCGCGATTCCTTTCCTATTTAACACTCCTATACACTGATCTTATGGCGTCGGTGCGGGAGGCCGGTGCAACCTCATCCATGTTTTCTATTAGGCGGGGTACGTGGCAGGGCAGCCCCCTGTTCCCTTATTTATTCGCACTGGCTATGGAGCCATTGGCTGCATTGATGCGAATTGATACACAGGGAGTGGAGTGGTGTGGCTCACTGGTTAGAGGCAGCAGACCCAGAAGCAGAGAACGGCCCGGGACCAGGGTTCAATTCCCGACGCGGCAGGGTCGTGGACCAGGGTCAGCAGACTCGATAATTCTTGTCTCGGTGCCTACTCTAACCAGGGATCACACTCGGCAACTCTGGGCATTAGCTTGCCTCATCTCTACAACGGCCCCCCACATTCGCCGGGGATGCCTGGTTTCACCTTGGAGAAACCCAGTAGGGACCATTTCACAGGGATAGCCAGGACGGGTTCCCCAGCGGTCTACAGCGCCACGACGCCTCAGGGCAGCAGTGCGCTTTACAAGACACATACATTTACATTTACATTTACAGGTACGGGGATTTAAATGGGCTCCGGGACTGTCCGATAGGATTGCATTATATGCGGACGACGTCCTTTTCTTTCTCACAGCCGTGGACAGGACGGGGCCGCGGCTACTACTTATTATGCAGATTTTTGGGGCGACATCTGGACTATATATGAATCCTCGTAAATCCACATTGTGGATTCTTGGAGATCGGAAGGGCTTAGGCACGTGGGTCTTCTCAGTCCAGCTGGCGGTGGGGGGGTTAAAATACCTCGCTGGGTTCCTGTCGGATGTGCCCGCAGTCTCTTGGGAGCGTAACTTGGTTCCGGTGTGGGAACGAGTGCGTGCTGACCTAAAGTCCTGGTCCCGTATGCCTCTGTCAATATATGGCAGATCGGCTATATTTAAGATGGTGGCACTTCCCCGGCTCCTCTACCAGCTACAAAATCACCCTTATCAGTTCCCGCCCTGATAGTTCCGACTGGTGAATGCAGCGCTAGGGCAATTCTTATGGGAGGGGGGAAGGGTGTGGGTAGCCTTGCGAACATGCTTCTTGTCCACTTATTGCGGCAGGCTAGCGTCCTCTGACATTCACTCGTACTACCAAGCCTCACATCTGCTCGTCCTCAATGAGTGGTGTTAAGGTAATAGGAGGACCCAGCATACGCGGTCGAGCAGCGACTTATGGGAAACCACTTGCTACATACGATTCTCTACTCGCACGGCTGCGTGGTTCGCTGCCGTCGGCTACAAGGGTCGTATTCTAGATCGGGAGGCAGGCGCTGCGATGGATGGGGTGGTGGAACACACTGACTCGGGAGCCTCCCCTTTGGAATATTGGGCGCTTGCCACAGTTGGCGGCCCTGCAGGGATTCCAGGGGTGGGATGGCATAGGCATGTCGGTACTGGGTGATGTTTTGAGGGGGCTGACGCTCAAATCCTTGCAGGACCTCCCGAAAGAATTCCTCATGCCACAGTCCTAGTTCTATCGATACCTTCAATTTAGGCACACCCTGGGCCCTAGCCTGGAGGGCTTGGAGTCCTTGCCAAAATGTAGCCTTCTGGAAGCAAACGTTTTTATGGGGGATCTTAAGGACCGCAAAATCTCCAAGATTTATCAGTCTCTAGTTACCCATTGTTCTCCCACGCTAAAGAAACTCCGGGGGGATTGGGAGGGAGGTGTAGGTCCATTGGAGGAGGAGGACTGGACTGAGGCCCTGGCTGCTCCGCTATAGCAGTACGACTTCGCCTCGTCCAGTTTAAGTATCTACACAGGGTTTATATCACACGAGTGCGCCTATGGAGGACGGGGCTGATTGCCTCTCCTATGTGTCTTCGATGCAGCCGGGAGGAGGGTACACTGTTTGGCATTGTCTTTCCCTAGACCGTTTCTGGATGAGGGTATTTACCCTTCTCGTGGAGGTACTGGGATGGGATCTCCCCCGCTCACAGCGGCTGGCTCTGCTTCATGTTATGGAGGGGATAGGAGGCAATATTTATAAGCGACACCTAATGCAACTGGGCCTCACTCTAGCGAAAAGGGACATAGCCAGGGCGTGGAAGGCGCCGAGGGCCCTCTCCGTTGCTGCATGGAAAAATGGCCTGGACTTTTGTATGGGTCTGGAGCTACCCATTTTTGTTGCTGGGGGGTGCCCGCACAAACACTACAAAATTTGGAAACGATGGGCAGATTATCGAGGCCTGCTGTTGGAACCGGTATCAACAATCATATTTGCGTATTAGGAGTGCGAAGGTGCTGTGTGGAGGGTGCCCGGGAGGGGTGGACCCTCTGCTTTATTCAAATGATTTGGTCAGATTATGAGGGCTTAGTGAGATCGGGGGAGGGGTTGGGGGTGGGAGTTGGAGCTATCTTCATTTTTAGGGCTCGGAAGACAGCCCTCTTGAACGGGGTTTCAAAATAGGCTTGCACATTCCTGAGGCTCGTCCGTGTGATTTTCAATATGCGGCCTGCTATTGGCCTCTTACTGCGTGTTGTTTTGTCAAATAGACACTAATAGGCCAGAGGCGGGCGTATAGCTCCGCCCCTGGCCTATTGGTGTTTATTACGCGCATTTCAGGCACAGGCACGGGCGCGATAATTGAACGCATATGGCGTGTGCGCGCACCACTCGCGGCTTCCGACTCCGAGGCGATCTCAAGTTACTGGGAGGTTTTAGCTGAGTGTGCTGCACTTCATCGACCGGGAGGAGGTGAACCAACTGCGCTTCACTGTCACGGGCCGGGACCGGGGCCAGCCCGCACCGTGGAAAGCCCCCGTCAATATCATGGGCACAAGAGAATGCAAAAAAGAATCGCCGAACTCAGCGCATTGATGCCATAGCGCGAGTCAACTCCAGGACGGCTGGACTAATGGCGGCTCTTCTGTAACGCCACAACCACAGCGTGACTCAGGGCTGTGGAGGTTGGTGATAGCCAAGCTGCACTAGTATTACTGCTTATACAAGACATGTTTCTGCAGCGCCCATACGCACTTTGGCATGGCTTCGGTGTGCTATAGGCTGTTCAGCCAGCAGCCTCCTTTCCTCCGTGGTCCCGAAGGAGGTTGAGATGCTGTGTTACTGCTACCTCTATTATCACTATTTTTATTTTTATTTATTTATTTAATGCGATTTTATATAGCGCGAACTTTACCCGAAGGTGTCAGAGCGCTTTACATAAGAACCAATTGCAAAACATAAGGTCTAAGGATTACATGCGTTACATAAAAGATACAGACAGAAAAAATTGCAAATGTACAAGATGTAAAGTCACACAAAGAAGAGACTGGTGATTAGAGTTATCTCTATATACATGGGGAAGAGGTTACTGCCTCGGTCGAGTGGTGTGAGTGAAACTCTTGACTGTCCCCTACTCTCACTACCCCCACGCCTCCTCTCCCGGGAAGAGGGGGGGCACATACCTGAGGGCCGAGGCGAGCAGGGAGTGCGGGAGGCCCCCGCGCATATCCGCACATAAGATACACTGAACTAAGTCACGTCGCCGTAGCTTCCTCTGCTTGAGGTGGGCGCCCCAGAGACTTTATCAACCGTATTCACCGTCATCCTTACAAATACTGTGTGCACAGCCTTGATTCTGGCAACCATTTGCTAATCTGCCAGCGCTGTATTTATTTAAAAGAAATCTGTGTGTGTACACAAACACTACATACTCACGAATATACATGCATGTGATGTATGCAGATGACCAGAGTGCGCAGTGCTGTTTATTATCTTATCGTTACTGAATGCAGCGAGGGACACGGGGAGTTTCTGGGGATGCCATGTCTGTCCCTCAAAGCCGTTTAAATAGCATATTCTTCTTTGCAGAAGTGCACGTCGGGTTCCTGCCAGGGTGATTCTGAGCACGAGGTTAAATCACACGAGTGAAATGAAATATCTCATTACATCGGCCTCTTACAAGACGGTTAGTTAGAATGTGTCGTGCTCACACCATTCAATTCACAATTGCACTAATGCCCTTGTACATATGGTTATTAGCAGATGTCATTAGTAACATTTAATTGGCTCGCAATTATTATCATGGTATGTCACATGTATAGCACACGAAAAGCACTGTAGTATGTGCTTAGATAGAACGCATGTTTCAGTGCAGACCCCCCCCCCCACACCTCTCATGGTGGCCCCGTGATCTTGCACCAGCTTCTCTTCAGCCCATGTACAGGATATGTAGGCTACATAAGTGGCAGTATACTCTGCGCAGCAGCCGCATGGCCATCGGTGTACATTCCTGCAGATGAAGGTGATGTGCTTAACTTCCACCATAGCACTGTTCTGTGGAACTTCACCAGCACGTTTCAAAATGTATTGAACTAATGTAACCCCTTGCAAAATTCGCAGAGGGCACGGTGATCTTCTTTACCCCTGTACAATCCTGCCGTTTACGTCACGTTTTTAACCCCCGATACCATCCTGAAGGAGGGAGTAATAATGCACTTAGCCAAATGAACATGCTGCAGGAGGGTATGGTGATGTGTTTATGGCCTGTACTATTTAGATGGAGAATCAGTGATGTGCTTAACTCCATGTAAATTCTACGGGAGGGTATACTAAATCCCCTGTATAATCCTGCTGGCGGTGGCAAAATGCATAGTAACCCACTGACTGTATTATTCTGTAGGAGGTTGTAGTGAAGTGCGTTATAACCCTCTGTACTATCCCCAGGAGGACATGGTGGTCAATACCCACTGTTCAATCCCGTAGGATGGTGTGATGCTGTAGTTATCTCATGCAGACTGTAAGAGTATGTACTTAACCCCTTGCACAATCCTGTTGATGTTTGGGGTGACATGCTAAACTCATGTGCAACCTGGTGATGTGCTTGACCCGACTGTCCACATGTACACAGTGGAGACATGCGGATGGGGCCGGTTCAACAACAGACATTAAGGTGCAGAACCTCCTCTCACCCACCCTCTCGATAGAGGACCCCTCCCCACTCTGAACAGATGCTGTCGCCCCCTCTCCATCTGGAAGGGATCGGGACGTAAAGTGTCAAAGCTCGGAGAGCTAGGAAGTGTTACTTTTGCCCCCTTCAGAAATGCTGTGAGTGAGAGTGTGTGCAGAGTGAGAGTGAGAGTGAGTGCAGACTGAGAGTGAGTGCTGCAGAGTGAGAGCGAGTGCTGCAGAGTGAGAGTGAGTGCTGCAGAGTGAGAGTGAGTGCTGCAGAGTGAGAGTGAGTGTTGCAGAGTGAGAGTGAGTGCAGAGTGAGAGTGAGTGCTGCAGAGTGAGTGTGAGTGCAGAGTGAGAGTGAGTGCAGAGTGAGAGTGAGTGCTGCAGAGTGAGAGTGGGTGCTGCAGAGTGAGAGTGAGTGCAGAGTGAGTGAGTGCAGAGTGAGTGAGTGCAGAGTGTGTGAGTGCAGAGTGAGTGTGTGCAGAGTGAGTGAGTGCAGAGTGAGTGAGTGCAGAGTGTGTGAGTGCAGAGTGAGTGTGTGCAGAGTGAGAGTGTGCAGAGTGAGAGTGTGTGCAGAGTGAGAGTGTGTGCAGAGTGAGAGTGTGCAGAGTGTGCAGAGTGAGTGTGTGCAGAGTGAGTGTGTGCAGAGTGAGTGTGTGTGCAGAGTGAATGTGTGTGCAGAGTGAGTGTGTGTGCAGAGTGAGTGTGTGTGCAGAGTGAGTGTGTGCAGAGTGAGAGTGTGTGCAGAGTGAGAGTGTGTGCAGAGTGAGAGTGTGTGCAAGTGCTGCAGAGTGTCTGCAGAGTGAGAGTGTGTGAAAGTGTTGCAGAGTGTGTGCAAGTGCTGCAGAGGGTGAGTGAGTGCTGCAGAGTGAGAGTGAGTGCAGAGTGAGAGTGAGTACTGCAGAGTGAGAGTGGGTGCTGCAGAGTGAGAGTGAGTGCAGAGTGAGTGAGTGCAGAGTGAGTGAGTGCAGAGTGTGTGAGTGCAGAGTGAGTGTGTGCAGAGTGAGAGTGTGCAGAGTGAGAGTGTGTGCAGAGTGAGAGTGTGTGCAGAGTGAGAGTGTGCAGAGTGTGCAGAGTGAGTGTGTGCAGAGTGAGTGTGTGTGCAGAGTGAATGTGTGTGCAGAGTGAGTGTGTGTGCAGAGTGAGTGTGTGTGCAGAGTGAGTGTGTGCAGAGTGAGAGTGTGTGCAGAGTGAGAGTGTGTGCAGAGTGAGAGTGTGTGCAAGTGCTGCAGAGTGTCTGCAGAGTGAGAGTGTGTGCAAGTGCTGCAGAGTGTGTGCAAGTGCTGCAGAGGGTGAGTGAGTGCTGCAGAGTGAGAGTGAGTGCTGCAGAGTGAGAGTGAGTGCTGCAGAGTTTGAGTGCAGAGTGTGTGCAGAGTGAGAGTGAGTGCTGCAGAGTGTGAGTGAGTGCTGCAGAGTGTGAGTGAGTGCAGCAGAGTTTGAGTGAGTGCAGAGTGTGTGCAGAGTGAGAGTGTGTGCAAGTGCTGCAGAGTGTGTGCAAGTGCTGCAGAGTGTGTGCAAGTGCTGCAGAGTGTGTGCAAGTGCTGCAGAGTGTGAGTGAGTGCTGCAGAGTGAGAGTGAGTGCTGCAGAGTGAGAGTGAGTGCTGCAGAGTATGAGTGAGTGCTGCAGAGTTTGAGTGCAGTGTGTGCAGAGTGAGTGCTGCAGAGTGAGAGTGAGTGCTGCAGAGTGAGAGTGAGTGATGCAGAGTGTGAGTGAGTGCTGCAGAGTGAGAGTGAGTGATGCAGAGTGTGAGTGAGTGCTGCAGAGTGTGAGTGAGTGCTGCAGAGTTTGAGTGAGTGTGAAGTGAGAGTGAGTGCTGCAGAGTGAGAGTGAGTGCTGCAGAGTGTGAGTGAGTGCTGCAGCATGTGAGTGAGTGCTGCAGAGTGTGAGTGAGTCCAGAGTGAGAGTGAGTGCAGAGTGAGAGTGAAGAGTGAGTGCAGAGTGAGAGTGAATGCAGAGTGAGAGTGAAGAGTGAGTGCAGAGTGAATGCAGAGTGTGAGTGAGTGCAGTGTGAGTGAGTGCAGAATGAGTGCAGAGTGAGTGAGTGCAGAATGAGTGCTGCAGAGTGAGAGTGAGTGCTGCAGAGTGAGAGTGAGTGCTGCAGAGTGTGAGTGAGTGCTGCAGAGTGTGAGTGAGTGCTGCAGAGTGTGAGTGAGTGCTGCAGAGTGAGAGTGAGTGCTGCAGAGTGAGAGTGAGTGCTGCAGAGTGAGAGTGAGTGCAGAGTGAGAGTGAGTGCAGAGTGAAAGTGAGTGCAGAATGAGTTGATGAGTGCAGAGTGTGAGTGAGTGCAGAATGAGAGTGAGTGCAGAATAACTGCAGAGTGAGTGCAGACTGAGTGCAGAATGACTGCAGAGTAAGAGTGAGTGCGCAGGAAAAGACCACACACATAAAACCACACCCATAAGACCACACACATAAGACCACACACATAAGACCACACACAGCACTCTCACCACCACACACACCACCACACACTCACCACCACACACTCACCACCACACACTCACCACCACACACGCAACCACACACACAACCACACACACAACCACACACACACTTTCACCGGGCACAAACACCACCAGCCATCAGTGCATGCTTTCACCAGGCACAAACACCATCAGCTGTCAGTGCAGGCTTCCACCAGGCACACAACACCAGACATCAGTGCACGCTTTCACCAGGCACACACACCTCCAGCCGTCTGTGCACGCTTTTATCAGGCACACACACCACCAGCCATCAGTGCACGCTTCTACCAAGCACACACACCACCAGCCATCAGTGAACAATTTCTCCAGGCACACACACCACCAGCCATCAGTGCACACATCAATTGTTAATGCATCCACAATTAACTATTGTAGCAATCGCAGTATGGTGCACTTTACTTTTAAACATATTCATCTAAAGCGCAGCATGCCACCATTGCTACAATTCCAATCCAACCCACATAATTCCACTACACACCACATGCATACACTCCATAACACATGGCTAAAAGACATTGCCATTTACAATGCCATTAGCTCTAACTCAAATAAATCGGAGACCTATTGCATTCCTAATGCTTGTTTTATTTATTCTTTTCTGTTTCCAATTGAAAATGTCAAAGTCATTATTCTTTTGTGATTTGATTCTGCAGTTGTCTCTGGGGTAGAGAGCCCTGCAATATATATGTAGTTTAAATTCTTTATTGATTGATTATTTAAAATCGTACAATATTTACAACACGCAATCATTTTCAGTTTATATAGTACAATACAATAAAAAATAATAGACAGTTTTGTCCTTAAAATTGAGATGCTTTGGTCTTAAAAACAGTAATAAAATTAAAAAATTAGTTATTTATTTTTTCCCTTAAAAACTTTTTTCCTCATCTATTTTTCTAGTTCAGTAGTTATTATCTTTAAAATTTTTACAAAGGCAACATTCATGACTATATCATTTGGATCAAGACAAATTTTCAGTGCCTGCCTGC
This sequence comes from Lissotriton helveticus, assembly GCF_964261635.1. Taxonomy (NCBI): domain Eukaryota; kingdom Metazoa; phylum Chordata; class Amphibia; order Caudata; family Salamandridae; genus Lissotriton; species Lissotriton helveticus. Next base: position 391,134,780 of record NC_136060.1, on the reverse strand, counting down.
ATGTTCTTATACCCCGGAGATTAAAGTGAGGTTTCAGTAATGCACATCTTTCCCTACGAAGTCGAGGACAGATACATAGGAGGTGGACAATATTTTCTTCTTCACCTTTGCAAAGACTGCACAATAGACTGGAGTTAGTTTTCGTGACTAAGGCCTGGAAGAATTCCAAATCTTGCGTTCATAAAGCATTGTTTACTTCTTTCAGCCCATGGTATCTCCAGGTATTCTTGCACTTTCTTTTTTCCATATCCATTTATTACTGTCCACGAATGTTTTCTTTTTGCCAGCACGTTTTTGTCATGTAGAAGTGATAGGTAGTTGGTTGTTCGATTCACTATTTTATTAAATGATCCATTGTTTATCGTATTGTTCCATATAGGCATCAGCGAAAACTCTTCTAATGCCTCGTGAAGATATCTCCAAGCAAGTGATTTTTTATTATTTTTTACTTCTTGCCAGAGTATTTGTGAAATTTGATTGTCATGGTCATTCTCAAACCTATACCACATTTTAATAAACTGACCTTTTCTTGCTAACTCTTGATCGTTCAAACCAAATTCCAGTCTCATTTGTGCTGGCGAAGCATTGTTTGGGAGGTGGAAAAGAGATCTATATACTTTAGAAAGTACCTTATTAATTAGTTCCGCATCCGTACCCATTAGTGCCTCACTTCCATATGTAATGGTTGGGAGCAATTTAGCTCCTATAATTTTCAATAGTGGCCCATAAGTTATGTTCCCAAGGGATTTTTGTGCTATCTTGAATGCTGCTGTTAATGAGTTAGCTTTCCTTTGGATGTCCTGTTTCTGAAGGAGATAAGTTCCCTTCTGGTCAAACAGTACTCCCAGGTACTTGTACACCTCTATTTGTTCAAGTTGATTGTTTCCCATGTACCATTTACTTTTTTGTCTCACATTTTTGTTCCTGGACACCACCATGATTTTTGTTTTGGTTTCATTAATAACCATTCCATTTTCATTTGCATACAAAAGTGTTCTGTTGATTAGACGCTGGAGACCTATTTTAGTGTGGCTTAGTAGGATTGCATCGTCCGCATACATCAAGTTGGATATCAGCTTATCCCCCAACTTAGGAGGATGTGCATTAAGGTCATCCAGGTTGGCTGATAAGTCTCCTAGAAATAGATTAGAAAGGAGGGGGGCCAGTACGCATCCCTGTTTCAGCCCTTCCAATGCAGGGATTTCCTTTGTTAATGATTGACCATCCCCCATCCTTACTCTTACCCAGGTTTTGTTGTGGAGCAGCTGTATAAGATTTAATAGCACAGCTGGGATGCCTTTTTCCAGAAGTTTTTTCCACAATAAGTTTCTTTGCACACAGTCAAAAGCAGACTTAAAATCTACAAAACATAGATATAATGGCAGTTTTATCCTCAATGATTTTTCAATTGTTAACGCTAATGCCATGTTTGTCATTGTTCCAAGCCCTTTAATGAAGCCAGTTTGATTCATTGGCAAAATATTGTTTTCTGTTACCCATTCATTTAGTTTGTTTAAGAGTACTCCAGCAAACAGTTTGGCATCTGTGTCTTGTAGGGTAATAAGTCTATAGTTCTCTGCAAGAGACCAATTACCTTTCTTATATATAGGAGAGATTAGAGATCCTCGCCAGGAATCAGGGATTTTTCCCGTCTCTATCACTTCTTTGAACACTTTTACCAAGTACGTCGACCAAAAGTCAGGATTTTCTTTGTATAGGGCAAATGGTATCCCATTAGGGCCTGGCGCCCCATCTTTCTGCTTCTTAATTAATTTTATTAAGTGCACTTTAGCAATTACAAATTGTTCTTGCATCTCATCACTAGCTGTACTGCTGTTTTGCATGCTCACAGTGATTTTTTCTGCACCATTGTTGTTTAGGTGTTTTTCTAGGAACGTTGCCCATTCTTGTTCTGTTAATGTTGATGAAACTACCAGTTTGTTTGGCCGTACTAATTTGTTTATAATTTTCCAGACTTCTCTCGCATTAGTCTGTTTACTTGCATGGAATAGTTTGGACCATAATTCCTGTTTCGCTTGGTATTTCTCATTCCATATAAGTTTTCTTAAGTGCTGGTTCAATGTTTTTAAGTTAGCCAGGATCTCTTCACTAGTCGTTGTGGAATTTAGTTGTCTTCTTATCCTATTCCGTGATCTTTTTAACTTTGTTATTGTATATGGAAGATTCATATGTGAGTCTTTTTCCTCTGCTTCACGATTCAACCTGATATTGCTTCGGTTACTCCGGGATTGGGGTTTCACTAGTTTTTTTGTAAATTCCACCCACTGGTCAACTGCTGACTCCTTCCTATTTTCAATGAAGCAGCTCCTTATAATATTTTCAACCTTTTCATTCATGCTGTCCTTATTGAAATTAGTCCAAATTATTTTTTTGTAGTTTATCGTTCCAGTATATCCTGGGACAGTATAATATTGTTGGTTAATATTGTTTGTAATATTGGTGGTTATTATCTGCTGACAGTGGTCACTCTCTTCGACTTTAACCAGCCTATAAGAGATTATGTTTTGAAATATATTCAATGAGACCATTGTATAATCAATCCTGGAGCTTGCATTATGGGCTATATATGTGTATGCAGGCGGTCTATCGTCTTTAAATCTACCATTAAGGACTCTCAAACCGAGCGCTTCCATATCCTTGATGAATGTCGTACCTATTTGATTTCGCCCCTTGTTGCTCGTAAAGCCTTGAAGCTCTTGCTGCGGTATTAACCATTGTTGGTCCTGAGATTGTGATACATCATCCCTTATAAATGGTATTAATAGGTTCAGATTAAAATCCCCAGTCATCACGTAGTCTACTAAAGGATTATTTAGCATTTGTTCCAACAGTATAGTATTAATGGTAGCACATATATCAGTTCTGCTTGCTTTTGTTGGCTGGATGTATACATTGATCAGAATTATTGACCTATCATTTTGCTCAGTATTTTTGTATTTCAATTTTATTATGAGAATGTTTTTACTATTTGTAGCAATTTTTTCATGTTCTGCTTGCAAACTGCAGGAGACAAAAGTTGCTAACCCCCCACTTGAACGACCGTATCTGTGATTTTTGCTTGCATTTTCATAGTAACCTACATAACCATTCAGTGCAAACGGGTGGGGTTCCCAAGTTTCTTGTAGAAATAATATTTGACATGGTATGGGTATACACCTTATATGTGCGTTGGATAGTTTGGACCCTACTCCATTTATGTTCCATGAACACATTCTCAACTCAATTGTTTTTGATTCGGAGATGGGATTTTTAATGCTTCATTGCTCATCATTGTTATGCAGAGCCTGCACAATCCATTTTTCGTTTATTCCTGATGTGATTTCATTTGTGGAAGGTGGCGGTGCCACTCCTGATGAACCAATGGATCTACCCCGAGCATTCCTAAGTACAGTTCCTCTTTGTTTGGTAATTTGCTCTGTTTGAACCAAATTTGCCACTTTAATGAATGGAGTTGGATACACTTTCGGGGCCTGTTTTGTAATAACTATCCCCCAGGCCTTAAATGTCGGAATTTCTTTTAAGATTTTCTCTGCTATTGGCATTGAATTAACCGTGACCAGTGTCATTTCTTGGGAGCTGTTCTTATCAGCAATAAATTCAATGGAGTTGAAGTCATCGTTCTTAATATTGATTATTGCTGGGATTGATTTGAATAATCTGAGGATGTTCCCTCTATTCAATGTATCATATCTGCCTCTGGATTCATATTCAGGGTTAAATATCAGTTGAATTTTCTCAGCAACTACATGATTTTCTTTGCATGGTTTTTCCGTTATTTGATTTGTTTTATATCTAATTGTTTTTTCTCCTTCTCGTTTTTCAATTACTAATTGATCCCAATACGGAGGTTTAATTTTATGCTCTACTATTGCTTCTGAGTTCCATCTAGGTACGTCGTTCTTGATTTCCCTCAGACATGGCTGTGTTTCCATTATAAAGCCCGTCTTGTTGATCGCAGGATTTACTCATTGTTTTTAGTGACTGAGACATTCCATTCCTATATCCCTGTTTAGAATCGTTCACCTGGGCTTCAACTTTCTCCATTCTATTTTCTTTTTTAACTGGAGGGTTCGTTCTAGCTATCTCATTTACTTTTATTTCATTTTGTCCATTTTTATCCACATTATGTAACAGTTGTTCCTGTAATGGTTTTTGTGTGAATATTGAGAATATTGTCTTTGGCTCATTGATGGTCAAAGGAGAACTTTTTCTTTCCTTACTTGGTTCTTCTTGTTGCAGTACTCTATTTTTTGTTATACCATTAGATTTAATTGTTTCCTCATGTTCCTGCTGACTAGACTTTATTGTTTCCTCGTTTTTCTGTTGGCTAGACTTTTGATTTTTCCTTGCTTTGCGTAGTTTTTTCCTTTGCCTTTTTGATATAATATAACCGTTTGAGTCTTGTCTCTTACAATCATATTCTCCTATTCCTGCTGTATTTATATCTTTTTCGTGCATTACATTCCTTTGGTTGATTTCAGATATAAGGTCACTTACATCTTGTGTTTCTTCTTTGTCCTCTGCCAACCTCACTATTACTTTTTCTTCTTTGTTCTTTATAGAAGTGGTTTTGTCATCCTCCATATTAATTATATCCATATCTTTATATTTCCTTGTGCCCACTTCCTGCCCAGTTTCTTTCTTTAGAGCATTTTTTGTGTCCTCTATTATAGTATGCAAGATCTCTGGTATTGCTGCAAGTTTCTCCAATAGGGGGGAGCAGATACATTCCATGTCTGTTTTTTGTTTATCATTTTGAACTCTGATTATCAGATTATTAAGCTGCGCAAGTTTGTTGTCTATCCCTGCAACTGCTGTTGCCATCATTGTGAGGAGTTCAATCTGAATGTCCATCTTGTTCGATTGATAATTTAATGCCTCTAGGGTTAGCGTTGATGTTTGATAGAATAGGTCCCATTTTATTCCAACAGTTGGCATATCTGTTCCAATTAGGTTGTTTTCAAGCGGAGCTTCATTTATAGGATCTGCTAGAGAAGCAAAATCTGTCTTATGGATGATATTTGCCTTTGAGAGCACATTCTCTCTTGTGGTATTATTTTGCCATATTTTCATCTTTTCTTGGTTTCCATAATCATTATTGTGATCCAGTGTATTAATTGGTCCGGTATGAGTATCATCATTGTATGAGTGAGGTTTCTTCCTAATTTCTACATTTACTTCCAATGGTATTACTGTCAGTTTTGATTCCATCATGCTGCTGACAGTTAGTAGATTTTGTTTTCCTGGCAATTCTGAATCCTTTAAGTTAGCTACGTTGACATTAATTGGGTCCGAAGTGATGGTTGCATTTAGGATATCGTGATCATTAATTTGGAACTCATAGTCCTTCATTTGTAAGACGCAATCTCCTTTTAGGGGAGTGCTTTCAATAACTTGCCTCCTGTGTTTTTCAGTTGATATTGGGTTTATTGGTGCTTGTAGATTGTCCTTTTCCATATCCTTATGCATAGTAATAAGAGCACCAGCCGGATCTTTCAGGAACTCAAACGTATCCGGTATTTTTCCTGATTTTGAAAACATTCTAGCTATTGGTGAGATTAAGGTTTGATTTTGTCTTAGAGTACTGGCTTTCACATTTGGCTGCTGTAGTTTCTTTGTACGTCTGGTAGTTGTCCCCGCTGTTCTCACTTTGCCGGAGCCCATTCTTACCTTTGTATTTTATCCTGTTTAATCCTTACTGCCCACAATTTATTTTCCTTTTCCGGGTCCTCAAGCTCAGGGTTAATACAGTTCCAATATTTTACGTTCTTGCAAACGTGCAGCCTGTGCTCTGCAGCAACAGCGTTTATTGTCACAGGGATTCTTTCACAGCACTCACGCTTGCATAAGACCCTCTTGCAGGAGGATTTCCCATTTGGATGGTATGGAGTACCAGGGAGTATTTTTTGATGTTTTTTTTTTTTGTTTTGTCGTGGCGTTATTTTCCCAGCGAGGATCTCTGCGTGTCTCTGCGTGTCTCCACACTCACGCACTCACGCCCAAATACAACAATCAATCCACTAGCCCACAAACCCACAATTTCTTGGTCTTTTCGTCCTCTTTCTGGGCGGGCTTTCCCCCGGTATTAGAGATTATCGCAAGGAAGTGAGTTTGTATGGGGCCGGGTTGTAAGGTTACCTGCTCCTAATAACTGCTTTGCATTGCTGCACTTCTATGCCTTCTATGCCTTCCCCCCCACCTTGTAGGCGCGCCCTTCCAAGCCCGTCTGCCCTAACGATAAGGGACAGCTGCCGTGAGGAAGGAACAGGGTCCGGAGCAGGGAGGTTGGTTAAACGCTGCAGCAGTTAAAACAATAAGGCAGCAAAGCAAGAGTCCTTACCTAGTGCCAAGTGTTCTTGTGTGCTAATAGTCTCATTTACTGGCATTCACCAGCACCAACACACCTCTTTAATTCCTCTGTAAGTCCACAGTGCTATCAAATGATTCAATCGCCTTGGATCAGTATTCACCTTGTACCAGCAGTCACCTTGGCACACCTTGGTACAATAGTCCTCCTCCCAGTACACAAGCCGACAAGTCCACAGCAAACCAAGCCGCAGCGAGGCAAGCAGCACAGATCCCCTGCTGCTTGTGCTGCTTTACTAGGTAGTCAGGAAATCAGCTGGTCAGCATTGACGGAACTGTGATTCCCAGCCACCTCCCGGCAATGCTTATTTGGAATGAGGTGGAACGGGGTGCTGCCGGCTAACTCGTGCCCTGCGGGGAACTGACGCAGCTGCCGTGGGTTAGGGGGTCAGACCAGCGCCCACGCCTGCGACGTTGCCCGATTCCTGGACACCAAGCCTGCTCTGGCGCCTGGTGAGTATCCGGGGCAGGGGGTGGGGGGCGACACGGGAGACACTAGAGCAACACCTCTGCAGTATCGCTGAGGGGCTGAGGAGCTGCAGAGCTGCAGAGCCTGGGGCTTCCGCGGACTCCCGCGGGTCCAGTAGCACGAAAGCGAAATCGAAACGCTGCAGGTCTCTGCGGACTTACTGCGGGTCTGCGGGTCTCTGTGGGGTTTCGGGGATCAGGTCCTGCCGCTGCGGTTCAGCTCAATCCCCACGCCACCCCACCGCAGCTGCTCCGCTCCGCTCTCGCAGACTCTCTAGTCTGACTCTCTCACAGCTCTCGCTCTCGCTGCTCTCTAGGGCCACGGTCGTCACACGGTGAGTAGGCTTCACAACTCCTTCCAGTTGCCCCTGCAATATATATGCATCTTGACAAATAAAATGTGTTTAAAAAAATTGTGTTTCAAACTCAGACAGCTGAAAAGCTACTATAAACGCAGTGACAAGTGTTGCCATGCAGTGGAAGTCCACTTGCAAAGGTTGACTGGTCATCTTTCTGTTGCTTATTGCTATATTTGGGTGTTAAATGGTACTAATGAGGTGCAACCAATCCTCAGACAGTGTCTGCTGTATTTACTGTCCCCTTTACGTTGAAGTGTCGCCAGTTTGACTCTCACCCATTCTCCTTCTTCCAACAGCGTGTCCCTTACATTCCTTCTCTTATTGTAGTGTTCTGAGTATATTCTTTGGGCTCTTTCTAAGTTTGCTTGTACTACCGCCGGAGACCACTTGCTGGTCACCGTCTTCTCTTTCCACGCCAAATTGTCCTTGGTACATGGGTCTCTTCCTCTAAGAATCTGGAAAGGACTGTACCCCGTTCCAGTGGGGGTGATGCGATACGCCCAAATCATGTGTAACAGTTCCTTTTCCCAGTCCTTCCCCATCATGATGGATGCTTGAATGGAACCCATCAGGACTCTGTTGAATCGTTCTACTTGTCCATTCCCTGCAGGATGATATGTGGACGTGTGTTGCGGGCCATTTTCCTCCGACACACCTTTTCATAATGTCCCATCACTCCACAGAACATGCACTTAGCCCGGAAGCCCGGGCACCTTTTGTCATTCGCCTCGTGGGCCCAACTGCCGCACCGGTAGCATGAAGTCTTACTTCCTTTCACCTGCTTCCCCAGCGACCCGGCTTTCCTTGCCATTTGTTGGGTCCTTTGTAGGTCGTACCGGTGTTCCTGTTCCCGCTTTTGGGCTCTTCTTCCTCTATTCTGTTGACCATGGGCTTTGCCGCCATTTCTCTTTTCGCCGCCTCCGCACATCTTCGTGCTAATTCCGCCTTCTTCACCATCGCAATTGCCTCTTTCAACGTGGTATCACCGCATGACCATAGTTTGTCCTGTACTGATTTCATAGTTGTGTGCATTACTATTTGGTCTTTGATGAAATCGTCATGGAGTGTGCCAAACTGACACGTAGACACCAACTTTTTTAACGCCGCTACGTACTCATCGATAGATTCACCTTGCTCTTGCTTCCGCTGTTGGAAGTTGTAACGGTCTATCGACACACAAACCGTCGGTCGGTAATGTTCATCAAGCTCTTCTAGGGCATGGGCATACAAATCGTCATCTCCTACTTGTCTCTGCGTGGGTACCAGGTTCTTGAATACTCTGATTCCCTCCGGGCCTAAGTTGTGTAGTAAGATCCGTCTTTTTCTGACACTCGTGAAGGCCTCTTCATTCTCATCCTCCAGGACTTCAATGTAATTCGAGATGTACTCCTTCCAGTCCTCCCACTTCATTAGGGGCTCTCCCGGTTTAGGTAGGAATGGAACCGGTGCCGTCGCCGAGGATGACTGAGCGCACATGGTTTCCCGCTTCTTTGGCGTAACACTCTGGTTCTTGGGGCTGCCTGGTGCGCTGCTCTCCTCTCCTTCGCCTGGCCGGGGCTGGGGGTCTCCCTCTTCGCCACTATCTGTGACTCCTGGTCCTGCCAGCGCTACTGTTCAGCCGGGTTCTCCTGCAGGATGTGGCTCATGTGCTGCCCTGCCGCCCTTCTAGCACGTGGCAGGCCTCGGTGGTGCCCCTCGTACCTCAGTTCCTCATCAAATTCCTGGTTGTACAGGATGCAGCTGCTTCTGCCACGCTCTGTGTGCTTTCCCTCTTCTCCTGCGGTGCAGCTTGTGGTGCAGGCCTCACTGCCTTCTGTTTGCACTGTGGAGAGGTGACCAGGGTTCGTTTTTTTCATGTGACCTCGTTTTATTTTTATTTTTTTCCGATCTCACCTCGTCGCCATTGTAAAGATCTGGCTTTCAATAAGAACAGTGGCCTTTGCTGATGAGGAATAAGGGTTTTATTCAATAACTAGCACAGCACATAGAGCTCCGAGCGGGCTGCTAGACGCTGCTCCGGCGCCCGACTGATCGCGCTCAGGGCCGCGCGATCTAAAGATGGCCGCCGTTCACGCCACGGCATCACGTAGCGTGAACGGCTAGAGCGGCGACTCTACAGAATGTTTCACGAACACCCCTTTAAATGCTCAAGAATTTAACCCAATGTATGTGAAAAGTTTGTTTCAAAATGCACTATTTTTTCTCAAATATTCTCAGTGGGAATACTCTCCCAAATCTCCTTATAAAGTTATGATATCTGGCTCGGTCAAAGAAGACTAAGGTATTTACATCCCACTACTTTCAAAGTCCGTCATCAGCCAGTGTATATATACAGGCAGAGATACATTCCAGGCTATAGCCATCACATCTGTGTTTCTGTAATCAAAACTTCACACAATCAAAACAGTTGTAGGCCAAGAGCATCAGGTGTCAGGTGATTGTATGACACTAAAGATGTTCTCTGTAAAGCGCTCGCTGATGCTTGGAGCTATGGCTGTACTCTACTGAATGCCTAAAATACTTGTGCGTTTGCCTTTGCCATAACGTGGACATTTTATGAATGAAGTGCAGTATGTTCAAAGCGGCGCTCTTTCCTGGCCTCCTTCCGTGCGTGCGTCACCCGTGACGCTGCTCACGTCCTGCGTTTGAAATCAATCCCCTCTTCCCTAATGGACGAGATCTAACGGAGAGCGTGCTCGCAAAACATATTTTTTGAGGCAAATACTTGCAGGCTTTGACGCAGCTAGAGAGGAAGGATGAAAGAATCGTGCTTAGACATTACTGTCCTGCTGGGAAATCATTTTTAACCGCCAAGGGAGAGTGCGTATTTCAAAGCATCGCATTAAAGGAGAATTCCGTTGGTGTCTTATTTAATATGTAGTAATGTTATTAAGACCCGGTGCAAAGAGAATATGTTTCCTCGAGTTCTGGGGGGAGAACGGGAGTGGCATACAGAACCCTCCGCTGCTTCTAAATCCAATATAATTAGCAAGTCGAACTTCTCTGAGGCGCTTACCTTCATACAGGCAGTTACTCTGACAGCTGCGGCCGCCATTACAGGCATCCACAATACAGATATTTCCACCGCAATGACACATTCCCAGGGCAAGCGGAGTGCGACAGGGGAATCCGATTTGCGGTTTCTGTCAAGAAAAGTGTGAGACTATTGCAGCTTCCGCGAAGCCATCAAAACGTTACACATTTGGAGTCAAGGATCGTAGTGTTTAATTTACAGCTTGCGGACATTGACAAGTGTGCCCAGAGACGGAGAATCAAAATAAGAACAGAATTGGATGACATCACTCAACACTGGATGTGGTGGCTGAGCGGTTATACAACAGAGATTGCTTTTCCCGGGGCAACGTTTCCGTTTTACAAGATGTGAGGGACAGGTCCCCGCAACACAGTTAGTGGTCACGATTCACAGTCGGCTCGAATATGAAATACACGACTCATCATTGACTGTCTCTTGTTAGAAGGGTTCAAGACAAGATTGGTCTATGACATTCCCAGACCCGTTCAGTTCCGCATCAGATTATCAACATCTCTCAGGTCACACGGAAAATCACACTATTTTAGTATTTTAGCCCCTGGCCTGATGAATCCGCCTGTGTGTAATCAGGGACACAGGGAAGCTGTAGAACAGCTTCTTCTTGATTGAACAGCCTCGTACAGCATGGTGAACTGGTACAAGCATAAGTGCAGAGCTCAAGACTGCGCCCCCCCCCCACTTATTTTACCGGGAGCCCGATAATTGGAGGAAATGGAGCCACACATTCACTCTTTGGCCTCTCTGGGGCGAGATCGGAGCCCATTCAGAACGCTTCTCACGTACTGGCTTCTCTGATGCAATCGCATCTAAGGGGTGAGTGAGGGGAGCCAATGAGTCTGATGGTGCAAGCCACCTCTCGTCACTTCCTGTCGTGACGTCAGCGTCCCCCCCACTTCTTTTTTTAGGACTTGTGCCCTGCGTAAGTGGCACAGCATCATCTCACCCCAACATTCTATAATCCTATTTAAATACCTAGAACATACCTATTGTTCTAATTCTGCATTCATGATTACACTATGATAATACTAAACATCCCTTCCCTTTAATTAAAAAAAAAAAACGGCAGCACGTTGTAAACAGGGCTGGACTGGGAACACAAACCAGCCCTGGCAATTACTTCAGACAGGTGTGTGTGGGGGAGTGTTTTTGGGGGTGCTAGTGGCAAACATTGCTGCTGCTCTTTTTATCACGGGGCCGATATTGCAGCACTTCTGCAAAACCAGCCCCCCGTACCAAAAACGTCCCTCCTCCTTTCAGCCCACAGGGAAAACGCCTGGTTCCCCCTACGGCCAGTCCGGCCCTGATTATAAAACAATAAACAGGGAAAAATTACAACAATATGCTATACATTGATACATATACTATAATAAAATGTACTAAACAGTAAGGATAAATGCTGTGCTATAACCTACAAACATACTCCTCTAAAATTCTAGTTTTGTTTTTATATTTCTGCCAAAAGTACTTGTCCTCATACCCCCTGTATGGCCACTCTGATTGTCATTGGTTACAATATCATTTTCAGGACTACTCACACTCCTCAACTAATTCTGCAACTTACTCTCACACTTTCCCTTCTCAAAAGACTGTCCCTCTCTTCTTGCATATCTTGAGTCGCAACTTCTTAATTCGCAATCTCTGAATCAATATTTATCCACCAATATTTCTAATTTCCACCGCTTCCACTGTGATCACCTTTTCCATACCATTTTCATTGCACCTGACCATTGCTAAGAGGTCCACTTTTTCAACAAGATCAACTTAAAGCCTTTTAGAAAACATACCCATCAACACAAAAATATATTTATACGACCCATCACTCCACATAACAGGTCCCATGATGTCCAGTGCCCTGTCTTCCCACAGTAGTTTAGGACATTCTCGAGAATTTAAAAGTGGATTGAGTGTTTTCTGGGATTTGTTAGCTCTCTCTCTCACTCCATGCACAATCTCACAAATCTCTCAGTTTCAGCGTCTATTTATGGGCCACCAATATAATGCTTTGATATTCCGTTTGGTATGGTTTATGCCCACATGCCCTCAATGGCATAGTGACACTATTTTGCTACTCAATTTGAATAGTGGCATCACTTTATCACCTCTCGCCACCGTCTGGCGCCTTCGCAGTCTCCCCAACCATTCACAATTTTCTCTTTAACAATTTCCAAAATATCGTCCTCATCATACTTCTTCATCCCCTCCTCCTTTTGCAGACTTTTGCCTTCATGATTTGTAAGGATTTCAGCAACACACACATCATTCCAAGGACTATCAGCCAAATCCCTGAGAGGCAGCAACCTGCTCAAGAAATCGGCCATTATAAAAAATGAGAGAAACTCATCCTTGTTTTGAGGTGACTCCGCTTTATTGATGGCTACCACCAGTTTCTTCTTAGGTTTGATTTTTTTGTCACTAAATTCATGCCCAACATAAGTGACTTTACGCTAAGCAAATTTCTACTTGCTCATTTCAGCAGTTAGCCCTTTTTTTCTGAGGATGTTCAACACCTTTCTCAAGATTTCATCATGGTGCTTCCTGGTTTTCCCCATGATCAAAATATCATCCTGGAAAAATGGTACCTCCTGAATATTTCCAAACAATTGCGTCATGAGCGTCATGGAAAACTGCTGCTGCTGGCGCAAGGCCAAAAGACGTGCAGAAATTGGTAGCAGCCAAATGGTGTGTGTAATGCAGTAAGATCTTTACTCCCAGTGGCCAAGATTTCCTGGTGATATGCGACAGAAAGATCCAATGTTAAGAACCATTTAGAATCTTTAGTTAGTGACAACTTTTTATCAATGCGTGGTAAAGAGAATTTGTCCACAATTATGTTGTTATTAAGCCCCCTTAAATCAACACACGTCTAGCTACTACTAATGGAGAAATCCATTTTGATGCCTCCACTAGCTCAGTAATGCAGGCCTCTATTAGTTTATCCAACTCAAATTTCTGCTCTTCCCTGACAGTAAATAAAATATTGCTTACCTTATGAATTTTTGGATTAGCATCATGCTTTAGCCTGATTTGATGAGCTAAATACCTTAATTTACCAATGTTCCCACTGAATACTGATGAGAATTCTTTCAAAACCCACTTTCTGGTGTCTTCTTCCTCACATGCAACTAGCACTTGTTTGGGACTGTTTGGATCTAAAATGTATTACGTTTTCTTTGAGCTTTCCATCCCAGCACCGATGGTCCCCCTTTGGCAACGTACAATTTGCATATGTCTATTTTTTAATCTGAACACCAATTGCCTCAGACATGCCATATCAATTTTCTCCCCTGAATAGAGTTCGGATTAACATCTGATGGTTCCAAATGGTCTTCAATTACTGCAATAAAATGTTTTTGCCAAACACTCTCTGCAATAATTGTGTAAAGTATTCCAGAATCAGCAGCCACTTGTAGCGATACACCATCAACGAGACCCAACAGAGGGGTTTGTTATCCATATCACCGTAAATTTTCAGAACCACCTTCTTTTTGTAATCAAAACTCGAATTAGCACTATCCACGCTCTCATCTGATGTAGAATCTTCCTCATCACCCTCCTTGACATCTGCTACTTTCCTATTATATTCAGTAGCGGCTCGTAGTGGGAGTGCTGCGGGGTGGTGAGGCGGAGCAGAGGAGGGGCAGGGTGGAGGGTAGTAAACCACGGAATACGGCCAAATTGAGGTAAGTACATAAATAAATAAACAAAACAAATTACATTGCGCACGCTGCATCGCCATTTGGCGTTGCAGCGTGCGCAATGTAATTCGTTTTATTTATTTATTAATGTACTTACCTCCATTCGGCCGTTTTCCATGGTTTACTACCGCTCCCCCTGCCCCTCCCCCTCCCAGCCTCACCACCCGGCAGCACTACCACTACGAGCCGCTTCTGATTATATTTCTTTTTCTCTTTGTGCCTGCGCACTATTGGGGAATGCCGCACTAAACCTACACAGAATTGAAAGTTTTTAAAAACCGAATACATAACCTTCAATAAATCCATACTTTTCTGGTTTTCTCCCGAAAAAAGACTGCCTTATTACAGCTAGACAAACTGGGGGAAAATGCTCATCTAAGTCCAACAGGGCCAACTTAAACACAGCCAAATCCCCAGAGATTCCTTCTCACTTTTGTAGTTGGTTATATATTTGCAAACCCTCAGGACCTAGACAGTACATTAAAATTATTTTTTGTACTAAAATAACTAAAAATTGGCTATGTAGTTGAGGAAGTACTCTTTCCACTCATTCCATTGTATGGCAGGCTCGCCAGGAGACCAGGCACAGCTGGCACAGGTAGGAGCTGATGGTCGATAGACGACGGGATAGGTAAAATTAATTAATAAATAAAACACTTACCTTGTGCGTGGCTATGAGGCGAGCACAAGTTAAGTGTTTTTATTAATTATTTTATTTAATTTTAGCTATCCCGTTGTCTGTCGACTTCCTGTCCACCCACCCCTCTGCCCCCGTCCTACCATCGCACCGCTTTTACCTGCAGGAGACACTAGAAATTCTTTGGGAGAACTTAAGCGCAAAGCTGAACTTGCATTTGGGGTAGCTTCAGTTGCAGACACACTGTCACTATATTTCAATTACCAATTTATAGCCTTACCACCCAACAAATGTATGGCCAAAGTAAAGAAATACAGTCTTTATGGTAACAACACAACACTTGCAGAGAATGTGTCTTATGTCGTGTTTGAAGTAGTTGCAGATAAAATGCCACAATATTTAATCAGTTAAATGGTGTGTGGATCACTGTAATCCACAGACTGTGAATTATAATAACTAACACTAAGAGGCACATGCAATTAGTATCATGTGTAAGCAAAGTGTACAGTTTGAAAAACAAGGAAGACGTCTTTTCTTGATTTGTAGATTTATTTTTTGGTACTTTGACCTCTTCCTTATGACTTCCTTTGAACTTTAGCTAACACGTGTTTCATCGTTTGGGGGGTATACACATGACTTTATCAAGGCTATTCATTTCAGAAGTCCTTTCTAATCAGTTCTCATTTCCGTTTGTACATTCCAGCCCGGACTTTTATATAGATATCTTCTCTTCACCAAATATAGTAAATAATGCTGGTCTGTAAGATATCACCAGCAACCAGGTTCTGTTGTTATAAACACACCGGAGAGTCCTCCCGAACTGATGTATTACACTTGTGCTCTATAATGTGACATCTAAAAATTGTCTATCAAACAACTACCTTATAGCATGATTTTATGCCTTAAGCCCATATTTCGTTAGGACAGATTTTAATAACTTATGCCTTAGTGTCCAAAAATGTAGGTAGTCACACAAAATGTGCATAGTTGAGTATGTACACTAAGGTTGCAGCTAGAATTTCCGCCTTTATCCAAATGTGGATTCACTCCTAACCTGCTTGAGTACAGCGAGTTTAGTCCCATTCTGAATCTTAGTAGGGCACTTCGCATTGTAGGGTTAGGTAAATAATAAGAACAGAAACATGTTATATTACTCATGGTTTTTGCTATAACTTTCCACCATTTCTGGTGGTCTCACATCCTGATAGCTTGAACTATCACACTGCGGGTGCCCTAATAATCTTCAGAGGCAACAACCTTCAGTCTTGTCCCAATCAACTTTTGTCCCAAGACAAATACGTGGGTCTCATATAGAATTTGAGGGGGAGCCATCGCATTGTATGCTATCCATAAAGGTTTTAAAAATTGACGCCCAAAGTCACTTTTACCTTCCTTTAACCCTCCTAGTGTAGTTAAGGCACATATTTTTAAAGTGTCTAGGTGCAACGGGCTGGTTAATTTGTTAGGAAATATCATACCATGGTATTTATAAGATCAAACGTTATCTATCCCTTGCGTACCAATTGGTCACGTAAAAGGTTTCCCTTTTTTCTCAAGAACAAATATTTTTGTTTTTTCCATTTTAATACCAGCATATTCAGCTTACTATAATGACTGAAATCTGTCAATTTCCTCAGGAGCTCTATCTGTGTTAAATCCAGTAACACAAGGCCATTTTCATACTGTAAGCATGGAACGTAATGACCTGCAGTTTCAGTGAAACAGGCTGGACCTTCTGTAAGGATATTGGAAGATCCACAAAGAAGAAAGCAAAACACGTGGGCACCAATACACACCGTTGTTATAGCCCATTTTCAATTGGAATTTTACAAGACAGGCTTTTAGCTCTATCCAATTCCAATCTTGTCCAATTCCCACTATGTAACTCCCTTAATATGCCCAATAGCTCCATGGGTATCTTCATATTTTCCTGTTTATGCCGCATGATTGGGCAATTTACAAGATCCATCAAACTTGGAAAGAAAATCAACGAAAAACCAATAAAGATTGCTTCTAGTTTCGATTGCTTTCTGGGCCATAGATCAGATGCTAAAACGATGATTAATGTTTGCGTGCCCTTCATTGAATCCTTCCTGCTCAAGTGGGAAGAGATTATTCGCTTTGATCCAGTCTTTCATAAATTGTAGATAAGCTTTAGCATAGATGTTCACCCCCACATCAATTAGGCTAGTCAAGCTGTAGTTTTTAGGATCAGTCAGTAATTTTTCATTAGGATGGGCTTGATAATTGCGCTTTTACAGCTATCCAGAAAACGCCTTTTAATGTAAACCACTGAAAAAACGGCTCAAATATTTTTATCGACCACTTTATATTATTTTTTATTACTATTGCTGGCAGATTAGCTGGCCCTTCGGCTTTTATTAGGTTAATTGTTGATATTATCTTTCTTAGGGAGCATGCAGTCAAGTTTGCCAATATTAACGGCCAGATTCATCAAGGTAAGGAATTGCGAGTCCTTAATAGCGAATTTTAAGGATTCGCTATTAAGGACTCGCAAAACGGGATTCATGTAGGAATCTCAATTGAATTTGCGATTCCCACTGATTCCTTATTTGCGATTAGCTAATTGCTAATCGCAAATAAGGAATGACTCCCCATTCATTCCTATGGGCCTAAACACCCCTGAAATGTAATCTACATTGGTGTTGCGCACACACATGTCCAAAGGACATGTGTGTGTGTAACATGCAACGTAGAAAAATGCATTTAAATGCATTTTTCTAAGTTTTCGCTATTTACCACGAGGTTTGACCTCGCGGTAAATAGCGCCCCAAAATTGCGATTTCGCAATTTTAAAATGGTTTATGAATTGCATTCAAGGAATCTCAAATAGAGATTCCATAAATACAATTCCTCGCAAATGTGCGAATTCTTTATTAGCGAATTTTGCATTTGGGGTGATGAATCCCAAATGCAAAAATTGCACTCGCAAAGGGCCAGATTCTCAGAATCTGGCCCATTGCGAACGCAATTAAGCTTGATGAATCTGGCTGATATTCTTCAACAATATAGTTACCATTTTGATGGCCCTCCTATGAGCCGCGATGCAAGTCACTCACGAACTTCATTCAGGAATTTTCTGGGACCATACATGTGGGAGTACTCACTTATGCTGATTTCTCTTGGTGAACCAGCCTCCAGAAACTACACATATCCTTTGAGACTAACACTCTTAAACCTTTCTTCACAGTTTGACTTTTAATATGTTGCCTTATTTCTTTTAATTGGGGAAGTGTACTCAGCCTTTAGCTGTTGATAAATGTTATGTATCCTTGCACTACCATGTATACCTTTACTTTGTCTCAATGTTCTTAGCTTCTTTTTTAGGGTACTGCAGTGATCATCAGATCATAAATCTTTCTGAGTATATCTCTGTTGGACATGCCTCACAATATTCGAACTCTTTTTTAACTTGATTTGCAAACAGTTTAGTGCCTTCATTATCACATCTGTGTACTTAATTACTATTGCTTCCTTATCAGTTACCTACAAATCTAGATTCATTTGACTCTGCATCTGAGTTAGTAATTCACATTGTTGGTCATCAATCCTGGTTGTCTGTTTCTTTGGGTAGCAGGCTTGCAGTGGTGACCCCTGCCTTCGCTTACTGAATTTAATCTTTAACCTTGCTCCTAAGGGCCTGTGGTTACTGCCAGAATCCTTTACCTCCTGAAAATGTTAACAAGGGCAAAATACCATGATAGTACAAACATATAGCCAATGTGACTTTTCTGTTTACCAGAGGTTAAATGTTTGAGGTACTGAGGTTTCCATTCGGAAGTGTCCCTTTAGGAAGTCTAAATATCAATCGGTCAAACACTTTTGCATTTGTCAAGTCAGTCTTGAAGTTATACAATTTGGGGAAACCACCTGTGATATCTTGAATTTCGCCAACATTTCAGCCTGTGCAATGTCTTCCTTAAATGGGTTCAACCTCAGGTTAAAATCCCCCATTAATATTATGGCAGTATTTTGAAACTTTGTACAGATAGTACAGCAAGGAGATTCCATCCTCTCAGGACTTCTGTCTTTCTCCTCTAGTGTTTTCCGAGATGTGTCGGTTATGAGGTCGCCCTAAATTGGACCTTTTTGCGAGCTTGGCAATGCTCGTCTTCCCCATTTTTTTTCCAGAGGGGGGAGCTGTCGGCTACCGGGCTGGATGCCCGGACCTGTTCTTGGCATGTCAGCCTTCTGTTTACTTTCCCTCCGTTTCCTTTGATCCTGAAGTTTTAGAGGGAGGGGGCTCAGGTTGTTCTGGTGGCTCCGGCATGGCCCTTCTCTGTTTGGTTTTCTCTGTTGATGGAGATGAGGTGGATCTGGAGTGGAGGTTTCCGTTTGTTCCATCTCCCCTGTAGTTTCCGACTCTCCAGGTGTCCTCTCTATCACGGCTCTGGTTGACGGCTTGGTGGTTGAACGGGGTGGCTTGATGTTTCAGGGGCTTTCTGCCTCTGTCTCTTCTTCTGTGCAGGCCTCTAGGCAGCTATCGACGCATTCTGCTTATGCTTGGCATTGGAAGAAATTTCAGGCCTGGTGTGTTCGACTGCAGGTGGAACCTCTTTATGTTGCACTGCTGCAGGTGCGGAAGTTTCTCCAGGGCGGGTTTCAGTTGGTGCTTAGCCCTGCCATTTGGGTGGGTGCGGTGGGCAGCAATTAAGGCTTTTCATGCTCCCTAGGGGTATCTGGTAAATGATCAGGGATCTCCCGGATCTTTAAGGGGTTTGTCAATATCCAATCTGTCCCTACGGTGGTGTGTCCTTCTTGGGATATGCAGTTGGTTTTGCGGGCTCTCCAGAATCCTCAGTTTGAGCCTCTTCAGTCTGTTAGTTTATTCCTTTAGACTTTGAAGGTTGTTAACCCGGTGGAGGTTACGTCTACTCGCCGATTGGGTGAGCTGGGTTCTTTGCCTGACCTGTCTCCTTTCTTTCGAGTATTGGGACGACAAAATTGTTCATTGGTTAGGCCCTGATTTTGTGCCCACGGTGAACTCTCTGTTTCTTCGTCAGCAGGAAGTGATTATTCCGGTGTTTTTCCCTAAACCTCAGTCTCCTGAGGAGGTTGCCCTACTTTCCTAGGATGTGCGTTGGGCTGTCTTAGTTTACTTGGACCGGGTGAAGATGTTGAGGGTGTCTTCTGCCTTTTTTGTGAATTTTGGTCCAGCTCGGAAGGGAAATTAACCTTCCACTCAGACATTGAGCAGGTAGATCCGGTCTCTGATCCTGCTTGCCTATAAGCAGTTTGGGTTGTCGTCTCCTCTGAAAATGCAGGGGAGGTCTACTTAGGAGCAGATCCGCTTATGTGGCGGAACTCCAGGATGCCTCTTTAGTGGAGAACTGTCAAGAACACACTTGGGCAGTGCCGTCTACTTTTGTGTCCCATTATCGGGTGCTTTAGGGTCCAGAGGCGCCTGATTTGATGGGTTCCAGGGTCCTGTCTTCTGTTTTGTGACCTGCTTTTTTCATGTGTATTAAATCTGTGTTTGTAACCTGGGCAGTTGTCCTGGTCTTTTTTGGTGGCTTTGGTACATCTCACTATGTGATTCATCACAGTGAGAGGGACAAGGAGGTAATGCTGCGATTACTTACTGGTAATAGCATTACTCTGTGTCCTTCTCTCATTGTGTTGAATCTGGCCCTCCCTCTGGCCCTTTCGGGCAGTCAATCAATCAATCAATCAGATATTTGTAGAGCGCGCTACTCACCCGTTAGGGTCTCAAGGCGATGGGGGTGTGGGGAGCTGCTACTGCTCGAAGAGCCAGGTCTTGAGGTGCTTCCTGAAGCTGAGGTGGTCCTGGGTCATTCGTAGGTGGGTGGGGAGGGAGTTTCAGGTCTTTTCTGCCAGGTAGGAGAACGATCTTCCTCCGGTGGTGGCTCTGCGGATCCGTGGGATGGTGGCGAGGGCGAGGTTGGCTGAACGGAGCTGGCGGGCGGGGGTTTAGAACGTGAGTCGACTGTTGAGGTATTCCGGGCCCAGGTTGTGGAGTGCTTTGTGTGCGTGGGTGAGCAGTCTGAACGTCATTCTTTTGCTGATGGGGAGCCAGTGGAGATTTCTCAGGTGGGTTGAGATGTGGCTGTGTTGGGGGATGTTGAGGATGAGTCGTGCGGAGGCGTTTTGTATGCGCTGGAGACGGTTCTGGAGTTTGGTGGTTGTCCCAGCATAGAGGGCGTTCCCGTACTCCAGTCGGCTGGTGACGAGGGCCTGGGTGACTGTTATTCTGGTTTCGGTGGGGATCCATCGGAAGATCTTCCGGAGCATGCGCAGGGTGTTGAAGCATGAGGAAGAGACAGCGTTGACTTGTTTGGTCATTGTGAGCGAGGAGTCCAGGAAGAAGCCCAGGTTGCGTGCGTGGTCTGTGGGTGTCAGTGCGGTGCCTAGTGCCGAAGGCCACCAGGAGTCGTCCCATGCCGAGGGATTTTGTCCGAGGATGAGGACCTCCGTCTTATCCGAGTTGAGTTTGAGGCAGCTGTGCTTCATCCAGTCAACTACCTCTTTCATTCCTTCCTGGAAGTTTGATTTGGCGGTGGCTGGGTACTTGGTGAGGGAGAGTATCAGCTGGGTGTCGTCGGCGTAGGAGGTGATGTTGATGTTGTGTTTTCGTGCGATGGTGGCGAGGGGGCTCATGTAGATGTTGAAGAGTGTTGGGTTGAGAGAGGATCCTTGGGGTACGCCGCAGATGATTTCGGTTGCCGAGGATCGGAAGGGGGGGCGGCGGACTCTCTGGGTTCTGCCGGTGAGGAACGAGGTGATCCATTCCAGAGCCTTCCCCTGGATGCCCGTGTTGGTGAGGCGGTGTGCTAGGGTGCGGTGGCATATGGTGTCGAAGGCTGCAGTGAGGTCCAGGATGAGGGCGGCTGTTTCTCCGTTGTCCATCAAGGTTCTGATGTCGTCAGTGGCTGCGATGAAGGCGGTCTAGGTGCTGTGATTTGCTCGAAATCCGGACTGGGAGGGGTCGAGCAAGTTGTTGTCCTCAAGGAAGGCGGTCAGCTGTTTGTTGACGGTCTTCTCGATGACTTTGGCCGGGAAGGGGAGGAGCGAGATGGGCCGGAAGTTCATGAGGTCCCTGGGGTCTGCGGTGGGTTTTTTCAGGAGTGCGTTGATCTCAACGTCCTTCCAGCTCTCCGGAAAGGTGGCTGACGTGAAGGAGCTGTTGATGACGTTCCGTAGGTGGGGTGCGATGATGGTGTCAAACTGTGTGATGTTCGGACTTGGTACGGAGTAAGAAGTGAGGTGGGTGGGATTGTCTTTTATTTATTGAGAAGGGATTGTGAATGGAGGCACTGGGACCTCAATATGTGATTCATCACGGCAAGAGAAGGACTCAGAGTAATGCTATTACTTGTAAGTAATCACAGCATTACACATGCCTGATTCCATTCACGTTCTGTTTTTAGTTGTTACACCCCTTCTGCAATCTTGGTTGTGATTAGAGGTCTCAATAATTCACTTGCCCTTAGCTCACTGAGTTTTACACTTTTCCAATACTAATTTGTACAGGTTTTCCCTCAAAACATCTACTATTTCCTCTCTAGTGCTACCTGACACTAAAAATGGATGTGCTGTATTCTTGTAATTTAAATATAATGCTGTTTTCCTTGCGACTTGGATGATGAGTTTGGCAATGATTTCTCTTGTCACAACAACTTAAAAGGTGTGCATAGTTCCTGATTTTTGTGAAAATCGCATGCTGAGAGTGTACTACAGTCAGAAAACATAGTACTATTGAGAATTATGGAAAGTTCACAAGAGAAACTTAGCAACTTTGCAAACCACTAATTTTAACCTGTCCACACAATGCAGTGTCACAGGAACCTAAGTCATGCTTTCCAGTATTAAGCATTCTTGTTTATCTACCACCAAGACTGTTAGAGGATATCTTTTACTGTTAAAGGTTTGTAGCACTGCATGTATGGTCTTTTGTGTTGGGTTCAGCTGTGTGAACATGCCTGTTTTTAAACCGTTTTCAAGCATTGCAGCTCTAACTAGTATAGAAATTCTATTGTTTGAGCACCCCATGATGTCTTCTGCAACTCTTTCTCTATTCACTACCGTGGGCATGTCTGTTTGAATCCATCTTGGATGTAGGTTAACAGGATATCGCTCATAGAATAAGCATTGACAAAGCCAACAGTACTGTCTTGCGTTTTGAATCCTTACCATATCATTAAAAATGTCTGCTGCAGTGAAAAGCAAACAACATTTTTTTTCTATAAACAATGAATCTATGGGACAAAGAATCCGTGAGGATTCGGAATACTGTTGTAAACCAGTTCCTGGAATATTGTAATAAAAGTACTCCTTAGAAGGTGGATGGATAAACCAAACAGCCAATAGCACTACGTGAGAGAAAGATACTTCTCTGAACTGAGCCAAAGCCTACTGATTTATATTTTAAAGTACAGCTAACAATAGGCATGTAGTCCGCTGCACTGTCAAGCCAAACCTATAAAGTGTGCCTTGTGCAGTCTCGTCTGGCCATTTTCCTTTGTCTTTGATCTCACACTGCCATAACCCTCTTGTGTCTGTTCACTGCTAGGTTTCATCATCTCGTTGTTTTTGCATATGCCAGCTCTGAGCAGGAGTACATTCCTACTGTGTTGGGTCCCTTTTGGCTGCAGTAACTTTAGAATTGCAGTTTGTGAACCACAAACCAGAACCAGACTGGCAGACCTGGTGGCCTCGGGATATGTTCCCTCCGTCCTGCTCCTCTCAGGTCGCTAAGAATCTGGGGGTGAAGATGGATAACAGGCTTTCCTTAAAATCCCAGATCCTGGGGGTGTCGGGCATGTGCTTTGGCATCCTCAGGATGTTGCGGAGGTTTCTTCCTCTGTTATCCGTGGAACATAGGACGCTGACTGTCCAGGCTCTGATCGGGTCCAGGTTGGATTATTCCAACGTTCTTTACCTGGGCCTCCCAGAGTACTTGTTGCAGCGGCTACAAGTGGCACAGAATGCCGCTGCCAGGGCTGTCTTTGGCCTTAGCAGGCGTTCCAGGGCCTCGGGTTTGTTGGCAACGTTACACTGGCTTCCTATCCGCAAGAGGATTGCCTTTAAGGCGCTGACCTTGGCCTATAAAGCCCTTCACAAGGAGGGAGCCAAGTACCTCCAAAAGAGACTGGTCTTTTATCATCCGACCAGGTCTCTAAGGTCGGAAGCCTTGCACCTTGCAGTTGTTCCCCGGGTAAAGAAAGCGCGCCTTGGAGGCCGCTCTTTCGGACTGCTGGCATCTCAGCTCTGGAACTCTTTACCACTGGCCCTACGGGGAGCGACCAGCCTACTGGCTTTCAGGAAGGGCCTCAAAACGTGGCTGTTTACTCAGTAGCCGGTCTCCCGCTAACTTCCGGCCTATTCTTCTGTTAGTTTTTATCTTGGTGTTATGTTTTTTATGTGTGGCAGCATTGTTTCTTTCTCCATTAAAGCGCCGGGACACTCTTTTTGAGTAGCCGTGCGCTATAGAAATCAATATAAAAAAAAAAAAAAAAAAAAGGACTCTTTTGTGTGTGGGTAAATGTCCTTCCATAAACCCCTCCTTACTTCTGCCTAAAACCCTCCATTTACAAGTAAAGTATGCCTCTTTTTCCAGCCGCTCCCCCTGGTTCCCACATTTACTACTAAGTATTAAACTTACATGTGTGAGGATCTCCCCACATAAAGGTTAGGAGAGGTGGAGAATTAGACTTGTAGGTTTGTAAATAGCATTTTGTAGTTATTTAATAGTCTATTGTAGTACTACTAAATGTACTACATAATGCAGTTTGTGAATAGTCCCCTACATTTCTGCAGGCAGATTGAAAGCACCAGGGGCCTGATGGTAAAGGTATTTTGTGGTCTCAAACCCTGTGAATTGCAAAATCAGAGTGTTTGCAAGTGCAAAATACTTTTTCCTGTTTACAAATACCCTTTACGAGTTGGAAAAGTCTTTCAACTCCTAAAACGACTTTTCCAACCCTGTCAAAATTGCAAATAGGAGGTGGCGTGAAGAAGGCTTCCCGCTCGTACCTGCAGTTTGGATAGGTATGTGGCAATCCTTTGTGATTGCACCTCAAAGGGGGCATTATCTGATTTGGGTATAGAAATGCTAAGTGTGCTTTACTTTGTGGCTTGCCCGAGACGGCCAGTCAAACTCATGCGCACTTTTGGTGCACAAACCACTCCTCCTCCCTGTGACCCAAGGAATGCCCCGTCCTAACATAGCTCTGTAACCGGTATGAAAAGTAAAATGATAATAGTGTTGTTATTATCATTTTATTTTCCTTTTTTCACTGCCCTGAAAGCAGTGGGGCGACTTTCCTCCGCCTTAGCGGAGGAGCCGCCGTGAAGAACCGGGTTTTAGAACCCAGCGGCGCCAGGGGCACGCCCAAAGTCTTCGGGTTCACCTGTCTTAGAATACAGAGACACGGGATACTTCTGAGTGGCGTCAAAGATAAAATTTATTGGCTGCAGCCAGTAACAGAAGTCCTAGAAATCATCACGGTATGAGTTCTCAGGAGACTGCTCAATTTTACAAAGCAAGTCATCCCTTTTTATGCCAAACATTATGCTTCAGGCAAACATTCCTTGTTTACAGTTTAACCAATCACATGTTTCCACAATGAAAGTATTGCATGACGACAAACCCATTTTACAGTTGTCCGGCCCATAATCAATCATTGAACAAACCCAACATTCTTCTTTAGACAAGCCGGACAAACCCATAATAAAAAGGACCACAACCCATATTGTAAATAGACCATAAAAGATGAAACAGAAACAGATAGAAGTAGGATAAGGCATGTTTGTGTGCAGTAAAACTTTATGATGTCCTGTGCTCTGATCCTTAATCTTGATCAGCTAAAGGGCAGGAACTGGTTTAACAAGGTCAGCTTCAGGCAACAGGGTCAGTTCACTCAGGTCAAACAGGAGTCAGCACGAACTCGAGCTAAGGTGTACATGTCCTTAAAAGACTAGTTCAGCCACAGTCATCGGCCTATGTGAGGGCAATCACAAAATGGCTGCCATACACAAAATGGAACCCACGAGTTCAGAATTCACAGAACCTCAGACCCTCCTTTTGCCCTTACATAGGCAATCACTCAGTCTGTATCTGAATCGATGTCAATATTTATCAGATCATTTAGGTGCTGCTGGAGCATAATTCTATCTCTCTGTACTTTTCTCGAGAAAGGCGGTCTCCTTACACACATAGTAGCACAAAGGCCACATATGGCAGGAACACACTGTACACAAAGACAACACAGAAAAAGAATCGCTAAAGCCATACCAATGACCAGCAGAATCTTCCATCCCCAAGTGGAAACAGTCCCCAAACCATCCAGTCAACGACCAATCTCCTTTGTCCACATGTTTAGACTTAGAGATCTTATGCAGTCTGGAAATGGCCTCGTATACTGTAGGAGCATTATCTGGAATGAAAACGCAGCAACTCGATTGGATCACTTTGCATACTCCACCTCGATCTGCAAGTATGACACCTAAAACCATAAGGTTCTGTAACGTCATAAGACGATCCGCTTGAACCTCAGCAGTCAAATTACTAAGGGCACCGGCAGTTTCATTTACGGTGGACTCAACCACTCTTGTCAATTGGCGTATGTTCCTACTGTTAAACATAGGTCCCCAAAACGGCAGGAAACCCTTAAAGAAGTCTCCCACTTCTTGTCCAGCGGTGTCTTCCTGATCGAAGACACCTCTAACAACTCTCGTTCTGTGGAAATCTGCAGCAGCAGTGTATGTACGGGGCAACAAATACGCCACATAACATGTGCCCAAAAAATCAGGGGGCAACCATGTATATGCTCTGTTGAAGCAGACAAAAAACGTGCCCTTAGCTGCTAAAAACGGTGGGGAAGATTGAGACGCAAAAACGTACGTCTGAGTACATACACTCTTCCCTAACTTAGCCCTCGGATTCTTGCCTTTACCTTGCAAGCAAAAATGACCTCGGTGGGGTACGATCCAAATTGGAGGTGACCTCTTCCGTCTCTGCTTCTCACCCAGACTAATACTATATCCGGTTGCATTCCAACCAACATATGCTAGTAACTCATCCTTGGGAATAGTCCTATACATTTCGATATCTCTACACATATTCGTAATTCCCTTCACCAAGGCTTTATTACTTGAGTTATCTCTCATGAAACGCAGGGGATAGACTTCGATGGCATAAATAAAAATCGTTTGGAAAGCCCATAGAGACCCATTCTGACTAAACGGTAGAACCAAATAGGGAATACCTCTATCCGTAGTATGCGGCATAAGACCACACACCCAACAATTAGTGGTGTTTACTACCAACTGGTGCTGATGAAGAAGCTGTACAAAAGAATTATTTACAAATTCCGACCTTCTAATCTGCTCATGTTCAGATAAGATATGAAAAGAATGCAAAGAAGTAGTAGTAGGAAAAGACATACGTTGGGAGGTGGGTGCAGAAGTCAATTGGGTAGTGAAAACAATCCAACCCACCAATGCTAACATCATGCTTAAAAACATTAGAACACATGTTATCAGAAAACATTTGCTATGCATTAATTTACACAGTTTCATTTTAAAGTTCATTTCCTCGGCAGCTCTCTCCATCACAAAAAACTCCATCCTCTAACCGTGCTGTTCGCGGCAGTTGGTTTTCTTCCGCTAAGGAATGCGTCTGTCAGTCCAGGGAACGCCCTAGGACCAACCAGAACCGTCGACCTTGTGTCTACATGGCTGCAATACCAAGTCTTTATACCGCCACCCTACAGCTGAGCTCGGATGGCAGCTCAAAAAAGAAAAATAGGCCAAAACAGTTTCTTGGATGAGAGAGTGCAGTTCTCCAAAAACAAAAGAAAAAATTATGTTTTTATTTGTCCATTGTTTCTCGGTCGTAAATTATAACGGCCTTTACCAGGCACTGTCTGATCTTTAAACAGAAGTTCAGGCTCAGTGGTGTCCAATCTCAGATGCGGAGGTACAGCTGCTTGCAAAATGTCGTCGTCCTCTCGTTCAGACTTTGTCCATACTAGATGTGCATCGCTAAACGGCATGAACTTCGGCACCCGTTCTGTCTCTGAGTCACCAATACCTTCACGGATCCACTGGTTGTACGGCAGAGGTAAAGGCACCCTCTTACAATGTACGCCGTGGACCCAATTCCGCTTCCCGAAGACCTTCACCGAGGTTCTTGTCGACAGGAGCACCTGGTGGGTGCCGGTCCAGCGGGGCTGCTCGTTTTTGATCCGCTGAAAGTTTTGCATGAGGACCCAGTCACCGGGATTGATGGTGTGACCTGGGTCCACAGATGCTGGTGGCAAGTTATCGTGAACCTGTTGATGCAAGACACGCAATTTAGCCGTTAGGTCATACAAATAGTCCACCAACACTGGATAGTCAATATCACTGAACTTTGTTGGTCTCGGCACTCCCCACACATTTGCCGGTCGACCAAAGACGATTTCATACGGACTAAGTCCGATTCGGGAATGCACTGTAGTTCTAGTTGACAAACGTGCCAACGGCAAAGCATCGGGCCATTGGAGGCCAGAACTCGCCTGGATTTTGGCTAACTTTAGCTTCAAAGTGCCGTTGTAACATTCCACTAATCCAGCTGATTGGGGATGATTTGCAGCGTGGAATTTTTGTCTTATGCCCAAACCCTCACACACTCTCTTCATGATCCTCCCCACGAACTCACTCCCGTTATCACTCCACACCATCCTTGGCAACCCAAACCTAGGGAAATATTCTTTGAGCAAGACTTTAGCTGTGGACGAGGCCGTATTATCTTTTAGGGGGTATGCCTCTACCCATCTAGAAAAGGCACAAACAACTACAAGGACGTATTTCAAATTGTTGCATCTTTCCATGTGGATAAAATCCAATTGCAGAACCTCAAACGGATACGTCGGAGGCGCAAAGTGACCAGCTGGAGTTGGAGTTCCCTTACCAGGATTATACATCAGGCACACCATACAATTCTTGACCACATTCTCCGCACATTTGGGAATTCCACCATTCTCCCACACTGGAGCCAACAGCTTACAAATCCCTTTCGCACTGATGTGAGACAACCCATGTGCCATCGTAACCACCTCAAGCATATACGCATCCGGCAACATCCATCTTTGGTGTTCTGATAACTCAACCCAACAACCAGTCGAATCCAATCTACCCGTAGTTTCTCTCCACACACTCTTTTCATTTTCAGTGGCTTCAGCCTGGATTGATTTCACACTCTCAATCGTATCTTCACACATTCCAACTGCACCAATCCATCTCGCAGGGCCTGCAACATACATTGGACTCATCAAATTTCTCGCTGTTTCTTTCGTGACTTCATCCGCAAACGCATTACCGCGAACAACATCATCCGTAACCTTCCGGTGAGCACTACACTTCACAATCGCAACTTGCTTCGACAAAGTAAGTGACTCAAGAAGCTCATTCACCAACTGCCCATGTTGAATCTTAGTCCCATGGGATGTGAGAAATCCCCTTTCTTTCCACAAGCGTCCAAAACTGTGTGCAACACCAAACGCGTACTGGCTATCGGTATACACATTCACTATCTTTCCCTCAGACAGAATACACGCTCTCGTTAATGCAATCAATTCCGCTGCTTGTACCGAATTATAGCTCACTCGTGCAGTTTCAACAATTGTGCATAATGTCGTCACGGCATATGCTGCAGTCGTATCACCATTCGGGAGCTTGTAGCATGACCCATCAACCCATAGCGTACCATCAGGATCCAAAAGAGGAGTGTCTTTCAGATCGACTCTACCCTTCGTTTCCTCTTCCGTCCTCAAAAAACAATCATGCTGTTCCTGACCATCTGTATCCACAGAAATCGGCAACAATGTTGCTGGATTCAATACATTACACCGCTTGATGTGCACATGACTAGCCAAAAGCTTCAACTCATAACCCGACCACCTCGCACTAGTAAGGTGCTGAGTCTTGGTTTGATTTAATAAAGTATCCACTGCATGTGGAACCATCACAACCAACGTATTATCCATCACCAATCCAGCAGACTGTCGGATGGAAACAGCCGCTGCCGCTGTACCTCTCAAACAGCTTGGCAACGCTCTAGCTACCGGATCTAAAGATGACGAGAAATACGCACATGGACGCTGCTTATCACCCAACTGTTGAGTCAAAACTGACAATGCACAACCCTCTCTCTCTCGTGAACATAGAGTGTAAAAGGCTTACTGTAGTCAGGAGTACCCAACACTGGAGCAGAACACAATGCATCACGCAATTCAGAAAAACCTTTCTGACAATCGTCAGACCACGGAAGAGGATTTGGTGTATCTTTACAAGTCAAAGCCAACAGAGGTTTCGCCAATAGAGAGAAATTTGGAATCCACTGTCTACAATACGACGTGATACCCAAGAAAGCACGCACTTCTCTCTGTGTGCTTGGTACAGTCATTTGCGCAATCGCTTGAATTAGTTCTGGGGTCAACCTTCTTCCCTCCTTCGACAAGAGATGACCTAAGTAGGTCACTTCTTGGCGACAATACTGCAACTTAGAAGGTGACACTTTATGATGCAAGTCCGACAAATGTCGCAACAAAGAAAGAGTAGCTTCTTTACAAGTTTTCTCATCATCAGCGGCCACTAACAGATCATCCACATACTGTATAAGAGCAGCACCAGCAGGTAACACAAGAGTATCGAGCTGAGTTTTCAAAGCCTGACTATAAATGGAGGGACTTTCACAATAGCCTTGGGGAGCTCTCTTAAACCGGAAGCTTCGGCCTCCTAAAGAGAAGCCAAAAATATCTCTACTCTCCTCAGCAATTGGAATACTGAAGAAAGCATTTTTCAAGTCTATGACTGAAAACCAGGCAGCTGAAGCAGGAATCAAAGTCAACAAAGCAGTAATATCCGGAACAACTGGAAACTGTGGCACAACAATCTTGTTAACCTCTCTAAGATCGATCACAAACCTGTAAACAGGTGGCTGAGAAGAGTCAGTGCGTTTCAGGACAGACAAAACAGGACTGTTACACACATTACCTCTCGTTTCTTCAATCATACCTTTCTCAATCAAATCATAGATAATCGCTAAAAGCGCTCTTTCACCATCACTCGAAATCCGATATTGGGGAATACGTGGCAATTTAACATTCGATTTGAGCGTAACAACATAGTGTGGAATCTCCAAAAGACCCACATCATTAGGACCAGTAGCCCAAAGAGTATCAGGGAGAGAACGCAATTCCATTGGAAGTCGATCTTTAGATAAATACATTGGAGAGATCACTTTCTTACTCAATGTAAGATGTACTCCCGAAGGAGAACAATACAATGTTGCATGCAATCTTTTTAACAAATCCAAACCCAACAAATTCTCACCACAACCTGTCATTAGAATAAGGGGTGCTTCCAATTCACAAGGCCCAATGGAAAGAGACAAAGGACTAGAAACTGGATTACGTACCGGGGCGCCAGAAAATCCTACCGAAACATTCGTTAAGCCAGACAAAGGTGCGCCAGGGAGTTTAGAGTGCATGATAGAACTGTTTGCTGCACCAGTATCCAAAAGAAAAGGTGTTACCACACCTGATGTAACTACTGCAACATAAGGCCCACTCTGATCTACTGGAACCAACACAACTCCCTCTCTTTGTCCATGGCTGTCCTAGCAACCATTATAGCCAGCATTCTCACTCTCAACATAATAGTCATCAGCATAGTACTGAGTCAACTGACCAGACGCAATTTTCTGTTGATCAAAACAATTCATAGAACTCTGCGGAGGAAAGGAACGTTCGTTCTGGGGAAACGCACCACGTCCTCTACCCCGTGAAACTTGCTGGAAACCACCACAACCTCTCGGGGCCGGTATACCACTTGCGCGTTGTCATAAAACAGGGCACTCATTTTTATAATGACCTTCCTCCCTACAATACGCACACTGATTTAAACCCAAAGGTGGTCTTGGAGGAAAATACCCAACGTTCTGTTGCGGTCTCTGAAATGGTGGAGGTTGCTGAAACTGTGGGCGTTGCTGCGATTCTTGCTGATTCGAGCGAGGCGGATACGCCTGCTGCAAAAGGACCTTTGTTTTCAAGTCTTTTGTCTTTTTCTCTACTCTGTCTTTCTCGTCCTTATCCCTATTCTCATAGTACTGTGCAGTCGCCAATATCTGGGCCGACGAGGAAACAGCCCAAGAACTCTCAGAATCCTTCAACTTATTAGATAGTTCAGGAAGTAAGTTAAAGACAAACTTATCTACGAACAATCTCTGTCCACCTTCCGTACTCATATCTTGACCACTATAATCTATAAATGTCTCTTCAAACCTAGTGAAGAAATCAGATACACTTTCGTCCTTCTGCTTACATGCTGCTAACTTGTCCCAATTTACTCGTAACGCTGACATCATCGTTTTCATAAGATTTATAATTCTGCCAGGTAGATCTGCCACTAGAGGCTCAGGCTTAGAACCACCAACTTGTCTAGCGTCCGCAGCAGCAATATTGAGCCATGAGTCACCTAATTCAACCGCATGATCCTCATGACGAATCTTTGTCCATAGAGGTTGAGGTACTACATTACCCAACAGCATATCTATGACGGCTAAATTCATAATGCATGCGTCAACTATCTGGGACAATTCTTTGTAATAGCCAGCCGGATTCTTACGGGGATCAGGTAAAGACTGTTTAAGGGCCAAAACATCTACTCTCTTCCATGGCACATGTACCCATACTCTCTGAAAATGAGGCAGAACAGGCGGATTAGCGTTTGCGTCCCCTTCTCTCCAAACTGGGGGAACCTCTCTCATTGGATATTGTCGTACCTTTCTCCTGACTGCGGAATCAGGCTCAAACAATCGCTGAGAGGGAAAATCGCTCCTAAACGCAAGGACTATCGCAACTGCTTCCTCAACTCCGGGACCCACTATCGTCCCTTTCGCAAACTCAGACTGGACATTTAGCAACTCTACGGGAACTGAACCCAAATCATTATCTGCCCATTCCTCACGGAGGAAAGTACACATTGCATGTGGGATACTTGTAAAGCGCACTGTTACTCTACCCGAGTGTCCTGGCGCTGTAGACCGCTGGGGAACCCGTCCTGGTTTTCCCTGTGAGATGGTCTCTTTCTGGGTATCTCCAGGGTGAAACCAGGCGTCCCCGGCGTCTGTGGGGGGCCGTTGTAGAGATGAGGCAAGCTTAATGCCCAGAGTTACCGAGTGTGTTCCCTGGTTAGAGTAGGTACTGAGGCGAGAATTATCGAGTCCGTTGACCCTGGTCCAAGACCCTGCCGCGTCGGGAATTGAACCCTGGTCCCGGGCCGTTCTCTGCTTACAGGTCTGCCGCCTCTAACCAGTGAGCCACACCTCTCCACACCTCTCCACATCAAACCACACCTCTCCACATCAAACACATATCTTTGCTTGGGTGCTTTCCACTGCAGGAAAACATCCATAACTGACTCTAAATTATACCTCGAAACATTCGAAATCCACCTGCGAGCCAAGAGATCTAACACTGCCCGTTCTTCGGGACCAGGTAGCTGACTACGCATTTGTTTACGTGCAGAAACAGGGGTCATACTCAATGACCCAAAGAAAGGAGACAAAAGACCAGTAACAGTATCAGTCATTCGTTGTCGAGCAGATGGAGAAGCTATCATAAGGACAGGAGACAAAGTATTTTGAGGTGATAGAAGTGAAGGGTTAGTAGCAAGAGAAGTTGAAGGTACAGGAGAATAAGGTAAAGTAGTTCCAGACAAAACCGATGGCAAAGTCTGCGGCCCCAGAGGAGGCTGCGCCGTAGGAGGAAGAACCAGCTGAGGAGGAGCCGGTGGCTGAACAGCAACAAGAGGTTGTGCAACTGGAGGTTGCGGAGGTGTCGTAGCACTCTGTGCATAAGGGGGTGGTAATCTCAACATATGTGACATCAAAGGATCCTTCTCAGGGTCCTTCGTTGCATTCTCAAGAAGAGATGGCAAAGCTGGATAACATTTATCAATAGCCATATTATGTTGCCTATCTGACACCTCAATTGCTTTATCTTCTTAGTTTTCTTTAAACTGCCTAGCAGCTTGCATTATTGATACATCCTTTTCTCTTTTATCTCTTTTAGCTTGTTTAATTTCTCGTTGTCTGGCTTCTTTACGCCAAAGGCGAAAGGATTCAAACATTGCCGGCCGGGCTTTCTTCCTAAATAATTTAGTTTCCAAATTGTCTAAAATCTCTGTATCAAAGCTACCATGGTGGGGCCATTGTAAGACACCATCTTTTCTAGTATAGCGGACCCATACTTCATTAAACGTAATGGGGCCCACGCCGTGTTTAGAATAGAGCTCATAAGTCGGAGTTCCAACTGGAGGTATCGAACATGAATCCTCCAATCTGGAATCCCTGTTACAACCACAACAGAATATCCTCCTAATTTTGC
Source organism: Lissotriton helveticus (assembly GCF_964261635.1). NCBI lineage: Eukaryota > Metazoa > Chordata > Amphibia > Caudata > Salamandridae > Lissotriton > Lissotriton helveticus. The sequence goes on along the minus strand of NC_136060.1, from coordinate 391,100,767 downwards.
TAAGACTAGGCATCTTCGCTCACTAATCTAACTTCAAACTTCAAGGGATTATTTACAACGATAGTCTCGCAAATATACGAGTCCCTCGGCTTTGGAAATTGCAATTTTCAAATTAAAACTAAGGACCAAACAAACTAAGAACCAAAGAACCAAAAACTAAGGACTGGGAGCGACCCACTTATACTTAACTGAGATATCAGTCACGCCACCAGAAGACCCGTCTATCGTCTCGCCGTACAAAGCATCACAAATGGGTCCAAGACAGGGCGACAGTCAGGGCAGCAGTCCTTCGTAGCTGTCAGGAAAGCAGGAAGCCTCGCAGCAAAGACCTTCAGTCCACATTCGACATGCCGGGGTCGATGAAGTGGTGGCCGTCCTCCAGAATTTCCTCACAAAACTCCTTTACGATCTTCAGGCTTGGACCGGTACCGCTGAAGTCGCCCCACGTTGGAAGCGCCAACTGAAGAACCGGGTTCTAGAACCCAGCGGCGCCAGGGGCACGCCCAAAGTCTTTGGGTTCACCTGTCTTAGAATACAGAGACACGGGATACTTCTGAGTGGCGTCAAAGATCAAATTTATTGGCTGCAGCCAGTAACAGAAGTCCTAAAAATCATCACGGTATGAGTTCTCAGGAGACTGCTCAATTTTACAAAGCAAGTCATCCCTTTTTATGCCAAACATTATGCTTCAGGCAAACATTCCTTGTTTACAGTTTAACCAATCACATGTTTCCACAATGAAAGTATTGCATGACGACAAACCCATTTTACAGTTGTCCGGCCCATAATCAATCATTGAACAAACCCAACATTCTTCTTTAGACAAGCCGGACAAACCCATAATAAAAAGGACCACAACCCATATCGCAAATAGACTATAAAAGAAGAAAGAGAAACAGATAGAAGTAGGATAAGGCATGTTTGTGTGCAGTAAAACTTTATGATGTCCTGTGCTCTGATCCTTGATCTTGATCAGCTAAAGGGCAGGAACTGGTTTAACAAGGTCAGCTTCAGGCAACAGGGTCAGTTCACTCAGGTCAAACAGGAGTCAGCACGAACTCGAGCTAAGGTGTACATGTCCTTAAAAGACTAGTTCAGCCACAGTCATCGGCCTATGTGAGGGCAACCACAAAATGGCTGCCATACACAAAATGGAACCCACGAGTTCAGAATTCACAGAACCTCAGCCGCTGGTAGGCGGTTTTGCACAGGACTATGTCTCTTGTTCCCATTGTCTTACCAAAAGGGACTTCTCTTGCTAACGGACATGGGTGCTTTAAAACAATCTTGTTTGGGGCTCCAGATGTAGAGACGGATGACTGCTATCCTTTGCAGACCTCCATCCCTGTACATTCAGCCAATCACGGGCGGAGACTCGCAAATTGTGACCTGTCTAATTAATATTCATTAGGCGGTTTGTTTTGTAATCCCTAATCATCTACAGTTACAACTTGTGATGTGATTTATTAGGTCACATTTAAAATTGCATGCCCAGTTGCAAATCGATCAGTGTGCTAATTGTACTTCCATAGTTTACAAATGAATAGTACATCAGGGCTCATGTACGGTGTTTCCTCATGATTATTGCTGTATCTCAATAAAGTCCTTAAATGGATATAATTCAGATCAACACACATTATTTATGGCTAACCATACATGAAGTGCAATTGAGCAATTTGGCGCTTGGATAAATAATAAGGTATTTTTAAATGGCATTTCATACTGCACTTATTTAACGTCCATCAGCTGTAAATAACAATAACTGAATCTTGTGGAACTTGAAAGCAAGGAAAACTAAGTAAGCCTTACTGAGATTTTAATCTGTAAACCACGGTTCACAGCAGGCCTTATCAGCGCATACATTGAACTCGTTGAACCAGAGTTATCATTCCAGTTATGCCATTTTCATGATTAAATAGGAAAAGTATATTGCATGGTTTTTCACGTTTAGTGAAGGAAAAATAAGATACAAAATACTGAAGATTTTGAAAATGAATATAATATTAGTAAATCTGAAATCACGAAAATTATTTAATTTTATGTGAGTTGTCCAACAGATAGGGATCAAAGATTTTTAACATCACGAGCATGGAGCGATGACATTATACGTTCTGGTCAGGGGATTGTCAAATTCATTTCTGTTGTGTTGCGGTGATCCAGCGGCCTATAGGAAATATGTCATAAACTACTCTACCCAACTCCGTAGAATATCCTATGAAATATAAATCAAACCCAAGGCCCATTAATCATACATGACATATTTTGACCAACTGAATCATGTGGCTTAATAAACCTATTCACAAATTATATACATTTATATACAACCACGGTAAATGAAAATCATTATTCAACAAACCTCACTAACCATTAAGCCACTTATGGCGATAGAATCTAACTAATGATAACCTGAACTCATGAAATAACAAGACCAGCTTGATTTCAAAAGTAAGATTTTTATTAGCTATTTATTTTGGATTTGTAATTTAAAATTCTTTATTAATGCATTTTTATTAGAATCATTGCAAGTAAATCAATGGCATCATGATATTTAAAATTTATTATTTGCAATTGAAATTATTTGTTTGGCATTTTCCAAAACCTAAGTCCCTAACTATACTATATAAATGGAAATAAAAGTAAAGTCTTTAAGGGCTCTTACGTGCTCCAAGAGAAGTCCGTCAGCACAACACCCTCATCCAAAGGTCAGCAAAAGCAGCAGCAAGCATAACCCTTCCACGGGGAATGGGTTATTATACCTTTCTACGCTAAACTAATCTTAGTAAAAGAAATACTTTTCTGCAAACTCGGAGTCTCATTGGATTAGAGGTGACAGGTGACGTGTCATCTCATTTTTTCAAAATAACAGTTCCGTCACTTTCTTAGAGTCCATTGTCTCTAACATTCGAACAACGACGCTTCCTCAGGTTGCAACATTTTCTTGCATAAAATTGTCATCATGTCATTTTGCTTCCTCGGATGCAAAGTTATCAAATATTCCTGCTGCCGGTTCCTGGCCTTGGCCTTGTCCGACAAGGAAATTGTCAGAGCCACATAACATTCGCCAAGCGTTGATACAGTGATGGAAATTTTTTCTCAGAATGGACTTTTTCTTGCTCCGTGCAGAATTTTAGCAGACTCGAGTAAACTAGGCCCAAAGCAGTCAATTTATCGTTCACTAATGTATAAACAAACACAAAAGAATAATTAATGTAGGAAATATTATTTGTTCTGTTGCCACCCACCATTGCTAATAATTAACCCATTAGTCAAAATTACCTAGCTAAAGCAAACAAATAAAGCAGCATTTATATCTACCAGTCTTCATTAATCCATCGAAATTCTTTATGCACCTATAGAGAATAGAATGACATCACATACACAGGGAAAGCAAAACAAGCACTTGCTACTTATAAAACAGCCGCAATTAGTTATAACATGACAAATAGACAGTATTAATTTATTAATTTTCACAAACAAAAAGATGCAACAATAAAGTAAGCATGAGCGGATTTTGCGTATTGGCAACCCGCGGATTTGCGGATTTGCGGATTTGCGGATTTCGAAAATACGCTAAATCCGCGGATCCTAGCGTATTTTTTTTGTTTTTGTGTTCGCACGGGTTTCTGCAAGTTCGCGAGGGTTTTATTGTACAAAACGCTCACGAACGTGCAGAAACCCGTGCGAACACAATGTGCCTGGGTATTGCGCTCGTGAAAGTCAAGGATGCAAAGTCTATCCAGCATCACAGCTGATTTTCGACGGTAGATTTGGGAAGAAGGCACATCTGCCCAGCCTTGACAACGCTTACGATTGTTTTTGGGCTGATGAATGAGTCACTGAATTTAAGCTTCAACTAGGGCACATGCTTTATTGATATCTGTAAGTGCTTCCTGTTGAGGTTTAATTTTTGTGCCAGGACCATCGTGCCAGAATGAACCCTGCCCTTCATATTTATTCAAGAAGACGCCACCGTTTTGTGCCATACCTCTACTCAACTGGAGTACTTTCTACTGGATAATCAGTAAGTGCTACCTCGTTGGGTAAATGTATAGTGCTTTTACTATACTACAGCTTCCTAAAGTGCCAGAGAGTTGTCTACAGCGACCATGTGTGTGTTACTATGCAATCGCCCCGAAGGGCGCAGGGGTCCCTTGAGTGAGCTGCTGTTGTATTTTACAATGGCGCCAGCAAGCTGCCAGCGCCGTTGTAAAATAGTTACAAAGTTAGCTTGCACAGGAAGCACTTAGATAATATAAAGCAGCACCTGCTTCGTTTTATCTAGTGGTTCCTGTGCAAGCTAACTTTGTAACTATTTTACAACGGCGCTGGCAGCTTGCTGGCGCCATTGTAAATTAGTTACATGAGTGGGGGTTCAACTTTTGAACCCGTTACGTCCGCGCGGATTTTTTTTTTCGGATTTTGTGCGAAATCCGTAAAATACGCGGATTGCGGATTCCCCAAAAATCCGAAAAATCCGTGGGCGTAACGGATTTACCGCTCATGCTTACAATAAAGCACATTTAAGAGCACACATGTTAATATCCCACGTGTAGTGTGACTTTAATCTAGGTTAAATTAATACAAACACAGCACCAAACGTTAGTAGAATTATTTTTCATTATGGAAGTGTGACTTCACGAGTTGAAATAAAATTATTTCTAAATCTCGCTCCATCAACTCCCTCATCTGGTGATTAACAAATCACCACACCACACCCAAAATTTAGAAAAATTTAACTAACCGAAAATGGTTCGAATTCATTTGTATTAGTATTTCTAAAATTTTGTCTCTGCAAAGTCTTTGCAACTGTCATATTGAACTCTACGTAATTCTTGTAACTCAATCTCCTTTTCCGGTTCCTTTTAGATCTTATAAATTCGTTTCTTTTCCTTCATGTGTTTCTTTCTCTTGTGTAACATGCAACTGATTTTTGTCAAAACTACTATAAATATTATTACAAACAAAGGTGTTAAAATCTTGCCAAGAACTTAACCACCAATTTCTTGAAACCAGGTTTTAATAGCTTGAAATCTTTTTGAAAGTCGCTCTGAAAAATTATCCTCTTCTAATGGAACTATTTCTGAATGCATTTCTGTGATGTTTTTGATATACATCTCAATATTCTTACTTTCATCAGGGATGTAAGTACAGCAGTGCTGAACATGTAAAATACCACAGACTCCTCCCTCTTTTGCCAGGAGTATGTCTAACGCAAGGCGATCTTGCATCACCATAGATCTAATTGCAATGACCTCAACATTCACTAATTGGAAACCATCTGCTGTGTCAGTTGACAATCTGTCAACTATTGTAGATAATTTTCTGATCCTTCCTGCATTCAAGGTTATACCAACTAAAGGTATTACTGCTTCAAAAATGTCTCCCAAAATTTCTGTGAAACTTTCTCTTTTATACCTATTTACATGATTACTAATTTTGAACAGTCCTTCTTCATTTCTGTCAACATGAAACACCTTTGGGAAAACAAGCCCAACAAAACATGTCCCGTACCAATGGTCTGGAAGATTATAATAAGCTTTGTCACCACAAATAAAATAAATCCCAGGAAAAATTTGATCTTTGCCACCTTTGAATCCCCAACCTCCCATGATTTGATAAGTGTCCTCACAGTTGCTAGCTCCTACAAAATAATTATCAAAAAGTGTAATATCCCTTCTAATGCAAAGCTTACCACTAATTGGTTTATCTATGTGAATTGCAACATTATCAAAAGTCTTGCCATTAAGCTTCTCATCCTCTTTTTGCCAGAATTTAGATTTATTCTGTTTGACTATTTCATTTCTCTTATAAATAGCTCTTCTTTCTTCGACAAGATTCAGGAAAGACTTTTCTTCAGCTCTTAATTTGCAGGTTAAATTATTCTTGTAAGCATACTCATAGGTGAGTTCATTAGTAACTAAAAAGAATTCCCTCATCTGTTTAGCTTTTTTATGTTTATTCAAAGCACTCTCAATTTTTAAATTCGCAAAAATCTCATCGAAATTTGAATAGTAATATTCTAAACGACCAGTCTGATAAAATAAGCTAGCTAACACACTACAAGTTATCCCATATGTGAGAGGAAGCATATTGTATGTCACTCCCTCAGAAACAGAAGTAGGCAATTTTACACAGATGTAGCAATCTTTGACGCCCATTACTTTGACATATTCTCCTAAAAGCCTTGAGAATGTATTGCTTGAAAAATCACTAACAGATTTATCTTGATGAATTTCAGGTTTGTGATCAATTACTTTGTTAGTTAAATCTGTTGCACTATGTTTGTTTTGACTAACTAAAGCTTTGCTTGTCATGTTAACTTTATACAAATCTTTACTAATTTCAAAAGGAATGACAACAGCCAAAACTAACCAGAGCAGAATTAACATGAGCACACACACCAGAGTCATCTTACAGCATTTCTTGAAAATGGAACATTTTGAATTACTCCGTTCCATAACATAAGGCATCTTTGCAAAGGAAATTGTTATCTCAAAGAGGTAATTAAAAAGAAAACAAAATGTTAAAATTATCTAAATTTCAAAAATAAATATACCCCCCTTTTTAAAATCTTTTTTTTTTTTATATCCTCTAACAACTTTTCTTCGACCTTATGTCACAAGTTAATTTCCATCTAAACAAATTTTCTTCGACCTTGTGTCACCTAACACAATATCTTCAGCCTTATGCTAAAAACTAAAACCAATTTTTTTTTTTTACCAGATTAGTACTTCAATCGTTGTCACTAATTTCCTCAACCTCCTCCTGACTACTACTGTTTATTTCGATAACAGGAGGAATAATCAGATATGTCCACTCAGGAGATTTATATTTCTGATTAGGTCTCAAAATTCTTTTTGTTTTTCTAGTCACTACTTCTATTTTCCTCCCTTTTTCAACTTTCTTTTCAGGGTCTTTTTGACTAGTGATTTCGTTCACCTGCTCCTTTGACTTTTTAATTAACCTGACTCTCAATCCTCTATTTTCACTTGGCCATGATTCTCCTTTTCTCAAGATCTTTCTTTTCGGTTCGGCTACGTTTGTTTAATTTTTCCAAGATCTTTTTCTCACTCTTCCTTCTTGACCATCTAAATCACTTTCTTCGGAATTGCTGTCAGAAATTTCTATTCTTGACTCAGGAACTTTTCTAATCGGCAGTCTCACTCTGTTAGGAACTATACTCAGTTTTCCATCACTGGTACTTGGCAATTCATCTTCATTCTGTTCTTCAATTACCTTCAGCTTCCCAGTTTCTGGTACCCTGTGCCTTCTTCCAGAGTTTGTTTTCTGCTTTTCGATACTCTCCTGGTCAGAAATTTCTATTGATTCAGCTTCTCTGTCTTCAAAATTTTCAGTAGTCTCTATTCCATTTACTTTTCTGACAGACTCTTCTGCTGATTTCCTTTTTAGCAGATCTTCATCACTTTCAGAGTCTATTTCAATGACCTCCAAATCTTTTCCACTCAAGTTTTCATTCACTTGTAAATTATCCAGATGTCGACTTCTTTGTCGATCTTCAGAATCTGGAATTCTTTCACCTTCTACTTCCGAATCTGAATCATCTGTAGAATCACTCTCTTCATCAGAGTTTTCAGGAGTAGGAATTGGAATAGTGTGACTGGGGTGTATCCACCTTTTCAATCCTCTACACTTCACTGCATTCGTTGTTACCAGAATTATCTGTCTAGCCTTCTGCCATCTTGGAACTAGACAATTTCTTCTTCGATGTACTTTTGTTCTCACCCAATCTCCAGGTCTCAGATCATGAGTCTGTACTTTGTCATTTGATTGTACTTCAGTTCCCACCTGATTAGACACAGAAGTCACTACGTCAGATAGTCTTTTGCAATATTCCAAAATAGCACTGTCATTAATGCTCAACAATTTTCCCACTGGTACAAAAGCTTGTCTCATGACTCTACCCATAAGAATTTCATGAGGACTCAGACCTGTCTTTTTATCAGGTATACTTCTCAGAGACATTAAAACAAGTGGAAGAGCATCTGTCCACTTCATACCTGTATCTAGACACATTTTTCCAATCCTGTTTTTGATTGTTCCATTAATTTGCTCAACTACTCCAGATGCCTCTGGTCTGTATGCACAGTGTATTCTCTGCTCAATATGCAAAGCTTCACAGATCAATTTCAAAAGTTTATTATCAAAATGTCCCCCTCCATCACTTTCAAAAATGACAGGGAAACCGTATCTTGGGATAATTTCTCGAAGAAGCAATTTTGCCACTGTTATCGAATCACAATGACGTGTTGGAAATGCCTCTACCCATCTTGAAAACAAACATACAATCACTAAAACATATTTTAAACAATTATGTAAGGGCATTTCAATACAATCCATCTGTAATCTGGTGAAAGGGCCACCCTCCCGACCTATGATTCCTGTACCTACAACTGATTTCCTGTTTGGGTTCATTTGTTGGCAAGTTAAACACCTCTGACAAAGAGACTCTGCAATTGTTCTGAATTTGGTATTAAACCATGTCTCTTTAAAAAGTCTGATCATAGAATATCTTCCAATATGACCAGGGACATGATACAATCTGGCCATATCAGCAATCATACAATTAGGTAAAACTACTCTGCCATCTTTGTAAGTCCAAACTCCATCCTCATCTCGTGGTCTACATTCTGCCTTTAACCATGTGTCTTTCTCCTCATCATCAGCTTCATTTTGTAAATCCCTGATCTCTTGCCATGTTTCAACCACTGCTGTTAGCATTAATGAATTCGAATCACGTTCTTTACTCTTTTCCCTATTAAATGCACAACCATTTCTTGCGCAATACTTTGCCGTCTCATCTGCATAAGCATTTCCTTTGGTGATATAATCCTCACCTTTTTTGTGAGCTGCACATTTCACGACAGCAATTTCTTTTGGTAACTGTATGCCATCAATTAGTCTTTTAATAAATACTGCATTTTTAATTGGAGATCCTGCTGAAGTTAAATAACCTCTCTGAGACCAGAGCTGTCCATAATCATGCACAACTCCGTACCCATACTGGCTGTCAGTTATTATGGTAACTCTCAAATCCTTTGATATTTCACAAGCACGAATTAAAGCAATCAATTCAGCCACCTGTGCTGAACGAATTCCTTCAAGACATGATGCTTCTTCAACATCTGCAACTGTACAGACTGAATATGCTGCTTTCAAAACACCTCCCTCTGATCTTAAACAGGAGCCATCTACAAAGTAGACAAAATCTGATTCAGGCAAAGGTTCATCTTTAATATCTTGCCTTGGCTTAGTACAGTATTCCATAACATCCAAGCAATCATGCTCCACATCATTTTCATCAATAATTTCAGAATCAGGTAATAATGTAGAAGGATTCAAATTCACACATCTTGCAATAGAAACATTATCTGCTCCTAGAATGGTTTTCTCGTATTTTGTCAACCTATTACTGGTCAAATGTTGTGTTTTACTCCTTGTTAGAAGTATTTCAACTGAATGGGGAACATATACTTTTACAGGAAACCCCATTATGATCCCTTCACTCTGCTCCAGACTAACACTAGTTGCTGCAACTGCTTTTAAACAACCAGGTAAAGCTTTTGCAACAGGATCAAGAACTGCTGAGAAGTATGCAATGGGTTTCCTCAGATTCCCATGCCTTTGAATTAATACAGACAATGCACATCCTTCTCTTTCACTGCAATACAGTTCAAAATCTTTTTCATAATTTGGCATACCTAGAGCTGGAGCTTCACACAAACTTCTCTTTAAAATTTCAAAAGCTTCTAACTCAGATTCATTAAGAATAATTGGATCTTTTACATCTGACTTAGTTAATTTCTGTAGAGGTTTTGCAATCACTGAAAAACCACTTATCCATTGTCGACAGTAACCAACCATTCCTAGAAACATTCTGACCTGTCTTTGTGTTCTTGGAGGTTGCATTGCTTGAATCATTTTAATTCTTTCAATTGTCACTTGTCTTATTCCTTTAGCAATTCTATGACCAAGATATTTTACTTCCTGTTTACAAAACTGCAATTTTGCAGGAGACACTTTATGTCCCTCATCTGCTAGATGATTTAAAAGTACAATTGTGTCTGTCACACAATTTTCTCTTGTCTTTGCTGCAATTAGTAGATCGTCAATGTATTGCACTAATGTCGATCTGCCAGGTAGATTTAGATCTTCTAAAGATCTCTTCAACAACTCATTAAAAATAGAAGGACTCTCTGTATACCCTTGAGGAATTCTGCACCATGCGAGGGTCCTATTTTGGAACCTGAAAGCAAAAATTTCCTGACTCTCTGGATGCAATGGAACAGTAAAGAATGCATTGCAAAGATCAATGACAGTATACCACTCAGCATCATGTGGAATCTGGTATAAAATGACTGCTGGGTTTGGAACAACTGGACAACATGGAACAACAATTTGATTAATCTTCCTCAAATCCTGAACAATTCTATATGTTCCATTTGATTTTTTAATTCCCACAATCGGTGAATTACAAGGACTGCTCTCAATTTCTTTTAAAACACCTTGTTTAATGAATTTTTCAATTACAGGAATAACACCCTCTATGGTTTCTGCTTTCATTTTGTACTGAGGAATGTTTGGGAATTCTATTCCCTGCTTCACTGAAACTTTGACTGGATCGATATGTTTCATCAGACCCATTTCATTTCCAGTCAAATCCCAAATCTCAGCTTTAACAGTATCTTTTAGTTCTTCAGGTAAATTTTCTTTTTCAAATGCAGGAAACAATTTAGTTTCTTCTGTTTCCACTAACATCATTGTCATTCTATATAAACCATCTTCCTCCATTGTTTGTAATTCAACACCCTCAGGAGAACAATATATTCTACAATTCATCTTGCACAATATATCTCTTCCTAGCAAATTCACTGGACTGCTATTACAAACTACAAATCTGTGCTTGTCTTTAAAATTTCCAATCTCAACTTGCACTGGATCTGTTAAGTCAGTTTTAATTTGTTGATTACTTACTCCAACTACTTGGATGGTTTCCCCAGAGAGAGGTAGGTTTTCAATTTCCACTGATCTAACAGTAGAACGGGTAGCACCAGTGTCCACTAGAAAAGTGATGTCTACATCATTAACTTTCCCATTTACAAATGGACCAGACTGGTCAACCTCAAGAGTGGCTCCAATCACACACTCTTCCCCCTCTCTCGGGCACCGTCAGAAGTAGTCATCAGAATCACTTCCTTGATTTTCTGTTAACAAAAACTGTCCTGAAGCATTTTGCAAATTTTGTCTTTGAGTCCTTATTACCTGATCATCTCCTTCAAATCCCACACCTGGATTATATTTTTGACTTCCCCCAGAATTAGGAAAGGGAGGTTGTGGAATTTGATTCTGCTGATGAATCAATTGATTTTGTAGCTGTCGCTGAAGACTCAGGTCATTCAGTTTACGCTGCAACCGTTGCTGTTGCTGCAGATCAACATCGTTCTGCATCTGTGGGTTTAACAATGGATTTTTAAAATTCCTGGGTGGGTTTTTACACTCACTTTTCCAGTGTCCAATTTCGCCGCAATTAAAACAAGGCAATTTCTGTTTTAAATCTTCAACTTTAGCATTATACCTTTTATTATTATTAAATTTTAATTTTCCTTGTCCTTGATTTTGATTCTGATTTTGAATAAAATTTGCATTTTTATTTTCAAGACTGGCAATTTGTTGCTCAGCTACTTTCACTTGTGCCCACATCGCCTTCTCTTTCAACTTCTTTTGTTTGACCTCTAATTCATCACTACAGTATTTTGCTTTTCTCAGGATATCGTCAACTGAAAGCGATTGCCATCCGACAATACTATTCCTTATCATTTCTCCAACTTCTGGTCTAAGACCATAAACAAATCTGTAGATAAAATGGCTCATATCCTTTTCATCTAATTTTTCATAGCCACTGTATTGTTTGAAAACCAACAGTAACCTTTCATAAAATGAATGAACTGACTCTTTAGGTTCCTGATTCGTTCGGTCTATTTCAACCCAGTCAACTTCTTTCGGGGCAATTTTCTGTTTTAACCAATAAATTACTTTTCCATAAAAGTCCATCACTATTGGAGCTGGAGCACCAGTTTCTTTAATTCGCTCCGGTTCCTCCTTTGGCCAACCTATAGCAATTTTACATTCTGTCCAGAGATCTGATGGAACAACGATATCAAAAAATCCATCCAGATCAATCCACAGAACTTTTGAAACTTTGATAAACCTGTCTACCTGTCGATACCATTCAACAGGCTTCTCTCTCAGTCTTGGAAAATCATTAGTGAAAAGTAAAATATCCTGTCTCGACCAAGGGACATGAACATAACCTCCACCAGCAATTTCTCTCATTGGAAACTGTTTGGATAATTTTTCTAATTTTTCATCCTCCTTCTTTCTTGTCCACTTCACTCTCCATTTGCTCAATTCACCTAGTTTTTTTATATAAACAATTAAATCCTTTATGTGCATTATCCTTCCCATTGAGTTCAAGTTCTCAATGTCTTTTTCTGTAAAATCTAATCTGTAATGCTTTCCAAAATTCTTTTGTCTACTTAAATCAATTTCAAGTTCTGCTGCCAGTTCTTCAAACTGATCATATTTTTCTTTGTTTTCCACTGAATACTCTTGCAGATGAATAGTAGTTCATCATCATGATAAAATTTTAAACTGTCAGAACCAATTGTGCCAATTATTAATTCCTCTAAATTTGCTTTTAATTTTGCAACATCAAGTTTTGGACTTAACCCTCTTCTTTCAGAAGTTTCAGCATCAGATTCTGCACCCATTGGTGTTTTGTTAAAATAACCTTCATTGAAAGTTAAATCAGGCATTTGTGTTTTCTCATGATTGATTTCAGATAGATCTGAATAAAATTGTTCAGCAACTTTTTGAACTTCTGCATTTAAAGGAATTGTTAAACTTGTTCTGTTATTTTCTTTCTGATCAAAAACAGGCTGAACAGGACCAATCGTTACTGGGACTGTCACAGCTTCCATGCCTTTAGTTATCTGGCGAATTAATTCTTCTTTTGATCGTAAATATTCTGAAGTATTTATAACTTCCTCATCTCTATTTTCTCTTATTAAAATTTTAGGAGCTTCCCTTTCCTTTGGAAATATCGAAAAGTGTTTACCTCTAATATAAACATCAGCATTAGTTCCTATTTCCAATCTTTCAGGAGTTTCAAATGAATCAGAATTATTTGGGTACAATTTAGAAGATTCATTAATCGGAGGTGCACTTGGTGTGGTTTCAGTAGAAACCATCGGAGTAGACCATGATCGAGGAGGTCTCAAAGGTTCATTCTTTTTATTAGAAGTAAAAATTTCTTCTAAAACTGCATCTTCAGATTCACTTTCTATAACTACGTTATTTTTCTTTTCAGATCTTTTTTCACCAGGAGATCCTAAAACCATTTCTCTAATTAAGTAGAGACCATCACACATGTCTCCCTGTCTCCACATACGCTTTCTATCTTCATGTGTCTCTCGTCTATAGCTTGGTATTTTCGGAGGTCTTTTAATAATAATAATAATAAATCTACATTTGTAAAGCGCACAATCACCCGTAAGGGTCTCTAGGCGCTGGGGGCCGTCGGAAAGATTAAGCAAGCTATTGCCCAGAGTCACATGGTGCTGGGCTAATCTGCCGCCGGTGCCGGGGATCGAACCGTGATCCCCAGATTCCGGAGTCAGTCGCCCTGGCCGCGGCGCCACACCTCTTCCACTACCACTCGCTTCTCTTTGTAATTGAAACATTTCATCCTCCCATTCAACTAAAGCTTCAAATTGAGTAGGTCTTGGTTTTGGTACAAGAGCGTTCATCTTTTCTCTCAAATTTCTTAAAATTTTTATATTAAATGAACCACCTTCTGGCCAAGTCAAAACACCATCGTCCTTTGTATAATGCTTCCAGACATCAAACCACAAAACAGTATGATATCCATATTCACCTTCCATATATGCTGCAGGTGTTTTGTATTTATGAAGTAATTTACCACCTCGCGTTTTTATTTTCTTGTCAGGTGAAATAAAAAAAAATAATTTCTGAAGCATTGTAGGCTTTTTCTCAACATGTTTAAAATAATAACTCATATTTCAAATCAAATCCAACTAGTGGAAATGATCATAAAATTATTTCCTGGATGTTCCGTAACGCTAGCCAATCCGTGCGCGAAACACACCAACAATCCAATCAGAGTTGAGTTACGTCACTACCTTGCTCAACGAATAGAAATTGTTCTTTTTCAAAGAACCAATCAGCTTACAGCACGTCAGAGTTACGAGAGCCAATCAGAATACAGCCTGTGACGTATGCTACCCAATCACTACGCGAACCGTGTGACGTACACAGCTGCTGCGGTTTCTCATGTCTCACTCCCAGCGCTCACCCCTCCTTCACAAAAACTTTTCACAGCGCCATTTTAAGAACGCTTTTTCAATTGAAAATTAATTCAACAACCACAAGAAAGACTCATCTGTCTGTTTCTCTAATAAAGTGATAGAATTTCGATCATACAAGAATTCTATGCGTGGAATAGACGACGCTATTCTCACAGAATATACATCTGCCGATAAAGTAATCCTTTTACTCTACCCTTCAAACAAATAATAATGAACTCGTTTCCCTCAGAATGCACATCCAAGTGACAATTCAAAGTTTAACTTGAACACTATTATAAAACAATTACACACTTTCAGACGGAAAGTATCCCTAATCAAACACACATGAAATCCGTACAGGACTCTCACCTGTTTATAGATATCATGCACCGTTAGTAAAATAAGCGGCGTTATCTTACCCCTCACTCAAGTTCGAATATATACTATTACTTTTATCACAGTGAGTTTTATAACACGCTCATTGTCCCTATACTCATGCTGCTCAAATTTCTTAGATAATTCTCACTATACAACACTCACTCCTAACCCTAACTTGTGTTGCACGGCGACAACACTTGTGATACACGGCGATACCACTACTCTGAAACAGATCAAATGTGCTGTGTGACTACCTTCTCATCACACTATTTTGTACCGGTACAACAAGGAATTTTCACGCTGCTGGAAAAAACCTTACATATAGCACGAAAACGGACTCAACATATGTTAAACATCGATCCTATGTAACTACCATATTATATGTTGGTTACCATAGAAACCATCAAATCTGCTACCAAGGTAATTGATCCAGCGGCCTATAGGAAATATGTCATAAACTACTCTACCCAACTCCGTAGAATATCCTATGAAATATAAATCAAACCCAAGGCCCATTAATCATACATGACATATTTTGACCAACTGAATCATGTGGCTTAATAAACCTATTCACAAATTATATACATTTATATACAACCGCGGTAAATGAAAATCATTATTCAACAAACCTCACTAACCATTAAGCCACTTATGGCGATAGAATCTAACTAATGATAACCTGAACTCATGAAATAACAAGACCAGCTTGATCCTATCTTATCTCTACTCTGCAATCGGCCAATCTGATTCAAGCTATTGCAGGCCCCACGCATCGGGCAGGGCATATGCTCGATCTTTTCTTTTCTAATATACCTAACACAACAGCCTCCTCTCCGTTACCACTACTCTCGACGGACCACTACTTAACTACCATGGCCATCTCAATCCCTCCCCAATCTCAGAGCACTGGGAAACGATCCTATGTGCGGAGAAAATGGGACAATTTAACAGCGGTCAAACTGTGTCCAGCACTTCGCGCAACCCCTATACCTCTTACCTCGGATGCAGACTCCGATGCTGCCTCCCTGAACTTATGGATAAGCAAAACAGTGGACTCTCTAGCGCCGGCCAGTACTGCCACATCACGCAGAGAATCTCCCTCTGCACCATGGTTCACCCCTGAACTCAAGGCCGAAAAAAGTAAATGTAAAAAACTGGAACGCTTTTGGAGAGTTAACTACTGCGACTCAGCCAAATCCAGCTATAAAAAAGCCCTTCATGCTCTACACTTATCCATTAAAAAAGCCAAGAAAAACTTCTTTGAGGCCTCCATCCTACAGGCGGAACAATCAAGTAAAGAAGTATTCAAGATTGTTCAATCCTTTTTTAAGCCCAAAGCTATTGAGACGGATATTATCCCGTCGGTAAATCTCTGCGAATCCATTTCAGACTTTTTTGATACCAAAATTTTAAAAGTCTATGATACTTTCACGGACCCTGAGCCGACACTAATGGATGAGCTGAGAGTCTCTGAGTGCCCCATTACCCCTTTAAATCTATTTCAGCCTATTACCCTCTCTGAGGCAGTAAAAGAAATACAAAAATGTAAATCGGGAGGCCCGGATGATCCCTGCCCACCTAAACTGTGGAAACTAATGTCGGAAGCAATTGCAGCTCCCCTCCTACACATATGGAACACGTCCATTGCTACTGGCACGTTTCCGGACTGTTGGAAACAGGCCACACTACTCCCGCTGAAAAAAAAAAACCCAAGTGGCACCGGATGATCTGAACAATCTCCGACCCATCTCTCTCCTTGCAGCCCCCGGCAAAATGCTTGAAAAAATAATCCAGCGGCAGCTTAATAAATTTATTGAAGATAGCGGCGCCCTACATGAAACTCAGTCGGGCTTTAGGGCCGGCTTCAGCACCGAGACGGCCCTCATTGAGGTTGCCGAGTCTATCAGGTGGTCCTTAGATTCAGGGGCATCAGCAATGCTGGTGCTCCTGGATCTATCAGCGGCTTTTGATACTGTAGATCACAGCAGATTGCTGATCCGACTTAAGGACATTGGTATTGGAGACAAAGCTCTCAACTGGCTACTCTCCTACCTCTCTAATCGCTCCCAGAAAGTGGCCTTGGGCCCCTTCTCTTCTGGACCAAAAAATCTCTGGTGTGGCGTCCCACAGGGGTCGGCACTCAGCCCCCTGCTGTTCAATGTCTATTTGGCCCCGCTTTTCACCTTGATTGCCAAATGGGGGGTCAAGGCAATATCCTACGCGGACGACACGCAATTAGTCTTCCCATACACAGACACGTCCGAGGCAGCATTTAGCAAAATCAGGGGCTGTCTGCAAGACGTGGCCAAATGGATGAATACCAACAAACTCAAAATGAACGCGAGCAAAACGGAGGTGCTATTCTTTGGAAACCTCAAACATCCCCCTCCGGATTTGTGGTGGCCAACGGAAATGGGACCTGCCCCATCTCCCAGCTCCCATGCAAAAAATCTAGGAGTAAAATGGGATGAGAATTTGTCTTTCTTGCCGCATATACAACAGCTCACTGCGGGCTGTCTGCATAAACTTAAAAATTTGCGGAAATTTCTGCCTCTGCTACCAGTCGAGTGCCGGAAAACGGTTGTTCACGCAACAATCACTTCCCGACTCGATTACTCTAACGGCCTCTACCTTGGTCTACCTAAATATGCGGTGCAACGCCTACAAATCGTGCAGAATGCGGCTGCGAGATTAATAAAACGGATCCCTTTCAGGCAGCACATCTCTCCGCATCTGCACGAGCTGCATTGGCTACCTGTGGCAAGCAGAATTAAGTTCAAAGTGTTAACCCTGGCTTTTAGAGCACTAAAAGGCACGTGTCCAAATTATCTGAAACTCCGACTCCCCCGCTACCACCAAAAACGTGAGCTGCGCTCCAACTCTCTACTCAAGCTAACTGTACCGCGCTTGAGGAAAGCTAGACTTGGAGGCAGGTCCTTTTCGGCCGGCACGGCGAAACTTTGGAATACCCTGCCTCCTGCCATCCAATCCGCCACGTCAGAAGCAAGCTTTAGGAAGCTCCTAAAAACCTGGCTTTTTATGCAATAACTCTGCCCCCCCTCCTGACTACTTACTCTTGCTGTGGGATTCGTTAGCGCCGGGACACCTCCCCAGAGGTAGCTGTTCGCGCTCAATAAGTTTCTGTAGTATTATTATTATTATTATTTCAAAAGTAAGATTTTTATTAGCTATTTATTTTGGATTTGTAATTTAAAATTCTTTATTAATGCATTTTTATTAGAATCATTGCAAGTAAATCAATAGCATCATGATATTTAAAATTTATTATTTGCAATTGAAATTATTTGTTTGGCATTTTCCAAAACCTAAGTCCCTAACTATACTATATAAATGGAAATAAAAGTAAAGTCTTTAAGGGCTCTTACGTGCTCCAAGAGAAGTCCGTCGGCACGACACCCTCATCCAAAGGTCAGCAAAAGCAGCAGCAAGCATAACCCTTCCACGGGGAATGGGTTTTATACCTTTCTACGCTAAACTAATCTTAGTAAAAGAAATACTTTTCTGCAAACTCGGAGTCTCATTGGATTAGAAGTGACAGGCGACGTGTCACCTCATTTTTTCAAAATAACAGTTCCGTCACTTTCTTAGAGTCCATTGTCTCTAACATTCGAACAACGACGCTTCCTCAGGTTGCAACATTTTCTTGCATAAAATTGTCATCATGTCATTTTGCTTCCTCGGATGCAAAGTTATCAAATGTTCCTCCTGCCGGTTCCTGGCCTTGGCCTTGTCCGACAAGGAAATTGTCAGAGCCACATAACATTCGCCAAGCGTTGATACAGTGATGGAAATTTTTTCTCAGAATGGACTTTTTCTTGCTCCGTGCAGAATTTTTGCAGACTCGAGTAAACTAGGCCCAAAGCAGTCAATTTATCGTTCACTAATGTATAAACAAACACAAAAGAATAATTAATTTAGGAAATATTATTTGTTCTGTTGCCACCCACCATTGCTAATAATTAACCCATTAGTCAAAATTACCTAGCTAAAGCAAACAAATAAAGCAGCATTTATATCTACCAGTCTTCATTAATCCATCGAAATTCTTTATGCACCTATAGAGAATAGAATGACATCACATACACAGGGAAAGCAAAACAAGCACTTGCTACTTATAAAACAGCCGCAATTAGGTATAACATGACAAATAGACAGTATTAATTTATTAATTTGCACGAACAAAAAGATGCAACAATAAAGCACATTTAAGAGCACACATGTTAATATCCCGCGTGTAGTGTGACTTTAATCTAGGTTGAATTAATACAAACACAGCACCAAACGTTAGTAGAATTATTTTTCATTATGGAAGTGTGACTTCACGAGTTGAAATAAAATTATTTCTAAATCTCGCTCCATCAGCGGCACATTGGTGGCTGATGCATGCCTTGCACACACTGCCTTTGTATGCCACTGAGGCTGGCATTTCCTAACAAACTCATTCTAGTAATCGGGGATCATGCTTTTAGCTGGAAAGTCAGTCAATGGAACTGCAGTCTCACTTGAGGTAATATTCAGATTATGGTAAACTTTGTAATTAGCTACAACTTTGTACTGTTGGTTCATGACAGCATATGGTGAAAATATTGCCCATTCATATTAACCTCATATGCTCTGTTACATGCTTTGAAGCACATCCAAAAAAACTCCCAGATGTTTTGTTATCAAATTAACCTCTTTTGCCGGATCAAATAATTCCTCAAAGCGCTCATGTTCCCGCTTGCATGCACTGATCTTAAAACAGTCCATAAAGACAGTGCCGTACTCATGGGACAATGTGCCTCAAACATCTCTCCAACTTCCATGCAGCTGCTCGTCTGATACCTGTGATGTGCAAGTTTGACTGCATCACTCTCACTTTGAAAGAATCCACTACCATCTACTATAGATAGACCTTAAATCTGAATCACCCTACATCACTTACAATGCCATTGATCCCAGGCAACCCAACTTACCGACAAACTAGCATCCTATGGCCATACCATCATCAGTACAAAAGCACTGCTAATGGAGATCTTCAGGTTAATTAAGAGAAGACAAGAAAATAAGTTTTTCCCTGTTCACTACTTACCTGTCAAACATGATGAATTTAAAGGAGCACATTCATTGACCGGTATGCCAGATAGTGGTCCATCATCTTACAAATATAGAGCTATGGAATTCAACGGAACTGTATGATAAACAATTTATCGTAGGTTTCACTGTTGGTTGAAATATTGGGAGTTATCCATGACAATTCCAACTTAGCATGTGTACCATTAAAAACATATTAGACCTTGAGATATCAGAATGATAAACGCTGGTGTTGAGGTCTATGCGCACTGATCTATTTATTTTATTATCCATAGAAAATTCATTTCATGAGTCCCATTGTGTTTTATATAATACACCCTCAGATAATTATAGCTTGCACTACTTGCTTGAAGATAACAGGTGTATTAGATTTCCTCCAATGCTCATTGTGCACTCTGTTAACAGTTCACTGTACACGTGTATGTGGCCACTGATATGCAGAACAACAACCCAGGGATTGTCCTCCCAAGCTGAGCTTGATTGAAGGGATTTTATTGCAAACCAAGGATCAGTACAAAGCAATTACTCAGAATTATTTAATTGTAAGGCTGCAGACATCGGCTTTATATTCTTTTTTAAAACTAGTGAGCAGCCAGTTCCATTATTTCCTGTTTACCAGTGCCATAAATCTCTTCATCAAATAATCCCAGATACATCTTTGTGAAGACTTTTGATTGTTTTCCAGAGCCACCTGTGCTTCACATCAAGAGAGAATGGTGCATAAATTAACTCAGTGTGTTGGACAAGGAGATCGTATTATGAGCTTTGCATGTTTAAGCAAAACAGATCAGGCAGAGGGTGAATACAATTGAGCTATATTTGCCAGTCTTTCGGTGTACACTGACATTTCCTTCTTAGCATCTCAATTCACTGCATAATTATTTCTGGCGAATGTTTTTTGCTTCCTGCTTGCGTTTCACCACAGGCTCAGCTGCTCATCTTCCCTCTCCTGATCTTAAAGGGCCTCATTACATAAACTTGTCGTTTGGCGCTATTAAACTTTTAATCTGTGCTAATTTGCAACAAGGTGCTATTTGAGATTATATTGCAAGGATTTGCTATTTTGAACTATTCATTTTTGCAGCAATCAGTGCTGCGTTGTGTCACAAAAATCTATGTTTTTATGTTGTCTGTGATGATAATAAGTCCTAAACCCAAAGTAAAACATGTATTTACTGTGTGATTGTTAAGGGTTTCCAGAAACGCCGCGGAATTGCTTTGAAAAGAATAACAGGAAGAATCTGTTTGCATGCTGTGTAAAGATGCAATGTGTTAAAGGTGGAAAGAAGTAGACCGTGGAAGAACAAAGATGCTCCAGAGAGCTCTGAGTGGTACTGACACATAAAAACAGAAATAACGTACTCAGTAGTTTATGTAACACCATCTAGTGGAAATGACAATGTTTCTGACTGCTCTCATGTTATATTTATAGTAGAATCGAATTTATTTATTTATTTATTTATTTAACTTGTTAAGCGCTACAGCTACCCAACAGGGTTTCCCGGCGCTGATAGAAAAAGTAGTGCAGAGGGACATGATGACTAGAGTGAGACAGGCCGTGGCTTACTGGTCAAACAGCCAGGTTTTCAAGGATCTACGAAAAGTGACAAAATTGGATTCACTACGGATTGCCAAAGGGAGTGAATTCCAGTACTTAGGACCTAGATATGAGAACGATCTACCTCCCATTCTAGTTAGCCGGACTTTAGGCACATTGAAAAGGCCTTGGGAAGAGGATCTAAGGTTACGGGTAGGTAGATAGATATGCACCAGATTTTTAAGGTAATTCGGGGCAGATCCAAATTTAATCCTATGCATGAAGCAGAGCGTTTTAAATTTTATTCTGCTCTCAACTTTCAACCAATGCAGAGCTTTCAAATGTCCTGTCATGCGTTCTCTTCTATGGCATTTGCGTAGAAGACGGGCCGCAGCATATTGTACCCGCTGAAGTTGGTTCAGAACAGCTTGGGTTGTCCCAAGGTACAGAACGTTGCCATAGTCAAGCCTTGAGGTGATTAAGGCATTGACTACGGACTTCTTGGTATCTTCCGGGAGCATCCAAATAATCTTGCGCAGCCATCTCAAGACAGTAAAACATGTGGCTGTAAGTTTACTGACTTGAGGCTGCATCGTGAGTCCTTTGTCAATGATGATGCCAAGATTGCGATCTTGGACACATGGGGTGGGAAGAGGGCCCATAATGGAGGGCCAGTGAAGCTATTCCAGAGATCAGGACTGGGACCAAGGATAAGCACCTCGGTTTTTTCCCCGTTAAGTTTTAGCAAATGAGACTGCATCCAGGTTGCAATCCTAGCAAGGCCTGATTTCAGAGGTGAAGGTGAAGCTTTATCCGCACTGGTCAATGAGAAGATTATTTGGGAGTCGTCGGCGTAGCTAAACATGGTTAAGCCTTCGTCCTCCGCTATACGGGCAAGAGGAGCCACGTATAAGTTGAAAAGCAAAGGGCTAAGCACTGAGCCCTGTGGGACACCATGGGGAGAGCGATGGACGCCAGAGGTGCCAATATTGGACTTTATTTGAAAATACCGCTCGCTAAGGAAAGAACTAATCCATGCTAAGGAAGTTCCCCTTATGCCCACTTCAGAGAGGGAGTCCAGTAAAATACTGTGGGAGATGGTATCAAATGCTGCACTGAGATCAAGCAATATCAGTGCAGAAGAGAAACCCCTATCAACCAGGCTCCTCAGATGTTCTACGACCCCCAAAAGGGTGGTCTCAGTAGAGTAGCCTGGTCTGAAAACCGACTTAGAGGGATGAAAGATGTTATTAGTCTCCAAGTAGTGGGCCAGGTGGATGTGAATATGCTTTTCTAGGAGTTTGGAGAAAGCAGGTAGCAGGGAGATTGGGCGGAAGTTACCCAAAACTTTGGGGTCAGCCGATGTTTTTTTTAGCAGTGGTGTAACCTTAGCATGTTTCCATGCAGTAGGAACAATGGCGGAGCCCAAGGATTGGTTTAAAATTCTGCAGATTACGGATATGTGCCTAGTATCAAGTTTTTTCAGGATTGATACAGGCAAAGCATCTGCAGGGGAACCTGATTTTAATTTCTCAATACTATCCTGAAGATTTTGGGTTGTGATCTCAGGCCACTCATTAAGGGGGAGATAAGTCAATTGCCCTTGAGTATGAAGAGAATGAAGATGGTTAGTGGAGGACTTATAGTCAGTTTCACCTAGTTGTTGTTCATAAATGTCCTTATGGATACTTTCAATTTTATTTGTGAAATACTGAGCTAGCTCTTCACATTGCACAATATTCAAGGAAGGGGGATCAGCAGTGGTTTTGGATCCTGCCAGTTCTTTCACTATGTTGAACAAAGTCCTGGATTTATTGGAAGCCGCTGTGACAGTATGGCTAATATAGGCTGCACGAGTAGCAGTGCACTCCCTGTGCTATTGTTTGAGTTCTTTTTTATAAGTTTCTCCTGAAAGCTGAGAATAGTCCTTTCTCCAGAGACGTTCAAGACGTTTACATTTGGACTTAGCCTTCTTGAGTATCTCATTGAACCATGGTGCCGGGATATTATGAGGTTTGATTTTCTTGCTAGTAATTGGCAGACAGACATCAATGGCTCCCCTGAGCCATTTGTCCGTAGAGGCGGCTAAAGCCTCCATGTTACTTTCTTCCTTCATCAGATCTTCCGGGATAGAGTCCAATGCTGTGTTCAGTTGGATCAGATCAAGTTTCTTCCAGTTCCTGTGACCGTGGAAGGATGATAGATAGGTCGGGGAGTGGGCTTTCCCACAAGAGATATAGATGTAGGTTAAAAAGTGGTCCGACCATTGGAGGGGCAGAGCCGGAAGACAATTGATCTGGGAAAGATTGCCAAAGATGGGGTCCAACAAATGGCCATCTCTGTGAGTGGCCCCCTGATTATAAAGCATAATGTGCATGGCCGCCAGGTCATTACGCAGGTTGTTGGCCGCCGTATTGTGGGGATCGTCTAGATGAATGTTTAGATCACCTACAATCAGAAAGGTGCTGGCGTCGATCAAAAGGGAGCCAACTAGGTCCGAGAACTGCGATGTCCAGGTTGTTGCCAGACCAGGTGGTCTATAAGCCAATAGGCCAGAGAGAGTAAAAGTGGGAAGCAAGGCCAGTTTGAAATAGGCGATTTCACAGGCGTTCAAGGAAAGGGGTTCGAGGTTACATTTCAACGATTTCTTATAGATAATCGCTATTCCACCTCCTAATCTTTTGAGCCTATCAAGTCTAAGTATGGCATAATTCGGAGGAAGCGCTTGTGCAATCTCAGGTCCTGAGATGTCATTCAGCCATGTTTCAGTAAGAAACAGGGCATCCAGTGTGTTGTCTACTAGTAAATCATGGACATGCAGTTTGTGTTTACAGAGTGACCGGCAGCTTAGGGACACAAGTTTCCATGACTGCGTGGCACTTTTATTCGGCATAACCTGTCTACATCGCTGCGGTACATCCAATTTCAAGTTTATGTGGGGCATATGGCAGGAATTAAACGTTCGTTATTAAAAATAGTACATTTCTCATGGGCTTGTTTCCGAAGCGTGTGCAGTGCTAGTGAGGAATATTTTATTGAATTCCCAGGAGAAAGGACAGAGGTCTGTGGCCCCGGGCCCGGCTGGGCGCGGACGGGCGCGGACGGGCGCGGACGGGCGTGGACGGGCTTGCCTTTGGCGCGCCTTCGGCACGCAGCCGGCGCGCCCGCCCGCTGCGCCGTCGGAAAGTGTAGCACATTTATAGCAGATGAGGAGGGTGGGAGGCAGCCAGCGACTAAAGCGCTCGGCCTGCCTTCCTCCCCAAGATGGCGCCCACTCCTGCCTCGTACAAGCCCTAAGATCGGCTCGACGAGGGAAAATGCAGGGAGAGGTAGGGCGAGCTAATGTGCAAAATAGGCAATCTAATTAAAGTGCAAACGATATTCCCAGTAGTAGCAGCGAATTCTGATTGCTTGAGGTGGAGGGATAGTTACTCATTTTCTGAATATTAGTCAGGTGGCCAAAATTCGTGCTCTGTCTCCATATCTTCAAATCTAGAGCTCACATGCTTTGCTGGAGACCCTTATATTGCACCCTGGGACGTCAAATGTAATAAACAGGACTTACTTGAGCATTGAACAGGTAGGTTTAGTATGTTGACGCTTTTGTCTTTTTCCGTAAGGCGTCCCGTGTTTCCTGGTTTTGTCCCATTGGCAGTTTGTTAAGTAGCCTTAGTGAGAACCATGTAGATTGTATTATTGCATTGACTCAAACACACCATGACGGCAGAGACAGAGTAAAGGGAGCAGTGCCGGATTAAGGCAATTAAAGCACTTGAAAGATTTTGGTGCCCCCATATATACCTAATTCAAAATATAAACAATAATAAACCCTAAAAGACTATTTTATTTTTCGAAATAAAACTTAACTTAAATGGAAAATAATGTTTATTTTTGTATATTTCCACTTTATTTATAGATTTTTTCTAAATCATTTGCAGTTTTACACCATATGGTCCGTGGTAAATCCGGCAATGGAAAATGTGTGTGCTTCCCCCCTTCCCTTGATGCCCCCCTAAGCACGTGCTTATTTGGCTTAATGGTTAATCCAGCCCTGAGAGGGGGCAGTCATGTAGTGGAGAGCACTTTTGACTATGAAATCATGTGGTGACATAAAGCAAAGTAATATGTGCAGGTTTTTGATTATTGGGGTCTTGTGACAGCTGATGGGTTATTATTAATGTATTGCCGAACAAGAGAAATTCAGTTTTTGTTCTATTCCAGGAAGTAATAGATGTGTTCAGTCATTCTAGGATGCAGAGCTCTCTGTCCACTTTGGAGATGGCGATGGATTTAGATGTTGTTACCTCACATTTAAACGTTTTAATTAGTGTAACTTTAGAAAATTGGGGCATAGCTCTGTATCTACTTCTCTGAATGTTGTCAGTTTACAGAGGAAGGCCCTAATACAGGTATTATTATATTCAGAATTTACTTTATTTCTCTGTTTTATGTTATGTTATTTTACATACTAATGTTTCATGTTATTTTATGCTATTTATGATATTATATGACATTGGCCTGTTTATGTGATTATATGACATTGGCCTGCTTTTTTTGTCGAATGCTATTTAAATGTATCCTCTTTTTTCACAATTTTTCCTCCCTTCATACAAACGTACTTGTACATAAGCTTCAGTATTTCATAGTTCTTTCACTTTTTTTCCTCCGTCGTCTACTCATCTAGCATGTGCACATTCTTTGAACTGTGCTTTAATCCACTATCCTCGAGCATCTCTATGTCTATGTACTGTTTCTTGTAGAGCGCATATTTCACCCTGGGGTCGCATAGCGCTTTGCCAAGAATCAGGCACAGACAAGGAAGACGATTTTAGAATACCAGGTCTTAAGAGATTAACGAAACTTTCAGTGCTCAGTCTCAGTTCACAGATGCATGGGCAGAGAGTTCCAGAGGGTGGGATCAAGATTTGAAAAGGATTTATCACCATGCTTGACTGTTGTGACTTTAGGAACAATGAGTAGATGCTTGTTTGTGGAGCGGAGCATCCTAGAAGGCTGATATTTCTGCAGTTTTGTTGCCAAATACTAGGGGCCGTGTCCATTTAAGGTTTTGTGGACTAGGCAGCAGATCTTAAAGTTTATTCATCTCTGGATGGGCAGCCAGTGAAGCGATCTTAGATTGTGAGCTGAAGGAGAACGTGCCGGAAGATTTAAAACCAGTCTGGCTGCTGTGTTTTGCAAGACATGGAGCTTATGGAGAAGATCAGTGTTTATAGAAGCCAACAGGGCATTCCCATAGCATTCCCATAGTCCCGGCGACTACACTATCAGACCCTCGACCAGTGGTAGACGAGAGGTCAATGGGACCCATTTAAAGATTTTTCGCAAAGCATGCATTATCCCGTTGCAAGTACGAATTGTATGGTTGACGTGGTCATGCATGGTAAGCTGATTGTCAATCATTACGCCCAGGTTACGGGCTGTTTCTTTTGGGAAAGGACAGGTACCTAGAGTTGAAGGCCACCAGTCATTAGTCAATAGCATCTGTGCAGCATTCCGCTGGAGACAATTGGTTGACATCCAATTGTCAATGTCCAGCAAACATTGTCCGAATTTGTGTCTGGTGTTTTCAACATCAGGACCCAAGGTGATTAGTAGCTGGGTATCATCGGCATACGACAGTGTGTCGAAGCCATGGTCTTTAATGATTTTAGCTAGGGTGGACACATATAAATTAAAGAGCGTAGGACTCAGGATGGATCCCTGAGGAACAGCTTTATTTATAGGTTGGCTCTTAGAAATGAAAGTACCAATTTGGACTAGTGAGGTACGGTCACTCAGGTAACTCCTGAACCAAGCCAATGCAGGGCCTTCAACACCAGCCCCTCTCAAGCGATCCAGAAGGATTGAGTGGGATATGGTGTGAAGGTAGCCGACAGATCCAAGAGCACCAGAATAGCGGACCTCCGATTGTCTAGCGAGAGTCTAATACTGTCCACCACTCCGAGTAGGGCTGTTTCGGTACTATGGTGTGCTCGGAAGCCCGACTGAGAGGGGTCCAACACTCTATTTTTCTCCAAATGTTTGAATTGTTGGCCGTTTATCAGGGACTCCTGGATCTAACCAAACAGAGGCAGAAGAGATATAGGAAGGTAGTTGCCTTGTTGTTCAGGGTCAGATTTGGGTTTCTTTATGGTCTGACTATGGCCTCCTTCCATCTTCTGGGAACTTGCGCGTGTAGTAATGAAAGGTCAAAGAGCCTTGTTAAGTACGGAGTTATAATTGAGCTAATTTTTGATAATACCTGGGCAGATACTATGTAGCAGGGAGAGCCTGATTTTACCTTGTTAATTGTCAAGGTTACTTCCTCCATAGAAAAGTTTGAGATTCTTTCTAGGGTAGAGGGCCCTGTGGAACAGCACCTTTCTGGTACCTGACTGTTTGATTGAGCCCAATTGTGAGGACATTGAGTATAAATTCTGTCAATTTTCTCTACAAAAAAAGTGGATAGGGAGTCGACCCACTCTTGAGAGGCGACCACTAAGGGTTGGATAGAAACCGGATGAGTAAATTCATTTAGAATCTTAAATAATTCTTTTTGAGAATTAGCTGCTTTACTTATTCTTTCCCTAGATATATATCTTTTTGCCGAAGTGATATGGGCTAAATACTGCCTGCGTAGAATTTTATAGTCCTTACGGTCCGTAGGACTTTTCAAATGTCTCCATTTGCGTTCCGCCTTTCTGGCTGCTAGTTTGTCACTTTTCAAGGCTGTAGTGAACCAAGGCGAGGATCTATGATAGCCTCTCACTTTTTCCTTAGGAGCAATTTTGTCTAATGTCTGACATATTGCAGCATCTAACATAGTGGCTATGTCATCTCTTACCACACTAGTAGTTGAGCTGTGTGATGACTCCCTGACATAGGTATAAACACCCCTCTGCCTGTTTCCTTCTTAATGCCTCTTTCCCATTATATGTCTGCCTGTCATTGTATCCTCAGTGGGCCTGGATGCAGCGGCCATCTTGTGTCTACATCTCCACTGTAAACTAGCCCTGAGCCAGTGACTTTGTAGGGGCTGCTTCCTTCATTAGTAAAACAAATCTGATCCTTTTTTGCATGGTCAATCCCTTGCTCACTAACATGCTATACTCATGTGACTTCATCCCTAAAGAGGCCACCATAATTCCCACCATATTAGTGAATCCCTGACACATCCAGTGTTATTAATATTGAAAAAGCGGAGAAAAGAAAGTCAATTTGAAGTGAAAGAAATGTATCATTGTCACACATTATTAATTATTAAAGTTCAAGCTGGTACAATCAGCACCCAATTCTACCAACTGTGCGTTTATCATTTTTTCTACAGGGTACCCAGTTATGTTATATCAGCCGCAGGCCAGGGCTCCAAAGGGCCTTTTCCACTTCTCCTACCCCGTCTAACAATGGCAGTTAGACACGGAAATTAATGGTTCCAGTGCCCCTATATAATCCTAATTGGATAAGACCCTTGATAAATTAGCGCCTGCCTGGCTAATGCCCTCCTCCTACCCCTGTTTAGCAATATCTGTCACACCAGGCAATTAATGATTTCAGAGGCCCTATTAAATCCCCTTTGGATAAGGCCCTTGATAAATTAGCATTCGTCTAATGTTTTTCTTTTTATGGCGCCCGCCTCAGAGAAGCACAGTAAAGTCCCATTTAATCACAAGCACCAACATAAGGACTTCTCCAGGCCAAAGGGTGCTTTTATATCCAGGACACCTTTCTGGAAGAAACCACGGGGTTGCATCATAGAATATGCCTGAGGCCTCTCCGAGTCCCACAAGATGCTACTGAAGATGAGGTTGATTCCTTGTCCCGTGGGTGTCTCTCTCTCTCTCCAGAGACGATGATGATAGCGGTGACCTGGGTGTTTTTTTCCAGGATGCTCTTGGCATTCCCACTCCTATCCCACCAACTCGCAACATTCCTACCACATTAACTAAACTCAGAAAAGTAATTTGTTTGGAAAGACCATGCTTGACCCCTGTGACCTAAGACAACCCAAGTCCTGTTATTGGACTCTGCCTATCGCCAGTTCCCCTCCCTTTTAGAAAAGTCTGTTTAGCACACAGTCTGCTTCTTATGCCCCCAGCTTTCCATAGCTGACAAAGTATGCTCCACTCCTGAGATCAACACGAGCTCTTATCCTTCTTCCAGTTCTAGAGCTGGTACCGTTGTTGAGGCATCGATCGTGCCCTTAGACACTGTGAGGATCACGTTCTGAACAACGTGGGATCTCTCATCCTTCTCTTGGATGCTCTCATGCATGCTGCTATGTCCGCCACCAATATTGATTTGGACGACTTTCAGGGCTGGACACAAGGAGCCTTTGTCTTCCAAAGAGATGCTTATGCTTCTGTTTTAATGAAAAGAAGTGAAACATTCCTTCTTCACAAAGGGCCATATGTAGGTAGGTGTTTTGCAATCGCAAACTCTGTGATACGCAGAATCCAGGGTGTTTGCGATCGCAAAAGTGTGTGTTGCGATGTAGGTAAGTATTTTGCCTCGCAAAATTGGTATTCGCAAAAATAGCGATTAGCAATTTTGCTTGTCAAGGATTCTGCGAATAAACTTGTGAATTTGCAAACTGCGTCCCAGTAATAGCGAAAATCGCAAAAAACGTCCTGCAAATTGCGAATTCGCAATTTGCTATGTAGGGAAAAAATCGCAAATTGCGGTTTTACGAGATTCGCATACTTGCACTTGTCAAATACCACCAACTCAGAACAGGTGGTAACCAGGTGCAACCTATTTAAACAGGCCCACAATGCCACAGTGACTTCTCACAATGGCTGGCCTGTATGTAATAGCCAGGAGGCTGCGTATCCGAGAGGCTGAACAGAGAAGGAGACGCCAGGAGAGGATCTACAGAACACGCATCACCCTCCTCCAGCGGACTGAGGACATCCATGTGCACTACAGGCTGCACCCAGAAAGTATCCTGGATCTGATAGAGGAGCTGACACCCATGCTGGAGCACCCCACATACAGGGCACACACCATTCCTGCCCACATACAGGTGTTGTGCTCACTGCACCTCCTAGCGTTAGGGAGTTTTCAGGGGGTAATAGCCGCCGCAGGAGGGGTCTCCCAGAGTGTACTTTTCGCGCTTTTTCCACGCTTTCCTTAATGCTATGATGCAGAGGATGCATCACCACATCAAATTCCCAAACACACAGCAGGAACTTGACCAGACCAAACAAGATTTTTACCAAATAGCACAATTCCCCCACGTGATTGGCTGCGTAGACGGAACCCATGTCGCAATGTCCCCCCATCACACAATGAGTATGTGTTCAGAAACCGAAAATCCTATCATTCTTTAAACATCCAGGTAGTCTGCAATGCTAAACATGTAATCACAGATATAGTAGCAAAATTCCCAGGAAGCACTCTTGATTCCTTCATTTTCCGACACTGGTTTACATCACAGACTCACAAATGGCGAGTTTGGAGAGGGATACCTGCTAGGTAATTGTATGGCACACACAAACACTAGTATGAAATGTCTGAACTGGCAGCATATCACTAAACATCAACATACTTTATCCCTGCAGGAGACAGTGCATATGCTGTGCGGGACTACATCCTCACACCCTACCTCAATCCAGCCACAGCATCAGAGCGGAGGTACAACAGTGCCCACAGAGCCACAAGATCCACCATTGAGAGGACCTTTGGAATTCTCAAAAGCTGTTTCTTGTGCCTCCATAAAGTGGAGATGCCCTAAAGTACAGCCCTGAGACGTGTTGCAAACTTGTGGTGGCCTGCGCAATGCTACACAACATCTCTACCAAGAAGGGCACCCCAGTGGATCTGACAGATGCAGACACATCAGATGAGGAGGATCCAGCTCCCCAACGCAGACGTGTAGGTGGAGACGGGGCAGCTGCCGGGCACCTGAGAAGTGATGAGATCACACAGAACTACTTCTAGGTAAGTAATTAGAACACAATGCCAAATGATGATGCAAAGAAAATAGGTTTATTCCCTTAACAGCAGGATAACTAATGTCACACAGTGTGACTGTAAGTATGTTGGTAGCACATGTTATTGTCCCCACAGTGCCATCATAGTTCTGAGTCAGTTAGTCCATATGGCATGTGTTGCCTTACAAGATGCCATAGGTGCATGCCACCCCTTCACCTCCGGCGTGCACGCCCTGTTGCCCCTCCTTCTCGCTGCGCACTTGCCACACTGTTGTCTTCCCCTGCTCTGGCCTGACACCCACTTTGGCGCCTTTCAGCGGTGATTAGTGGAGTCGGGGTGCTCCTGCTGAACTGGCCATCAGTCTCCAAGCTCCCTGGTGCTCCAATGCCACCAGTGACAACAGCACGCAGTTGATCTAGCGCATGCAACCCTGCAGCAGTGTGCCATCTCATGTTGCATGCTAATGCATCTCCGAGCTAGCATGGAGATTGCAGTAGATTGGCGGGTCACAGCCTTAGTGAAGTGATCCAGGCGGGTGTGTAGGCGATGTTGTTCCCTGCGCCTGGCCAGCCTATCAATTCTGTTCTCCCTCAAATTAGCCTCCAAAGCTTGTGACATGGTAGTCACCCCAAGCCTCAACTCTGACATGTGGCGGTTATGTTGTGCTAGTTGGCGCTGAATTGACATGATCCCTTTGCCTTGCAGGCGCTGTGCACGCAACATGCTTCCCTCCAGGCCTTCAAACTCCGAGCCCGTTCCCGAGGAGGCATTGCTAGTGGTGGCCTGTGCCCTGTGTGTTGCACCACTGCCGGTTGCGGTTGGTGCGCTGGATTGTGGTGTGCTCTGCCTTGGGACTTGGGTTGGAGCAGCCTGTGAGTCCTCATCAGCATCCGTTGATTCTGACCCCATTGGTTGTGTTGCTGGAACGAGTCAGCACCATTTGGGTGGCGCTGATTGTGTGTCCCTTGTTTCACCCTGCCCCTCCTGCCCTGCCCGGTCCTCATCTGTAGCTGTCTCCACCACTTCAGCCACTGTATCCTGGGTTGTTGATCCAGCTGTAAAATTAATAGCACACATGAGTTGTGTCATGTTTTTTTTTAAAGCACTAAAGTTTTTTATACAACTAATGACATGACTACTTGTGTATTTTGCACATTGCTAGTATGACTCTTCCCTATGTACTCTTTGTATGTGTCACAGGACCAAGTTTCAGTACATGGGACTACATTTCCCATAATGCAATTCTGGGTGACCCTGAACACATGGACTGGATTTCTACTCATGCATGGGTGTTTGGGGCTGTGAGTGGGATGGGTATGTTTTGGGGATATTGGCATGCATCTTACCTTGTCTGGTGTCTCTATTTTCTGAGCTCTCAAGATCAGCCACGTCCGTCACTGACTCAGGCATGAGTGTGCCCTCCACCAACTCCTCCAAGGGCGTTGGCTCTGGTGCAGTTGAGGTCCCACCTCCAGTCACCTTTGCCTCTGCCAATCTGGTGGCCACCCTCTCCTTTGATCTTTGCCTCATGTCGTACCACCTCTTCCTTAATTCCTCAGTGGAGCGGTGGGTTACGCTTATCGCATTGACTTTTTCTTGGATGTCAATCCAAATTTTCCTCTTCCTGGCCTCAGGAACACAGAGTGAGCTTTTCCCAAACAGGAGGTCATGTTGCCTCACAACCTCCTCTGTGAACATTCTCAGAGAACTTTTGCTTTCTCTTCCTGCTGTGTTCCTCTGCCTGCTTGTCACCACCCTGGGAATCCATTTCAGCTCCTATGAGATGCAGAGACAAAACCACACTCCCTCCTCATAGTCTCTCAGGCAGCAAATGAGTCAGGAACAGGTGCAGACAATCAGGTGCAGCATGGGCAGTCAAACTTCCTGGTTATGATGTCATCATTCTGCACCTGAATTGTTTTATTCTGTTTTTGCGATTCCTAAATAGCAAATTCGCTAATAAGGAATCGCTATATGAGTAATCGCTCTTTGATTCTGCGATTTTTTGGTAATCACTATTTTTTAGCAATTTTTTACCTACATCGCGATTTGCGATTCCGGAAATGCGATTCGCAGAAAATTGCATTTTCGCATTTTATGTGGATGTATGTTTAAAATGGACTCCAACATGAGTATAGGCCATACATGATGGTGCCCTACAAACAAGGTAGCCAGCATCGCCTACCATTTTCATCCCTATTTTCTATTTTTATTGTAGTTTGTATGTCTATTCTGCCCAACCAGTAACTCAAACAAATACATTCTTGGCTTTCCGGTTACTGCAACGGTCACCAGGTCAATTGTCAGCTCTACATGGTCAGAGGCTGGTCTGTAAGGCACTCCTCCTTCCCAACCTCAACACATAAATCAGCCAAGAACATAGAGTTCGCTAGAGCAGATACTCCTGGCTGGAAGACCACAACAGCAGCAAGGCAGACAGTGAAGGACAAAACTGATATACGGATGGACCTCTTAGAATAAACTCATGCAACATTTGTAGGACTATGTATGTGTGTGTGTTAGAAATCGGATTTCTGTTTGGCAGGGGTTTGCACCCTGTCCAAGCAGGAACCACAATCCAAGTCAAGGTAAGTCAGATACACACCATAAATTAACCTGTGCTCACCCTCTTGTAGCTTAACAACGAACAGTCAGGCCTAACGTAAGAGGCAATCTGTAAAGTGTTTGAATTGACTGATGTTACTTTATTTAGCAAATTGCTAACGAATGCCCGAGGGCTTCTTGGTGCTAACATCTGCATGGACAAAACTGCTGAAAGGGACCTAAACCACAATAGTTTACAAAGTAGAGAAAAGAGCCATGTTTTTAGATGTTTTCTAAAAGTTTTCCAAAAGTCCATTGGTTAAGTTGCCATTGCATTTTGTTCTATATCAAATAAATGGCATGAACAAAACTTCTGCCGCCCCAAGAAGATTTATTGATTTTAGAAACCACCAGCGTCAGCGGTGGTTTTTGCTTGAGAGCAGGGTGCAGCATCGCCCCGTCTGCTATGAGCCATGTAGGGAAAAAAATGGCAATGAAAAGATTTCATTGCCACTTTTTTTTTTTTACTGTTGTGGATGCTGCAGCAGTTAGCGTGCGCCGAGCCCAGAGACATGCAGGGCGTGTCCTCAGCAATGGCTGGCCGGATGCTCAAAAGTGTGCATGTCACTTTGGCCGGCTCTCTTGCGCTGGCCAAAGTGACATGCGTAATTTGAAGCCCTCCACTCAGCTGTTTTAGACAGCTGGGTGGGGACTAAGCACAGGCCTACAGGGCCTGAAGGAGCATCCAGCCATCCCGCTCCATCGAATCCTGGTAACCAGCATGAGAGCAGCACCAGGAATGGTTAGGGAAATTGAGGAGACAGAGCATAACATGGCACGAGGAGGATGTCGGAGTCGTGCAACAAACTAGATAAGTGGTTATGTTTTCTTTTTTATTTACTCCCAGCTTGCTTGCACGCACCCACCCACCACCTATTCCCCCCCCACACTCTTCCTAAATGCCAGCCACCTCTGAACAGCGTTTTAGATGTGGCTGACTAGAGGCATCTTCTGGGTTAATACCACAAAAAAAGTTCTTCAGGTATTCCGGACCTGTGCAGTGGAGAGCTTTATGCGCAATACAGAGTGCTTTAAAAGCCACTCTTTGTTAATGGGGAGCCAATGTAGCTCCTCCAGCCTCCTAGTATCTGATTCAAAATGTTAAATGTTTTTAAAAGGTGAACTGCTGCAAACTGCATCCTTTGGAGTCTCTTCAAGAAGCCCTATTGCATGCCCAAATATAGGGCATTGCAGTATTCCAACCTCGATAGAACTACAGAGACAACAACTGTTGTCTAATGATCGTGCGCGGTGCAGGGCAAGATTGTTTTCAATATTTTTAGGAGAAAATAACAAGAGGAAATGAGCTGATTCGTCTGGTCAGAGAACATGAGTTCTGAATCAAAAAACACTCCTAGGGCCAGGAGGGATATCAGACCGGATCTCCCTATATGCGGATGATGTCCTCTTTTTTCTTTTGGAGCAGCACTGGACAGGGAAACAGCTGTTCCGCTTAATGCAAGTATTTGGGGGGACTTTGGGACTACATATGAAGACCCGCAAATCTGAAATGGGAACCTGGGCAGGGAAGGGAACACTAGTCACAACAGGGTTTAAATATCTTGGGGTCTATCTGTTGTCATGTCAACCTATATCCTGGGAGAAAAATATTACCCCCATTTGGACGCGAACTCAGGCCGAGATGAAGTCGTGGGCCTCTATTCTCAGGAGATCAGCAATCTTTAAGATGGTGTCTCCCACTCGCATCCTTTACCAGTTGCAAAATCACCCTTTTCAGATCCCACCGGCCTGTTTCCATGAGATTAATTATGGGCTGAGTCGCTTCCTCATGGCTGATCAAGATTAGCGCTGAAAATCTGCTTTCAGTCCACGTACTGTGGGGGGATAGCAACCCCGACATCCAACTGTCTTGTGCAGCGACCCATCTCTTGGTTCTGAATGATTGGTGGTACAGGTACAGAAGTGACCTGGCATATCACGTGGAACACTGGCTGATGGGCGAAACACTACCTCACTCACTCCTACATAAATCAAGGGAGCTTCGACGCCTCCTGCCTGCCACACGAGTAGTTATACGGGTATGGAAAGACTCATTGCGCAGAATGGGATGGTGGAGACGGCTGACGGAAGAGACGTCGCTGTGGCGGAGTGGCCTTCTGCCAGAGATTTCCACCTTGTCTGGGTTTTCGAGACTGGGATGCCATAGGCATCTTTACTCTGGGAATTGTTATGCGTGGCACCACCCTAAAATCCTTCCAGGAGGTCAGAAAGGAATTTGATATGAAACATTCAGAATTCTATAGGTACTTGCAATTTCGTCACACTCCATCTCCATATATTGTGCCCTTGGAGTCTCTGATGGAGTTTAATCCAATAGAAGCCAAGGTATTTATGGGTGATTTGGGAGACCACAGATGACAAAGATATGCCAATCCCTGGTGACAAATTTTCCACCACATTAGACTCACTCCGGGAGAAATGGCAGGTAGAGCTTGGCCCCCGTGATGAAGGCGACTGGAACGAGGCCCTAGAATCCCGGCGGGGCACTGCAATAGCTTCTCGCTTAAGGCTTATCCAGTTCAGGTGTTTACACCGCGCTTTATTTATCAGGTATAGACTGTGGAGGGTGGGACTGAAACATTCCCCTACCTGTCTGCGCTGTGGTGTTGTGCAGGCCCCTTTCATACATACAATTAGGCAATGCACTGCACGTAATACATTTTGGAGGGGAGTCACGACTTGCATGTCTTAAGTGTTGGCATGGGATATACGACTATTGCCAAAGCTCGGCCTACTGCATTTCACAGAGGAAATAGGCGGTAATCAATGTAAAAGGCATTTATTGTTCTTGGGCCTCACCTTGGCAAAAAGGAAGATATCTAAAACATGGAAAGCCCAGGCTCCACCCGGGATGGGAGCCTGGAAGGTGGGCCTTGATTTGTGTATGGGCCAGGAGCAACCTATATTTAAGGCACGGGGTTGCCCACAGTAGCACTCAAAAATGTGTAAATTATGTGCAGACTATAGAGGTCTTGTTTTGGACCCCCCCACCATGAAGTACAGATGTGGAGGATTTGTGATAACAGAATCCGAGGGAGGACAATCGTATAATGGACTAAGTAATTTGCGAACTGGCTTGATGGGAATGGTATATTGATCATTATAATGTACATAGCACAAAAGGTTGCAATGTTGCGAGCTGGTGTTTACAAGCTAATTATGTTTGTATTATTTCGATGTAAATGTTGCTCTACTGTAATGTAAGTCATAAGACCCGAGGCTACAATACTGACCAGTATTTATTGCAACTATTATGTAAGAAATGTGGTAAAACTACCTGCTGATCAATAAAAATGTGTTTAAAAAAAAAAAACACTCCTAGGTTTTTTCACTTTTGTGACTTGTGTGGGCAAGGAGCCAATTCACGAGGGCCACCAAGAAGCATTGCGAAAAGATGTATCTGACCCAAAAAGGAGCACCTCCGTTTTATCAGAGTTTAAATTCAGACACTGGCTATTTATCTAGTTAACCCCTTCGCTGCTAGGCCTTTCCCCCCCCCGTGCTAAGCTTTTTTTTTGCTATTTGGGGTAGTTTGCGCTTAGACCCCTGTAACGTTTTGACCACATAAAATATCACCGCTAAATTTGTGTCCTTTTTTTCAACATCATGGGGATTCCAAAGGTACCCAGGGTTTAATGGATTCCCCTGGAGGGGACCCAGAAATTAGCCAAAATACAGCAAAATTTGTTTTGTTTTGGAAAAATGTGAAAAAAGGGCTACAGATTAAAGTGTCTGTTTTTTTCCTTGCAAATGGTTTCAAAAAAGGGGTTGTAGTGCTGAAATCACCATCTTCCCAGCTTTCAAAGACAAGCAGACTTTTGTCAGAAAACCAACATTTTTTACACAGTTTTGGCATTTTTCTGGGACATAGCCTCTTTTTGCGATTTTCTGTGCTTTCAACCTCTTTTCAGTTAATGGTAGAAATGGGTATGAAAGCAATAATGGATCCTGGAAAGCTATACATTTTAGAAAAGTAGACAAAATTATGAATTCAGCAAGGGGTCATTGGTGTAGATCCTTCAAGGTTTCTTTATCGAAACTAACCATTGAATATAGGAAAAATTGAAAATTAGTTAAAAAAAACAGCCATTTGTGTCAACGTTTTCACCTTTAACTTCTTCTAATTATGACAGCTGTTTGAAAGCAATATACCATTACATCCGCTGGATCTTTATGGTTCTGGGGATATATAGGACTTGTAGGTTCACCAAGTACTTGACTAACCCAGAGCCAATAACTGAGCAGCATCTTGCAATGGTTTTTTATTATGTACCGGGTATATAGCAATTCATTTGGGAAAATAAATACATGGAAAAATCGTTATGAAAGGCACCTATGTATTTCTGAGATTGTAACAAAATATAAAGTTTAGAAACCGTAGATATTTGCACATTCCAAAATTGTGAGTACCCATACTAGCATGAACATTTTTCAAAATGACTTCTTTTTTACGCATTGCCTTTTATTTTGAAGGCAGACATGCATCTAAAGTCAATAGGTAATAACAGTTGCTCTACAATTCTGTGTTACAATAAGTCTCCGGATAAAAATGGTGCCTCACTTGTGTGGGTAGGCCTAGTGCCCGCAGCAGGAAACAGCTCAAAATACAACGTGGACACACTTTTTTTTACAGTGAAAACTGACCCTTCTTTTCTAAAGTGTCTAGCTGTAGATTTTGAACCCTAGCTCTGCCAGCCCCTAGGTAAACCTAGCAAACCTATGCATTTTTAAGAACTACACACCCAGGGGAATCCAGGATGGGGTGACTTGACTGGCTCTCACAAGGTTCTATTACCCAGAATCCCTTGCAAACCTAAAAATTTGTTTAAAAAAACACATTTTCCTCACATTTCTGTGGTGGAAAGTTTTGGAATCTGCGTGGATCCACAAAATTCTCCCCACCCTGCATTCCCCAAAGTCTTCAGAGAAAAATGGTGCCTCCCTTGTGTGGTTAGGTCT
Source organism: Lissotriton helveticus (assembly GCF_964261635.1). NCBI lineage: Eukaryota > Metazoa > Chordata > Amphibia > Caudata > Salamandridae > Lissotriton > Lissotriton helveticus. Next base: position 391,061,857 of record NC_136060.1, on the reverse strand, counting down.
AGTGCCTGCGACAGGAAACGGCCCAAAACGCAACGTGGACGCACCACATTTTCACAGTAAAAATTGACCTTTTTTTGCAAAGTGCCTAGCTGTAGATTTTGAACCATAGCTCTGCCGGCACCTTGGGAAACCTAGCAAGCCTATACATTTTTGAAAACTAGACACCCAGGGAAATCCAGGATCGGGTGACTTGACTCGCTCTCAACAGGTTCTGTTACTCAGAATCCCTTGCAAACCTAAACATTTGTAAAAAAAAACAAAACATTTTCCTCACATTTCTGTGGTGGAAAGTTCTGGAATCTACGTGGATCCACGAAAATCCACCCACCTCGCATTTCCCAAAGTCTTCCGAGAACAATGGTACCTCACTTGTATGGGTAGGCCTCGGGCCCACAACAGGAAATGGCCCGAAACGCAACATGGACACACCACATTTTCACACAAAGTGTCTAGCTCTAGATTTTGAACCCTAACTCTGCCAGCACCTCGGGAAACCTAGCAAACCTATACATTTTTGAAAACTAGAGACCCAGGGAAACCCAGTATTGGGTGACTTGACTGGCTCTCACCAGGGTCTGTTACCCAGAATCCCTTGCAAACCTAAATATTTGTAAAAAAAAACACATTTTCCCCACATTTCTGTGGTGGAAAGTTCTGGAATCTGTGTGGATCCACATAATTCAACCGATCCCTTCCGAGAGCAATGGTACCTCACTTGCGTGGGTAGGCATAGTTCCCTGACAGGAAATGGCCCAAAACGTAACATTTTCACAGTGAAACCGACCCTTTTTTTGCAAAGTGTGTTGCTGTACATTTTGAACCCTAGCTCTGCCAGCACCTAGGGAAACCTAGCAAACCTATACATTTTTGAAAACTAGACACCCTTTGTGTCGGCTGCGCTAGGGCCCAAAATCCACAGGTAGGCACATTGCTAAAAACAAGTCTGTGCCTAGTGGCCTTTCTGCTGCCTTGGGAGGAATCTGGGTGGTGGGGGGTTGTCCGGATATACCCCAAGGGGGGCAGAAAGACTGTGGCTATGTTTTTGGGGGTTGTAGGAATTGGTATGCCCATTCTGGGCAGCCCCCACCCCATGCATAAAAAAAGCCAGCTTAATCGCTGGTGCCTGGTGGGCTTTCTGCCCCCCGGGGGCAGATCAGGGGCCACTGCCCTCATCCACCCCTCTTCTCTAAGGGAAAACTACCAGCATTCATTATGTTATTTAGGAGTGCTGTAGGGAGACACTAGTGTCACTGTTAGCTTTTGCAGAATTATCGCAGGGCATGGGTCTGATGGAGCTCCAGACTTAGTTAACTTTATCAAATGAACCACTCTCTCTGTTGTAAGAGGAGGAAAATTACAGAGAACTGGGAGATTGCTATCCAGTGGGGCAGCTTCAAGAAGTGGAGACTTAACCCTTTGACCTACCTTTAAGTCTGTTTATAGACAGCCTTCACATTATTTTTGAAAATTGCAGCTAAATTGTTGCTTAGGTTTTGCGTTGGTTCTAAGGTTTTAGCCATAGGGGAACTGTTAAAAAGTTCCCCATCAGAATTGCTTGCTGATTTGATTTTTTCCGTAAAGTATTTCATTTTTTCTGCTTTAATCTCTGATTTATATTCCAAAATGAGGCCCTTTTAATTATTAGTCTTTTCTACTGGGGTGTAGTTTCTTCTCCAGACATTCTCATTTCTTCTAAAGCCTCTTTTTAAATCCCTGAAGTTTGGTGAATACAATCCTGCTGTGGGGCGTGTTCTGTTGCTTTTGGCTGCTCTAAGTGGGGCCCGTTTATTTGCTGCCTCATTGGTCTAATTGGAAAAACTAGCTTCAGGCTCGTTTGGTTCAGCAGTTAATACAGGTTAAGAAGGTTCTAAAGTCTACGTCACTTCCTTCCTATCTCCTTTATTCAAGACCCGAAAGAAACTAACTCAACCAGTGTTGGTCTCCGTCAATTTTGTTAAAGTGGTAAGGATACTAAACCTTACGACCATATGATCCGACCAAGTAACCGGGAGAGTATCTTCAAACTACAAGGTAGGATGTCTAGAAAAAACGGAATCCAGAGTACATCCCACCATATGGGTGGGGATGTTCACTAACAATTTTAAGTCAAAGTTGCACAAATTATCTATAAGCAGCCTTGACTCTTTGTTGGCCTCATTATCTTGATGAAAGTTAAAATCTTCTAAGATTGTGTAGTTGCACATTGAATACTAGTCTCCAGAAAATTGCTAATAGCTTCAAGAAACTTCAATTTAGTGCCTGGTGGTCGATAAATTGATAGGCAATAAAACATGGCATTATAATTTCATTTACAGTTAAAGGAAAGAGCATCACAATCAAACCTAATTAGAGATCACACATAATTTAAAGATTATTCCTATAGGTTATTGCCAATCCGCAGCCCCTTTTTCCCTCTCAGTCCAGCCTAAAAATCACGTAGCCTGCTGGGAGTGTAGCCACTAAATCTGAGTCGGAAAACTTGCCTGCCCAGATTTCTGTTAAAAAAGTAATATCGGGGGTTAAGAGTCTAGATAATCAAAGAGCTCATATTTGTGTTTAATTGCTGATCTTTATGTTGAGCAAAATACAGTTTAGTTTTGTCTTTGGAGTCAAAGGAGATCTGAGAAGGGGATCACTCCGTTCTCGGTGAGGTCCACCTTGTGGTATATCCAAAGAACAGTAATAGTGGCAGTTTGCGCACTCATACTTATTGTCCATCAAGTTAAAATCTTACCTACAGTATTTAAATGGAGGAGTGTTTCTTTCTTATATTAAAAAAATTGGCCAGGGTACATGGCGCAGGCTGCATTCTGGCCTTGGTAGGGCGCAGACGGGCTTGCCATAGGCGCCCCTTCGGCAACACTGTGCATCGCTTCAGCAACACTGTGCAACTGTTGCAAGGATTCTGTTTGTAAACAGAACTATGCCTGGGACCACAGAACGTAAGTATGTAGGGATTTAGTCAACATACAACATCAGTACATATGAGCCCCAATCCAGACTAGCCCGTAGTGCTTTACCTGCCCTCCTGACCTTCGCAGATTGACAGATAAATTAACACCCCAGAATGCAACACTCTAGTCCCCTCAGGGAACCATGGAAACAGATCATTAACCTTTTGTTTTCTCACTCAAGCATTTCCATAATAAATAAAAAGACACAAGAGCTGTATACAATATTTATTGAAACTGATTGTGCTCTATTATAAAACATCTGTGCTGCAACTAGAAAACATATGCATCCCAACAGTGTGAGGAGCATTACAAGAAAACTATAAATAATAAGAAGTCCCACAATGGTGGAATATTTATTTGCCTCAGCCCACCCTCACTATGAAAACACAGTGTTATGGATGTATGACGTTACGACGCGTACTTTGACAACGCGTACCGTTACAACGCTACTTTTACAACGCAAGTCGTTACAACGATTTACTATCCAACTCCTTCCCTAGAGTCCACGGGGACTGGAGTTGGAATAGTAAATAAAACTATTTACTATCCTGGAGTGCCCCCCAGCGCAAGTCGTTGTAACGACTTGCGTTGTAAAAGTAGCGTGGTAACAGTACCGCGTTGTTAAAGTTTCGTCGTAAAGGATGTTCCCCCAGTGTTATATTATAGATCTCTGGGATGAGTGGGAGACCCCATAACTGTCATGCATAAATAGTTGTTCTACATGTCAACCGATGCAGTCTTCTCATCTCTGGACTGTTGCTCTGCTAGAATGTCTTCTTTCTGTTTTCAAAATGGTCCGTCTCTGTGTATATGTTACGAGGTGTCTTTTTTAAATTAGCAGATGTGAATGTTTGTTGTATCTAAGTGCCCGATTACGACTTTGACAGTGTGATTGGGGCCTACCATGCCACTGCCCTGTGCCTGCCAGATTACGAGTTTTCTTGTATCTGGCGGGCGTTTCTTTGGCGGTCCCACTGTAGTGCCTCTGAAAAAGGGCACCGCAAAGGGAGGACAAAAGCAATTCATACCCGGCATGGACTTTGCAATCCATGCAGTGCAGGAACTGGGGTGCCTGCACACAGGGGGGCACATTGTGCCCCCCTGCATGCACCACATGGCCCGAGGCAACAGGGGGCCACCCACTCCACCACAGTTTACATGGTAGGCTCCATGCCATGAAAACCATTGCAGAGAAGGAACTCATAATATGCTTGCCGGTGCTGCAGCGGCACCACCAAGCATACTGCAGCCTTAAGACCAACACAACACTGCCAGGGATCTCTGATCCCTGGCAGTTGCGGCGTGTCCATGGTAGTCTGACCACCCAACTTGTATTAGGGCAGTCAGCAAGGCGGTGTCTGCACCACCACCGTGGCGCTGTAGTCATATTTAGGCTCTATGGGGCATATTTACAGCAGAATGGAGAAGAGTGGCATTAAGCAAACATTGCTAACGCCATGCTTCTCCATTCTGAAAATGCAGGGATGTGCCATATTCACAAGAATGCGGCGCAATCCTGCGTTTCCCCAAGCGCTAGCGCTGAGTTCAGCTGCCTATCCCCAACACAGGCACCCTTGCATCTTAGTGCAAGGGTGCCGGCGCTATGGGGAAGATTGTTGTGTCACTTCCTGCACATAAAAAATCTTTAAATGACGTTTTGTAACTTCTATGTGTGCTGCTAAATTCCACCGCACACATGGCAGTTTTAAAACTGCATTTTTTTAAAATGATTGTTTATGTGCAGGAAGGGGTTCTTCCTTCACATAAACAATCATAGACAATTTGCTGTTTCTATGTGTGCTGCACAAGGCAGCAGACATGGAAACAGCAAAAACAAGAAGAAATAAAGCATTTTTTTTGTTTCACCTGTTTAAGACCAGGTTTTCCCAGGTCTTCATTTTGGCGCTGCGCCCTCTTTGCTCTGCCCTTGTAAATAGGGGCAGCGGGTTTTGCGGTGAAACACCCACCACAACACCCATTGCCCACCCCTTTCACGCTAAATATAGCATGAAAGGGTGCTCTATTTACAAGGCAGCGTTAAGCCACGTTAAGTGACTTAACACGGGCTTGTAAATAAGGCGAGGCCCTTATTGCCATCACAGTGTCACTAAAAGTGACGTTGTGGTGTTAATAGGGGCTTGTTAATATGCACCTTAGTGTTAAGTTACATTTGCTAACCTGATCACAGCAAAGACCAGGCACAATGTTGTTTGATCTTGTACAATAAGCCTGAAGCAATAGCAAAAACATATGAACTGCTTTTCTGAAATAATGTCGCAACACAAAAATAAACGTGCCACGCGTATCATGTGCAAGGCAAAGCAGCCAAAATATATAAGCAACCTAAAATACAAGCAAACTACATGGGCCATAAAGGAAACACATGACACTACACTTCAAACAGTAACAGTGTGAAAACACCACAAAAAGACTCCATGCCAGTTAAAAGAATTAGCTTATATTTTTATATACAAAACAAGACCCACACTACATTTTTTTTAAAGATTAATAGTGAAAAATAGAGCTTAGAAGCAATATGCGTCTATGGGGTTATCTGGTCACACTGGACTGGGGCAAAGTTAAGAGTTCAGGCTGACTGCGATGGAGCCAGATACAGAAGCCATGCAAAGGCTGAACAGAAGTACCGTGATCCGGTCGCAACCGTGAGATACGGGGTGCAGCCTAGCGATACGTTGGTGTTGATCCTGCAGTAAAGGTAACGTATCAATTTTCTCCACTCAAGAATGTCGATGTGCTAGTTCCGAAGATGCAGCACCAGGTTTCGAGATGAGCTGGTTCCAAGTGCAATATGCCAGGTTTCTCCACGCAGTCGAAGGGATGTGTTGATCTTCTCTCACTGCAGTGGCGACGATGTGGTTGTTCCAATGACTCGGTTTTGATGGCGATGCACTGGTTCCAAGTGCGAAGCGCCGGTTCTGTTCCCGCAACAATGGCGATGCGTTGAATCTGCTCATGCAGCAGAGAATGCATCAGTTCCACTGGAGCAAGCACCTGGATCCACTTCCGATGTACCAGGAGCAGGGGGTAAGACTTTGATATCCCTGAATCTTAAAACAAGAGGCAAGCCAGCATGCTCTTGGAGATCACTCTGGGTTCAAGTAAGATGGTCCAGTTCTTCCTCAGCAGGGCAGAGGGTAGCAGGGCAGCACAGCAGAAACGTCCTTCTTTCAGAGCAGCAGTCCAGCTGAGTGGCAGTCCTTGTAGCAGCAAAGCAGTCCTTCCTAATGGCAGAGTGTCTTCACAGATCCAGTAGTGTCTGATTTAGTGGGGTCAGGGACCCAGTACTTATACCAAGTTGTGCCTCTGAACTGGAGTTGACTTCAAAGAGGGGCTCCGAAGAGCACAGAGGTCCTCCCTCCCAGCTCTAGACTCACTACAGGGGGAATGCAGCCCTTTGTGTTAGGACAGGACACAGCCTATTCAGGTGCATGTGTCAGCTCCTCCCTCGCATTCTGCCCAGGGTCACCCAACAGGATGTGGATGGCCACTAGGTTATAACTGTTCTTCCTTTGTGTGTGGCTGTCCAGAGGGAATGTACAAAGTCCAGCTGTCACCCACCACAGACGTGTACTGGAGGCAGGCTGCAGGCACACAGAGCTAAGAGCAGAGAAATGCCATCTTTCTAAAAGTGCAATTTCTAAAAGGTTACGGATACATTCTTTTTGCCTAGTAAAGAGGATTTATCATTACCATTTCACTGAAATGAAACATGACAGAGCTACTCCTTCTCAATCAGGAATTACAGCTTACATGTGTAAATAGGAATTCCCATTGTTAACCTATGAGAGGTGTAGGCCTCACAGTAGTGAAAAACAAATTTGGGTGTTTCTCATTACCATGACATGCATAATTTAAAAGTACATGTATTACCTTTTGATTACACAGTACCCTCCTTACGAGCTACCAAGGGCCTACTTTAGGGGTGGGTATATGTAATAAAAGGGGTGTTTAAGGCTTGGCAAAGGGTTTTAAATGCCAAGTCAACATGGCAGTGTAAACTCCACACATAGGATCCACAGTGGCAGGCCTGTGACATGTTTAAAGTGCTACTTGTGTGGGTGGCACAATCAATCCTGCAGGCCCACTAGTAGGATTTAATTTACAGGCCCTGGGCACAGGTAGGGCACTTTAGGGACGTATAGGTAAATTAAATATACCAACTGGGTATGAGCCAATGTTAGCATGTTTAGAGGGGTGAGCAGATCCACTATACAACTGGTTAGCAATGGTAAAGTGCTTAGAGTCCTAAAGTCAACAAAAACGAGGCCAGAAAAGAGGAAGACAAAACGTTTGGGGTGACCATTCAGAGAAGGCCTTTTCCAAATGTGTGTGTGTGTGTGTGTGTGTGTTTTCTAATAGGGTTGCAGTTTCAACTACACATAGCCTGGAAATAGAGACCGACTTATTAGGAGGTTGAAGGTGATGTCTTTAATGTGCATATAAAATTGTTTGTGCACAGATGGAGGAAGATCGTCACACTTTGAATCTCTGAGAGCTTTTGTCATCATGTGGAGAACTTTGTCTACTGTGCTGCACAGTATCATAAGGCGCTGATGTATGATCCATATTGAACCTTCGCAACAGCATAACCCACTCCTCATCAACCTGCTGGATTCAGATTTTGAGCACATCCCAATGGGAAATCCAGATGTTGTCTCAGGAGAAACCAGGACTGATGCCTGGTCTGATGGATAAAGAGGTAAATGGTTCAAAAAGGAGTCATAATCTTCTCATACTTTGAGGCAACTTTATATGCTCCATATTGCCGGCAAGCAAGAAAGAGAAAGGTCTCAGACCAGTCATCAGTCTTCATGCGCTTAACCCTTGGTTGACATACGAACACTCAAAGAGGGATGGCATCCTATTGTAGTCCAAATAAAGACATTTCTTAGAATAATGAAACATCTTGTTTATTAGGTGCACAGAAGACACAGCATTGGTGATCCCTTTCCAGCAAGCAGACAACTGACTCCAGGAAGAATGTACCTATGTCATTATGCAACATAACTCTAGAACATTGAAGATAAAGAAACTCTCCATTAAAGGCATATGCCCCCTTATAAACACACAACCTATATACAACATATCTTCTCCCCTTTAATTAAATACCAAAACATATTGCATAACACCAAACATGTTGTATAGTAAATTTGGCTGAACACAAGGTACCATACACATGTAACACCAATAGATACAAATTCATTGAAAGTACCAAACACTAGGAAGTAATTACACCCTATTACCACACTCATAATCTTGAAGATACCTAGGTGGGAGCCTATGTCTTTGAGAAACCATCCTTCTGCTCACCACATCAGACATTCTATTACCATTTTCATCGCTACCAATACCTATCATACTTCCTGACATACTGCCCAAGAAATCTTTATCACTCATCAACATAAATGTGCTACAGCCACTCCTCACATCTCCAAACCCTTCCCCTTCACCAACAGACCTCTTTTTCTTATAAGGTGTCACTCTTCTCATGTCACACTTTTCTCCATTATGTAAAACACATATCCATCATGTAGACTCCTCACTTTGTATGGACCACAAAACTTTGTAAGACCACACCTTATGCGTCATGGTTTGACTTTTACCCAATCATTTTCCTCTAATCTATTCTTTTGTTTATTTACCACTTCTTGGTTCCCACTACTACTTTCCAAGTTTGCCAAACCCAAGACCCTCTTCATACATGCTGGTATCATCTTGGTACTGGCCTTTTGCCCCCTCATCATATAAAAAGGTATTTTTTTCGTGACGCCATTCTCCGTGGTGCGATATGCCAAAACCAAATCTGCAACCATATCTTTGACGTTCTTCCTGCTCTCAATAGCCATCTGAATCACACCTTTTGCCATGCGGTTGGCCATCTCAACGATGCCATTTCTTTGTGGATTGTAAAACGAGGTCCATGAGTGCACAATTCCACAACACTTTAATTACTTTACGCTATATGTATCAAGACTTTTTCCCGTTTGCAAATAGGTAGATTCTCAGAATCGACCCATTTGCGAATTGGAAAAAGCCTTTTGGGATGTATCATCCCAAAAGGCCATCGCAAAATAGAGAATTGCAAAATTTGCGATTCTCTATTTTGCAAATGCAATTAAGAAATTGCAAATTGCGATTCCTTAAATGCAATTTTGGAAGCACCAGAAATTAGTTATTTGGTCTTAAGGAATTGCAAATTATCACCAACTTCAAGTTAGTGGTAATTTGTGATTTTCTTTAAAAAAACACTTTTTTGATTTTTTAAAAGTGCCATATGTCCGACATACATGCCCTCAGGGCATGTATGTGCGCAAAATGTGCACATCTGCATATTTCAGGGGTGCAACCGGGTGTCCTTTTGGCACCCTTGCAACCTTGAAATTGCATTCTCAATTTGCGATTCTTTAATTGGTAATCGCAAATTGAGAATCTCTTCCCATTCATTCCTATGGGCCTTCTAGCCCATAGGAATGAATGGGAAGGTATTCCTTATTTGCGAATCCCAATTTGCGATTTGCAAATAAGCAATATGTAGGATTCGCAAAATTTTTTGCAAATCCTACATACATTGCATTTTGCGATTATCTAATTGCGATTCGCTAAAAATCGCTATTTAAGAATCGCAAAACTCTTTTTTGATACATGTGGCCCTAAGTCATTTCAGCTGATGTAAGTTGAGTGCCGGTATCAGTAATCAATTTAACTGGATAACCCTCTTCCTTGAAATTTCCTCTAACACCTTAAATAGACAACAGGATGTGGGAGCACACCGCTGACCTCTCAGGCAAGGTTCGCCCCTGGCATTCTGGGAAATGCAGTCTCTTGTAGTTCGCTCTGATATTTTTTAGTATTTCGCCAAGGTTAGCGCAGATAGTGCTGATCTCTAGACACGTGTTTCTGGTTTATTAACCGTCATCAGTAGAGAATACAGTCTTTATTTTAAGGTTTGCTGAGTAGGCTGCCAAAAATCATATCAGGTCCGGAACCTCTCATGGGCGTGCAGGTGCTTCATCCACGAGCTTGTCAGCACTATGACTCACAGGAGTACTTTAAATAGACAACAGGATGTGGGAGCACACCGCTGACCTCTCAGGCAAGGTTCGCCCCTGGCAGTCTGGGAAATGCAGTCTCTTGTAGCTCGCTCAGATATTTTCAAGTATTTCGCCAAGGTTGGCGCAGATAGTGCTGATCTCTAGACACGTGTTTCTGGTTTATTAACCGTCATCAGTAGAGAATACAGTCTTTATTTCGGGGTTTGCTGAGTAGGCTGCCAAACATTATATCAGGTCCAGTACCTCTCACTGGCGCGCAGGTGCTTCATCCACGAGCTCATCAGCTCAATGACTCACGGGAGTACTTTAAATAGACAACAGGATGTGGGAGCACACCGCTGACCTCTCAGGCAAGGTTTGCCCCTGGCATTCTGGGAAATGCAGTCTCTTGTAGCACGCTCCGATATTTTTGAGTATTTCGCCACGGTTGGCGCAGATAGTGCTGATCTCCAGACACGTGTTTCTGGTTTATTAACCGTCATCAATAGAGAATACGGTCTTTATTTTGGGGCTTTCTGAGAAGGCTGCCAAATATTATATCAGGTCCCGTACCTCTCACTGGCGCGCAGGTGCTTAATCCACGAGCTCGTCAGCTCAATGCCTCATGGGAGTACTTTAAATAGACAACAGGATGTGGGAGCACACCGCTGACCTCTCAGGCAAGGTTCGCCCCTGGCATTCTGGGAAATGCAGTCTCTTGTAGCTCGCTCTGATATTTTCGAGTATTTCGCCAAGGTTGGCGCAGAAAGTGCTGATCCTAGACACGTGTTTCTGGTTGATTAACCGTCATCAGCAGAGAATACAGTTTTAGTTTGGGGTTTGCTGAGTAGGCTGCCAAACATTACATCAGGTCCGGTACCTCTCACTGGCACGCAGGTGCTTCATCCACGAGCTCATCAACTCAATGACTCACGGAAGTACTTTAAATAGACAACAGAATGTGGGAGCACACCGCTGACCTCTCAGGCAAGGTTCGCCCATGGCATTCTGGGAAATGCAGTCTCCTGTAGCTCGCTCCGATATTTTCGAGTATTTCGCCAAATGTACTACAGCCACTCCTCACATCTCCAAACCCTTCACCTTCACCAACAGACCTCTTTTTCTTATAAGGCGTCACTCTTCTCATGTTACACTTTTCTCCATTATGTAAAACACATATCCTTCATGTACACTTCTCACTTTGTATGGACCACAAAACTTTGTAAGACCACACCCTATGCATCATGGTTTGACTTTTACCCAATCATTTTCCTCTAATCTATTCCTTTGTTAAGTTACACAACAGTTTAATTACTTTAGGCTATATGTATCTAGATTTTTTCCCGTTTGCAAATGTGCTTATTCTCAGAATCGACCCATTTGCGAATTGGAGAAAGCCTTTTGGGATGTATCATCCCAAAAGGCCATCACAAAATAGAGAATTGCAAAATTTGTGATTCTCTATTTTTCAAATGCAATTAAGAAATTGGAAATTGCGATTCCTTAAATGCAATTCTGGATGCACCATAAATTAGTTATTTGGCCTTAAGGAATTGCAAATTACAACCAACTTCTAGTTAGTGGTAATTTGCGATTTTCTTTAAAAAAAGAACTTTTTTGATTTTTTAAAAGGGCCATATGTCCCACATACATGCCCTCAGGGCATGTATGTGCGCAAAATGTGCACACCTGCATATTTCAGGGGTGCAACAGGGTGTCCTTTTGGCACCCTTGCAACCTTGAAATTGCATTCTCAATTTGCGATTCTCTAATTGGTAATCACAAATTGAGAATCTCTTCCCATTCATTCCTAAGGGCCTTCTAGCCCATAGGAATGAATGGGAAGGTAATATGTAGGATTCGCAAAAATGTTTGCAAATCCTACATACATTGCATTTTGCAATTCTCTAATTGCGATTCACTAAAAATCGCAATTTGAGAATCGCAAAACTCTTTTTTAATACATGTGGACCTAAGTCATTTCAGCTAATGTAAGTTGAGTGCCGGTATCAGTAATCAATTTAACTGGACAACCCTCTTCCTTGAAAACTTCCCCTAACACCTTAATGGTAGTTCTTGTGTTAATTTCACGTATAAACTTTACAGTAAGCCATTTGGAGAAGACATCAACCATAACCATGCCAAACCTCAACTCAGTGGCTGCACTCCCCAAAGGTCCTATAAAATTTATACACACGGTATGCCATGGCAAACTAGAATGCTCTATGACACCCATCTCTGACTGACTTCCCACTCTTAACATTTTTTCACCTTCCTTGCACACGTTTCCACCCACCCTGTAACCTGTTGATGAATCGCAGGCCACCAAAAGGTTCACATATCCTCTTCTTAGTTATTGTTTGTCCTAAGTGACCTTCATGGGTCATTTTAAACAATCTAAACCTCAATTCTTGTGGAGGGAATACATTTATCACCTTTCATAATTTTATTCTCTCCACATATGGATAAGTCGTCCATGTTAGCAACAGGTCTTAGAGCAACAGGATCTGTACTTTCACAGCTACCTCCTTTTACAATCAATTCCATAACCTGTTGTAAAACGTTATCCTTCAACATACATTCATGCCATTGTTGTTTACTAAGCGCCCCGTTGCCCACTTAAATCAAGTCATCAACATACACCACAGCCCTTTCCCTTTCAAAAGATTCCACCTCCATCTTGTCCACCTCTTGCCAAGGTAGAGGTATCCTGGACAGACCGTCAGCATGAACATTTTTCCACCCAGCAATGTATTCAATCTTATACTGATAAACGAGCTGCTAACCTTGCTAACCTCTCATATCCTTTCTCTGCCCCAGCCGGAGACAGTATTTTATTGATCAACGGTTTATGATCTGTACGTAAAACAAAAGACAAACCCCAAAGATATATCCTGAAATATTCTGCTGCCAATGCAGCAGCCAAAGCTTCCCTCTCTATGACTGAATAATTTATTTTGGAATCAGTCAGAGATCGAGAAGCAAAGGCTACAGTCTTCTCACTCGAATTATGAAGTTGAGCCAGAACCGCGCCCACACCTACTGCACTGGCGTCAACGGTAAGAGTAGACAACAACTTTGTATCAAATGGAGTTAATACCCCTGCTTCACTTATTTCATTTTTTATGTTATGAAAAGCTTTTTCTTGCTCCTCCGCCCATACATATTTACATCCTTCCCTTAATAATCTCTTAATCTGTTCCGCTTTATCTGTGAAGTTTTTAACAAACTTAGAGTAGTACTCTACAAGTCCTAGGAAAGATCTCAGTTGATATTTGTCTACAGGTTCAGGAGCCTTCTTTATGGCCTCCAAGAGATCCCTCTTGGGTTTAACACCAACTGCCGATAGAGTATATCCTAGATACTCCACCTCTTCCACACAAAACGTACACTTTTCTTTCTTAAGTGTCAAACCTGCATCAGCCATCTTCCCTAGTACATCTTTCAAGACAATGTTGTGCTCCAAAAACAAGCACATCATCTTGCAAAAGAACCACATTTTCTAATCCCTTCAAAATAGTACCCATCATTCTCTGGAATACACTGGCTGCAGACGCCAGGCCAAATTGCATCCTGGTGAATTGAAGCACATCTTCGGTGGTAATAAATGCAGTTAGAGCTTTGGAGTCTTTGTGCAATTTAATCTGGTGGTAAGTACTGTGTAAATCTAATTTAGAGAATAACTTCCCACCTTTTAAGGACAACACAAGTTCATTTATATTAGGAAGTGGATAATAATCCACCACTATGTTTTGATTCAAAGTGTGCAAGTCCGCACAAAACCTATAACTGCCATCAGGTTTGCCCGTGATCCCAACTGGTGAAATCCAACTTGACGTCTCAATTGGTTCAATAACGCCTTTTTGAACCATTCCATCTAACATTGGTTTCACTTCATGCCTTGCAATTATAGGAACTTTCCGCACCTTATGTTGCATGGGCACTGCATCTGGTTTCAGCATATTTTTATGTACATAACCTTTCAGTTCTCCCTACACTTTCTGAGAACAGACCACATCCCCCTTCTACAATATCTTCAACAGTAACTTCTACTATGGTGACTTGGTTTGGGGCTCTAGGATTTATAACGATATGTAAATCATATTGGTGTGCCCAAACTAGGATCGGCGGTCCACTACGTGCCACATACATTTTCCACACATCTATCTTGAAATCCGACAAACCAGAATCTACCATCAATTCTTTATCTTTACCTTGTATTGTAAACATTGCTTTAGGTCTTGCTTTTCTTCCAGGTGTGTCTTGCTCACCTACACACAAGATCTTGTCTACATTCTCTATATTTTCAACCTCTCCCTGTACTACTGTGACTTTAGACTTATTGTTGACCTTCCACATCTTAAAAAAATTGGCTTTACGCCCACACTGCCTACATTCTTTACCAATAGCATAACAGTTTTTAGAATAAGAAGTGTGATAACTGCTCCCACATCTCATTCACATTCTCTCCACATATTTTTTACTAATGTACTTACTTCCTATTAAAAATTCATTTTTTCCCTCCATTGTTATTTCCTTTATCCATGCAAACTGCGGCCATGTCTCCATGTTCAATACATGAAATGCTTGTAGAATTCTCCTTCTTCTCCCTTTCTCTCATACAAAAGTCTGATTGTTCCACAAACTTTGCTATATCAGTAGCAATACTCAACATAGGATTCTTTGCAGCCCACAACCTCTCCTGATTTTTTTATTGCGACATTGGACTATTAGTTGGTCCGTAATTATTTCATCCCTCAATACTCTGAATTGACTTTTTATAGACAATTCACGCAAGCGTGCAACAGACTGATCAATTATTTCATCACTTCTCTGATGTTGGGTATAAAACCTATGTCTACAAATAACAATATTCACCTTTTTTGCAAAGTGTTTACGTAACCTTGCCTTTGCACCAAAGAAGACATTTGCTATCGCTCTTCCTTCACTGTCGGTAGCCACAGGCAAATACTTCAACACATAGGGCACTTAAAAGTAATGCCTTCTTCCAAGCTACACTAAACTCTCTTCCATCCAAAGCCATTAAGTAATTTTCAAAAACTTCCATCCAGACATCCCACTCCATAGATGGTTCTCCAGGCTGTTGAAGGAACATGGGTGGTGGAATTATTGCAGCTTCCATTATCTTTGTGTCAATGAGATCGAATAGATGCCTTTCACAAGTGTCAATGGAGTGCCTGCCACCGATAGATATGCGATATATAAGTAGGCACTTTTGTCTCTGGTGTGCCTATCACCATTATTAATATAAACAAAATAACACTTTTCATTATTCTCTCTGGTCTGCCTTTCACTGATTATTTTGGGAGTAGGCACTTATACACTTTTGTCTCTGGTGTGCCTATCACCGCTGAAAATATGAATAAGCACACCTCGCTCTTGACTATGATAAAGTTACCTCATAAAAGATGCCTTCTCCAGTGACCATGAAATACCCCATAGGAGTGAGTATTCCATTTTTCTGCGCTAACTTGACACCTGCATAAAAATAAACATTACGGGAATCCACAAAACTACTCGTCTTCATCATTAATAGGCATAGTTCATCCCAATGGCCAAAGATGACTGCCAGACGTCGGACATAAGATATTATCTGTGATTCAGTGCGTTCAAATCCAGCGCTTGATCTCGCCCGGCCGGTGCAATGGCAGGAATTATCGCACCGTCCGGGCGAGATGACACGTTGGATTTGAACGCGCTAAATCACAGATAATACTCTCAATAAGGGGATGGATGGATGAAGACTTAACGGTTAATAAGGAGCCGTCAATCAGTACAAAACTTGGAGCCCTGATGATGTTCAGTGTGGACTAAACGCGTTGGCTGGATTGTCTGTTGTAATATTTTCTGGATCCAATAATTTGAAGGTTCTGCAATAAACCACAGACTTGATATTCATCAAAGACTGTCTATGGACTCTCCTTGTATGAGATTATTATTTCAGAAATTAGCTTGTGAAAATTGTGAATAAAGGTGCTCCGTTTTTGCATAGGTTGTGAATTTGGATGGTTAGTGGCCTAGTGTGGGTGGGACTATTGAAAGTAGAGTGCTGTTGAATTAACAAGACTATTAGCCAGTATTACACACCAGTGTGCACGCTTCTAAGCCCTCACTGCCTGTCGAGTTGGATGATGCAGTATTTATTGGGCGTGCATGTATGGCTTGGGATCTAGCTGTAGCAAACTGATCTCTTGCTACCTGTCGTAACCATGTCAAGGGTCACTTCAAGTGAGAAGTGATATCTCACAATGACTGCTTACCTGGACATACCAAAGATGTTGACCCATTGCCTGTAAATCCTCTCTCTCCTCCTCAAAAATTGTTCCTCAAAACATATGGCAAGGCAAGAGAGATATTCACTGATACGGTGACACAAATATTTTCTTAACTGTGACTTGCTTTCTTATGTGGGCAGGCTGTGTCTGATAGACTAGTATTGTAATGAGTCTACCAGTGTTAGATGTGACAGAGTTCTCACTGTTTGCTCCCTCCCCCCTACCCAGTAGCAGGTGTGCTGCATGTGCTTGAAGTATTGTTGGAATATGCATTTTATATATAGCTTGAAGCTATTTTTGAAATAAAAAAACAATTTTTTTTTAGACATTCAATTTTTTTAAACATTTTTCCAGACGTGGTACTAGTGTTATTTCCTGCCTCCATTGATTTATATGACCTTTCTTTGCAATACCAGTGACTGACTTAATCTTGACTTATTCCAATGCTTGAGTAGATTTGAGTCTGTTTTGTGTGTAGTACTATTGCAATAGATGTAGTTGTAACTTTTATGACCAGTAATTGTCTTACTCTCTTAAAATTCCATTAACTTTTCTGATTTAGCCCCTCATTATGAGTAGCTCCAGAAAGGCGCCATCTCCCCACCCTCTCAGTTGTTGCTATTGTGGGGTACCAGTAACTCTGGGTGTGGGGGAAATCCAACACATTACAAGTTAGACCCTGAAGGTCCAATATGAAATGAGGAATTACCAGTAATTCCTAATTTCCCCACATACTTTCACATGGAGATTTCAACAGTATTCAGCAGCAGATTCTCCACATGAAAGTTATGAGATCTGTAGTGTTTCTGCGGCTCCCAGAATTCTGATAGGGTTGGTAACTTCTGCTACCTGGCCCATTGGAATTAAGAGACAACTCGTAATGAGGGCTTTGGTAGTAAAAATTCCCCATTTTCTAACCACTCACACTTGACCCTCCCTGATACACTACAAAAGCCTCCATGTGTGGACATCTCCACACTTGTGGTGGGGTCCCCTGCACATAAGAGATAGGTGAGACATCGACAGCGCTCTCTGGCCAGAGATTTCTGAGCAGCATTTGTGAGTATGTGTACTGGTATTCCACACTGATAAACTGATAAATGATTAATAGGGCACAGTACTTCAGTCATTAATGGAGTCTGTCTCTCCCAGCTGCGTTTATTCTAATTCGTCAAGTGCACATATGCCAGAGTCCCTGCCACCTTCTAGTCATCCTCAGCTGATCTTCTTAGCCTCCTTATGATCTGGTGCCTGGACTGGTGCACTGACCTCCTGCACCCCACACCCATTTAGTTTTACCGACCCTTCACGCCATACATGGGGCTGCAGCAATTTGCTAAATGAACTGCAGCCAGTGCAGAGAATGCCCATTCTTTAATAGGGTACCTTGGCCGTGTAACTGAATGGAACAAACGGCATTAAAATTAAAATACTAGTGTCAGTACCTACAGTTCTAATAGGCTTCATTCATTGCAACCATTGCTGCCTTACCAGGAGGGCTCTTTTGCCTTTCCTTCTTTTTGTAATGCTCTTGAATGCCACGCCATGCAAGTTATTTATCAGCATTTATATATGCAGCACAGCAAGAAAATCTGTAATTGTTTTTTTTAAAATCGCTATCTATTCAGAAACATTAAACTTTGCAGCAAAGCATTCAACAACTATTTAAACTGTCCCTACTGATGAGAAACAAAAATACCTTTGTAATTCACAATGATATATTTATTAAGTATACCAATTTGTACACGAAGTGGTGGAGGAAAACACAAATGACATTTTATAAGGTACTTAGTCAATCTCAAAACCTGGGTAATGATGTACACACTTTTCTCAACGTTATGCCATCATTCTTTTTGTCTAGAAAATACACAGGTCATGTTGTGAATACTAAAGTCTCCTAACAAAACATTGGTTTGCATAAAATAAAGGCCTTTTTTTCGAGCACCTCTGAGTTATAGGGCGGTAAAATAGCCCCTGAAAATAGAGGCTAATGGAGCTTGCTCGGCTGCAACACCCCCAATCGGGCAATTTTACCTACCAATTGTGAGTTTTGAAGGGCAGAATGAGGTATAACGTCAAGAAAAAAGCAATTTTAGAGACTTTTTATAACCGTTGCAAATTCTCCGGGTAGTCTGCAGAAAATCTTAGGCGGAAAGTTCAACAATTGTAGTTCCATGTGCAGCTTTTTGGTAACTCGATATGTGGAATCGGGTCATTATTTTAACCCCGAATGAGAACAGTAACGTAAGAAAATGTGGTGTGAAATAGTACAACGAACAAAAAAAAATGCTGCATACCTTCCCTTTTTGTCCACGGTATAATTGGTTAGATTTCCCTAGAACCCACATTTTAGATGTAGCCATTGCTCTGTAGAGAAAAAGATAATTGACAGGTATCTCACTCTATTCTATGTGGGCTACACACATTTGTAAAAGAGCCATTTGGAAGACAACTGTTCCCAAATCCGTAAACACACAATAGATTATATCAGTGAGAGTTTATTATATTTTACCAACTGCAGAAAACATGAATCAGAATGATCATGATTATAATACAAATACTAGCAAAGGTGACCTAAATTTGGGAGAATAATATGAAAAAGTAACCATTATGTTTAGTGAGTAAAATCCTATCCTACACTCGTTCCCAGATCTTCCAGCCTATGTAAAACTTTCCTCACACACCTTGGTACTCCCTGTAGCTGGGCTACAGGCTTATTGGCAGGAATTTTCACTAGCACCGGGACACTGAAATTGGAGTAGTCGCACGCTCTACAAGTCCCGCAATTCATTCACTCATAGGTTTGGTGCCTGGTTGCAATGGTTGCCCAGCTATAATTGCACATTGTGCTGTGTGTGGATTCATGGTAATTGTTGATAGATGACTGTGCCTTTTAAACCATTACTGGGCTCAGCTTCCTAGGTATATGATGCTAAGCAGGTTGACTTGGTAACTAAGTCATTAAAGTACAGCGTGAAAAACATCAGTAGATCTCATTGTGGCGATGTTCATTGTTATTTTGGATACAATATGTACAAGTGATGGAGCGAGTTTCAGAAATGCATTCATTTCAGCTCGTGAAGTTACACTTCCATAAATAATTAATAATATTAAAAATGATGTGTGTTGTGTGTTTATTAATTCAACCTAGATTAAAGTTGCATACACGAACACATGGGAATAACATTATGTGCTTTATGTTGCAGCAAGTATGTTTTTGAAAATTAATTAACTAACCTTGTTTGTTTGTCTATTTGTTTTATTAATTGCGGCTATTTTATTAATGGCATGTGCATATTTTATGTATGCTTTTGTCTATGTGGTGTCTTTTATTTTATACAGGTATGCGGAGAATTCTGCTGGACTAAATGAAGAATGGTAGATACAAATGCTGCTTTATTTGTTTGCTTTTGCTAGGTAATATAGACTAAATGGGTTAGTCATTAGCAATGATGGGTGGGTAACAGAACGAATTTCATTTCTTGCATTAATTATTCTTTTATGTTTGTTTGTATACTAGTTAACGTGAAAGCGTTTTTGAGGCCTAGTGCATTCGTGATTGAGGAAAATTCTGCTCGGAGAAAAGCAAGAGTCCAAATGTGGTCGATTCTCCTGCCAAAGCCATTGACGTGATGAAAAATGAAACGTGATGAGCTGACTGTTCTTTAGTCAAGCAAGGCCAAGGCCAGGAACCGGCAGAGGAGTATGACATGCTGAGGAAGCTACGAACTCTGTTATTATAATGTTGCAAACTGGAGGAAGCCTCGCAATTCTAAAAGTAAAGGACAATGGACTCTAAGAAAGAGACGGCACTAAGGTTCAGAAAATGCAATGACATGATGGCCTGTCAATTGACAGCCAATCAGAATTTGACTTGAGCAGAAAAATATAATTTTTCTTAGATTAGTTTAGCGTAGAAAGGTATAAAAACTCTTCCCCCGGGGAAGAGGCTGCTGCTTCTTGCTGACCTTTAGATGGAAGTGTCGTGCTGATGGACTTCTCTTGGAGCACGTAAGAGACTCTTTAGGCCCTAAAGATTTTTACCCTTTATCCTTTAAAATAGCAAGAGTAGTCAGGAACTTAGATTTTTTTTTACTAAAATGCTGTTTTCTATTTGAATTTTGCTTTTGAAATTTACTTAAAACTGTCATTACCATTTGCAAAGACTTTAATAAAATTGCTTTAATAAAAGAATTTAACGCACTTTCTAAATATTAGTGAAATAAACATTCTTTGAAAATCAAGCTGGCCTTGTTTTTCCATGAGTTTAGGTTACTAATAGCAGATCTTATCGCCACAGTGGCTTAATTAATCATAGGGTTTGTTAAGGTATAATGAATTCGTTTTACTGCAGTTGTATATAAATGTATATATTGTGAGAATAGGTTAATTAGGTCACATGATTCAGTTGGTCAACATATATCATGTTAGTTTATGGGCTTACGAATACATTTTGGTGAGTATTGTGAAGTTGGGTAGCGTTGCTTATGATATATTTCCTATAGGCTTTTGAAATTTACTTAAAACTGTCATTACCATTTGCAAAGACTTTAATAAAATTGCTTTAATAAAAGAATTTAACGCACTTTCTAAATATTAGTTAAATAAACATTCTTTGAAAATCAAGCTGGCCTTGTTTTTCCATGAGTTTAGGTTACTAATAGCAGATCTTATCGCCACAGTGGCTTAATTAATCATAGGGTTTGTTAAGGTATAATGAATTCGTTTTACTGCAGTTGTATATAAATGTATATAAGTGTATCTCTGGATTAGTTATACCATATTGGTATGGCAATATGCACACAACAAGCAATGCTGGTTCCTGTTGCTTACTACCTTAAAGAAAGGAGGTACTGCAACACTATAACCTATCTTATAGATCATCATATGACTTGTGATTTAAATACATAAAAACCCTCCCCTAAGGTAACACCACAGTACAATAGAGAATAACTTTCATTGCATTTAAAGTTTTTTCTCCTACAACATTATAATTATGGCTCCCGGTTTTCCGTTTAAACGGATTTTTACATATAATACAGACGGAAAACGTTTTGTTTTTTGTCTGTATTTATATATCAAAACGGTAATATACTTACAAAGCAAATGCTCCTCCTGACTCCTTGCATCTTAGTAAAATACGGGTCAGAGGTGCATAGAGGCGGCCAAAAGAAACAGGAATCTGCTGCCCTGAAACTGCTCCAGAGACGGGGTGGGGGGGGGGGGCGAAACTGGCAGCGCTGTGTCTGCAAAGACACTCCAGCACCCCTCACAGCGGCAGTTCACGCAATTTAATTGTTGGAGCAGTGCGCAGCTGATGACCATAAGAGGTGTGAAAACACCCCAGGACATCGGCTGCAGCTCCAGCAACCTTTTGTTTCTTTTATGAGAGGGTGAAGGAGGTTGATGTGGCAGGGCAGGGGGCAGAAAAGCCAACAACAACCATTAGCATAAAGCCTGGCTGCCTCTCTCAGTCACTGTGCACGCTGTTGGGCAGTGGGGCTGAGTGAGAGGTGAGCAAGTCAGTTAACATGACTTCATTTTTCTATTTAAAGTTTATTTAACTGCTACTTAAATAAAAATAAAACCAAGAACAGAAATGACTGTTGCACCTCCTGATGCCCTGTATTTTCTCCATAGTGTCCATAGCAAAGCACTATTTTGTACAGATGAATATGCAGGAATCTTTAGCTATTTTGGCGATTTACAATGCCTTGTGGGGTAGGTCGTTTTCTAGTGCACACTCTGATATTCTTCGAGCAAAAACTCTCTGTGATAGATGATTAAATGTGAGTAAAAAAGGTAGTAATGTGTTGACATTTTGCAAGACAGCTGCGCAAATGAGACCTAATCAAAATCACTAATTCACACATCTTTTCTTAGAAGACAGGGAAGAAATATGCTCCCAATCTGTAAAGTGCACTTAGCATAGGTTCCAATTTAAAAAAAAACAGCTATAACAACCTAGTGCAAGTGTACATGTCAATTTAAAAAAATGTGGAAAAATACTAGCTTTAGCGTTTGTTTTACTTGCGTCAAAAATAAATGTGGATAAATACAGATAAAATGACCAAAAAATAAATATGGATAAATACAGACGGAAATGTGAGAAAAATAAATACCATAAAACCGGGAGCCCTAATTATACTACACTAACTAAGGACAATTTCACTTCAGTTAGCTTGAAACCCAGACTCTAACCTGCACCCAGATTCTGAAAACACTATGGGACCATTCGAGTGGTGGGATTGCGCTATATACATTCACCTATTTTAAAATGGCAGATCTTAGCTGTAGTTTAGATAAAATTAAGGAAATGTTTGGTCAGACAGAGAAAAGGGGCATTGACACATGCCTCCAGAAGAAAGCATGTGTCATAGGAAGGCTAGAAAGCGAGTGCTGTAGAAAGGACCAAAGAAATAGCAGGACAAGACATAAGACTATCCATTAATAGGCAATACATCGTTTCTGTTGATTTGGGTATGCTAATGTTGGTTGGAAAGCACAAGTCTCCTATAATATTGCTTCTCATTAGATATAGGTTGCCCAAGTCTTGCATTTAGCATGTGTTAACATAGAGAATCCTCAGTGCAAAAGAAACACTAATTCAGCCTGCATAGACAAGGTCCCAGAAGGGGAGCCAAAGTTGTGGTCACTTAGGATGCACTGTGTGATCAATCTTTGACATGCACCAGGCCAGTGTCTTATTACCAATACTTCTTAAATAGATTGCAGGCCTCTGATGAGCAAATGCTGCTGTCTTGTGAATGCCCACATACTGCCAGAATAGCCCTGGTGGTGAAGAGCGTCCTTCCATGTGCTTGTACACTGATTGCATCAGCATCATAGGCATTGAGGCGGTGATACATCAAACATATGATTTGCCTACATCCAGAGCTGCCTTGTACGTGAAGGCATTAGGGTCAAGGCTGAAACACCAGATAATTGGATCTTCTATTTTAAATCTTCATTGCTGTCTGACATGTATATAATACTTGTCAAATTTGTTACCCATGAGGCTCAAAGTCTTGCAAAGCGAACTCATTTTCTGCATAAAAACAGATGTCAGTGCATAAGAGAAGGAGCTAGCCTCATAGAAAAGTCTCTGAGGACGAGTGAGCTCACCGTAGTATTTGCAAGTGCAGCATCTATAGATCAGGATGAAAGGGGTTTTGGGAAATCTTTAGCAAATTGAATTATACAAAGAGCAGAAAGTAGCAACCTGCATTCCGAGATTAAATGACGCAATGATCCCCACACTATATATCATTCCATGAAAGGCGGAATTACATGAATAAACACAAAGGAACTGAATGAAAATTGACGATAAATATATCTGTCTGGGGCAATGACTTATTGGAGCACGTAATGGTGTTCTTTCCAGCGGAAGGAGGATTGTTCGAACAATGTTTTCTAAAAATGCAAATATTCGTCCACAGGTCAGCACCTCCAAAGTCCACAAAATCATACTGGCTTGGACAGTTGATGTGCCATGCCTGTTTTTATCACGTGATATTGTTAAATATTTACATAATCAACCAGGGCTGGTGAAGCACACTCTTGAAACTGATTTTATTTTAGTCGGCATGTGCACCTGTTTGGGTTGGTAGAATTTTGGGCTAGCAGCTTTCAGCTCCAAAATGGCTTCTTTAAACTACTTTTTCTCTAGATTGATCTTCAACCTCTTACGCCTTAGAAAATGTTTTCTAATCATTGTAGGACCCTCTGTATGGTCATTAACGACGCATATGCTTTTTAAACCATCCTTTTCGAGCCCGAGTGTTTATTAGTTTATTTATTGGCATTTTTATGCAGTATGTACAAGGCCATAGAGCATCAGAGAAAGAACAACAGCAAGAAAATACTAGTGGTATATTAGTAGTAATAATTAGTACCACAACAGTGGTAGGGTAATGATTCACAAAGAAGAGAGAACAAATAACTGAAGCAAAAGCAAATAAAGACAGCAATCAAAACAGATGATATCTTCATCAGGCACTAAGAAACATGGTGAAAGCAGAGAGGTAGAGACAGGTGATTAGGTGGACGGTGTGGGAAAATACTGATCACGGAGAAAGAATTTAGGTTCTTGTTTGAAGGTAGTTGAGGAGGCAATGGTACAAATAGATGGCAGGGTAGTATTCCAAATTCTTAGAGCGCATGCAGAGAAAGACTAGTTCATGGTGTCCTTTCTGTTCAATACGGAGGTATACATCAAAAAATGTCTGAGCTTCATCGTTGACGGGATCCTCCTGATATCTTCAGACTGTTCATCAGGTAGTGAGTGTTGTCTGCATTTAAGGATGTATGCACACGGTACACAAGTTTGAAAGTTGATTTGCAATTAACAGAGACCCAGCATAAGGAGCACATTATACTGGTGATAGATATCACTAGAGTCACCAGTCCTAGTGACGGTGCTGCAGAATTCAGCGAGGCTTAAAGTGCAGCAAGGTGAGTTTTTGGACGAACTTAAGAAATCAAGGTCCCATAGTGAAGTCTCGATAGTAACAATGCATGTTGGCTTTAATATCTTGTTCTGAAGAAGTGTGTGATTCCATATAGTAAATTAATTGGGTGATTGGCATTCTTGGCTAAGGAGTTAATGAAGGTTGAATTGAAAGTTAAGGTTCAGCCCTGAGATATAGATTGTCAGTAGTGGACAGACCTCAGCCTATGGTGTTGGCAGAGAAGATCGATGCCTGAAGTAGGGTGGCGCAGGGTCGTCAGCACACACGCCCTCGCCTCCACGGACTACATCCTCCTCGGGGACCTGAACTTCCACCTCGAGAACAACAATGACGTTAACTTCACCACCCTGATCGACAACCTCGACAACCTCGGACTCAAACAGCTCATGACCTCACCCACCCACGCCGCTGGACACACGCTGGACCCCATCTTCTCCACCAGCCCCCACATCTCCTTCAACCACACCGCCGAACCTCACTGGACCGACCACAAATGCGTCCACTTCACCTTCAGGAAACCCACCACACACCACCGCACCCAACAGCTGCCACGCCGCTGCTGGGGCAAGGTCACCAAGGACCAACTGACCACCACCCTCGCCCTAAGACCTCCCACCGAACCCACCAACCCAGACACCGCTGCGACCAACCTCAAACAGTGGATCAACGACTGCGCCGACACCCTCGCCCCCTCAAGACCTCCACAACCAACCACACCAACAAAAAAGCCGCCTGGTTCACCAAAGACCTCCGTATCTCCAAGCACACCTGTCGGAAGCTGGAGAAGAAATGGCTTCACGACCGAACACCAGACAGCCACACAGCGCACAAGAGCGCCGCCCGCAAACACCACCAACTCATCAGGACCGCCAAGAGGACCGCCTTCAAGGACCGTTTAGACAACAATGCACACAACACCAAAGAACTCTTCAACATCGTGAAGGAACTCTCCAACCCCAGCTCTAACATCAACGACATCCCACCATCACAGGACCTGTGCGACTCCCTGGCCGCCTTCTTCCACCGCAAGATCACCGACATCCACGACAGCTTCAACTCCGACACCCCCGCACCCACCATATAGCCCACCACCCCTGCGACCACCAGCCGCCTGACCACCTGGTCCAACCTCAGCGACGAAGACACCATCAAAATCATGAACTCCATCCACTCCGGATCCCCATCTGACCCCTGCCCCATCACGTCTTCAACAAAGCCAGCACAACCATCGCCCCCCACCTCCGAAAGACAATCAACAGTTCCTTCGAGACAGCAACAACCCCGGAAAGCTGGAAGCACGCCGAGATCAACGCCCTCCTGAAGAAGCCCAAGGCGGACCCCAAGGACCTCAAGAACTTCCGGCCCATCTCCCTGCTCCCATTCCCGGCAAAAGTGACGGAGAAGATTGTCAACAAACAGCTAGCCCGCTACCTCGAAGGCAACAACATCCTGGACCTCTCCCAATCCGGTTTTCGCAGCAACCACAGCACTGAGACCGCCCTTATCGCCGCCACCGATGACATCAGGATCCTGATGGACAAAGGAGAAACAGCCGCCCTCATCCTCCTGGACCTATCAGCAGCTATTCACACAGTCTACCACCGCACCCTATCAGCACGCCTCCATGACGCCGGAATTCAAGAGAAGGCCCTGGCCTGGACCACATTCTTCCTCGTCGGCAGAACCCAGAGCGTCCGCCTCCCACCCTTCCGCTCAAAATCCACCGAGATCATCTGCGGCGTCCCACAGGGATCCTCTCTCAGCCCAACGCTGTTCAATATCTACATTGCACCGCTCGCCCACGTCGCACGACAACATAACCTCAATATTATCTCCTACGCCGACGACACCCAGCTGATCATATCCCTCACCGAAGACCCCCACATGTGGGGGTGACTTTATCTTTGTGGTTGTAGCCCATGATGGCTACTCCTAAGAGGTCTTTTACTCTTGTGTCGATTTTCCAGCAGTGGATGCTAATACAAACACATTTAATTCCACACTTTCAGGTTCCAACGGGTAGTTATTGTGACAAGTAGACACAAATGTTTGGACTGTTCGTCTTTTTAATTCCACACCGGGGTTTAAGGCAAGCAGACCCGCCTCCCATTATTCCCGCTCTCAGCATTCAGGTATTGTCATAACCTACTCGGTGGGGAAACTGTGGCAACAATGGTTGGAACATTCCACACAGTCTGCAGTAAAACAACATCTTTCTCTCCTTTCAGAAGACACGGACCTACCTGATTTTTTACTGGGTTCTAAGTTTCCAAGGGGCAGATTTACAAGATCCTTGCGCCACTTTTGCACTGCTGTTGTGTCACTTTTGTGACGCAACGGCAGCATAAAAAATGTGGCAAATTTACAATGTGGCGCATCTAGGGAGATGCGTCACATTGTAAAGCCCTGCGTGACATTATACCTGCGTCAGGTATAATGTATCGAAGGTAGGTGTTCCCATTTAGGAAAGTCTCGTAAAAGTGACACAGTGAAATCTACAAGATTTCACTGCATGACTTTTAGGACGCCACTGTGTCAAAACCTTTACGCCTGCTTGAAGCAGGTGTAAAGAGTGACATAGTGTGTTGGGAATAGGCTGCAACACGCATTGCTGGAGTTGTGTTGTGCTTGCGACAAGACTCCAGCAATGTGTGACTTTTCCGCGAACAGACGCATCAGTATTTCTGACGCATCTGTCAATTCTTGAAGCAGGTGTAAAGAGTGACATAGTGTGTTGGGAATAGGCTGCAACACGCATTGCTGGAGTTGTGTTGTGCTTGCGACAAGACTCCAGCAATGCGTGACTTTTCCGCGAACAGACGCATCAGTATTTCTGACGCATCTGTCAATTCTTGCGCATTAGTGTGCCGTATAGTAAATACTGCACATCTATGGTGGTGCAAGGGTTGTTCACGCAGGCGCGGGGAAATGGACGCATCTTTACAGATGCGTCAGTTTCTTGTAAATCTGCCCTCATGTTCTGAAAGATGTATTTATGCCACATGTAAAGACATTTGGAAATTATCACAAATGGAAGTTGTTGCGTGTTTAAGACAAATTGATATCTTGGATAAAGTACGTATTATTGTTGATAATAGTTGTAATACGTTGTCTTGCATTTACAGCTTAAACAACATTGTGTTGTCTGTTATCAATATTTTGCAAAGTGGCATGTCTTCAGTGTACCATAGGCAAAGTCAGCTAAGATCTATCATGCAGACACTTCAGTTTCACAAAAGAAGTCGCATGCCATGGAGTTACCTTAATTCAACACAACTATTCTTGTCTTTCAATCTGACACGCAAACAACGACTCATGCCCATAAAAGATGCCACATACACAATGTTACATCTCAAAAAGTTAGAACAGGTCCCATTCACGCTAGCAGAAACACCATCCACAGTGTGTCTGAAACATGGCGTAATATCTTTGCCAAGTTTGACATTCCAGTCCGCCGCTTGCATGAAACATTTCCCTGTGGGAAGACATGAAGCCCTATAGGGAGCTTTATTCATGAGTTATGGTCACTCGAACTTTCTTATTGATGTTATCGGGCTGAGAAAGAGTTCTTTCTTAATGGAAAGGAATGTGATTCTAATAGTAGTCACTCACTTGTCTGTAAACACATTAGCATTCACGGCGCATGCAATATTTCAGTAGCGAATTCGGCCTGTTATCTAAAAGGAATACCAGCCTCTTCAATTCTCCCCCTCATTACTTTCCTTTCAAATGAAAGCTATTTAATGTTAAGCGGCCAAGACTGCTGCAGGATTAAGGCCGGGATCCCGAATCTTTTATCGATCGACCAGGTAGTGACCTGCTGCAATAATGTGCTTTTCCCCTTTATGCATACAATCTTGGATGCTCTGTTGTGGCCTTCAATTCCAACTCTGAAGGCAGAATTTAACAAGCACAGCCAACTCAAAGCCTTATTGTTTTAAAAGGATGTGGCATTACCATCTGCCCAAGAAACTTTTGAACTGCAGGTTGCAAAGACATCCAGTGAAATGCAGACCTTGCTCAGTACCAATCTTCCATTACACTTCGGTGCACTTGTGCACCAAATATTTAATGTGTCCGATACTGCTGGAATTGCACACTTTGTTAAAGTAATCAGAACTGGCTTGGTCAGTACCTCCCAACACATTTTTGGAGTAATACCAGCATTTAGTCATTCATTATTTTCCAGTTGTTCAGAGGTATATCCTTGCTGTAATTACTCATTTGCAGCATTTTGATTCTATTTGTGCTACTATGCAATGGATGTTCCATTTTGAAGTCACAAAAGTTGTATTGGGAGGCACCCTTTGAGAAAAAAGGGAATGGGTCGATAATCGATAAATAACAAAGGGATCCCTTTTTCTGGTTTTGGTAGTAGCTGGGACTAAATATATAGTCCCCCTACTCAACCTAGTTCTATGGTAATCATGTCAGGGAAATGAATGTTAGGAGTGTTACCCCACAGAATAACAAATTTACAAATCTACCATGATTTGGACAATTTATGAATAATTCTATGGCAACTAAATTATAATACAATTTCGACAAAGAATGAAGTAGAGAAAGGTTTTGCACTTTATGCAATTTATTGTGAAAAGATAGTTTTTTGGTCTGCTTATATTGTCACAATGTTGTTAAAATCAAGTTTTCATACAATTTATTCAAACATCACATTACATATTATTTCAACACACATTTGTTAAAAAAACATATTTAATAGAAACAAGAAAAACTGTCGACGCGGCGTTTCGGTGAAAACGTTGGTCACCTTCTTCAGGACAATGCTTTCTTTTATAAAAACAATCTAATTTGAAAAATATATAAAAAAAATTATTACAATATTATACTAGTTTTTAGGGACAAAACCTTAATACCACAATCTTTGATTGGCCATATACTGACATGAATAGTATGTTTTTCTAATACAGCAATTCTATTAGATTTCATAACTTAGAAGAAAAAACCGAGTGTGACTTTCTAAACATTACAGATCACAACAATGCATCTCCTAACATTTGTTATTCTATGGACTCCTGTTTTTGACACATTGATTTTTACAAGAAGAAACTTAGTTCAAACCTCTAAAGTATATCCCAGACACTACATTGTACTTACTTTATGGATATACTCCAAGTTGCAGCTTTAATTTAAAAGAATCGTACTGGAAAACTGTTTGTTTATACCAATTGTTCCGTAGTACTATAACAAAAAGATGAGATTGAAATTGATCAATATTTTTGATGTTCGATAGTAGATCTGCCACTAGATTTACTATAGGTCGTCTATATACCTTATTTGGGCTGACTCTTTGGTATGTCCAGATGACCCAACAGTTTTTTCCAATTTAGTTCCTGTGGGTTTGGAGGTCAAATATTGTGCCTCACTGTTAAGAGAAAGTTTTTCTAACTTCAGTTTTACAAAATGTTTTTATTATTCAGTGATTTAATGATTTTTCAAGTACTGACCTTAGTTAAGATATCTTTCAATAACGCTATGGGGTTCTGTTTGTAATCTCTACCCGGTTGATGGGCTGGGATGGTATCTGTTCCTCAAGTATGAAGTTTCTAGTCAACTCTAGATGACTGGACAGACAAGTGAGATTATTATTTATTTGTTGTTGCTCTAAGTGAGCAGGGCTCTATACACAAGGGTGCGGGTCTTACCTTAGGTGCTATGTTATATTGTTTTCCAGAATCTTGGACGGACGGTCATTGTGTCATTGGATTAAATACTGAAAGGACACAATTTACTGATATCAGTATGGGTTATCCTTTTTATTTTTCATTAATTGTACTAATACGTATAATATGTTCCATTTTGAAGCCCATTGGTGCTGGAACTACCACCGGTCCAGCTGTGCTGTGAGCTCATAATACAACTCTTTGGAGTTACTTTCCTCCAGGAACTGAATACTGATTGGTCACTGTCATTCCGATCCACCCTGTTTACCTGTGTAAACAGGTTCATTGCCTATGGTGCCCTTTTTAATGAGCACATGATATCTTCTTGGCTCTGCAATTGTCTATTCCTATGGACATGATTCTGTTGATGAGTCCGATAACGACCCCATTTCGGTATTGTCCAATGAACTTGTGGCTGCTTGAAGATGCTTGTTAAGACTCCCTCTCCCTGGGGTAGATGGAACACCAAACTCTGGATCTAATAACTGGGTGCAGGTTGCCCGGCTACTTCCGCAGCATTGGCTGATGAAGAGGATCATATTTGTTCTTTGGAGCTCTTAACCGGACTATTGCAGATTTATCGTCAGCAGAGCGAGGAATCCATTCTAGATTCACTAACAATCGATCTTGTGGAAGAAGTCTTGGGTATCTCCAACTCACCTTAATTTGGCAATGTTTTCCAAATAGATATATATTTTTTTATTATGATTATAATTTTTTGTATAACATATCTCATTGATTTGCTTAGCTTGTGCTTGTGTTTTTCTTATTTAGTTAGTCGTTAAGTTAGTTTCCTAACCATGTAGGGGGTGTAGTATTTCGCCTTCTAGGCCCATTTGGTTCTCCCTTGGTTACATGGATTAGCAGCTTTAGCTTGCCTTCGCTTCACGCAGTCACACATAATACATTTATTTTTGTGACACAATATTATTTTAGAATGCAATGCATAATATTTGTTATTCATTGACTTTTCCTTCGACTAGGTCGAACAACATGGTTTACTGTTTTTCTTGTGCCTGGTCAGCAACATATCCTGATGTTTTTAGACATATAAGAGTAGCACAGCAGCAGGTTTTTTAACATAACAGTTTCTATAATTATAAACTGTATCTCGACCCCTTGGAGGTTAGAGGGGAAAATTCCAGCAGAGGGACCAGTCTTAAAACGGGGCAGCAGTCTTAGTTTACACCTATGATGTGTACCATGTATATACATACACCGGGTATGGGTTTTGTTGCTAATCCCAGAGATCACTATTATATCTCTGTGCTCACATAGGGAGGGTAGGCCAAGACAGATATATTTGTTGCCATGGTCAGGCTGTTCATAGTTTACACTCTGTTAGTATTGTTAATTACTTTTCTTAGCTGTATTTGTTTACTTATTGCAGAAAGCCTGCTTCAAAGTAGACTATGATAGTTTCAATAAATATATTGTAAACTACCTTGGAATATTTCTTCTGTTTACTATAGACATGCATGAGTGAGAACGAAAGGTGATGATCTGTTTCCACTGTTTCCTCAGGGACTATGGTTCATGTTCTAGGCTTGCCAAAATGACCTGTTACTGTGGATGGTTAGGAGTGCAGATGAGGCACTGTGAGCTAGTCAGATTTCGGGCTACAGGTACTGATATGGTAGTAAAACTCAGTCCCTACATCCTGACATCCTGTTCTCCCAAGGCACAGTTCTGTTTCCCAACAGAATCCCTGCCACAATGGCTGGTAGAATGTTAATTTCCATACAGTTGTCAGAGGAGGGATGCCATGATTTAAGAAACAAAGACTTAGACATAGAAAGAGAGAGGGCTGACAAAGGAGGAAAAAGAGGAAAGTGAGGAGGGGTACTGAGGGGATGGCAGGTGAGGGAAAAGACTTAAATATTGTGAGGAGAGTCTGAGGATAACTGGAGAGAGAAAGGGAGTAAGGAGAGCAACATAAAGGGGCTTGCTAGAAGAAAAGAAAAATTGAGAAATGGTAAGGGGCCTAAAAAAGGTAACACACATTGGTAAAGCCAAAAGCTCCTGCTTGCATTTGAGTCTTGACTAGAACATAAAAAAGGCTTCTGCAGTGAAAAAAAAGATTGTTTTTATGTATAGAATATATCCATGAGATTAAGAATGTAATGTATGATGAGGTAAAGCACTTTTGGAATGAAACAATAGTCCTCTGTCCGATACAGTGCAAGCACTCCTTAAGAGGTGAAATAATACACTAAACAGCCAATAACATGAGGTGAGAGTATATACCCCTTTGGGTAGGGCCAGCACCAACTCTGTGTATATTATAAAGACTAATGGCTAGATTTACAGAAATTAGGAATAGCAATTTCCTCATTTTGATTCTCTGTGAATCGCAATTAGGAAATCATTATTCCTAATGTATGAAACTTTTTTGAGTTTCATTAGCAATTCGTAATGGGTCACAAATAGACCTACCTTATGAATATTAATGAGGTAGGTTGCAATTTGCAACCCATTAGGAATCAACGCCATCATAGGGATGGTGGCCTGCTGGGGTCAGCTGACCACTGTGTCTGTGATTGCTTTTAAATAATCCAGGATGCGTTTAAAAAGAATAAAATAAAACTTTAACGTTTAATTTTTTAGGAGTAGGCAGTGTTGAGAGAGACCACTGCCTGCTCTTAAAAAATACTATACCAATAATTTTCAAAGGGGGACCCGCTCCCATTTGCGAATGGGTTACCACCACCTTTCAATTGGGGGTAAATTGCAAATGTTTTGCAACCACATTTTGGTCGCAGAATATTTTTACATTCATTCCAATTCGATATCCAGAATGGAGGTCCTCAACATGCTCCTTCCAAATACCAAATTGCTAAACCCAAATTGCAATTCGGTACTAAGTTACTGCACAGAAGCGCAATTTGGGCTTTGTACATCTCAAAAGGCATTTTTGCGGTTGCAAATGGTCTGATTGTGCAAATTGGGCCATTTGCAACCACAAAATGCAGACTGCACCAGTCCCAGGCTATAGTAAGTAACATTTTCTCAGTATATGTTGTCCCAGTATATATTAGTTGCTTTATTTTAAGAAAGTAGCAAAGGGCTTTAGTTTATCAAAGTAACAGTAATATCGTTTATCAAATTAAGCCTCTGCAAGATATTACACAATAAAATGCAGAACAGTACTTCGTAGCCAGTGGTGCTGGAACAATTTACAGAGCTGGGGTGTTGCTATCAATGAAGTTATATGGATTGGTAAAAATCCAAGCGCCACACCAAGAACAAGTGCAGCAAATGAGCCGTGCCCATCCCGAAAGAGAGTGGTAAAGGTGTAAAACTGTACAGCGCACAAACAGCGTTTGGAAATTGGGGTTCAGCGAATATTTGCCATTTGCACATCACCAAGTAAAGTGTCTTGATTCTTCTGATCATATTGAAATCTGTGATCCATCCCACTTCAGGATGCCAAAAACTGCTTAATGTGCGCTCTCCTGATGGCTGATATATTTTGAAATATTTGTACAGTCCATTTCAAAGTATTTAACATTTGTTGTGTGTTAGAATTAAATGACATCCTGTAGCCTTTTCCACCAGCCAGACTGTCCCATAGTTTACTTTACAAAGCACACTTACTTTGCCTTCAGAGAAAGAAAGCAGCAATTTCCATGTTAGAAGAATGACTAGCAATTTGGCAGAAGAGTGAGTCTGACTTTTGACCTCTGTCTCTGAATGCACAACAAATGTGACAGATGAACCCAAAATGTACAGGCATCTTTATTGCTAATTCACCTTGTGAACTCTTGCATGATTGTTTTGGGAGTGCTGCATCGCCCCCAGCACCCCTGCTTCTAGCGCCTGTGTTCATAGCACACTGATCTATGTT
Source organism: Lissotriton helveticus (assembly GCF_964261635.1). NCBI lineage: Eukaryota > Metazoa > Chordata > Amphibia > Caudata > Salamandridae > Lissotriton > Lissotriton helveticus. Next base: position 391,027,556 of record NC_136060.1, on the reverse strand, counting down.
AAATAAGAAAGGTTTTTTCTGTCCCTCGTGTTGGAAAGAATTCCCTTGACCTCTCCCCTGGCATAGAAGAGTACTATCAGCCTGAGGACAGTAAAAAGTTATAGTCTGCCCTTGTTGCTCTTTTGCAAAGTAATAGGACTAACGTTGGATGGAGAGACTTACATCCATTTGTACTATTGAAATATTCTTAATATTTCCCTATGTTTTCTTTGTTATTAGAATACACTTGTCTCTAATGTATATATCATCACCTGTTTAAGTTGTTTTTCACTGTATATATTTACAGATCACACTGCCTTGTCTAGATTTTACACATTAAGAAATGTTTCTAATGCCCAACAGTGGGCTGTGTTTGTGTATTTTGAAAAATTGAAAAAGAAAAAAGATAAATGCAGATATCCCAACGTTAATTAAAAAATCGTTTGGATAATGAAAAGTTTGTTGAATTTATGGTGTCAGAGGCACGCTGTTGTTGCACAAGCAGATTTTACTAGAGCAGCACAATGCTGTATTCTGCCATTGTTGCACAGTAACATATTTTGACGAAGTAGCAAAGCGTATATTGTACCAAAGTAGCATGGCACTGCATTTTGTAAAAATAGCAAATTAAATTTTACCAAACTACTGCGGTGTTACATTTCCCCAAACCTATATTCTGCCAAAATAGCACAGTACTCGACTTTATCAAATCAGCACAGTGCTATATTTTAGCCTAACTGCACAGTGCCAGATTTTGCCATCGCAGATCAGTGACAGATTACAGCGCCGCACTTTACTGAAGTAGCAGAGTGCATTATTTTGCCAAAGTAGGACAGTGCCATAGTTGCACAGCACGATAATTTGCTGTGGCTGTGCTAGTGTGTCCAAACAGCACAGCACTACAGCTTGCTTAAGTAGCACAGTCCTATGTTGTACCAAATTAGTCAAATACAATTGCATATCAAAGTAGCACGGTACAATACTAAACAAGCATTTGCAATGCAATCGGTCTCGCCTTTGGGACCTTCTATGTATTTAGCTATGCAGCACATTAGCCTGGGTGCTGAAATATCTACTGTTCTTTAACATGGAGGGAAGCTAAGCACCAAACTGCGTGATACACCAGGTATGGGAACACATGGAGAGAAATATTGCCTTTCAGCGGGCAATGGTATAGTCCAAAGCTGTGTTTTTAATATAAATCAGAGCCTTCGGTGGTCATATCACTGAAAATACAAGATTTGAAAATAATATTATTGTCTACGGGTGCTCGGGAAGATAATTTCTATAGATTGGAAACTAGAGATTTCTAAAGTGATTCTGGTATTTTATTGACCTCTGCTGGTCGTTTTCTATCTAGACTGTTAAATAGAGGCAGTTGAACAGAACAAAAACTCCCTAAGCAGAAGCAGACAAGTCCCAGGGCTGATCTCCAGAGTCCTCAAAGTACATATATATATATAGGTATACAATAAGTATATACTAAAGTATATACAAGCATTTGCAATGCAATAGGTCTTACATTTGTGGGAATTAGAGCTATTGTCATTATAAAGGACAATGGGCCCGATGTAGGTAGGCAATTCAATTCAAATTCAAAAAGCTTTTATTCGATTTGTACATACAAATCATACAAGCATAATAAGATACATAGTTAAGATATTAAAATCGCAATATGAACACAAATAAGAAAAGGAGTAGGAAGATGTGCAAAGGCTAGTGTGCAACAATTAAAAGGTAGTCTTTCCTTTTAAAATCAACAGACTGTTACAAAAATACAAGACATTCATAAATGAACAGACAGGAAATCAATAGGGTTTACTTGATAGACATTTCCTGGCAGCTGTACATTTCAAAAATTTACAAAAAAGTAAAAAATGGCAACTACTCTGGCGGGAAGTACTGTCGCACGGGCAGGGTGTCTCTGATCTGGCTTTCGTGTTTGGGAATGCAACCAAATGGTGAACAATACCCAGTCTGACACGTGTTAATACATACTGATGAGAGGGACGGGTCACGTACACAAGGTAGGGTTGGAACCCCGAGATTAAATTCAGGTCCTTGTAAAATTTCACGGTGGTTAAATTACCAGAAATTTTATCTCGCTCTGCCTTTTGAAAATTTAGAAACGTTGTCTTAATTTCTTTTTTTGGAATAGAAACAACCTCTTCTGGCTCAAGAAACACATCAATATTAAAAAGAAGAAGATACCAGCGATGAATGTATCTCAACCACTGTATGCGTGAAGAGTGGTCCAAACCTATACAGTCAAGAATAATATCTTGAGTGAATCGAGTCTCTGGCTTAGCCCAAATAGAACGCCACAATAAAAGTGGCCGAACTGCTGCTAAGTCAGAAATAAACTCGACCCAGACCTCTTCGTGGATCAATTGAACAGAGGCAGAAGGGGGAACACATAACAACCTCCTTAGAAACTTGTTTTCCTCCTTCTGTAGGGATGTGCCCTCGCTGTGGCCCCATACACCTGCCCCATACAGTGCAGAAGAGACACAACAAACATTATATATATTCATCATATCTGGAATGCTTCGTGAGCCAAGTTTAGAGGCAAATCGAAAAATACTGCTGGTGGACCGCAGCATTTTTAGTCTAATAGAGTCAAATTCAGAGGTCCAAGTCCCACTATTGTTGTATGTAATTCCCAAATAACAAAAGGATTTAACATGAGTCAATTTTTCTTTATCCAGAAAAAAGGTATGCTTTGACTGCTTTGCTGCCTGACCGCATGACATAACATACGTCTTAGTTTTGTTCACTCGAAGCCTCCTAATTTGGATAAACTGCATAAAACTATCAATTAAGCGCTGGAGGCCAATCTGTGTTCGAGATAAAAGAACAGCGTCATCCGCATAAAGTAACAGCGGGACGGGTTTTCCTCCAATCAGGGGAGCGTCTGCTGGGATGTCAACCAGAGAACGGTCAACACCATTGATAAAGAGGGAAAATAAAAGAGGGGCCAAAACACATCCCTGGCGTATGCCCCGTGAAACTTTAAAAAAAGGGGTGCATTCGCCTAGGGTGCCATAGCGGACCTTACAGGAGAGTTTTTCATAAAGTCTAGCTAAGAAATGGACGATTTCCCTCGGTGCCCCTGCTTCAAGCAAAACCTCCCAAAGAATAGCGTGGTTAACCAAATCAAAAGCGCTACTCAAATCAGCAAAACATAAAAAGAGGTTGCTATTTTTAGCCACAGTATATTTGTTAATTAAAAGGTCCAAATTTACACATTGATCCAATGTGCCCAAACCTTTCCGGAAGCCGTATTGGACTCTAGTTAAAATATTTGAATCAGTTGCCCAATTTTCTAGCCTTTTGAGCAAAATCCTACTCATTACCTTTACAGAGGCGTCCAACAAGGAAATTGGCCGATAATTGGAAGCCTCTGATTTGTTACCTTTCTTATGTAAGGGAATAATAACTGATTGACCCCAGGTAGAAGGGAAATTAGTTTCTGCCGCACAATTGAATATCCTCACCAGGATGGGAGCCCACAAATCTGGTTCATCTTTGTATAAATCCAGCGGGACCCCATCAGGGCCAGGGGCCTTGCCTCCTTTGCTAATAGAAATTCCTTCATGGCTTTCCTCTAATGTTATTCCCAACGGGAGGGGTAGCCAAGCGGTAGACTCAGGAGACAGTGACTCAAGGGATAACCCTTCTGGATTAAAAATTTTGGAAAAGTGACTGACCCAATCGCTGCATGCCACATATGATGTTAGTTCTGGAACATCTTCTTTATTGAGAAAAGGACTATTAATTGTTTCCCAATAAAGTTTGCAGTTTTTGGTCTCGGCTGCTTCTTTCAACTTATCCCACGCCTCAGTCTGTAATACCCTTTTCCTATTATTAATTGCTATTTTATATCTAGACCTGAGGTATTTTATACCCTCCTTATCACGTGGTTTAGTACCTAAAGCGTTCTTAAGTTCTCGAAGGGCGACTATACAGGGCTTGTCAAACCACCCCTGCTTCGGACCACTATTGGATGTCGGGGCCTTAGTAAAAATACCATCAATAATACTATTAATGGAGACAAAGTGGAATAATAAGCAACCAGGGTCACATTCGTTATCTAGACAGGAACTAATTTGGTTCTTACAACTGGTAAGAACCTCCTTCTGCTTGGCCTTAGAATTAATTCCAGTCCATCTAATCCTTAGACCCTTCGGTCTAATGGGTACTAGGTCAGTAGAGCATTTTTCACCTGAAACTGTTGGGGTACCATGCCCTAGGAGGGTAACACGGATGCTGTTATGGTCGCTGAGACTTTCTTCATTTACATACAAGTCAGTAAAGTCTCCACTGCTAGACAAAAGAATATGATCTATAAATGATCCTGCGTCTCTACCTGTAAATGTGGGGCATGTTATTGCCTGGTTATTTATGTTACAGTTTAACAGCGTCAAGTCAAGTGTGACTAGCATGTTATTTAATGTAGAACCGTAACTGCAGTGTTGGAAGTGAAGAAAATCCTCCCTCACTCCCGGCCCCCCCCAATGACTGCTCATAGCCGCTCCAATGTAGGGGGCATGTATTTACAGATTCTGTATTTTTACCGAATCTGTATTTACCGAATCGGTAAAATTACCGAATTGGTAAATACAGACTCGGTAAAAATACAGAATCTGTAAATGCAGATGTAGGTGGCGCTTTAAACAGTGCCACAGGCCCCTCAGAATTTGTTATTTACCATGTAATACTATTGCATGGTAAATAACGAATTCAGGTGTACATGCACATCTGTGCATGTACACCTATACCATGTGACACACAGACATGCCCTTAGGGCATGTATGTGTGCCACATGGCACACAAGCCTGACATTGGGGTGCTACAGGGTGTCAAAATGACACCCCGTTCCCCCTGGCAGGATTCGGTATTTACCGATTCGGTAATTACCGAATCGGTATTTGCCATTGATTCCTATGTATGATTCGGTATTTAAGAGTAGGTAAATCGAAATAACCTACATCGGGCCCAATGTGTTTTACCTATGGGTTTTGGTTTCGAGTGGATTGGATGTATGTAGCGTGAAGTGGAATTATGTAGGTTGAATTGGAATTGTGTGGAGTGTTTTTCTGAAGTGGAATTATGTGGCATTGTGTGCAGTGGAATTATGTGGAGAATAATTAAGTGGTATTGAGTGTACTGGAATTATGTGGAGTGGGGTTGTGTGTTATGGAATGGAATTATGTGAAATTGTAGTTTGTGTTGTGTAGTGGTATGTAGTTTTGTTTAATTATGTGGAGTGCTGTTGAAGTTTGTGGCATGATGTGGAATTTGTATGCTCAATATCTGGAAATGTACTGCGTTCTTCGGTTATGACAAGGCTGAGATCATAAGGGCTGGTGAGACTTGCTAAATTTAGGGCCTCTGCGTCACACATACTCAATTCCTCAGCCTTTTTAGTGCATCTTTACAAATTTGTAAGCTAAAAAATAAGGCTGGTGCTGCATCTGTAATGCAATTGCTGAAACCCAGTCAACCCTACACAAGAAGGTTTATAAAAATGAATAACCAAAAATAATGGCGTTGCTTCAAGAAAAAGCATTACAAGAACAGAGATGCAGGGAGGATGTGATCTGCCCACTGCGGATGACGTTGCCTATGAAACATTTTCCTTGAATGACAAATGTTTTTTTCCTCCCTAAGATAATATTTTCATTAAACCATTATAATATGTGGCCTGTGTTCACATCAGCATCAAAAAAAGCCGGTTAAAATAAAAAAATTTAGATTTATGTTAAAATCAATGATTAATTGTCCATAGCAACCGACTGCAGCGCCTCTGGATAGTGGAGGAAGGGGCAGGTTGTATTCAGCATTGTGCTCTACCTATCTTGGAAACTTCAAGGCTCTACGAGCCGGCAGAGACTATGCCCTAAAGAGCAAGCAGCCTTTTGTCATGTACAGCCAACACCAGCTTTAGGCTGCAGCCTCCATGGACCAACACAGTAGTTATCCCATTCTCCAGCTAGCTTTGTAGTTTAAACCACTGACCTGCCTTTTTGCCTTAAGAAAGGAGTAAAAACTCACCCCGCAACTATGCTCTTTCCAGCTGATTGGTCAAACAGCACCAGAGTTATTAGCAAAACAAAAAAATTCTTCATGGCGTGGGAGCGGGTTGGGAGCGGGCTACAACACACACATGCACACGCACTCACATCCATGCATTCATACGCATGCACTCATTCACCTAACATTCACAAGCATACACACCAATTCACTCAAAAATACACATACATTCATATATACATACAGACACAAACAAGAAAAACAAAAAAACTTACTGGGCCGCAGTCGGGATCTTGGATGGTGTGAGGGAAGCCTTGGTGGTTCCTGATGATTGCGACTGCTGCCTATAAGGTTGAATGCGGATGCAATACTAGCTTAAAGGTCCAGCCACTCTAGCGTCTGTGCTAGCTTTGAAAGGTGATCAGTGTCTGTGAGTGAAAGATACTTTCCTGCCTCCCTCCATGACAACAATTAGATAAAAAATAAATGTGCAGTCCTTCCTGTGTTTCCAGTCATCTATCTCCCAAGAGCTGCAGCACAATGCTGGCAGACACCTTTATGTGTTCCTGGGAGTAAATGGGCCAGAAATTGGGGCTAAGTAATGAAAGGAAGAGAAGCTACTAGTGAAGGGGACTCCTGCCCAAGCTATGTACAAACAGTATGGAAAAAACCTGTGCAGATATTTGATACAGTGGGTGGAACTCAATGACGAAAATGGAAAGAAGTCATTTATACAGGGATGTACCTATGATCTAGACTGACTAAGCTATTTGAGATGACATTTAACAGGTCTTAAAAATAAAATAAATATAGAATAATGGCCAGCATTTTTCAAATGATATAAGGAAGCAAGCAAATAGAAACTGTCACAGATCCGTGAGACAAAGTAGTCCCATTAAAGATTCCAATAGCAAATTACCCATTAGGGGGGAAGGTTTGGTACCTTGTACTACCTACTGTCCCATCCCTACCCTATGTATTCCCACAAATCACAAAATACTCAGAATAACAGGAAGAAAAGGGAGAGGACTATTTTATTTTCTCCACGTCTGCAAACGATGCCAGAGGTTCGCCAGTGGCTTTGTCTAGAAATGAATCAGAGTTGGCCAGTGCCGCCAGCAAAAGGGGCACAAGGAAGCAAGACGCAAGCAACTACAGCGAGACAAGCATTTGACATTGATGTGATAGAGAACAGTGTGTGACACTTAAGACACAAAGCTGATTCCACCACCTTGCACTCTAGCTCAAGACCTTGAGTCCAGTGAGTCACCTAATGGTTGGACTACTGGCCCGTACTATTGCCAGAGCTAGTTTGAGATTCACTGTAGAGCATATAACCAGGAACATGGACCGAAAGGATCATCGGGACCGGCATACCTCACTCTCTAGTGATGCAGATGACGAGGCAACCCACTGAGACTTCCCTGATGCCATTTTCCCCTTACAAGATCGCCCAAACCCAGAGGTAGAGTAGCAGTCCATGTTTCTGATACACAACTTATTTGACTGATATTTAGAGGCAGTTCTCGAATATTCGTGAAAAAAACATCAAAATCGATGGTGTTTGAAGTTTCTAAACTAAATTAAGTAGTTATGAACTAGAAGTTTGGATTGGTGTTGCTAAATGATGCAAAAAAAATGTTGGTGGAAAAGAGGAGTTGGTTAGGACAAGTACCTGCAGAGGAAGTCTCTTCAGTAACTGCCATGGATGGGTTGCTGAATGCCGTAATTGAAGCTTGCCAAGTCAAGGACTCCACAAGGGTTTCAAATTGTAAACAGAACAAGGCAGGGTCACTGGTTGTAGTGGGGAGACACTTAGGTATAGCCCGCCGCTCTGGACTGGCTCAGCAGGGCGTCCTTCACCTCTCTGTCCAGCGGGAGTCTCTCGAGAAGCTGGGCGAGTGGTTCACCTGCAATAACGAGCAATGTCCTGTTATGGCAAGAAACGAGGGGGGATGCGCTGTTGAGGTGCACAATAGGAAACACAATCAGCGCGGCCATCAAACGAGCCCCTTCTTGAGAAAGCTCACCCCAGAAATATCTTTCTCTCTTCAGCTAAACACAAGAGAGCCTCGGCAACCCCTTTAGCCGTATATTTCAATTATGAAAATGATACCTTTCATATGATGTACAGCAAGCTGTCCCTGTGACTGTCCAACGAGAGGTTTCAGTCCTTCTTACGTTCAATGAGAGAATTTCACCGAAGAATGCAGATACCATGGCGCGTCCAAAGCTTCAAGGATTCTCGGAGAGAGGGGGGCAACCCCCATATATAACTCTTCCTTCTTTTTGCCCCCTAGTAAAATACATCAAGCGCACCGTTATTTTGATGCTGCACTATAGGGAAGCTGGGAGCCAGCCCCAAAACAGTGTTTTCTGAACATTAGGGAGTGATGTCAGTCTCTGGCAGGTACACCCTCATGCTGGTGAACTTTCACTTTGGCATCGCTAAAGCTGGAAGGCATTTTTATACTACTACAGTGCTGCAAACAAATGAGCACACTTCGTGGTTTACTTTTATACATGTAAAAAAACGACGGGAGATGGAGGTTTGCAGACGGTGGTAAAAACCGTGGCACGTCCCTGAATCTACCATGCGTCACGTGTCCCAGATAGTATAGAAAACTAGAGGATAGAAAGCCGGTATATGATGTGGCGCAGCAATCCGAGCGGCTGACTGTGGTGCGGGGGATCCGTGCTCGTGCCTCAGCTACCTCAACAGTCTGTTAAATTTGAAAAACTATTTAATCGCCCCAATGGGCCGGTGCCTGAGGCCCATTTGGCGGCTGATTTCTCAGTCCAGTTGTGCCCGTTTTAAGTGGTTTCAGGATGGGCTGTAGTGTCTGGCCGTCAAGTGGCTGTCTGGGGCATAAGCGCGCACTCTGGATTCAACTAATTTAAATAAGACAAAAAAACAGAGATCTTGGAGTGGCACAGAGAGACAAGCATTAATAAATGGAACAAGCATTAATAAATGAAACTGCTCGCTCCCGGGGCATACTTTGTGGAAGTATAGGGAATAAGTTACAAAAACTAAGCACAAAGTCAATCGCTCAAGTGGATCCTGATCCACTGCAATGAAAGCGCTGCAGCCAGCCGTGTTTCTGTGAAGCGAAGAGGGAGCATATTTGAAGAAGCTCTATAAGCAAGCTGTCAGCGTTGGAAAAAATATGGTGCATAGCAAATAATGAGTGTGTAACGCCGCAAGTGAGAGATCCAATCCCGGTGGGCAGGGCTAAAAGGAGACAAGGCGGCAATAAGGAGGAACTAAGAAGCCTCCTTTTCAATCGTGAGCCTGCGTTTTGCATGCAGGAAGACGCCAGCCAATGAGGAAGAAGGGCGGGGCTTCAACTTTACCTCCGAGAGCTTTGGAATCTGTATTGATTCCAAGAAGCTCTCGTATGATGAGCGCAGCGCATGCGCACTGCTTTCGCCAGCCAAGACCTAAAAAGGGTATTGTATATATTTTTTGAAGAAGCACAATGCTAGATTTTGCTAAAATAGGACAGTACTAGATTTTTTTGTAGCATTGCAGCACTATAATTTTCTATAGCCTCACCTTGCTATTATTGGCCAAAGTAGCACAGTGCTATATTTATCAAATAGTTTAATTCTAAGGCGTATGCATATTTGTAGCTAAAGTCGTCCAGTGCTGTAATTTCCATAAGTGCCCAGAGCTCAATACTGAAATAGCCTCCTTTAGACCAATTTCACGTTGCATGTAGTAATTTACCTAGCCCAATTTGATCACATACAAATTTAATCCGATTACCTGCAAATTACTTCTCCTTTAGGGCAATTCAGATGCGCTGAGTTCCTTACCATGGACACAATAGCTTCTCATTAAATCCTTATATGTTTTTCACTAACCAATATTCTTGTGAGTGTTGTCAAAAGGAATTTTGAGAAAACAACATAGTAATACCATCTTTTATCCAGTATTGGATCTTTCATAGATTCACATGCTTGAATCATTCCCCGTCGCGAAGTGGGAGTCCCATGGTATTATAATAAAGCAGTATGTATTACTATCATAGGCTATAATGGCAATGAAAAAATCTGTCTAATAGCCTATCCATGTCCTTATTTAAAAAAGGGCCAAAGTTGTACTACAAACGCTCCCTCTAGAACACTCTCAACAGAAACTAAGACCCTCAGATTTTCTACTGCACGTCGTGTACAGAGAGTCTCCCTGAGCTCTGCATAGTTATCTACCTCTGGTATAGTAAAATGTCATTATAGTTTGCCTCAAATGACTATAAAAGTTTTCTTTTGACCCTATGGCACTCTATCTACCCTCTGGGGTAGTAAAGCCTTATTATTATTATTTCTACTATGCTGCAAAGGGGTTCTGTTAGCCCTAGGGCACTTGTAAAAGGACACATCTTTATTGAGGCATTCCCACAAGGATTCAGCAATCTTGTCTTTCACAAACCGAAGGGCACATTGATCATTTACATAGAAGAGGACAATAAAGGGAGCCAACACCCGCGACACCCTTAGAAACAAGCATTAGAAATGCAATCGGGCTCGGATTTATTTGAGTTTGAGCTAATGGCATTATAAATGCCAATGTATTGTTGCTATGTGTTGTGGAGTGTGTTCATGTGGTGTGTACTGCCAGTGATCTCCTTGTGGGTGTGAGAATATTGCACCGTTACTGCCTGTGATGTCCTTCTTGTGAGTGTGAGAAGCTTGCACCTCTGCTGCCATGTCTCCTTGTGAGTGTAAGAACTTTGCACTGGTGCTGCCTGTGATGTCCTTCTTGTGAGTGTAAGAAGCTTGCACTGCTGCTGCCTGTGATGTCGTTCTTGTGAGTGTGAGAAGCTTGCACCGCTGCTGCCTGTGATGTCGTTCTTGTGAGTGGGAGAAGATTGCACCTCAGGTGCCTGTGGTCTCCTTGTGAGTGTAAGAAGCTTGCACAGCTGCTGCCTGTGATGTCCTACTCACTACTCTACTCTACTCACTACTCTACTCACTACTCTGCACTCACTACTCACTACTCTACTCACTACTCTACTCACTACTCTGCACTCACTACTCTACTCACTACTCTACTCACTACTCTGCACTCACTACTCTGCACTCACTACTCTGCACTCACTACTCACTACTCTACTCACTACTCACTACTCTGCACTTACTACTCACTACTCTACTCACTACTCACTACTCTACTCACTACTCTACTCACTACTCTACTCACTACTCTACTCACTACTCACTACTCACTACTCTACTCACTACTCACTACTCTGCACTCACTACTCACTACTCTGCACTCACTACTCTACTCACTACTCACTACTCTCCACTCACTACTCTACTCCCTACTCACTACTCTACTTTTTACTCACTACTCTACTCACTACTCACTACTCTACTCACTACTCACTACTCTACTCACTACTCACTTCTCTACTCACTACTCTGCACTCACTACTTTACTCACTACTCTACTCTACTCACCTCACTACTCTACTCACTACTCTACTCACTACTCTACTCACTACTCTACTCACTACTCTACTCACTACTCACTACTCTGCACTCACTACTCACCACTCTACTCACTACTCTACTCACTACTCTACTCACTACTCACTACTCTGCACTCACTACTCACTACTGTACTCACTACTCACTACTCTACTCACTACTCTACTCACTACTCTACTCACTACTCTACTCACTACTCCCTACTCTACTCACTACTCTACTCACTACTCACTACTCTGCACTCACTACTCACTACTCTGCTCACTACTCACTACTCTACTCACTACTCACTACTCTCCACTCACTACTCTACTCACTACTCACTACTCTACTCACTACTTTCTACTCACTACTCTACTCACTACTCACTACTCTACTCACTACTCACTACTCTACTCACTACTCACTTCTCTACTCACTACTCTGCACTCACTACTTTACTCACTACTCTACTCACCTCACTACTCTACTCACTACTCACTACTTTACTCGCTACTCTACGCACTACTCTACTCACTACTCTACTCACTACTCACTACTCTGCACTCACTACTCACTACTCTACTCACTACTCTACTCACTACTCACTACTCACTTCTCTACTCACTACTCTGCACTCACTACTTTACTCACTACTCTACTCACCTCACTACTCTACTCACTACTCTACTCACTACTCTACTCACTACTCACTACTTTACTCACTACTCACTACTCTGCACTCACTACTCACTACTCTACTCACTACTCTACTCACTACTCACTGCTCTGCACTCACTACTCACTACTCTACTCACTACTTTTACCGACACGGGAAAATGGGAAGCGACAAACAATATATTTTATTGTCGAAATGAATATTTCTTCCCGAAATGAAGGCCTCCAAGTGCCGAATGTGGCGTAAAGGCGCCGGCTGATGTGTGGGGAGCGTTAAACCAGCGGTGTTTTCAGTGGTTCAGCTGTGGAGATAATTTTAAGTGTATCCTCGACCCACTTTCATGTTCTCGGACAAACCGTGGTAATTTGTGACTTATTCACGTTGAACATGGATGAAAATTGTTTTGGGACACGCATTTGCCCGAGGGCTTGGCCCGACTCTGCAATGCGTCCTCGAAGTGTAAATATTTATTTTATTTTATTTTATGCGATTTTCTACAGCGCGAACATTACCCGAAGGTGTCAGAGCGTCCACATCCAGTTTCATTCTACTGCTTAATGACGCTGGGTGTCATCAAATGCTGGAAGCTGCATTCCTAGTGAATTCACATCTGTTTAGACGAGTCAAAAAGTCGGAGTAAAGTGCAGAGCGCTGCACAATACAGCCTAATGGTGCGAATACATACAACTCATCGTAAATGCTATAATGGCCCTGCAGGGGCCATCCACCCCTCAAAATCTCGCTGGCATTACTGCCCACCGCTACATTTCTGTTATTTGAGGGACTATTTCCACTTCCTTCTTTCGAGATATTTAGTAAATAAACACAGATGCTAAATAAATGCATGCTTTGCCGCGTGCATAGGGTGTACGTAGTTCGTGGCAGTCTGGAAATGCCCCCTTGGCCCCTGTAATGTTCCGTGGTCTGGTGGCCTCCGAGGGTCGTTCGTCTTTCCGCGTTCACGTCAAATAAAGCTCCCCGCTTCAAAAACTAGGGAGACGCTGCTGACCGCCGGGGATCGATGGGAAACAAAGGGCAGATTAATAGAAAACCGCGGCCTCTTTCGCAGTCATAAAATCATAAACAAATCATTAAAAAAAGCGACGGCGCACCCGCGCCGCTGATGGATGGGCGCCGTCTCTTTACGCTTGCTTTGCACTTTGTTCGGCCGCATTAGTGTTGCGGAATCTGTGTACACTGTGTATAAATTACACCGCGGGATAAAGTAATTTACCGGCCCTATAAATACGCCCTTGTTTAGCTACTCTGTTAAAGGGGCCGGGGTGCCAGGGGGAAAAAAAAGGACGCACTTGAAAAAATGAAAAGAAGTATAGTGCCTCGTTGTTAGTTTACGGTTTTGTCATGATGTTATAGCATTTTTTTGTTTTCTTTCATTGTCTCTCTGTTGTTGCCTTTATGGTGTCTTGTTTGTACTTTTGTAATTTTTGTTACTGGTTCTTAAAGCTCGGCTTACGGCACTATAATTGAACATTATAAATAAAAATAAACTCAATTCTGAACAATTTGTTGCCTGAGAGTCAAACTACCATTTCCCAGTCAGAAACCTCTGAGGTATTTAAGTGACTTTTAGAAAAATGTCTGATGCTCTGAAGAACCGACGCCAGCAGGGTGAACGTGTATCCCCCCTCACCCCCTCCCCGTTCCACACGTGACGGGTGCAACAATAACACTCATGGTTCGTCAGCAATTTAAATTTCTCATCTCAGTGTTACGCATTTCATCTACTTTAAATGGAGGAAAGGCTGACACACCGCACTGCTGTGATCACGGAACCAGCAGGTATCTGCAGTGATGACTCAACTCTCTGAGCTGTCTTGCCAGCTAAAAGGTTAATTTTCTCACTCATTCCTGCCACAGAGAAGACCCCCTGTGGAGTTTTTGACATTTTAAATGTAAAAGATGTTGACTGAAAGAGTAGGCAAATAAGTGGCCTGCCTACTGTGCCTGGCCGAAGGTGGACCGCTTCTGGGCGCTACTGCGTAGATTAATGCTCTACAAAGGTGACACAAGTTCGGCACTGAAATCGTAAGAGCGAGGCTCACCACACCTAGTCAGTGTGCATCAGACTCGGTTCGATAAAGAACAGCGTTGTGCTGCGTCATGTTATGGTGATAAAGGACTATATTATGTAAAAAAAAAAAAAACAGCATAGCTCTGAGGACCTGGACACGTTGGAATTGTAGACAAGCAGAAAAAAGGCACAGAAGAGGATGGCCCACCAAAAAACGGCCTATCGGATGTTTGTTTACACGCCATGATCATTCAACTCATGGCCTCTCAGCTGAGTCTACCCACAGTATTAATCGGAAACATCCTTCCTGTGATTACCATGCTGTCTCTTGGCAGTCGGTTGGCAGTGATATCCCAGTGCCAAGAAGCCTTCTTGGTGCTATACGTCGCTTTTAACAAGCTGCTCTAATGTTAGGATCGCACTGCTCTTCACTGGGTCTGAGGCTGCGAGCGGTCACTCGCGCCCACGAGACAAGGTGTCAAATGTTGACGTGTTCGATTCGGTGGTGTATGTGACCCTACACGCCCCTTCACGCCCACCAAGGCGCTTCCTGCCCGGAGACTCAACTAATACTGCCCTAGTCACAGAGACGGGATCCTCAGCCGCCTGTCGTGACGTGGGAACGGGGGTCAGACGGCATGCTGTCAGAAGAGAATGAGCAAACATTGTGTGATTGAATGTTTTCTATATTCACAAACAAGGCGAGAGGGGCGTCTAAAAATATAAACAAAAAGAGTAAACACCTCAAGAAAAAGTGTAAGGAAATCGGGAGGGAAAAGGAAAAGATAAAACAAAACAAAATCTTCCTTTGTATGATGAACCACGTTGTCTGTCCTCTTTACCTTCTCTGAAGCCAATCAGCCCAGGCTGTAAATATTCAACATTCCTGCGCGTCAGCCAGACCGGGAGACTTAAATGTTAAACGCGCAAATGATACATGCAATGCAATGGTGAACGCGCTCGCACCATCTGGATTGCATTACACGGGCACTCTGACAGCTCCTAATTAAGATTAATCACTCTGCCGTGCTCGTTCTCGCACAGAATATGCCATGCAACTGCAATAAATGACGGACGAAAAGTAAATATACCCTATCACGTCAAGGCTACTAAATAGACAGCACAGCCAAGACGAATCACTAGGCAGATGCCAGAAAAAACGCAGGCGTGCACTAAAGAATGTGCCAGCCAGACCCCTTTCAGAATTCTTTTTTTTTCGAAATGCATAAGAGCTCGCAAGCTCCGCCCCCCACTTCGTGGAGGCGTAGGCCCGAGCCCTAAAAACTGAACCCGAGTCTACAAAGGGCTGTTCAAAAAAAGGAGTACCACATCCATTTCTCCTCAGGAACTTGTATTTCTAAGTCTGCAACTCCTGCTCCTCGCCTGGAGGTCGTGTGTCAGTTTCCTCTTAAGGTCTGCCCTGCACAAGACCACTCCACTTCCTGGTAACAACAGGATCATCAACACGCTGTGGTGGCATACATTATAGAGGGTCCTACCACAACCCCCGGGTCTGGACTCAATGCCCATACAGTAACCTCAATCAGATGCCGCCTACCTCCAACCCTCTCTCTCATCCCATGGATGTGAGCATTTCCTGCTACCCTCCCCTTTTTCAGGCAAGATATCTTCTTCGGATGAGTGTAAGATCAATCATCTATCCCATACCTTGCACTTTCCCCAAATACAGAACCCACCAAAAAAGGGGAAGGCTTTCCCTGGTCTTAACTTACTATAAAAGATGTCCTTATCTCGCTTGACAAGGATCAATCAATATAGCCTAGTATTCCCATAGGAACCGTGGGTTTCTTCACAAGAACACGTATGGTCACATTCTCACATGTCCCAAAATACAGCAAATATTTCCGGTTTACTGGATAAGGCACCTGTTACCAATTGTGACTACTTCCATGCAGCATCACGTCACCAAGTACCACCTGCTCTCACAAATTAAGGTTATCAGATTTCACAACCTGAAAGGGTATCTGCTTAAGCTCCAACACACTTTAAAGCATCCAAAGTACAGAGCTTCTCTTAAATTATTTAACAAGCAGGGTCTCCTGTACATGTTAGGAAATACATTACTGCACTTAAGCATTCATCACGGCCAGCACCAATATCGCCAAAACAAGATTTGTTGCAGTAAGTCTGTACAACACATTATTACACTTCGTATCCTTTGTAATCAATTCAATACCTCTTCCTCCCCTTAGGATCAGATCAAAGCTACAGGAGCTATAAGTACAATAAAAGAGATTATTCAAGGACATCCTAAACAGCACCGTAAGGATGATTGAAATGCTACTAGTGTCTTTCATCTCCCACTTCTCAGAAGACCCCTTCCAGCCCCAATTACCTAACTTTGTTATAAATGCAAATTCTTTAAAAATAGTCTGCATTGCAAATTTATATGCACATCAACAGCTTGAAATTCAACACCAAGTTACTCACTCAGCAATCCTTTTCAGGCAGTACGTCAACAAACAAAAAGGTACTACATCACCTACGCTTTAATACAAATTAAAAATAACTCAAAGCTATTGAGCTAGCGAACAACCCGCAACACACCTCTCAGGACCAAATATATATCCAACATAAGCAATATTTCTCCATAGGCTCTCAGCACATTCAAGACTAACCACCAAGAGTGAGAACTGGATTCATTGATACTTTACAGACTATTTTGCTTTCGAGTAAAACCACCATTGGATCTCTTTCAACAGATCACACCAATAAATGGCAGATCTGTACCACTCCATCCTGCTCCTATAGCTGTATTGGAACACTGGTATCACCATATAATCTGGCATTTATACATCCATATTTTTCCCCTTCTCGCTCATACCTAACATTCCCATCGAAAGGGAAATACAGACCACAGTCGACTCATCCTTGATGCTCCCAGGTGGCCTATATTTATTTATTTATTTATTTATTTCACTTCTAAAGCGCACTATCACCTCAGAGAGGCATCCTGGCGCTGACAGACTCGTAACGAAAGAGGGGGACAGCTGATAACAGGCTAGGGGATTGGGAAGAGCCAAGTTTTCAAGTGCCTTCTAAATGCAAGAAGGCCAGAAACCTGCCTGAGTTCGGTGGGAAGAGAATTCCAGAGCTTGTCCGCGGCCACGCTGAACGATCTACCTCCTGCTCTGGATCTCCGAAACCTCGGTATGGTCACCAACCGAGCCAAGGAGGAGCGTAGATTGCGGGCCGGCACATGCCATGAAAACCTCCTTTGTAAACAGGCAGGGCCTAACACATGGAGTGCTTTAAAGGTCAGGCAGAGAGACTTAAATGTCACCCTCTGCCTCACAGGGAGCCAGTGCAGCTGAGCCAGAGCCCCTGAAAAGGAAGATCTAGTTGGCCACCCCAGGGCTAATTTTGCAGCTGCAGACTTGAGTCTCTGAAGTCTATCCATGAGATAGTCTGGAGACTCCAACAGTAAGGAGTTGCAGTAGTCTAATCTACTGAGCACAGTACAACGCACCACCTCTATCCGAGCACAGGGCGGTAACAGGGGAAGAACTTTTCTCGGGAGGCGAATGATGGTCAAGCAGCCAGTTACCACCTTTGAAACCTGTGTCTCCAGAGTGATGTCGCTATTAAACATCATGCCTAGATTCCGTACTCCCTTTGCCGGCTGCACCAGTGGAGAAAAATTCACTGGCCAGAAGTTGCTGGGTAGAAAAGATTGTACCCTGGGCCTTGGGCAATATAACACCTCGGTCTTTCCTGTGTTAAATTGCAGAGACTTGGCTTTCAACTGTAGCACGCAGGTAGTTATGAAATTCTTCCAAGGAGGTTGATTAATTTCCCTCCAAGGATTGAATCAACTGCGTGTCATCAGCGTAATTAACAATTTCGATCTTAAATTGTTTGATGGCCGCTATTAAAGGCTTCATATAGATGTTAAATAATATCGGGATAACAGCCGAGCCTTGAGGGACGCCATGCGAGATGGTAGAGAAGGGGGATTAGAAGGGAGGGAGGGACACAGCTTGTTCCCTACCCTGGAGGAAGGACTCAAACCACCCAAGGGCACTCCCTGAAACCCCTACCTCACTCAACCTGTCCAGCAGAATACCATGGTTCACCGTTCGAGGGCGGCAGACAGGTCAAGAAGGATCAGAACACCTGACTGTCCCCTGTCTGCCCGCCAATGTAGCTCATCCAGCACGGTCACTAGGGCCGTCTCGGTGCCATGAGCTGGCTGGAAGCCAAATTGAACGTCCTCCAAGAGCTTGTGCTGTTCAAGGTGTCTAGAGAGGATGCCTGCCACCACCCGCTCTACAATTTTTGCTGGATAGGGTAGGAGCGAGATGGGCCTAAAGTTCTTAAGGCAGTCAGGGTCAAGACTGAGCTTCTTCAGTAAGGGGGTCACCACTACTTGTTTCCACTTAGGTGGAACAACTCCAGTCATAAGCGACTGGTTACACACCAGCCGGAGCGTGGGGAAGAGCTCGTGCTCGAACTCCGTCCAGATTTTTTGTGGGATCGGGTCAAGCGGAGACCCAGATGTAATACCAAAGGTGTTAGTCTCTAACACTATGCATTTCCTGACTTCTCCAGCGCTATTCACTATAACCAAGGTTAGGTCGTACACCTGAACACCCTCTCTACACTTATACGCATAGTTATTAATTCTACAGGTTCAGTGTCATGGAATTTTTTTTAGGATTGCAACAAAAGCATATCCATGGTAGGAGTGGAAAAACCTAACAAGAAATGCAACTTAAATTACAAGCATTTCTGCTTATTGTATCAACAGTGCACCCTACACCTATTGGATGCATCTCCCAGCAGTTTACGGCCATACCCGTCATTCTTCGCTATGTCAGAAGTAGATCATATCTCTGTTAACGTTTACATTTATTTCTTTCTTTTTCTCTGTGCCACAACAGTAGTCAATCACTAGTTCCTTTATCTTTTCCTCATATACAAGCTTCCCCTCCTCAATGACATCCCAATACCATTCTTTCCTATCTTAGAAAATCACAATTTCAGTGTATTGTCATAGCATATTTCTAATCCCTCAAGGTTAAGGTCCAGCTACTCTGAGCTCTCATTACTGCTCGCAGAGTCAGCAAATACAAGTTTTCACAACACAAAACCCATTATTCTCTACGTTTCTCTAAAGAAAAATTGTTTCCCACACCAAATTTTAACTTCGTCCCAAGGCTCCATCACTACTTTATCCCAATGAACCTATCATGCCTCATACCTTTCTTTTCCCAACTCCAAAATCACCAACTTAAGATTCTCTCCATACCCTAGACAATGTCTTAAATCCATTCTATGCAAATTCAGTTTATTCAAACTGATTAAATATGGCTAACAGATCAACTACTCATTTGCTATGTATAACCTACACTTCATACTTCACTAATAAGTGCAATTATTACAAAATGTTTTTCTGCAACCATTCAGTTTTGCCTTTCCAACTTTGGCACACTTCTAACATTGAGAGCAGTACGCATTATACAAGGGCGATATCTACCTTGCTTATCTTTGCACATGATTTTTTCCAAAGGATCTGCCATGCTACAACATACACACAGTCCACAGAGCTACTACTTACAGCCATCACACTGCATTAATGCAGCTATAGGACAGGTTGGTTAACGCATTTATTCTTATTAAATGAGCCTCCATTACTGACATAGTTAGGTATATGGTTATTTGGAGTTATATTCACATTTGCATTATATTATTGTATGAAGCATACTGATTCCATCATACATGCAAGGTCTATACAATAATACATGTATGATATTGTTATTATATATTTATAAACGCTGTTTTAGTAATATTTCTTTATAAATGATAGACAATAATGCTTACCATTACTATATCTATGGTATGTATATATATATATATTTGTATATAACATTGTTCTGTGGCCACGAGATCTATATTTAGAAGAGGCCAGAAAACATCTTAGTGACATTAACTGCTATAGAAGAGCGAATTTTCAAGAACTAAGACAAAATAAAGAACTTGTCTTTAGTGAGTTGGCACAAGGGAACCGCATGGGTCTGCTTTCTAAAAATGAATTCTGTTTTCTAAAAAATGATTATCCTCTATTTCCTTTTCGATACTTTATCCCAAAAGTACATAAGAATGTGGTACCAATTCCAGGGCGACCAATAATTTCAGCCCAGAAAAGTATTTTAGAGGCTAGGTCAAAATATTCTGATCATTTTTTACATGAATTTCTAGAAAACTTACCGTCATTTATCAGGGATTCAGGACATTTTTTTAACCAAATAGAAATTAGTTTCATGGGAGGAAGACTGGCTTTTAATTGTAATGGACATCAGTTCCTTGTATACTAGTATACATCATTCAGACAGCCTAAATGCTTTTCGTTTTTATTTGGAAAAAAGAAGCATACAAATGTATGAACATAACAAGATGTTGATAAAAATGATAGAACTATGTCTGACCCACAACTATTTCTTATTTAACAAGGAAATATTCCAACAGCTTTGTGGAGTGGTCATGGGGGCATGCTTCTCCCCCAGCTACGCATGTTTACACGTGGGCTGGTGGGAGGAGCATGTCCAGAGGGCTACCCATAAGGATATTTTTGACGGACATGTTCTCCACTGGTGGAGATTCATAGACGATGTGTGTCTGATTTGGAAAGGTTCCCTTGAAACAGCTAAAAGGTTTATTGATATGCTTAATGTTAACACCTGAAT
This sequence comes from Lissotriton helveticus, assembly GCF_964261635.1. Classification (NCBI taxonomy): domain Eukaryota; kingdom Metazoa; phylum Chordata; class Amphibia; order Caudata; family Salamandridae; genus Lissotriton; species Lissotriton helveticus. Next base: position 391,006,645 of record NC_136060.1, on the reverse strand, counting down.
TTAAAATTGACCTCAGAGATTAGGTACAATTTTTGGATGTGGAGATTTATGTAAAAGAAAACAGTATTCATACTAGATTGCACAGGAATTTAACGGCTGGAAACTCTGTGCTCCATGCTACTAGCTCACACCCACAACACCTCATACAGAGTATTCCCTATGGGGAGTTCTTGAGAATAAAACTCATATGCAGTCACGAAGTTGATCTAAAAAGATGTCAGGATGAAGCATTTGAAAGATTTGTCACGAGGGGATATAAAGCCACGGATTTACAGAAAGCTAGAGACAAGGCCAATGGCTTAAATTATACTAGTTGTCCATCTAGAATATCTGAGACTCCCTTATCATCTAGGCAGAATGAAAAAGAAAATCAAGTCACAGCTGTGGTACCAACTTGCAACATCAGATTGATAACAAACTTTTTTAGACAGAAAAGGCAGGTTCGAAAAATATTATGTAAAAATTGGCCTATCATCTGGTCAGACATAACTATGTCTCGAATCTTGCCGGAACTTCCTAATTTAACATTTAGAAGGGCTCCCTCAATGAGGGATGCAACGGTAAGAAACAGCCCGCAAGTAGTAGCAACTAATACCTGGCTCTCAGCTAAATCAGTTTTTTTTAAATGCAGCTCCTGCCGGGCATGTACATTTGGTAAAAATGTTTGCTTTTAGTTCAGAACATGTCAAGATCCAAGTGCATTATACTTGTAAAACAGAATATGCGATTTATATTCTAGAATGCACATTCCACCTAATGTATGTAGGTAGTACCAAACTGCAAGTTTTTAATAAGATTTTACAACACCTTAGAGCAGTGGTTAATTCGGACCCAAGTTATCCTGTTGCAGGGCACTTGAAACTAGTACACAACAATAACCTGAATGATCTCAAATATTATGTCATCAGTTCAGTACCCAAGAACCTCAGAGGGGGAAATAGAGAAAAAAGACTGAGACAGGTTGAATCAGAGTTTATTATGTTGCTCACTACCAAAATGCCAAATAGCCTTAACAACAGCGATGATTTGCACAATTCTTTATAATACTGTATTGGGAGATTTATATTGGTCGCAATTTCATGCAGCAAGTATTGGAATAAAAATGGATTTCAGAGGCCTTTTAGTGGGTTTTATTTCTTCTCTTTTACTGAGTTTTAATCCGGAATGTTTCCGGATTATAACAGGTTACAGTCGAGAGTATTGCCGGCTTTGGGGTCCTGAGATTGTATTATTATTCATATTTTGATTGTTATATTTGATATTTTAAATCAATGGCTGCTATATTTATTAGTTTCATATTTCCTCTGCCCCTATACATGATGAGAAGGGGTGGATAAATGGTTTTAGCTGGGGTGATTTCGGTTTTACTTAATTTTACTTGAGGTTTCCTCGGTTTTATTCCGTTTTACGGGACTACGACCGGTTGTCTCCATTTTGTCATTCTTTTTTGTTCGTGTATTGGGAAATATGCTTATACCTGATGGTGTGTACCATACGGAACTGATGTTTGCCTTTAAGTGGACTATTTATTTTATGGCTTGAGTCACCACAATGGATCGATAGGTGATAATTTTCTTTTCTCTAAATAGATGCAACAAAATATACGTCAAGTCCGGAGATGGGTACTAGAGTGTATTAGAATCATGACAAGAGATAAAGAATCATACCTCATAAGAAAGGAGTTTATGGGGGAATAATGAGCTGCTATGTATATATTGTAATTTTGCACTTTCACTGGAACACTTTTCTTGCACATATTTCCACATTATGATTTGCCAATTTGTGATGTATAAAACTTAGGAGTGCCAATCAGTAAGCCTATGCACTGTTTAATGTACATTTAGTTGGAGGTATGGGTTTCTTGTATCTACTCTAATAAAAGAGAGAGGGACCCCAGGACCAAAGGGTTCCACAATTGACACAAGTCTAAATATAATTCCCTTTGGGCGAATTACCATAGAAACACAGATTCTTACAAACATACATATATGGACTCACCAATATCAAATCAAAACATGGAAGCAATATAAAACATAGTGAAAACACTATAATAGAAGTAAATCTGCACAATGTATTAGCATACACTATACTTTGTTAAAAATGGGAAACATATACAAGACGGAACACTATAAAAGATATAAATCCAACATTCCTATAAAAAAGGAGGTACAAGTGAAGGACTAAATTCCAACAAACAGTCAGAATTTTCCTTAGTTTGTCTTTCTCGTATTACTCCTTGTGCATCGACGCGTTTCGGCGGTCGTTTAATATTTAACCACCTTCATCAGGACAATTACAATACATTATATTATAGCATCACAGTAAGTACTATCTCATATATCATATATATCTACTGAGAAGGAGGCAGAGTACTCCATATCTTTTACTGAGTGATATAGAACAATTGAGGTAGGTGATGTATCAAGTTCTCTTTGAAGCTGCCTCTCTTGTCCAAAATAAACCTAACTAAAGGGTCATACTGTTTAAAATAAGTGTAAAGCTATGGTCTCAATGTTGGAGGTTCAGTGACTGGAGCACTATGTATGGTACTTAAAAAGAGATGACCAACATGTAGAGATCATATGAGACATTGTGATGACGAGGAATAGATTTGTGTGACCAAAATCAACGAATACACTGTCTATGCTTTGGTTGTTATATATATGAGATAGTACTTACTGTGATGCTATAATATAATGTATTGTTTGTCTATTGTAATATGGAAGCAATGTAAATGATATTGTATTTGCACAGGGCTGTAGAGAATTGTATACATTATGTTTTTCTAAAAAATATAGAACTAAATGTAACTAAGACTGGTTTTGTTTGAATTTCAGAACCATTGGGAAACACTTATTGTAATTGTCCTGATGAAGGTGGTTAAATATTAAACGACCGCCGAAACTCGTTGATGCACAAGGAGTAATACGAGAAAGACAAACTAAGGAAAATTCTGAGTGTTTGTTGGAATTTAGTCCTTCACTTGTACCTCCTTTTTTATAGGAATGTTGGATTTATATCTTTTATAGTGTTCCGTCTTGTGTATGTTTCCCATTTTTAACAAAGTATAGTGTATGCTAATAAATTGTGCAGATTTACTTTTATTATAGTGTTTTCACTATGTTTTATATTGCTTCTATGTTTTGATTTGATATTGGTGAGTCCATGTATGTATGTTTGTAAGAATCTGTGTTTCTATGGTAATTTGCCCAAAGGGAATTATATTTTGACTTGTGTTTCTTGTATTTACAACAGAAATTTGATTATTAGCACTATGCTATTATTTTGGAGTATATTATATACTAGGATTTGAACTTGATGTAAAAAAAATTTGGAGCACTAAGCTTTTATTTATATTTTTTTGATATGTATCAAAAATAAGTAAAAGCAAAATGCGCAAGTTTGAATCAGCATAATGAGATCAGCTAGCCTCTACCGTAAGATTGCACTGTTTTCTTTAAACCAATTGGAGAGATCGAATCATGTGCTTTGTATTTTCACTATATATGCATGTAGATAGGTCCGGCGTGTCATGTGATCAAGACTGCCGTGGGGCAGTCGAAACGCTTCAGGCTGGGCACTTGCTACAATATGAAACGGCACTTGCACTTTTAAACTGCATCAAATAAAGAAGGTTTAAAAATCTCTACGTCTGTGGTCCGTACCTGTGGGGATGATCGTGACATTGATCGAATTCAGGATTGTGGATTTCATGTTTATATATCTATATATATCATGCTACCGTTGGGCACCCAAATGCCAAGGCACTCACAGGGGAGACGGTGCCGATACACGGCCAGATGTCAGAGTGAGAGTCTGATAGATTCTTCTGTTATAATAGAGAAGGAAGTCTTTCCTTTTAAAATCATCGCATTTCACATGGTCATTCATGTTATCAGGCACTGAAATGTAATGAACCTATTTGATATAGGTTGCGCCGATACACGGCATGATCCCGTGATGGCATTAACACAAGTACGCCTACTTTATACACTTTATATATTGTATAAATTGTACATAATGTATATCTTTTCTCCACAACCAAACCAAGCATTTAAATGGGAATCAATTCCAAGTTGTAATTAATCAAGGTGGTCTGTAATGAAATATGAGCAATTTAGCGTTCAAAGATGGCCGCCTTGAAAAGTGCAATGCAAGTTGTAGTCAAACCGTCTTCTATGTTGTCGCATGAATGACGAAACAGAATTTAAATGGCTCCTTGCAGTGATCAAATTAGACACTGACAAAGGATTTTCCGAAACGCGTCTGTTTTGTTTGTTTGCTGATTAAAGACAAGCTGATACAACACCCCTTGAGTGCTAGACTTTGTTCCAAGGGACAACGAAGTTTGGAAACCGCGGATATCTATATATATATATATATATATATATGTATTTATTCATATATTTATAGATATACTTATATTTCTATGTATTCTTTTATTCGATTTAAACTACTACGACAGTTTATTGCCCTTTACCCTCCATCCTCTAAGGGTACTTAAGTTATCTGCAACACTGCTTGCTATTGTGATCCAAGCATGTGAATCTATGAAAGATCCAATACTGGATAAGAAAATAAGCTACTTACCTGTGACTGCTGTTATCCAATATTTGTTACTTTCATAGATTCACATGCGACCCACCCTCCTCCCCTCAGAGGGTCCCCTTATAACATGGGATTATGTATTCCCACTTGTGCTTGGAAATCTGAGGTACTCAGTCTCTGTAGGGAGTGTTCTAGAGAGTGCTATGCCCTGATTGGTTGTAGTTCAACTTTGGTCATTTTTTAAATAAGGACAGGGATAGGCAATTGGACAGATTTTTTCATTGCCATTATAGCCTATAATAGTAATACATACAGTTTTATTATAATACCGTGGGATACCCACTTTGACAACGGGGAATGATTCAAGCATATGAATCTATGAAAGATACCAATCATGGATAAATGCAGTTACAGGTAAGTAAATTATTTTCATACCATCTTCATGGTTTAATTATGTTTTTCATTGATTCATAAACAAAGTCTATTTTCAAAACACGTAAACTCCATTGACCAGACAGAAATTTTACATTAATAGCTTGATTTTTGTAAAGTGGGCCATTCCACACTTTTGCTGTTTCTAAGTACTGTTACTAACACATGTTATTATTACCAAATCTAATGACATTCGGTTTATTGACCTCAGAGGAATAGAAAGCTGAGTTTGTCCTTCCAAGATTCAAAATCATGACTTTAAGATCACAGAAGATACCATCTTAGTTTACTGGATAGGCCAAAGTTTATTCAAAAGCAATCCACAGCCTAAACCATGTTGTACTTTTGAAGATCCAAAAATAGCTTCACCATATGCGTTTTCAGGTTCTGAGTCATTTTCTTTTAAAGTATCCATTAGATATTGGCTTCAAAGCCAACAGCACAGACTGATTGTGACACCATACTCCAGATAAACCTTAGGATAAAAAAGCATTGTTGTCTACTTCGAAATGTGCTCATATTTTAAGGGTTCCAATTTCAGGATTTTGATGACAAGCTGTTGATTTAGAACAAGCTCTGAAAACGTTTGTAAAGACACATGACCTCACAAATAGCACACCCGTTGACAGAAATATTTCTTGGTAACAGATATGGGATGTAAGTGACAAAAAGAAATTGATTTCGGTGGGACAATTGGATGTCACTTTAAAATAAAACGAATCATGGCTTGCAAACACATCTCATAAAGATATCTTTGGATCATCGCAAGTAGAACATCGAAAAAGCAGTGGATTAAATATAATAAATTTTGGACTATCAATCTTATGGAAATGATGACATTTGAGATGTCATCAGTGATGTCATCTGGAATGTCACTGACCATGTCATTAGTGATGTAATATGTGAGGTCATAAGCAGTGCATTGCGGCGGCGTAAGTTATAGTTAGCTCAGGTAACTATAACTGCTACATTTCACTGGGTTTCAGCACGGGCCCCCTGCATTAATACATTTGCTGCAGGGAGGTGGCGGTCACATGGCACAGGGGTTGTCCGGAAGGCAACCATGCATAAATTATCAAGAATGCTCCTGGGAGGTGAAGATCCCTGGGGTTTTAGGACTCTTAGGAGGGGGGCCCCATGCGCCCCCCTTACTACATATATTGAACAAGCCCCGGGACCTGGCCCAACCGGGGGCTGTTTAGAAGTGAAGCGCGGGAGGCTGCGCTTCATTTTTTTAAAACATTTTTGGCAGGATCTGCAGATCTAGCGGGACTCCTGCAGAACAAAAAAATATGTTTTTTGGCCATGCGGGGTCCCTGAGGCCCCAAGAGGCCTAGGGGGCCAGGGTGTTTCTATCCTGCTCCCGTTTCTTTCTTTTTTTACTATTTTTCTATAACGCGGTTCAAGCCGAGTCACAAGAAGGCTACCAACACTTCTTGGTTGGAAGTGTTGGCAGCCAATCAGTTCTCCGTACAGGATCGGCAGGGGTCGCAAACCTTTTGCGCCCCAGTTGTATATCTGACAAACCTTTAAATAATTCCGCCAAGAGGTCTAGGGGGTCAATATGTTTCTACCCTGCCCCATTTTCTTTTTCTTAAACATTTCTTTCTATGACTCGGTTCATTCCGAGTCACAAGATGGCGGCCAACAATTCTTGGTTTGAAGTGTTGTCAGCGAATAAGATCTCAGCCCAAGAATTGGAGGGGTCACGATCGTCCTCATGGGCATATTCTCAAGGAGCTATCACCGAGTTATCGGCACTGTATCGCAGCCAAAGTTGCGTTAAATTTATCTCCCCATTCACAATCTGGTACAAACAGCCCATATCACCAGTTTACCTGCGATAGCAGCCTAAAAAAACATCGCCACAGATGACACCGGCAACGATCGCTAATGAGATGCAGAGTAGGCGTTCCCGTGCCAAAAGCCGCAACAACACCAGTCCGCAACATTCTCAACGACAAGCCAGATCGGCGATAAGAACCCAAAGCAGTTGATAAGGCATGTTAGCAGCAAGAAACTAACACCTGCTCTGTCCTGGTGTAAAGTCAGACGACAGCATGTACCAGATGCCCACAGCCACACATGAAGAACAGATGCCATGGAGCCTCTGATCATGCAGCTCCGAATAGGACCACAACACTCACAGCCACCAACCCCAGGACCCCCCTCTCCCTGGGCACCCCCCCCCGGCAAAGTCATATCACATCAACTACACGAAATCAAGTACATAATAATCCGCCTGATGTTGCACAATCACATTTGGTGACATGCATGTGTCATCACAAAAATGAGCATCACACAGAAGAGAAATGAAGACATATGGCGGCTCTCCTGGGGACAATCTGTAGGTCACAGCCTGCAAGACAAAAATTCAGATGAGAAGGTGTGTCTTGCGCTCATTAAAGGACAGAGAGAAAACGAAGGAGAGAGAGAAAGATACATAGAGAGAGAAAGAGAGAAAGATGGAAAGAGAGGGGGAGAGAGAGAAAGACGGAAAGAGAGGGGGAGAGAGGCACTGATAAAAGAAGAGAGGGACAGGGAGAGAGAGAGAGAGTGCCGACACTGCGCACCCAGGCCTCATTGCTCACCTGCTGACACCGGTGTGTCTCCCACCATGTGCCGGTATGTAGTGCAGTTCATCAGGTCCCACATCTGAAACAGATCCGTCATCTGAAGCAGAGTCCAGATACATGAATGGCAAAGTACATACAATTGCACACAACATCATCGCCTGTCTGCCCCTGCGCACCCAGGCAGCCAGCCCCTCCCGCCACCGAGTGGTGCATGCCCGCCCCTGCGCACCCAGGCAGCTGCGCCCCTTCCCCTCCCGCTGCCCAGTGGTGCTTGCCCATCCCTGCACACCCAGGCAGCTGCACCCCAGCCCCTCTCACCACCCAGCGGTGCATGCCCGACTCTGCGCACCCAGGCCTCACTGCTCATCTTCCGCCACTGGCGTGTTGCCAAGAGGGCCCACCACGTACCGGTGCAAGCCCCGAGCCCAAGGCCCCGAACATGGCACCCTCCACATCATGCAGCCCCGCTCCACGGGCCACCAGGTCTCACATTTGATTCTGGGTCTTGATTTCGCTATGGCAGAGGACACATCAGTGCACAGAGCATCATCGCAGGCTGAACACCTGCTCAGCCCATGAGGTGCCACTAACTCTGTGACCCGCGAGGCCACTCCACATGGCGGTGGTCATGCACTGCCAGCTGGCTCAGGCCTACACTGCGGTCTAGCAGGGCTCACATCGATTGACACCTGTCTGGACCGCCATGACGGGGCATCATCGCAGGCTGCACACCCACTCAGCACTTAAGGTGCCTCGACCTCAGTGCACTGCAAGTCACCATCCCGTTACGGTGTGCTTGTGCCGGCCGCAGTGTATCCGGTTCCACCAAGCCTGTGCCCCAAAAGTCATGGACCCTGTATGATTGGGTATTGTGTTGCGGACTACAGCTTGTCACCTCTGGTCCTGGGGAATGTGACGTTGCAGTGCCCTAGGCCCTCATGCCTACATGCACACCACACGGATGCACCCAGATAGAGAGTCGAAATGGCATCCATCACGTGCGCCCTGCCCTGCCCTTTTTATTGGCAGGGTCACATGTCTTGTGAAGCGTGTGCTGGATGGGTGTGGTGTGGGTGTTAACCAGCCGTGAGGGAGTGGCTGTGGCATGCTGACAACTAGACCTGTGATCAGAAGATAACTACCGGGAAGACCTGGCACATGTAGCGTTGTCGTCCCCCCTGTGAGCGTAAGCGGAGTGGGCTGGCCTGGTGTATTCCAGTGCAGCATAAGGGTGTGAACTATGACCATGGGGCTCTGGGCTAGACAAGGAATTAACAAATGCATGTGTCCCAGTTGTTGTGTCCGCAACACCCAGATCGCATTCGGCAATGTGTCACCCTGTGATCCAAGTCCAGCTACATGAGCAACATGAACGTGAGGGGGAATCACTGAGCCAAATTCATACATACTCCAACACCTGAAAGATAATAGACATGACACATCTGTGTGATTATGTATGTTTAATGCACATTCATTGGAGTGTTGCAGCTGGAGCAGTACAGAGCCATGCAAATCCCACTTTACAATGTTGGACCCGTGGAGGCACAGCCAGAGTCCTTCAGGAAATGACAAGTCCAAAGGAAGAGGAGGAGTTCAGTCTGCTGTCTGATTGCTGTGTCATTGGCGATCAAACATGACATGGCATTCCATGTCAAGGTGCAAGGTGAGTTTCGTAGAGTGTATCGGGGGACAGTGAAAGATGATGATGCAGAAGGCAGAACCAAGCAGAAACAGGCCCAATGGCAGAGATGCACGCTGCTGGGTCCTTCTTACCACGATGGTAGATACAACCACATCTTTGTCATCTGCAGTTTCATGTGTGGGTGGTGTCGGTCTGTCTACAGCACTGTGTGGCAATGGCACACCAGGGGTCAGAGGTGAAATGTCTGCTGCACTGTGTGGCACTGACACTTCAGAGATGTAGATGTAGTGGTAGCAGCAGCATGCATCAGCGCCAGGCCTTGTGGCAGCAAGCCATGAGGATGGTCCTGAGGTCATTGAGGAACCCAGCTACCTCTCGCTGGTGTACATCCGTCGCAGCCGCTCTTTCTGCCTGCGTCCGCTCCATGGTCTCCATTGACCTCCACATGTGTTCCAACACCCGTGTGACATCGCTAGTGCCACTCTGACTGGACAGTTATTGTAGTCTTTGAGTCAGGGCTCCAGCAATGTCAGCCATGGTCCATGGGAGAGCATGGAGCAGACTGTGGGTGTCCGTTAGGGACCGTGAGTGGTCCCTGATGGGACTTAGACACCCACGTATGGCATCTAGTTTGGCTGCCATGCGGTTGAAGCCCACTCGCACCTGTTCAGCCAGATTCTCCAGGCACCCCAACACACAGCGTTGGAAGGCCATATGTTCTTCATGGGGGTCCTGGGAGGCAGCCGTGGTGGTGGGTGCTGCCTGTTGCGTGCTCTGTGCAGGTGGTGGGTTCTCCTCGTAGCAGCTGGGCTGCCCTGCTCCTGGAGGTGGGCTGCGGAGGCTCTCCACGAGCTATTGGAGGGTGTCGGAGTCGAAGCTGTGGTGGTCCTCTTCATCATCAGAGAAGAGAGGTTCTGGCTGCTCTGTAGGAGGTGTTGATGTCCCTCTGCAATGTGAAGGGGAGATGCAGTTTAACAATGTGTACACATGTATGTTGTTGGATTGTACATTTTTTCATTCGGACTGCATGACTGTGTACATTGTGGCTGTTTGGGGGGAGCTGCCTGTTGTGTCCTGTGTTCTGCTGTGGACATGTTGCGGTTTGTACTACATGGTTGTCACTGTTGATGAAGTTGAAGTTGAAAGGCATTTGTTGAGCGCACTAACACCAAGCCTTTTTAATGGCGCTATACCCAGAGTTCAGAACAAAAGAAAAGATAGGAGAACAGGAAAAATTGTTATAGAGGAAAAGCTAAGGCGAAGAGATGGGTTTTAAGAGCCTTCCGAAAGTCCATATAATTGGTTATGGACCGGAGGGGAAGGGAGAGGCTGTTCCAGAAGGTGGGGGCAAGAAAAGAGAAACGGAGGCCACCATGTTTTTTCCTCTTGAAACGAGGAACTACCAGGAGGATTTCGGAAGAAGAATGAATGTCTCTCTTGAGAAGATAGGGCTGGATTTTAGATTTGACAAAGCCCGGGGCAGTGCCTGCAAGAGCCATAAAGGCGAGGCAACCCAACTTGAAGAGAGAACGCTGGGGAATAGGGAGCCAGTGAAGCGATTTGAGTAGGGAGGTGACGTGGTGATACTTGGGGAGATGGTATATCAAACGGGCTGCTTGGTTCTGAATAAGCTGTAGGCGCCGGAGCTCATATGCCGGGATTCCTACAAACAGTCCATTGCCATAGTCCAGGCGGGAGACAATCATGGCCATGACAATGAGCTTAAGGGCCTCAACAGAAAAGAAACGGGAAATTTTGCGGATGATACGTAAAGATAGAAAACAAGATGATACTACAGCGCTAACCTGGGGGCGCATAGTCAGGTCCTGACTAACTAAAATACCTAGAGTTTTAACTTTAACAAAAGGGGAAGGGGGGGGGCAAGGGCAGGGGGCCAGAAAGCAGGGGACCAAGGACTAGGGAGACGGCCAGTAACTAACAACTCTGTTTTGTCTGGGTTCAATTTGAGCTGGTTGGTATTCATCCAGTCAAATATAAAGGTAAGGACAGAGCAGAGGTTAGAGCTGGAATCAGGTGAGGGGGAAAGGTTAAAAATGAGCTGGAGGTCGTCTGCATAGTTATAAACAGACACCTCCATGTTTTGTAAGGCCAGGATGAGAGGGTGGATATAAAGATTAAAGAGGAGGGGGGAAAGAGCGGAACCTTGGGGAACCCCACAAGTGATCGGACAGGGGGTGGCCGAGAAGCCGTTGAGGTGGACGGCCTGGGTCCGGCCACTGAGGAAAGAGGAAAGCCAGACCCGGGCAGAACCCCGAATGCCCGCTCCCTCGACAAGGATAGAATGGTCGACCTTGTCGAAGGCCGCGGACAGATCGAGGAGGACCAAGGCCTGGGAAGAATTGGAATCATCACATTGCCTAAGCTCGTCCAGGACAGATAGAATCACGGATTCCGTCGAATGAACTGGACGGAAACCGGCCTGGTGGGAGGACAAGAGGTGGTTGTTCTCAACAAAAGTCGAGAGGCAAGAGGTGATGTGATTCTCCAGGGTCTTTCCAAGGAAAGGGAGAAGGGAAATAGGGCAGAAATTGGGGAGGGAGGAAGGGTCACTCCCAGGTTTTTTCAAGATAGGGGTGATAATAGCCGATTTGAAAATGGCTGGAACAATGCCCTGTTGAATAGAAGCATTTAGTAAAGTGAGTGGGGGACCGGGACAGTTGCAAAAGACTTCCTTGAGTATGCGGATCGGGCAGAAGTCCGAGGGAGACCCAGATTTAACCTTCCCTAAGAGACCGAGAAAAGTCTCTTCAGAAAGTAGAGGAAATGAGTCAAGGAAAACGGAAGGGGGGCAAGAGCGGGGGGGAAAAAAGAAAGTGGGGGCAGGGAGATGTTGTGTTTGATAGCAACTATCTTGTCAACAAAATAGGAATTGAGGGAGTCACAGAGGGATTGAGAGGGAACAGGTTTGGGCTGTACTCCATCTACAGCTGCTAGATTGTGGACAATGGAGAAAATCTCCTTGGGCTTATTGCTGGCTAGGAGAATTTTGGTGGAGAAGTACTCCGTTTTAGCCGCCCAAATCTCCTTTTTATAACTGCGAAGAAGGGCAGAATACTGGAGTTTAAGGATGGGACAATATGTACGTCTCCAGTGACGTTCGGCTTGTCTTAAAGAAAACTTAAGAGCTTTGAGGTTTTCGGTGAACCACCTATTTGCCTCATGTGAGCGACAAGACCTAACCAGCTTGAGAGGGGCGACTGTCTCACAGGCTGCTGAGAGCCAGTTGGTAAGGGTGGTCACCTGTGAGTCCGGCGATGAGTCGACTAGACCGGGGAAAAGGCCACAAGGGATGCACACAAGGCAGGCATGTCCACATGGTTCCAGTTGCGGAGCCGCCTGTTTTTTGGTGGGGGAACTTTATTAACAGCTCCCAATTCAAGGGAGAGGGAGATTAAAAAGTGGTCAGACCAGATGCAGGGGGAGATGGAGAGAGCCGAAGTGGAGATATTGGCAACCCAGATCTGATCCAAAGTATGTCCACCAGAATGGGTGAGGAGGTGAATCAGAGGCGAGAAATTAAGACAGCCAAGAGATTCAGTGAAATCTTTGGACATAAGGTCTTCTCGGGGATCATGGGGCCAGAAATTAAAGTCGCCTAGGATGAGTATGGAAGAGTTGTTGACCACTAAAGTGGCCAACAAGTCTTGAATGGCTGTGGTAAAATGAGGCATAGCCTGAGGGGGGCGATATAACTCTAAAACAGGTCAAAGGGATCGTGAGGTTGGTAGATCGAGCGACCAAGAAGTCTACAGAAGGAATATTGAGGTAAGGCAAAAGTTGTAACTGAAATTTAGAATGGATAATTATGGCCACACCGCTGCCGGTTTTCCCACCCGGACGGTCCGCGCGGAGGGCGTAATACGAATCAGGGAGGGTTGCCAGGACATCGGGGGATGAGTCAGGGGAGTACCATGTTTCAGTTAAAAATAAAAAGTCGGGTTTAGCCGAAGTCAAGAGATTGTAGAGCTCAGATTGATGCTTAACCGCCGAGCGGGTGTTCAGGAGGATAATGTTAGCCTGAGCAGAGAGAGAAATAGCAGAGGGCTGTGGGCGATAACCTGTGGAAAAGGTGGATTCCGTAGGGGTAAGCAAGGAAATTCCGAGATCACGGATGCGAGTAAGAGCAGGGGGACTGATATGCCAGTTACCCTGGTAAGCCCGTAATTGTAGGGAAGAATAAGAGTATTTTTGGGCATAGTGGCTGGCCCCAGGTCCCGGTTGGGCGCCGACGGGCGCAGACGGGCTTGCCTTTGGTGCGCCCGCTGCGCGCGTCCGCTGCGCCGCCGGGACAGGGGTAGCATTTTATACTGTAGGGGGCAGGAGGGTCTGACGACTGGACCGCTACCTCTTGACTCCCTCCCTCCAAGATGGCGGCTGAAGTCGCTGTACCTGGTCCCCTGCAGTAGCCCCAAAATCGGCAGTGCAGGGACCGGAGCGAGAAGGAGGGGGGAAGGAAAGAAGGTGAGTGGCAGTGAGGAGGGTTAAAAACAATTTAAAATTAAAACAAAGACTCCCGGCTTTCCGCCTCAGGAGTAGAGAATAGCGTTCTGATCAATGAGTAGCGCGCAGTTCAAGTGGCGCGGTTGAAATACCAGCGGGAGGTGGGAGTGTCTGACGACTGGACCGCTACCTCACGACTCCCTCCCTCCAAGATGGCGGCTGAAGTCGCTGTACCTGGTCCCCTGCAGTAGCCCCAAAATCGGCAGTGCAGGGACCGGAGCGAGAAGGAGGGGGGAAGGAAAGAAGGTGAGTGGCAGTGAGGAGGGTTAAAAACAATTTAAAATTAAAACAAAGACTCCCAGCTTTCCGCCTCAGGAGTAGAGAATAGCGTTCTGATCAATGAGTAGCGCGCAGGTCAAGTGGCGCGGTTTAAATACCAGCGGGAGGCGGAGGGTCTGACGACTGGACCGCTACCTCCCGACTCCCTCCCTCCAAGATGGCGGCTGAAGTCGCTGTCCTTGGTCCCCTGCAGTAGCCCCAAAATCGGCAGTGCAGGGACCGGAGCGAGAAGGAGGGGGGAAGGAAAGAAGGTGAGTGGCAGTGAGGAGGGTTAAAAACAATTTAAAATTAAAACAAAGACTCCCGGATTTCCGCCTCAGGAGTAGAGAATAGCGTTCTGATCAATGATGTGCCCTGCATGTTATGTGTGTGCTGCATTTTGGGGAGTCACCCCTGCAGCTATGATTTTGCTGCCCCTTCTACCTTATATGCGGTGTACCTTTGACTTCTGTGCTCATACGGTGCTGAGAAGTTGCATACTTGGGTACATTGGTCTCTTGGTGGGAGTTGGGGGCTGGGGCATGGTTTGTCCGCAGATGTGCTCTACTTAATTGTACATGTGTGCCATTATGCCCATCTCCCCTCGTCTCCCCAGTCCCTGGCCATTACTCACCCTGGTGTTGTTGTGTCTGGTCTTGTTGAGCAGTGTCCGGTCCCTCAGCTCCTGCCACCGTCTCCTGACTGATGACTGTGGACACCATGTCCTCCTTATCGTCCAGCTCATCCTTTGGCGCAGGAGTCCCACCTCCAGTCTAAATTGCTGCCTTCTGGTTGTTGGCAAGTTTCAGCTTGGTTTTGCGCTTAAAGTCATTCCAGCGCCTCTTGACCTCTTCCATTGACCTCGTCCGCACTCCGACTGCATTCACCTTGTCAACGATGGATTGCCATAGTCCATTCTTGGTTGCCAATGACACAGTGGAGGTGAGAACAATTGTTGATGGTGTTCTACCACCTCCCTTATCAGGCTCCTGTTTTCCTGCGGACTGAAGCGCTTTTTCCTACTCTTCTTCTCCTTGCCCTTCCCGGACCCAGAGGTCATAGACTAGTTCTCTGGGGGGCTTGTGGGGTTCTGGTTCTTCTCCGTACTTGCTCCGGCGGCATCCATTGTGCTTCGCTGTTGTTTGGCATTTGTTTGTCTGATTTTTTTCTTCTTTTATGGTGATTTTTCCCACCTGATGCGTGGGATTTGCAGGCCTGTCGCTGGTTTGCGCTGATTTTGGTCTCGTCGCAACTTTTTTTGCGTTCATGTTTCGTATTTTTGCGGCGTCGCGTTGACTTTATCGCAGGCATTTGACATGTTTTCGGAGGCCTATCGCATGGTGCCTCCGTGTTATGAATACTTAGTTAACAGAGCGTTATTTTGAAGCGATAGACTTGCGTTTAGCTCAATTTGTGGTACTTATCACACGTTCTTGAGAATATCCCCCTCAGTTGCATATCTGAAAAACATTTCAATAACTCTGCAACTAATGAATGGATTTATACCAATTGACAAAAAGTTCGCTTTCTGGACCAACAGCTACCTTTCTGCCAAATTTGGTGTAATTCCGTTTAGCAGTTCGAGCTGTAGCCTTGTCTAAAGTTCTTATGGAAATTAATATATATGGGGAAAATACGCTTTTTTACCCAACCCTTTTTCTCAGGCCTTGCTTGATTGATCACCCCGAATCTTTCAAGACAGCAATTGAAGTGAGGGTCAAATTAGTTTTGAAAATTTTGCGAGAATTCCTCAAACTACGCCAAACATTATTGCCAAATGAAACAAGCATTGGCATAGCCAATAGGTCTCGCCTTTGGGACCTTTTAAGTATGTAGTAATGCAGCAGGTCTCAAAGGCGAGACCTATTGGCTGTGTTTGTTTTCTATGCTATAAAATTTAGAACGGACAGTCCGCTGCAGATCATAAAACCCGCACTTTATAAAAGCTAAAAAAGAATTCTCCTTTTAACAAACCTAATACATTACATTATTTTGTGGATGCCAGCTGCTTCCCTCAGAGTGTTTCTCGGCACAGGACAGACCCGACTGAAGCGCACTTCATGGATCACGTACTTGTGGGCAGATTCAGTAAAGCTCTCGCTCAGCAGGTACACTTTATTCTCAGCGAGGGTGCAGAGTATAAATATCAACTCAAAAATATCGTGGGACAGAAATATCGCCGCAAAAATACCGTGGGGAAGAAATATCGACGACAAAAATATAGTTGGCAAGAATATCGACTGACCGGTAAGTAATATCAATTACATAAATATCTTTGTAATATATATCGTTTACAAAAATATAGTTTACAAAAATATCGATTTATTAACAACTAGCAGCCCGTCCCGAAGTTGTCCGGGTATGAAATAGAATATGTGTAATGTTTGTATTTGGCAAGGGCAATTTATTTTAAAATCTCGCGGTAGACAACATATTTTGTTTCATTAGAATAGGGACGGAGAAGGCCCAGCTGCAGCCCTGGATGATGTTAGCAGGCGCGTGTAATTGCTGTAGTGATCCGCCGCCTGAGCCCGGCTACAGCCCTGGTTGATGTTAGCAGGCGTATGTAATGTTGTTGAATGAGAGAGTTATCAGCCGCGGGTAAATCCGTTTAATGAGAGAGTTGAGTGACAGCGAGTAGGAGAGGCTGCAGTAATTGTTCCCGCAGACACACTCATTTGCGTGTTCCCCCACTTGAGGCCCAGATGCAGGCCTGTTTGATGTTAGCAGGTGCGTGTTCCCCTGCTTGAGGCCCAGCTGCAGCCCTGGTTGATGTTATCAGGCGCGTGTAATTAGTGTACTGATCCACCGCCTGAGCCCGGCTAGAGCCCTGGTTGATGGTAGCAGGCGCGTGTAGTTTCGTTGAATGAGAGAGTTCAGCAACAGCGCGAAGGAAAGGCTGCAGTAACGTTACTTTCCAGGCCTCCAGGTGAACGCGTTTGTCACGCCCCCAGCACACGGCCACAGCAGACGATCTTCTGATTGATGTACGACCCACATGGCATGAAGGGCGGAACGTAGCACACGCCCCAGCGTTTCTCACGCCCCCAGAGTGCCCCTTGATGCAGCGCAATTGCGTTCACATGCCATGAAGGCCGGACACTCGCCCCCAGCGTTCCTCATGCCCCCAGCGTGTCACGCCCCCAGCGTGCCCCTTGATGCTGCGCAGCAACGTAGTTGGCGCTTGTATGTACGACTCACATGGCATGAAGGGCGGACACAAGACCCCAGCACACGCCCACAGCCCACGATGTGATGGCCGTACCACACGCCCCCAGCGTTAGTCACGCCCCCAGCCCACGCCCACAGCACAATGCAGACAAGCCCACAAGGGACTACTTTGCTGGCACGGTTCTTTTACCTTTTAAATGTATAGAGGAGCTCGACCTCGGACCTGGGGATCTGGGTTTGAGTCTTGGTAACGACGCCAAATATCCTGTGATTCTGGGCAAATCACTTAATCTCCCCGTGCCTAACAAAAATGAATGTGTGTCCTCATGTAATGTAACTGGTGCTATGTAAAGCGCTCTGATACCTGATTCAGTTCGGGTCAAGTTCGCGCTATATTAAACTCTGCAACAAAAAAAATTATTAAAAAAATATATATGGCGGCCGTCTGCATAGCCTATGTCCTCCTGCTGCAACTGCCCTTTCCAACGCTGTATTGGGTGTTGTGATTGGTGCTGTGGTTACTGCGATTACCCACCTCAAAGGTTTGGCCTCTTACTTTATAATATTAGCATGGATTTGATGTATTTTAGTGTTTTTAACAAGAATTGTTTGTCATTTTATTATATGTTTTAGAGTTTTACTAGTTATTAATTTATTTTAAGTTAAGTTTAATTCTGCATTTTTAGTTCCGTAGCGGGTTGTGGGTTTATAGGGAATAGGGTGGAAAGTAATTTAATTTTATAATATGTATTGAATAATTAATATATTAATTGATTTATTAATAATAGTTGAATAATTAGTTGTTAATTAATTTCAATTCGTCAATTAATAAATAATTAGGTTGATTTATAAATTAATGTTAGGTGTGTGTTGTGGTGTTTATATGTGTAAATTGTGTGAAGGGTGGTAAGTAATATTTTCTTGTATTGATTAATTATTAAATACGTTTAAATTAATTACCATTAATTAATTAGTAATTATGAATTGTAATTGTGTAATTAATTTTAGGTGTGTGTTTTGGTGTTTATATGTGTAAATGGTGTGTGAGGTGGTAAGTAATTAATTTTTTATTGATTAATTAATAAATAATAATACATTACTTTTCATTATTTAATCACTAATTATTACATGTAATTGTGTAATTAATTGTAGGTGTGTTGTGGATTTCATAGTGTTAAATAGTGTGTAATCATTTTTTTTAATTATCTTTGTTAATAAAAAAAATTACATTTATATATTAATTATGTTAATATTGGAAATTAAATTTAATAAAAATGTCGATGGTTTTGTTTTTTATTGATTTGGGATTCAGCACTTTCCCTACTGTTGCACTCACTGGAGTGGGAATAGTAACCCCTACACTATACAGCGCTTTCGCTACTGTTGCACTCACTGGTGTGGAAATAGTACTTTTTATCCGTACACTATCCAGCGCTCTCCCTACTGTTGCACTCACTGGAGTGGGAACAGTAAATTTTACCCCTCCGCTATCCAGCACTTTTCCTACTGTTGCACTCATTGGAGTGGGAATAGTAATTTTTACCCCTACGCTATCCAGCGCTTTCCCTACTGTTGCACTCACTGGAGTTGGAATAGTAAATTTTACCCCTCCGCTATCCAGCGCTTTCCCTACTGTTGCACTCATTGGAGTGGGAATAGTAAGTTTTACCCCTCCGCTATCCAGCACTTTTCCTACCGTTGCACTCATTGGAGTGGGAATAGTCATTTTTACCCCTATGCTATCCAGCGCTTTCCCTACTGTTGCACTCACTGGAGTTGGAATAGTAATTTTTACCCCTTCGCTATCCAACGTTTTAACTACTAATGTTTTTATTTTGTTATTAAATGTATGTATTTTTTTTAAATAGTTTAATGTGTTAATTAAATATAGAATATTTTATTTAAAAATATTTATATATGTTTATTTTATTTTTATATAATTAAAAAAGTTTATACATTAAATAAAGATAATAGTTAAAATGTATTTAAGTAAATATATGTATATGTAAACTTTTTTGTGCTTATATTTATTAAATTACGTTTATTTGTTATAATTAGTTAAAATATATATTACATTTAATTTATTTTGATAATGATATTAATATTATTTAATTAATTTATTTTAAGTTATGTTATTTTTTAAAGTCCATATTTTTTACATCTATATATTTTACATCAATATTTTGGAGTCGATATTACTGTGCTTACCTGTTTATGTATAGGGATTAGATATTTTTGTAATCGATATTTTTACATGGAACCCTCAGCGAGACTCCTTTGAGGACGGGCTGCTCAAGCCGGAACAGAAACTGTGAGGAGAATGTTTGAGAATGGAATCAAATATGACTCACCCTCAGAATATAAACGTAGTCTAAACACACACGACTTGTCAGCTGCAAATAAACACCGCAGTGATGGTTTCAGTCTAGGTAGAGAATGTTAGTTTTTTCACCAGAGCTTTTTCACAGCAGTACAAGACTGGTGTGGGCGTTCATCCATCGTCACAATGAGGATAGAAACCGGATTTTAAAACGTACACATATTACAAGTTTGTTTTAAAAGCAGGATGATCAGCAAAGGTGGGCGGGTGTCAGGAGGGCTGCGTGTGTGTTTGTGTGTGTGTGGGGGGTGTGAGTCTTGTTTGTCCTTGCAGTGTCTCAGGATAAAAAGAATCTACTGAAAAAAAATCGACGAAAGTGGTGCTGGGAGGCAGAACAGTTTAAAATGCTGTATTGCTCGCACTAAAAGTAAAAATAAAATGTCGGCCAAAGTGAAGGCGTTTCCCTTGCGGGAGCGAGCAGCGCCAAGAGCGATAATTGCTAACACATGGCACCAAAGCTCACCCCCGCAAGGGAATCGCCAAACATGCACGCGTTGTCATTGAAAGCAATGCAACCCGTGCACATATTTGCCTGCAAAAGTGAATCGATGACTAAAGGTCTTTTTCCTATTCAGCGCATGCACGCTGGTGTAGGCGAGACCTAAAAACACTCTTCCTATGGAGACTACATCCTACCTATAGCTACCTACTGGTGACCTAGGGCCAGATGTAGATGATCCTGAAATACTGATTCCTTAATAGCGAATTTTACCGATTCGTTATTAAGAACCCCGTATTCCAGATGTACGTACTAAATCGGTAAAAATTACAGAATCCCTAATAATAGCTTAAAAATAGCGATTCTGAATGAATAGGTAAAAATAAATACAGATTCCCCATTACCGAATCGTTATCACCGAATCCTTAATACCGATTCGGTAATTAGCTATTCGGTAATTTAAAAAATCGGTAATTATCGAATCAGCCAATCCTGTGCATCCTCATCACCTCCCAACCAGGAAGTGGCCACACCTATGCAGCTGCACTGAACCTGGAGCTGATTGTCAGGCAGGGAGCAGAGCAAACAAGACAGGAGCACCTCAACTGAATTTTTGCCAACAGAACTGAGCAAAATGGACAACCAGGAGAGGAAGAAGGAGGCAGCTGAAAGAAAAAGGAAGCACAAATTCAGTGAGAGGGAGCTGGTGGTCATTATTGAGGATGTGACAAAGGATCACAACAAATTATTTGGCAAACAGTCCCTGCACGTGCCTGAATCACAAAAAAGGCAGATTTGGCTTGTAATTCAAGGAAAAATAAATGCCATTGGAGTCACCCAGCGCTCCATTGAGGAACTAAAAAAACGCTGGTATGATCTGAGGAAGCGTGCTAAGGAGAGGCTGGCAGAGAGGCAGAAGCAAGCAAACCATACAGGTGGAGGAAGGAACACACCACCTGCACCAACTGCCCTGGACCTCCTGGTAGAGTCCATCCTCCAGCCGGAGAGTGTGAGTGGGATTGGGTATGCAGACAGCTCAACCAGAGCTGCCAACAAACAAGGTAAGATACATTCACAGCATGCTGTGCCCCCCACTCCCTACGTCCAATGAGGCATAGTGACTCCCACTCCAGAACATGTTTTACTTAAAACCTGAAATGCATTATGGGAGATGTAGTCAGAAGTAACACATGTTAGAACAATCAGTTCACTGAACCCAATGGCATGTGACACCAATTAGCAATTAGCAAGCAGAGGACAGTCAGTGTGATTGGCAGGTATGAAATGTATTACTATGCAAATGCTGCCAGATGAGTGAGCAAATGTTCATTCTGTCTTCACAGGCGAGCCATCTCGCAGGGCAGCAGTGGGGAGCAAAGAAAAGGCACCCAGGACAGAGATGACACAAGAGGAGGAGGTCCTGTTGCCTGCAGGGCACACCACCCCACCACCACCACCGCCACCATCACCACCACCACCACCATCACCATCACCATCACCACCACCACCATCATCCCCACTGCCTCCATCAACGCCACCGGCACCAAGAGCCAGGAGGCATGCAGTGACCAGCCTCCAGCAGATGGAGGTGTCCTAGGAGGACAACAGTCCACGATGGCTGAGGATGCCAACGGTGCAGGCTCACAGTCTCCCACAGAGCACGCCCACACACGTTCCAGATGCCGCAGGGTAAGGGCAGCCAGTCCTCCTTCTCAGGGCGAAGATGAGAGTGTGTTCGCTGGCCTTGAGAGGAACATGTTGAAGGTCCAGCGCCTGCATGGAAAAGCCATTAGGTCAGTGCAGCGGCAGATGGCATAGATGAATGGCCACATGCTGCGTATTGAGAAGGGCATCTGTTCCATGAACACTACTGTGGCTGAGGGAATGAGGGACGTGTCCGAGGGAGTGAGGCTGATGTGCAGCAAATTAGATGAGGACTTTTTGTCAAGGCGCAGGGAGAGGCAGAAACTTGACAACTACACCAAGGCGGTGAACCTCCTCTCCACTTCCACGCCCCTGCTCTGCAGGTGCTCGTGGCCATACAGGAGGAGATGGCCCACTGCAGCAATGATGTGGCAAGGGGGCTGATCTCAGTGACCAGTACACTAGAAGTCCTCCAGACCAACCAAGTAGCCACTACAGGTGATGGGGGGGAAGTGAAGAGGCAACTAGCCGCAGTAGCCTTACGCCTCCTATCATTGATGTCCAGGAGGCGCAGCAAAAGGCACAGCACTGCCACAGGACAGACTGGCAGTGAGGACAGTGGGGCCAAGGAACGCAGCAGTGCAGCGTGTGGGCGCAGGAAGTAAAGCCAGCCATAACATGGTTTTACTCAAATGGGTGTTATAACCAATTCTTTGTATGCATTTGATTTAGGCCTGGCATGTGACGCACTTCATGTGGTGGTGGTGTGCTATGGTCATTAAACACCATCACTCACATACAATAACTGGCTATGTCTCCGTACTTACTCAGAAATAGTTGTGTGTTATCTCAGCCCTTCTGTGTCTCCCATCCAGTGCTGCTGCCACACCTGCTGCACTGTGCTCTGGCTGTGGACAGTCCTCACCCTCGTCCTCAGAGTCAGTTAGTTCCACTGCTGTTCCTTTCTTTGTGGCAAAGTTATGCAGCATTGCACATGTTGCTATATTTCGAAGCAGAGATAAATGACCGCACGGCATATGCGCTGTCACCTAAATGGGAAAAGAAGTGCCATTAATAGGAATCACCAATACATTCATGCAAGGTATAGATCAGGCTGTGTCACATTGATTTACCTAGCAGGTATCCTTCTCCAAATTCACCACCAGCCAGACGTGTGTAGATCCCATTGTTCCTGAATATGTAGGAGTCATGGGTACTCCCTGGAAATTTGGCCACGATGTCAGTGATGATGTTGTCTGCATCACATATCACCTGCACGTTGATGGAATGCATGGATTTGCGGTTGCGGTATATGTATTCTGTTGAAGCAGGTGGGCAGATTGGTATGTGGGTCCCATCAATGCACCCTATTACATGTGGGAACTGTGCCTTTTGGTAGAAATCCAGCTTTGTCTTCTGCAGTTCCGCCTGTGTGCTGGGGAAGCGTATGTAGTGTTGCATTCACTGCATCATGGCATCCAAGAAGGAGTTGAAGAAACGTGACAGGCAACTCTGTGACACACCACCTGCCACAGCTATCACACCCTGGTAACTTCCTGATGCAAGTAGGTGCAGGCTCCAGAGCACCTGAACATGTAATGGCAGGGCGTGCGCCCTTGGTGTCTGATGCTCCAGGAATGAGTGCAGGTCCCGTATCAGGTCTAGGATGTTTTGTGGGTGTAGCCTGTACCTCTCATGTATTTCTGCCTCAGTCATTTGGAACAGTGTAACACGCAGTCTGTACACATGCTCCTCCCATCTCCAGACCCTCAGTCCTGCTGGCTTGCAAACATAGCCGCCTTGCTATAACGTAGAGGGCCACAATTGTGTTCGCACTGTTGCATTTTGGGGCTGTTTATATGCAATGCAGCTGATTACCACCTGCTTGGAGTCAGTGGTAATTACCGATTCTTAAATACCAATTTTTGGGAAATTCGGTATTACCGATTTTTGGTACATCACATTTGCAATTATATACCGATTCGGTATTTTGGTGTTTTGGTGTCTGCCATTCGCTAAATAAGGAATCGGTAACTGGTTTCCTTTATTTTTACCGAGTCCTTATTTGCGATGGCGTTCGGTAATACCTACATCACACATGGGTAAATACCAGTCAGTTACGCAGATATTTAACAAATTTCGGCGTTACCGACCGGTATTTAGCCACCTACATCTGGCCCGTAGTGGTATAGGGTGGCAAGGGTGTTTTCAGGGTTTAGTAGTAAATATATATTATATATACACACATATATATTATCGCTCCACGGTTGTCCACCTTTGAGTAGCACACGAGCAGCAGCTTGATTTATGTATAGGTGAGGACGGGGATCCGCTTGAAGATGCCGCTCCGTAATGGATCTGCCCGACGCGTTTAGAAGCTCCATATGCTTCTCTTCAGGGGCTTTAACGGAAGCGATGTGCGCAACCGCTAACCCACTTCTCCATTTTCCATATGACACACCCACCAATGGGAGGCTCAAATGAGACTGTGTATTATGGGAAGTGTGGTGCGGAAAGCACACAATCTAGTCCTGTATGGACCCCGCAAAGTGCCCGTCCTCGATCCCGTGTACGGCTGCTGTTTCACTTCCGTGACCCCCAAGGATGACAGGGTGGTGCATACTCCGTGGCTGAATGGCCGCGTATAAATTATCGCTCCAAGGTTGTCCACCTTTGAGTAGCACACGAGCAGCAGCTTGATTTGTGTATAGGTGAGGACGAGGATCCGCTTGTAGATGCCGCTCCGTAATGGATCTGCCCGACGCGTTTCGAAGCTCCATATGCTTCTCTTCAGGGGCTTTAACGGAAGCGGTGTGTGCAACCGCTAACCCACTTCTCCATTTTCCATATGACACACCCACCAATGGGAGGCTCAAATGATACTGTGTATTATGGGAAGTGTGGTGCGGAAAGCACACAATCAAGTGCTGTATGGACCCCGCAAGTGGGCCCGTTCTCGTTCCCGTGTACGGCTGCTGTTTCACTTCCGTGACCCCCAAGGATGACGGCGAGGTGCATACTCCGCGGCTGGACAGCCGCGTATAAATTATCGCTCCAAGGTTGTCCACCTTTGAGTAGCACACGAGCAGCAGCTTGATTTATGTATAGGTGAGGACGGGGATCCGCTTGTAGATGCCGCTCCGTAATGGATCTGCCCAACGCGTTTCGAAGCTCCATATGCTTCTCTTCAGGGGCTTTAACGGAAGCGGTGTGCGCAACCGCTAACCCACTTCTCCATTTTCCATATGACACACCCACCAATGGGAGGCTCAAATGAGACTGTGTATTATGGGAAGTGTGCTGCGGAAAGCACACAATCAAGTCCTGTATGGACCCCGCAAGTGGGCCCGTCCTCGATCCCGTGTACTGCTGATGTTTCACTTCCGTGACCCCCAAGGATGACGGGGTGGTGCATACACCACGGCTGGACGGCCGCGTATAAATTATTGCTCCAAGGTTGTCCACCTTTGAGTAGCACATGAGCAGCAGCTTGATTTATGTATAGGTGAGGACGGGGATCCGCTTGTAGATGCCGCTCCGTAATGAATCTGCCCGACGCATTTCAAAGCTCCATATGCTTCTCTTCAGGGGCTTTAACAGAAGTGGTGTGCGCAACGGCTAACCCACTTCTCCATTTTCCATATGACACACCCACCAATGGGAGGCTCAAATGAGACTGTGTATTGTGGGAAGAGTGGTGCGGAAAGCACACAATCATGTCCTGTATGGACCCCGCAAGTGGGCCCGTCCTCGATCCCGTGTATGGCTGCTGTTTCACTTCCGTGACCCCCAAGGATGATGGGGTGGTGCATACTCCGCGGCTGGACGGCTGCGTATAAATTATCGCTTCAAGGTTGTCCACCTATGAGTAGCATACGAGCAGCAGCTTGATTTATGTATAGGTGAAGACGGGGATCCGCTTGTAGATGCCGCTCCGTAATGGATCTGCCCGACGCGTTTTGAAGCTCCATATGCTTCTCTTCAGGGGCTTTAACGGGAGCGGTGTGCGCAACCGCTAACCCACTTCTCCATTTTCCATATGACACACCCACCAATGGGAGGCTCAAATGAGACTGTGTATTATGGGAAGTGTTTTGCAGAAAGCACACAATCAAGTCCTGTATGGACCCCGCAAGTGGGCCCGTCCTCGATCCCGTGTACGGCTGCTGCTTCACTTCCGTGACCCCCAAGGATGACGGGGTGGTGCATACTCCGCGGCTGGACTGCCGCTTATAAATTATCACTCCAAGGTTGTCCACCTATGAGTAGCACACGAGCAGCAGCTTGATTTATGTATAGGTGAGGACGGGGATCCGCTTGTAGATGCCGCTCTGTAATGGATCTGCCCGACGTGTTTCGAAGCTCCATATGCTTCTCTTCAGGGGCTTTAACGGAAGCGGTGTGCGCAAACGCTAACCCACTTCTCCATTTTCCATATGACAAACCCACCAATGGGAGGCTCAAATGAGACTGTGTGTTATGGGAAGTGTGATGCGGAAAGCACACAATCAAGTCCTCTATGGACCCCGCAAGTGGGCCCGTCCTCCATCCCGTGTACGGCTGCTGTTTCACTTCCGTGACCCCCAAGGATGACCGGGTGGTGCATTCTCCGCGGCTTGACGGCCGCGTATAAATTATCGGTCCAAGGTTGTCCACCTTTGAGTAGCACACGAGCAGCAGCTTGATTTATGTATAGGTGAGGACGGGGATCCTCTTGTAGATGCCGCTCTGTAATGGATCTGCCCGACGCGTTTCGAAGCTCCATATGCTTCTCTTCAGGGGCTTTAACGGAAGCGGTGTGCGCAACCGCTAACCCACTTCTCCATTTTCCATATGACACACCCACCAATGGGAGGCTCAAATGAGACTGTGTATTATGGGAAGTGTGGTGCGGAAAGCACACAATCAAGTCCTGTATGGACCCCGCAAGTGGGCCCGTCCTCGATCCCGTGTACGGCTGCTGTTTCACTTCCGTGACCCCCAAGGATGACGGGGTGGTGCATACTCCGCGGCTGGACGGCCGTGTATAAATTATCGCTCCAAGGTTGTCCTCCTTTGAGTAGCACACGAGCAGCAGCTTGATTTATGTATAGGTGAGGACGGGGATCCGCTTGTAGATGCCGCTCCGTAATGGATCTGCCCGACGCGTTTCGAAGCTACATATGCTTCTCTTCAGGGGCTTTAACGGAAGTGGTGTGCGCAACCGCTAACCCACTTCTCCATTTTCCATATGACACACCCACCAATGGGAGGCTCAAATGAGACTGTGTATTATGGGAAGTGTTTTGCGAAAAGCACACAATCAAGTCCTGTATGGACCCCGCAAGTGGGCCCATTCTCGATCCCGTGTACGGCTGCTGTTTCACTTCCGTGACCCCCAAGGATGACAGGGTGGTGCATACTCCGCGGCTGGATGGCCGCGTATAAATTTCCGCTCCAAGGTTGTCCACCTATGAGTAGCACACGAGCAGCAGCTTGATTCATGTGTAGGTGAGGACGGGGATCCGCTTGTAGATGCCGCTCT
The DNA here is from genome assembly GCF_964261635.1 of Lissotriton helveticus. Classification (NCBI taxonomy): domain Eukaryota; kingdom Metazoa; phylum Chordata; class Amphibia; order Caudata; family Salamandridae; genus Lissotriton; species Lissotriton helveticus. Next base: position 390,979,510 of record NC_136060.1, on the reverse strand, counting down.
GTAATGGATCTGCCCGACGCGTTTCGTAGCTCCATATGCTTCTCTTCAGGGGCTTTAACGGAAGCGGTGTGCGGAACCGCTAACCCACTTCTCCATTTTCCATATGACACACCCACCAATGGGAGGCTCAAATGAGACTGTGTATTATGGGAAGTGTGATGCGGAAAGCACACAATCAAGTCCTCTGTGGACCCCGCGAGTGGGCCCCTCCTCGATCCCGTGTACGGCTGCTGTTTCACTTCCGTGACCCCCAAGGATGACGGGGTGGTGCATACTCCGCGGCTGGACTGCCGCATATAAATTATCACTCCAAGGTTGTCCACCTATGAGTAGCACACGAGCAGCAGCTTGATTTATGTATAGGTGGGGACGGGGATCTGCTTGTAGATGCCGCTCTGTAATGGATCTGCCCGACAAGTTTCGAAGCTCCATATGCTTCTCTTCAGGGGCTTTAACGGAAGCGGTGTGCGCAACCGCTAACCCACTTCTCCATTTTCCATATGACAAACCCACCAATGGGAGGCTCAAATGAGACTGTGTATTATGGGAAGTGTGATACGGAAAGCACACAATCAAGTCCTCTATGGACCCCGCAAGTGGGCCCGTCCTCCATCCCGTGTACGGCTGCTGTTTCACTTTCGTGACCCCCAAGGATGACTTGACGGGGTGGTGCATTCTCCGCCGCTTGACGGCCGCGTATAAATTATCGCTCCAAGGTTGTCCACCTTTGAGTAGCACACGAGCAGCAGCTTGATTTATGTATAGGTGAGGACGGGGATCCTCTTGTAGATGCCGCTCTGTAATGGATCTGCCCGACGCGTTTCGAAGCTCCATATGCTTCTCTTCAGGGGCTTTAACGGAAGCTGTGTGCGCAACCGCTTACCCACTTCTCCATTTTCCATATGAAACACCCACCAATGGGAGGCTCAAATGAGACTGTGTATTATGGGAAGTGTGGTGTGGAAAGCACACAATCAAACAGCAGCCGTACACGGGATCGAGGACGCGCCCACTTGCGGGGTCCATACAGGACTTGATTATGTGCTTTCCGCACCACACTTCCCATAATGCACAGTCTCATTTGAGCCTCCCATTGGTGGGTGTGTCATATGGAAAATGAAGAAGTGGGTTAGCGGTTGCGCACACCGCTTCCGTTAAAGCCCCTGAAGAGAAGCATATGGAGCTTCGAAACGCGTCGGGCAGATCCATTACGGAGCGGCATCTACAAGTGGATCCCCGTCCTCACCCACACATGAATCAAGCTGCTGCTCGTGTGCTACTCAAAGGTGGTCAACCTTGGAGCGACAATTTATACGCGGCCGTCCAGCCGCGGATTATTCACCACCCCATCATCCTTGGGGGTCACGGAAGTGAAACAGCAGCCGTACACGGGATCGAGGACGGGCCCACTTGCAGGGTCCATACAGGACTTGATTATGTGCTTTCTGCACCACGCTTCCCATAATGCACAGTCTCATTTGAGCCTCCCATTGGTGGGTGTGTCATATGGAAAATGGAGAAGTGGGTTAGCGGTTGCGCACACCGCTTCCGTTAAAGCCCCCGAAGAGAAGCATATGGAGCTTTGAAACGCGTTGGGCAGATCCATTACGGAGCGGCATCTACAAGTGGATCCCCGTCCTCACCCACACATGAATCAAGCTGTTGCTCGTGTGCTACTCAAAGGTGGGCAACCTTGGAGCGACAATTTATACGCGGCCGTCCAGCCGCGGAGTATGCACCACCCCGTCATCCTTGGGGGTCACGGAAGTGAAACAGCAGCCGTACACAGGATCGAGGACGGGCCCACTTGCAGGGTCCATACAGGACTTTATTATGTGCTTTCTGCACCACGCTTCCCATAATGCACAGTCTCATTTGAGCCTCCCATTGGTGGGTGTGTCATATGGAAAATGGAGAAGTGGGTTAGCGGTTGCGCACACCGCTTCCGTTAAAGCCCCTGAAGATAAGCATATGGAGCTTCGAAACGCGTTGGGCAGATCCATTACGGAGCGGCATCTACAAGTGGATCCCCGTCCTCTCCCACACATGAATCAAGCTGCTGCTCGTGTGCTACTCAAAGGTGGACAACCTTGGAGCGACAATTTATACGCGGCCCTCCAGCCACGGAGTATGCACCACCCCGTCATCCTTGGGGGTCACGGAAGTGAAACAGCAGCCGTACACGGGATCGAGGACGGGCCCACTTGCGGGGTCCATACAGGACTTGATTAAGTGCTTTCCGCACCACACTTCCCATAATGGACAGTCTCATTTGAGCCTCCCATTGGTGGGTGTGTCATATGGAAAATGGAGAAGTGGGTTAGCGGTTGCGCACACCGCTTCCGTTAAAGCCCCTGAAGAGAAGCATATGGAGCTTCGAAACGCGTCGGGCAGATCCATTACGGAGCGGCATCTACAAGTGGATCCCCATCCTCACCCACACATGAATCAAGCTGCTGCTCGTGTGCTACTCAAAGGTGGACAACCTTGGAGCGACAAAACACACATATATATATATAAATGTGTGTGTATGTGTGTGTGTGTGTGTGCATGCATGTGTGTGTGTGCGTGTGTAAAACAGAATGGTGGTAGCCACTTTGTGTTTATAGTTAGGATTCCCAAGTATAGGAATTCCTCAGACTTTTTCCTCGCTGATAACTTTGCCCCATGTGATGAATCTACACACAACATTCTAGACCTATAGCTTTTTCTACCTTGGTAGATGATTTAAAGTTGCACTGTAATTGGTCAATGGGATGCAAAGGAAAAAAAGGGAGTCCCAAAATGCTTTTTTTCACACAAATGCATTTTCTATAGACTTTTGTGTTATGCGTAGCTCAAAAACGGTTGAATTGATTTGCATGAAATCTGGCAGGATTGTAAATTATGGTGTGCTGATGCTTTATTGTTGTATTACTGGTAAGTAGGGTAAGTATATTTAACATTAAAAGGCATTTAAACTTAATGATATCTGTGGCTGTGGTAGTTTCATGAATTTTCACAAAACCTCTGAGGTCCATAATAGTGACAAGTCATTATGTGATTGACTTTCCGGTCCAGGGAAGACCTGGCTTGGCAGTTCAGGCTGGACTGTTCCCATGTAGCACAGGGTCATGACTGATTTGCATATAGGTGGGTCTGAACTGTGGTGCCGATTTGAGCTAAAGAGCAATGATGAATTCAACCGAGATCTGTGACTGGGGGTGAGTGTCCGAAAAGTTTCAGCGCTCAGTCCCTTATCTCCTTGTGTTTGCCTCATTGTCTAATGACTCCCTTTACAAATGTTAAAAGCAGTCATGTAGTTTTAAGCCCACTTTCCCTGTGTTCTGGGTTAGGGGCTTAGATATAGGTAAGTATTAGGTTTTATAAATGTATCTACTTATTACTACTTAATGAAAGTGGTAATAGGTAGCACAAAATTATGTATAGTTTCTATATATATATATATTTTTTTTAATCATGGTATATAGAGATACTACCAAGGAAGTACTGCAGTACTTTAAAAAAATATATATATCTAAATATGGAAAAAAAATCTAATATGCTATATTTCACAAAAATAGCGCACTACATTTTTAAAAATGTTTTTACATATTTCATTCTTTATAAAAAAAGTGTACAGAATACTGCAGAAATACTGAGAAATGACCTCACTGCTTAATTTGTCTTTTTTTAAAGGTATGTGTGCTAAAAAACATGGTACTTCCTAGGTATTAGTGCGGTACTTTGCAAACGTTTTTAAAAAAATACATAGAACAATATAAATACGTTAACATACCTATTACCACTTTAATAAAGTGGTAATGAGTAGGGAACATCAATAAAACCTATTACTTACCTATATTTAAGGCCCTAACTCTGAATATAGCTAAAGTGTAGAAAAGAAAATGCCTGCCTTTGGAATTGTGTAAAGGCAGCCAGTAGCAAATTATATACTGCCTTGACACTGGTATGTACCTCAGTATACAGTGGCACAATATATCACAATATATCACGAAGGGAAACATTTATAGTTGTATTCTGTTAGCCTTGCGTCACAAGAGGTGCTAAAAGGGCAACGCAAAACTTCCTCTATGCAACTCCACCCCAATTTACTCCACTGTACTCTATGACACACTAAGCCACTTCTACTCCACTCTACGCCACACCACTTGATGTCACTCTATATCATTTGACTCTACAACTCTCTGTGCTTCTCCACTTCGCCACATACTACCACACTCTAGTGTACTCTGTCACTCCACTCTGTGCCACTCCACTCTACTCCACTCTACAACAGTTTCCAACACTCTACGACACATCACACCACATCACTGTATGACACACCACTCCACTCTATGACACTTTACTACATTCTACGATATGCCTCACCACTCTACTCTACACCACGGCACTCCACTGTATGACACTTTACTCCACTGCGCCATGCCACTCCAATCAACTCCACTCCACTACATCTTACCTCACTGTACGCCACTCTATGCCACTACACTCTGTGACACTCTTCTGTACTCTATACAAATCCACTCTACAACACTTGACTGAACTCTATGCCCCAACACTCCTCTGAACACCACTGTACTCCACTCTATGCCACTGTATGACACTCAACTGAAGAACAAACTACGCCTTTTGCACTACACTACACTTTACTCCACTCTACAGTATAAATACGACTCCATTGTATTTCACTATACTGTACTATTCCACTCTATGCCACTTGACTCTAAAACAACACTGTATACCACTGCACTCTACAACACTATGCTCCACTCTATGCCAATCCACTCTACAACACTTTCCAACTCTCTAAGACATGCCACTCCACTCTACAGCACTCCACTCTATGGTATTCTACTGTATGGCACTCCACTCTACTCCACTCCAGTCTAAGCTATTCCACTGTATGCCACTCTACACTATGCCAAGACAGTGTACACCCCAACACTCTATGCAACTCCAATAGATGCCATGTCAATGTATGCCATAACACACTATCCCATGGCACTCTACTCAATGAAAGTCTACCATATGACACTCTATGGCATCACACTTTGTGACAATACACTCTATGCCACTCCTCTATATGCCACTATAGTCTACTTTGCACTACAGCACTGTAATTCCCTTGATGACACTCTCCACCCCTTCAGTATAACAATCTCTACTCCATTGTATTCCATTCCACTGTTCAAAACTATACTCCAATCTATGTCACTGTATAACACTTTAGTACATTCTATGCTACTGTGCGACACTCTACTCAACTCTACGCAGCTCCTTCTACGCCACTCCACCCCAATTTACTTCTTTCTTCTCTTTCAGACAGTACTCCAATGTAGTCCACTCTACTCCACTAACCATTCTATGCTACTCCACTTGACACCACTCTATGCCACTCGACGATACTCTATGCTACTCCACTCGACCGCACTCTAACACAATGTAGTGTACTGTATGTCACTGCACTCTACAACACTGTATGCCACTCCACTTTTCTGCACTGTATGACATGTTCCAAAACTCTTCACATGCCACTCCATTATATGACACTTTACTACACCCTGTGCTATGTCACTCCACTCCATGACACTTTAACCCTGTGTATCCCACTTTATGATACTCCACTCTACACCGCTTCACTCTATGACACTCTACTGTACTGAATACAAATTCACTCCACCACACTCCACGCTACAGTATGATACTCTACTACACTCTCTGCCCCTACACTGTACAACATTCTACTCCACTCTACAACACTTTACTCTGGTGTATTCTACTCTACTTCACTCTAGGACATGGTACGCCACTCCCGCTATGCCACTACAAACCATTTTACTCCACTCTACTCTATAAAATACTACTCCACTGTACTCCAGTACTCCACTTTACACCACTCCACTCTGCTCCACCCTACGACACTCTATTCCACTGTATGCCCCCCACTTTACCACAACACTCCACTCTATACCACTCCACTGTACAACAGTGTACTCTAATCTATGGGAGTATATGGAACTCTAGTTTACTCTATGGCACTGTACAACACTCTACTCCACTGTACGACTCACTATACAACTCCCTGCATTTCGCTGTTCCTCACTTTACTGCACTCGACTCCATGACACTCTACTCCACGCTATGCTACTCTGTGCTACTCAACTCTACTCCACTCTAGGGGGGCGTGGCCAGCAGCATGCAAGACTAGACGTGTCTCCCGGGAGCTCCCGGCCGGCATCTAAAGATCCGACATACTTTCCACATCCACTGAGGGAAAAATCACCCAAATACAGCGGGGGATCCCCTGGAGAGGGACGAGAGGTCCGCTCCGCACAAACGGAGCTGCTGGAGTGAGCGGAGCCGAGTTATCTGCGGCATTCATGTGTGAGGGGAGGATGCCGAACAAGATGGCGGCGTGGTGACCGACCGAGGAGGAATAACACCGCCGGACTGGGCGATTGCACTCGCGGTGGCGGAGCACGGCAGGTGAATCCGGGAGGAGCCGAGGTAGCACCGGGAGTGGCCGGCCGCTCCGACGGTTCGTGATCCATCGTGAGCCAGAGGTGCACCGGCGGGAACAACTGCCCCGCCGACGTGGGGTGCACGGTGCCCAGAACCGGTAGGACCCGTCAGTAGGCGCCCAGAAGAGGGAGTGAGCAGGACACCGGACCACTGACTGGGGCGCCCGGGGCGGAAGGTAACGCCGGGGAGCGAGGCGCCCTTTCTCAAGATGGCGGGCGCCGCTACCTACTGACGTGCGGAGGACAACACAGAGGCGCTAGCGGCAAGACGACCTGCTTTCCTGCCCGTCGCCGGTGAAGAGACGGTTCGGTGGAGGTACCTGGGGGCGGCCGGTGTCAGAAAGACCCAGGGGCAGAGACAGCGGAGGCGCCCGTACTTCACCAAGATGGCGGCCACTGCTCCGGCGAGCTCCGGGGCGTGAGGAGGGCGGCCGACCAGGGGACCGGCGAGGCAGAGGGAGCGAGGCCGCGTAGTGAGGTGTGCGTGGCAGCCTAATACGCCGGAGGGGGAGACTGGGACAGAAACCCCCCCCCCTCGCACTTACACCCGGAGCGGAGGTTTGGAAGCAAGGGAATCTGAGGCACAACACTGGCAGAGCTGAGCCCCAGGAGCGGAACTGCCGACCAGAATCCCCCTACTAACACACTGGTCACTGGGAGTAGCAACCACCCACACAGCTCGCACTGGGAAAAGACGCCCGATGCCACGCGGTCCCCGTTTGATAGCACGGAGGCGGGGAGCTTGAAGCGATAGCCACAGCACGGGCACGGTGGTGAGTTGGGGCACCAGGCGACAGCCGGGACACCGGACACAGCGCTGCCACCGCCGTGCCATTGGAGCCTGACCCTCGCCAGTTGGGGTGCAGGGGCCGCGGACCACAGAGCGACACAGGAGTCCGGAAGGGGCATTGTCGGCCCAATCAGAAGGGGGCAGGACGCCAGGCGGGTGCACGACACGGATCGGTTATCGAAGGGGATACGAGGTGGGGCCGCCCAACGCAGAGAGCCAGTCTCGGCGAGTGGTCAGGAGGTGGACACCCCTCGGCGCAAACGGAGCACTGTGAGAAGTACTGTGAGGAGGCAACCGAGTTACACCGGCTCTCACGCCTAGGAGAAGGGCGCACCCATAACTCAGCAAAGATGGTGAAGAAAGATCACCTCCCGCCCAAGCCCCCCAAACAGGGCACGCTGGACACCTTCGCAGCACCGAAAACATCCAAAGACAACGCGGGTGCCGCTGCAGAGGGGGCCACTGACACGGACAGGTTACTAGCGGCGATCCAGGCGTCTAGAACTGATATACAGGACTCCAGAGCGGCATTGGAGGTGAAAATTGGGGAGGTAGGATCGGAGGTCACGCTCCTGCGGCAGGATTTCAAGAACCTCTCCGCCAGAGTGACCGAGACTGAAACACGCATTGGTGAGGCGGAAGACTCGATCATGACACTCAAGAAAGATATGGCGGAGCTTCAGGCGTCCCACAGACAGCTCCTCTGGAAGGTGGATGATGCGGAAAATAGGGCCAGGCGCAACAACCTCCGCTTTGTGGGATTTAGAGAGGGGATCGAGGGGAACAATATGGCGGCATTCCTGCATACATGGCTTACGGACACCTTTACACACGCCCCCTTCTCGTCCTGCTTTGTGATCGAAAGGGCACACAGGGCGCTCCTTGCGAAACCTCCGGAGGGTGCCAGGCCCAGACCTGTGATCGCCCGCTTCCTGAACTTCGCGGACAGAGACTTGATACTACGTGAAGCGAGAAGGATGGGCAACATCCGACTGGAGAACGCCAACATATTGATCTTCCCGGACTACAGCCAGGAAGTCCAACGACAGCGGCGCTCCTTCGACGCAGTGAAAGTTAAATTGAGGACATTGAACATGAAGTACATGTTGCTCTTCCCGGCAAAGCTCAAGATCATATACAAAGACAAAGCACACTTTTTCACCCACCCGGATGATGCCTGGGAATGGTTGGAGGAGCGACCGATCCTTAACTGTCGGGAGGCTGCGGGGAGGGAGGAACTGCCGAAAGCGGCTCAGGCAAAGGCGCGGTGGGGTTCACCGCAACGGCAGAGGAGGAAATCCAGGAGACTACACTTGAGATACACGGGGACCCCGTACCAGCCGCGCCCGTCGGCAGGCACTAGGAGAGGGAGATCGGAGTCGCCGGGGACGTCGAGCAGGGCGAACATGTCACCATCGAGGCACCAGGACCAGGCCTGTTCGGAGGGGGAAAGTGAGCGCATCAGGGCCTCGGACAGGAATGATGAGATGTCGGACAGTGACCAACATTCCTTACATCCACTGGAAGCAGAGATACGGCAGTTAGAACGGGATATACCTGATAAGAACTGCAGCACGGTACCGACCACGCAAGACACACTCCTGACCAGAGAAGAGGTGGACGGCTGACTGGTCGGTCGGGACACGGATATGACACGCAAGTGGCCACAACCCTTTTTCGTTGTTGTTTTATTTTCCTTTGTCACCCTTTTCTGTTTACAGGAACAGCGCATTGGTTAGGTTGTCAGTTGTTCCGTGAGAGTTTGTGAGGGAGGGTGTTGTGGGTTGGCGACAGACCTACTCCTACTGAAAGTTATGTCCCGCTTGGGGGCACACCTGGATGGGGAGGGAGGTGGGGAGGGGGAGGGGGGGGTCTTCTAGTTTATTGGGGTTGGCGAGTGGGTAGGAACACAAGTTGGGGATCTTGGGGGGGAGGTTGGTTGCTGGAATACTCATGGGGAAACAGTCAGATGCACATTAATCCACGTGGTCGCAAACAGCTGCTATGGTCTCCTACAGACCTTCAGACAAACGGCACTGTATGGCAGATACACTGATTGCGACTGAGAGACTTCAGAGGGGGTTCTCCATTCTGACATGGAATGTTAATGGACTAGGGTCCAAAATAAAGAGAGGGTTGGTCAACTCGTACATCAAGAGGGTCGCCCCAGACCTTGTCCTCCTACAGGAAACGCACCTCAGGGCAGGAACATGCACGTTCATAGCAAGGGGGAGGTATAAAGTACTGACTCACGCGGGCTATACATCAGGAGCCAGGGGAGTCGCAATCCTAATCAACAAAGCACATCCGTTTACTGTCACACGCTCGTGGAGCGATCCGCAGGGGACATACGTGGGAATACAGGGGCTATGGAATAGGCGGCATGTGACAATTATCTCAGTCTACGCCCCGCCAAAACTCCAATCGCGCACACTCAGGGAAATAGCATCCATCCTATTGGACACGGCTGACACGATGCAGATAGTGGGGGGGGACTTCAACGACGTCATGTCAGAAGACCTGGACCGCTCGGGTGCAACACGCAGAGGGGGGACACAAACGGCATTGGCACAATACATGGCGGAGATGGGACTCACCGATACATGGCGCTGGCGACACCCGACACAGGAGACGTTCTCCTTTTACTCAGGGGCCCATAAAACCTTCTCCAGGCTCGACTACATCTTCATGGCAAGGCAATACCTGGCGGAAGGTGACGTGTTCGCCTACAAAGCACGGGGGATATCTGATCACTCGCCACTGTACGCACACTTAGGGAACAACACGGTGAGGCGAGAGACTGAGTGGCGCCTGGCAGCCTGGGACATACAAACCCCCGAGATAACACGAGGATTGAGGGCTGATATAAAGGTGTATGTGGCGGAGAACGAGGGTTCTGTAGACTCCAATATTACCTTCTGGGAGGCAATGAAACCGGTGCTGAGGGACAGAATCAGAGGGAGACTACGGGATGAGCGCCATAAACGGCACAGGGATGAGGCAGGGCTAGAAGCTGACATCCTAGCGCTAGAAAGGGAATACCTTGTACACAAAGGGGAAGGCGTACTGAGGAGGTTGCAAGACAAACAAAGGGAGTATAGGCAATTGGTCTCTAACGAGGCGAAGACACAATCACTAGCAACACTGCACCGCCTCTACGATGTCGGTGATAAGTCGGGCAAACTTCTGGCATGGCTCAGCAGGAGAGAACGAGCAGCAAGGTGGGTGGAGAAGATCAGGAGGGACGGGGGCGTCATGGAAACTACAGACAGGGGCATAGCAGAGGAGTTTGCACGCCACTATGAGGCGTTTTATAGAGGCAGAGACCTCGGAACAGTTGACGAGGCCTTACAGTATATGGAAGATGTGGATATCCCAGTAATGGAGGCAGAACACAGCGCCCCTCTGGAGGCGGCCATCACATTGGAGGAGGTTAGAGTAGCCATAAACAAGTTAAAAACGGGGAAAACTCCGGGACCCAACGGGTTTCCGGCGGAATTTTTTAAAAAGACGGCCGACTTGCTGGCGCGTCATCTGTTGGCCCTATATGTTGGAGCTTACGAAATGGGGACGCTCCCACGAGACCTTGCACTGGCGACCATAGTACCGATACACAAACAGGGCAAGCCAGAGGAGGATTGTGCCTCATACCGCCCAATCTCATTGCTGAACATGGAGGTGAAAGTGCTGGCCACGATTCTAGCGACACGTCTCCGGACGGTCATTCCTGCCCTTATACACACAGACCAGTCAGCGTTTCTGCCGGATAGAGCAACGAAGCTTAACCTCCGACGGACACACAACTGGCTTCAAGAAGTAAAAGATAGAACGGAACCACACTGGTTCCTGTCCTTGGACGCTGAAAAAGCGTTTGACGCAGTACACTGGCCCTTTCTTATGGCGGCACTTAGGCGGTTTGGTTTTGGTCCACACTTCCAGAAATGGATAGGGTTGCTGTACACGGCACCGAGAGCGCAGGTACGAGTTAATGGTTGGTTATCACGTGAATTCCGTGTGGAGAGGGGCACCAGACAAGGATGCCCGCTGTCCCCGCTACTCTTCACACTCACGATAGAAATATTGGCGGCCAAAATTCGGCAGAACCCAGGGATCCATGGTTTTACATGGAGTGCTTCAGGGGAGACACAGGAAAAGATCTCATTGTATGCCGACGATGTCCTACTGTATATTACGAAACACGTTGTTCAGAGAGTTGGAGGGCTTTGGGGCAATGGCAGGACATACCATCAACTGGCACAAATCGGTCTTGTACATGCCGCAGGGACCGGTGACAGACGTGCCTCTCCCGGGCCGTTTGCTCACGACCACGGAAGGGTTCCAGTACTTTGGGGTCTATATCACTCTGGACAAACAGCTCTCGTTTCAGACCAATGTAGAACGAATAATGAAAGTGGCAGTAGAGGATATGATGAGGTGGAGGCTGCTACCGCTCACCCTCCTGGGTAGGGCGGCGATGTACAAAATGATTACTTTACCGAAATTCCTCTACGCCCTTCAGAATGAATACTACCCACTCCCGACCACCGCGATCGCCAAAATCCATGCAGACTTACGATCGTTCCTATGGTTAGGCAAACAGCCACGCATCGCACTCAAAACACTCCAACGGCACCCGTACAATGGTGTGATCTCATTGCCGAACCTGGAGGCATATTATTGGGCGGAACACTTGACCCCCATAAATGACTGGTTGCACACGCCGGCGGACCACCCGACGTATGCATTAGAAAGGCATAACTTGTCTGCACACAATATTCTTCACTACTTGTATGGAGGGAAGTCGGGGAGGAAGCTCCTGCCCGCTACCATGATCACGATTCAAGCATGGATAAGGGCCACGAGGGCCACGGGATGGGAGAAGAAACCAACACGCCAGACACCACTGTGGCATGGCAACTGGTTTCCGGAACTTCAAAAACTGGAGGGCTTCCATAGGTGGGACGATATAGGGATATCTACTATCGGGGACGTGATCAGGCAGGGTGAGTTGAAGACTTTTGCGATGCTCCGGGAGGAGTTTGGATTGCATCCCACACAACAGTACAAACACTTGCAACTAGTCCATGCTTGGCAAGCACAGAAGATAGTACTTCAAGATATACCGGAGTATTCACCCCTAGAAGGGAGACTACTGCAGGAACAAATACTACACCAGGCAGTGTCCCTCACATATAAAACACTCACAAATAATATGCTTGGAAGTTTGGCGACGCTCAGGGGCAAGTGGGAGGCGGAAGTGGGGCAATTGGAAGATTTAGACTGGGAGCTGATCCTGATGCACCCCCGGGAAGTGGCCATTAAGTCACGGCTGAGGCTGATTCAGTTGAATGTGCTGCACAGGACGTACTTTGATAGGAGGCGTCTCCTCAGGATGGGGAAAGTAACAGACGACACCTGTCTTCGTTGCAGGGCCGAACAGGGGGACTTCTACCACACAATCTGGTCCTGTGCGGTGATTCAACAGTACTGGTCTCACATCTTCACAGAACTGGGGGAGGTACTGGGTGTAGAGCTGACACTGGACCCGAAGCTGGCACTACTGGGACTGGTGACCGAAGTAGACCTGCCGCGCCCGCATGTCATTTTCTTGGTGCTGGCATTAGTAGTGGCGAAAAGGGACATTGCCAAATACTGGGGGGCAGCGGAAAGGCCAGAAGTAGAGGAATGGAGGAGAGGGCTAGACCTCTATATGGCTGCAGAACGAGTGACTTACAAAGCGAGAGGTTGTCCCAGAAAATTCCGGAAGGTATGGGGTAAATGGCGACAATACCATGGCCTAGAAGCCGGGCGCTTGGGAGGTCCCTCATAGGCGAACGGTGTGCAGAGGCGGGAAAGGGAGACCACTTGATATAGATATGTAATTGGTGGCACTCTGGTATGCTGAGAAATTTAGGGCCACAACACATGTAAGGTTATGCACAGTATCATGGGTTTGGAGACGAGCAACAGCAGAGTGGACACGAAGGGTATCGATGGACTAGTGCCACTTAGTTGGCCGAGCATGTGACCGAACTGTACCGCATTGAGATGGTAACTGACCAGTTTGTAGATGGGGGAGGGTGGGAGGGGGGGGGGAGTTGTGGGGGGAAATTTACTCAAAAAGCAGGTTCGGGGAGTTACTTAATGAGCTCGCACGTCATAGAATAACTGCAAGTTGCTTAACGAAAACAAAAGTCGCCGCCCGGCCTCCGGGCTGTGGGCATGAAGGCTGTGGAGATAGAACCATGATGTTTAGTTTTTTTTTTTTTCATGCTGAATCTGAGCTTGCTGTGATTATATTCTTTTCCACCTGCACAAAAATTTTTTTTTTAAAAAAAACAAACTCTACTCCACTCTATGCCACTCCACTTTACCATACTATAATGCACTCTATTATCATAAATAGAATTATTTCATACAGTATAAGCGATGTGATATGAAAGGGTTTATGTGGTGCACTGGAGAATGAGTGAGTTATAGTTATAGTTGTGTGGTTAGCGAGCTGAAAACAGTGTGTATGGTGGTGCACTAGTAATAATAATGTAAAGGTTCTGCATAAATTTAAATGTAAGGTATAACTGTAACTTTACAAATTCTAATGTTTGCGTAGTTTAAGTATGGTTTGTTTAGAAAGAAGAAATAAAGTTATAGCAATTTAAAGGTGGTACGCATACTAGAAATGTATGGTATGACTATACCTTTAGAACTTATTATGTTTGTGTAGTTTAAATTTGACTAAATTTAGAGCGTAAGGGTGGGTAAGGGTATTAAGTGGTAAGGGTGTTTTTAGGGTTTAGGGGCAAGTAGCTGTATAGGGGGGGTCAAGGTGTTTTTGGGGTTTAGCGGTGGGGAAGGATATAAGGTGGTAAGGCTGTTTTTAGGGATTAGGGGTGTGTAAGGACATAGGGTGGTAAGAGTGTTTTTAGAGTTTAGGGGTGGGTAAGAGAATTGGGTAGTAAGGGTGTTTTGGGGGTTTAGGGGTGGGTAAGGATATTGGTAATAAGGGTGTATTTCGGTTTAGGACTGGGCAAAGGTATACGGTGGTAAGGGTATTTTTAGGGTTTAGAATGGGTAAGGGTATAGGGTTGTAATGGTATTTTTAGGATTTAGGGTGGCTAAGTGAATAGGATGGTAAGGTTAGAAAAAAGGGGGTTCCGATAATTTTGCAGACAATCTACAGAATAAAGTACAGGAGAACGGGAGTGCATATGGAAACTTATGATTCATTTAGGAGTATTCCCGTGGATTTTTGTGAATCCCCCAAAATACAGTAATTATTGGAAGTTGGAGGTAGAAATTATTTGTTCTTAAACTGTAAACGTTTTTTGACTCCTGCTCTTTAAATAAGTACAGTTTAAAGAAGAAGTCCACGACTAGATATTGAAAATATTTTTTTATGACTGTGGGAAGAAATTAATCCAGACACTCATTGGATTTCCTGATGTTTAACTGAATGTTGGGTGCTACTGTTGCCTCATAGTGCCGGGCGCACCTCCAGAATGTGGGTGTTATTAAAAAACTGGCAGTTCCAAAAGGTTTTGAGCCTTGAAAGTCCATCAGGGATTCTGTTTCACCCAGCCTTTCAACGTTAGGAAGGGATTCTCACCTCTGCCCTCTTTTTTTAACAAAGGCCACTGATCTTCTATGTCTATATTGAGATCAGTGGTAACACCGTCTTTGAACACTTCCACCCTTCTCTTTTGTTACACTGGGATTCATGTGTTGAGCGTGTTTGTGGAAGAGCAGCGTAATTAATCCTTTCTCCCTGACTGCTTTATTGAGGCTGGTGTTGTTAATGAAAGCTACTGTTGTTGCATCTGTGCAATCCTGGTATTGCCGGCTCTAATCCCAGCAAGAAAGAATCAGCCATTCAACCTGCCTGGAGGGACAAAGGGTGGATCAGTGCAGATTGTCACAGAGTAACATGGTGTGAACTGGGGAGGTATGTGGAGCCCTAGCCATGTGTAAACTAGCTGATGACTGCCACATTGTCACTATAATTAAGCAATCAAATTACTGCACCAAAACTGTATAACCAAACACAGAGAAGGACACCAGAAAACATCTATTAATGCTCGAAGATAGGTTTTATACATCTACGGATGGAAAAATAAACACCAAGAATGTGATTTACAAAGAAACTGTCACAGCACACAAAGGAACTGTAAAAATAGCGGTGTAATACTGACCAAAACTAAGTCAGAACACGAATGTGATACAAAGGTTCATAGCAAGCACTTTACTAATAATTTTGAATGACTTACATCTGTGGACAAGTCTTGAAAACAATTACAAATGAAACCACCATACACCCCAGAGTAAACAAGAATGCATGCAGAGATTTAGACAGAACAATTGCATCATCAATGGCCTCCTACCATTCATAATGGCCAATCTCGAATCCAAGAAAAAAACACACACTATGGCCAAAGAAACAAAGTTGTGTCATGCACTCTACCATGAAGCTGCTTCTTCCTTATAGAGATACAATAAACATGTCACAACCCTCTGTCTGCAACGTCAATGTGGCAAGTCACTCATTCAGGCAGACCTCATGTGGTGCACCATGCTACTTTCCTGGAAACTAGAGAAGATAAGATGCATGCACCAGGTCTTCTACAACTTCAATTGCTTCTCCTTTGCCATGAGGGCAATAGCTTCACACATACTTGGCTCAGAAGCCTCTTCATTTACTTCAGCCACAATTTCCAGTTGGTAAATGATGTTGAACTATATTTTATAGCATGTTTCAACACTTTCTGGAGTCATTTCATGATGCAGCCACCCTCAACATAAGTTAACACTCTTGCAACAATATAAATATACAACACATACATGCACATACCACTGTGTCTCTAAACAACACATCCACCAGTCATGACTCCAACTACCACCCACAGGTGACAAAAGATAGAGATATCAAGTTAGCACATAGCGTAATAGCATATATATGTCTGGACATGACACCCAATCAAGGCGGCTTTGGTGGTACTCTAAGATCATATGCAAGAGCCACATCAAGTCACTGCTGTAGGTCTGCCACATAATACAGACTCTACCGCTCACCAGAAGGCTACCAATCCTAAATGACCCTGTACAACCCCTTCAAGGACCACTATCACTACTGACACGTGGTGGACAGAAAATGGAAACTACAGCAGTGTCCTGAAACAGCTGCAGCGCAGAAGAGAGCGACAACAGTCTAGGGTGTGAGTTACCAACATATAAAGAGGTGAGCACAGTTCAGGCATATGTACAGGACAACAGAGAGCCTTTTGATCACTCAAAGCATCCTGACTACTGTTACCAGATATTCACCCAAGGATCCATCCTTATTCTAGGATTGGATACTTCAAATGGTCTATCCACCATTGGTGTGGAAGGTGTGTGACGCCTGAAGCCAGTCAATCGGGACTATCACTGCCTTTGCGCGTCAAGAATGGAAAGTCTCAGGGGACTCATCATTACTTACGGAGAGGGGCATAGTGATCTTTCATTATAAGTCCGACAACTACTGCTGCACTCAATCTCCTTTCAATAACACGTGCCAGTAAGATTGGTCCACACTCCCGTTTCCTCAAGTGCCTGGCAAACACAATCTGTATTTGTAGAGCATCCTGCATTTCAACCAAAGCCTCGTGACCTTTTATTTGTACTTCTAACATATGGTACATTCGGAAACTGCCTGATGTGACTGTCCAAATTCCCTTTCTCTGATGCTGGCTCTGAGACAGTGTTGCTCTAATTCTTCTTCCACGATTCCGCTCCTTCTCACTCCTATTGGTCGCGTAACTCACATTGTTAGTTTGGACTTGCACTGATCAGCCGCTGTGACGTTGGACTCCATTTTAGTGTGACCCCCCTACTGCTGCCCTCTGGAGAACCCACTACCCGCCTCGTGGTCATCAGTGGCTTCCCCTCCATGTACCTGTGCTTGAGGCTACAATCATGAATCATAAGATTTCCCCCACACACTTTTGTTTACTTATTCCCTGGCTCACCAATGACATTCTGCAACTAGTAAAGTGCAGCATTCCTTTAGACTCAAATTCCAGTGGACCTCAGATGCAAGCCTCGGATGCAAGACTGTCTACCCTGCCAAGCCTCTCAATATATCCGGGTCCAGGGCCTTCCAAAACCACTTCATCAATGTCTAAGTAGTAATTATATTTTCGGACACGGTAATATGTTTTCTTACCACATCTGAAGTGGTATGTGAATCTGCAACTGCTCTTGCACGTAGATTGCAAGCTTGATTCGTCACTCGTGTTAGATGTGATGTCTTCAACGGGAAAGGATGACAGTGCTTGAGGAGGTCTGTGCTGTGTAGGTCTATCTACAACAGGTGGTGTGATTCAGGGGCAGTAGGACATCGAGGGACATTCTTGCACATCTGGTTCATGATCTCTGACGCTGTTTAATAAGCATTGAGCTTGGGCTGCTAGGGTAATGAAAGCGACATGGTTAGTTGAATTAAAAGGTAGCAATAGAGAGTATGGAAAGGTCAGAACTACCCCAGTGCATGGCAAGTTTTAGTCTGAGTTACATAGTCATGGACTGTTGTGAACTTATATCTGCTGTGGTTAGGTCTGGTGGGTGCTGATCTGTTGTGAATTTCATTGGACGAGGTATCTGTGAGGAAACGGACAGGGGGTCACAGATCTATGGACTGTACTATTTTACATCACACGTGCATCGTGACTCAAAGAAATAGGTAGGCCAGAAGTGCCATCACAATCTGTACTCCACTGTGGAGATGCACAGGAAAAAAGATACACAGTCACTGTAGACTTCATATTGCATTTTGACTATAGAATACAACTTTTACAAACCCAGTGGTGATACTGGGACATCGATCTACCTGTGTTGTGTCAGTGCCTCAAGGGTCACAGATTGCTAAGAACAACGGAGTGCATCCTCATACTATGCTTCAAATGTAGTGTGCAACCATGGATTAGCCACACTGTAAATTACAATCATCATATTGTCAGAGAGACAATGGCATGTTTGATTGCTTTGTCATACAACTATTTTGTACACAACACATCATAGCCTGTGTCCTACTATAGGTGGGTGGTAGTTGTATTGGAGGAGTATTCTTGGTGAGTGAAGAGTTGTTATGGATATAAGCAAGCTGGTGATATTCGTATTATTTTTTAGTTTCCTGGTGAATGAAGTCTTGTTTGTGTGGGGGTGGCCATGGTGGGGTTGTTGGCTTGGTACTGAGTAATGTATTCTGATGCAGGTGTGTGACTGTGTTCTGGTGCTCAGATTTTTTACTTTTACAATGCATGACTAAGCGGTCCATCTGTGTATGCAAGTGTGTTTTTCTACTCTGACAAGCATGTGGTAACGTTTATGTTGATTATTTCTCTATTGGTTTGGACAGTGTAACCGGACTTCCTTGATTGTGTCCCTCGATTTCCCCATATCCATTGCCTTTAACTTGAATCAGAAGTTTATGGAAGGTGCCCCTTGATTGCCTCATCCTGTCTAGAATATGCTGTCCTGTAAGGCAGTGACCACCAAGCAAAAGGGTAATGCGAATGCCTGTAATGACGCGCTATACTGCCTTCACAACACTAGTTGATGCAGTTCAAAATTTTAGGGATGGAAACATTGTCTATGTGCGTGGGTGTGTTTGTGTCCATGTTGTGTGTCTGTTTGTGTATGTGTGTATATTTGGAGACGGGGTCTTGGATTTTTCATTGTGCCCGGCTAGTGTGCTGTTATGATGTGAGCTGGTGTGCCCTGTTACAATCTATGCTAATAATTTGTGAACGTCCTTAGTTCCCTGCTCTGATCCAAGAACGAGCTTATAAAAATGCCCACTACAAGCCAACTACGTTCCACATAAGACATTCAGGGCCTCATTTATAAAAAGTGTTGCATCGCTGGTTGAAAGTAGCTGTGCAGCACTTTTCATTGCTTCCTCCTTGCAACACCTTGGATGCGCTGTATTTACAGTACGGTGCTCCATGTCGCAAGGATTGACCAGATACGTCAGGAATCCTGACGTATCTGGTGGCAGTGTGCCGCAAAACAGACGCAACTCCGGAAATGTGTCATTACACATGGGCGAGTACCATGTAAAAGGACCGGAGTCATTCCTTACGCCTGCTATGAAGCAGGCATAAGGATTTGACGCAGTGAACTCCTAGAAGTGGTGCAGTGAAATCTCATATATTTCACTGTGCCACTTCTACAAGCCTTTTTTATGGGGGAACGCCCACCCTGCATACATTATGCGCAGGTATAATGTGGTGCAGGGGTTTATAAAATGACGCATCTGCTTAGATGCGTCACTTTGTAAATATGGTGCATTTTCTACATCGCCTCAGTGTCACAAAAAGTGGCGTAACAGTGACATAAGGCCTTCATAAACAAGGCCTACAGATATTAAAGTTGGGTCTCGTAATCTGTTACCCACTGCTCTAAGTGCCAGCTTGTTCAGGTTTTCTCCAGGGTCTCTATCTCAATTCCCAAAGATTTTTAGTGAAATCGATGGGGTGTCAGTGTAAAGAGACCATCCCTCTGAAGGAGGTAAGCCCTCTTCCATCATGCCTGAATGGATGATGCGATGTTCTCCGCCATTGTGGCATGCTTTAATAGGCCCCCAGCAAGCTGAGGGGAAGGCCCTTTCATAGACTGCCAATACAATGGAGCACTCCTCCTCACGCATCAAATCCCCGCATCACTTTAATTAAGTATGGACCCTGTCTTTGTGTCTTTTTTTTACTTTAAGTTTGTTTTCTATTTCTAACCCTAAACGAAGCTTCTTTGAAAGACGAAATGAGACTTGTCCCTCTTTTGTTTCGGTAGAGCCGCCTTAGATGGTAACAGCATTCCATGTATGTTTGCATTTGATGTAACCGCTACTGAGAAATGCCTTTCTCGATTATTAATTGCACTTTTCTGTGCACACGTCGGTCCTGTCTCTTTGAGTAAGCCGTGAGGATGCGCTCGGGTGCTGCAGATTACGCTGCACGTTGGGGCCGATGACTCCATCCGTGCAAACATGCAGCGTGCCATCTGTGACAGGGGAACAGAGGGGATTAGAGGGCGGCCTTTCTCCCTGGCTCGCCCTGATGTCACGAGCCAGCTTAGGTCCAGCGCGCCTTTGTCAAGGACCTATCATCTCTTTCACATGCATCATCATGCTAGCCTGTGTGCTGACCCCTGTGTTTGCCCTCTTGCCAATGTCCGGGAATTAAGTGCCCCGACCTCCGGGAGTTTGTTCATTATTCTTAAACCAGGGGTTGTGAGGGGTGGGTGGGAGCGGAATTGAGCTGGCGAGTCTGATACCAGCTGGCTCCAGTTCTAGAGGAATTGGAGCCTTACTTACCAATAATAAGCGCCATCACTTGTATACTCTTCTAAATCTGTAAAAAAAAAAATATATATATATATACCTGTAGAGCACCAGGTTTCAGAAGCGCTGACCAAATGCTGTAGGTGACGAACACCAAGGCTGCCTAGTCTTGATTCTACATCCTGGCTTTTCTTCCACCACTTTACATCTCCTGTCTGTTTATCTCAACCTTGAAGGTCCTTTCTCATCCTTTATTTTGCCTTTGTCACTGCTGTCCTTGTTTCTATTCTCTTTCTTCCTCCCTTTTTTGCTTTTCTCTTACTCTGAGCCAAAGTCTAGTGATGGAAGTTATGTCCCCGTCACCACAAATGAGTGTTTGTGATGGCCATATGCAGTCACCTGTGCAAATAAAGATGTAGGGGCATATTAACAAGCTGAAGTATCGCCGCTTTCTTGGCACAATTCGCAGAGAAAGCGGCGATACTTCCAGCGCCCTATTCACAAGGGCATTGCAACACCTGCCTCAAGCCCACTTTGCATGTCAGCGAGAAACATCGCTAATGACATGCAAAGTGGGCGTTCCCACGTCCAACCACATGTAAAATGTGGTTGGAGGTGGGAACACCCTATCACCAAGGCAGGCGTTGGGAGGAAAAGACCTGCGATAAACTTGTTTATCGCAGGTCTCCCAACGCCTGCTCTGACCAGGCGTTAATTACAAAATGGGGGTGGAGATGGACAGAGTATCTGAGTTAATCAGAACACTCCTACCCAGTCAACAGATCAGGGCTTGATCCATCACCGTTTTTTAGCTCACTGCACCATCCCAGTTCAGAACCTGGCTATATGCAAATTAGTCTGTCCCTGGCCCAGTGCATCATGGGAACAGGGCAGACCAAACTACCAAGCCAATTCTTCACTGGAAAGGAAACAAGCTTCCGGGGACCGGTTTCTGGCATCACAGCCGTCTTCGGCCCGGCTTGCTTGAATCCTGATGGTGCAATGAGCAAGGGACTCATGTCTGAGCATACCCTTCCACGCTCATGGTGGCCAAAATAATTACAAAATGGGGGTGGAGATGGACAGAGTATCTGAGTTAATCAGAACACTGACCAGGCGTTAGGCATTGTTAACATGGGGGTGTGGATCATAAAGCTGAATCCACCCCCCCATATTATCAAGGCACACATTAGTGCGTGAAAACAACGCTTGTTTTCACGCGCTAATGTTCACTATCGTAGGATTTACTATCGCCTACGTGTTGTGCGTTGATAATAACGCGCTAACACGGCGAAAAAATCCGGCGATAGCCGGCGATAGTGAAATGTGCGATGTGCGTTTTTTAACGCACATCTTGTTAATATGCCCCGTAGTCTTGGTCGAATGCGCTGGGAAGCCAGACAGCTGTGCTCTAGCACCGCCCCTAGGACATAATCAGAAAGTGTGTGATTCCAGGCAAATGTTTCATCTCCATATGCCTCAACTATCCATATGTGTGTTCTCGAAAAAAAAGCTGCGCAGGTGTGTGCTCTCTGATACTCTCCCAATTTCATGTTTCCAAATTCCCATTAAATGTTGCCTTTCATAATCTGGTTTCAGACACTCATACTACGACTGTTCAATGCACAGCACCACGTGTCTGAGAGGCACTTGCTGCAATAAAAAGGTTTTGTGTAAAGGGCTTTACTGGTACCTTGAGCTACACAACATGAAGCTCAGCTTTCTCACCACATAGCATAAGCTTGACATTGGCTGTTAGACCACGCTATCCTGATCTGTGAAGGAGGCTTAGGAAGGCACTGTGCATCCCAGATCATGTATACAGCATCCTCGTTAGTCCAGAAGATATGGAGTTGCACTATGATGCTAAGAGGTGGTCCCCTTGTGAATATTATGGATGGCCTGGCAATGTGTCAGTACCTCCGGTGTATTGCATGAGCAAACTCTGCTATGTTGTTGCCTGGCATGTAGTTCTTAAAAGCACTCTGACGTATACTATTGTTGCACTAGTACATTTTTTTTGTTCCTGCTTTTAATGGATATTGGATTGTATCTGAGGCTGAGTTGTCCATCAATCATGCTTCTATATATTTATTTATGTATTCATTTATGAGAAGACCATCACCAGTGTGTGTAATCTGGGTGTGAGTTTGGACTCTAAATTATCTTTTGAGTCTCGCATCAATAAAACTACAGCTACGTTTCGCTCTCATGAAGATTCTCATAAAAATCAACTCGTTTGTGCCTGGCTCTTTTCTGAAAACTCTGGTATAGGCTTTGATTACAAGTCATTTGGATTAGTTTGGTACTCTGGTTCTGCACCTCCCCTTATTGTTGATACAGCGACTCCAGCGGATTCAGGATGCATCAGTAAGGCCCATTTAAAGTCTTCCTACATTGGTCAGTGTGTCCTGCCATCTGATCAGCTTGCACTGGCTTCTTGTTAGAAAGCGATGTA
The DNA here is from genome assembly GCF_964261635.1 of Lissotriton helveticus. Lineage (NCBI taxonomy): Eukaryota > Metazoa > Chordata > Amphibia > Caudata > Salamandridae > Lissotriton > Lissotriton helveticus. Next base: position 390,956,426 of record NC_136060.1, on the reverse strand, counting down.
CTTTCAAAGCTCTGTCCTACTGCCATACAGCGGTGCTTGGGGTGGTTCTGCCTAACTTCATTAGGGGTATGTTTAATAAATCTCAACCAACCAGACAGTTGTGTTCCAGTGCTTAGTTACTGGTCAATAAGCCTAAGTTTTATAGAGCGCTCACAGGGGGCGAGCTTTCTCGGTTATCACACCTCAGACCTGGAACAACCTGCCATTTGCCATCCATGCAGAGCCAAACCACAAGCTGTTTCATATAGCACTTGGACACCCTTGGGTTATCACATTTATTTTTATTTTATTTTTTGTTAACAACATTTTATTTAAAAATGAACATTTCCAAAATGATATAATCAGGGTATACATGTACAAACAATTTATCACATAAGCACTACAGATCATCAAATAAATTAATCCTACTTGAATTAGTAATAACTCCCTTCCTCCCCCATCTCCTTAAATCCCAACACTAAGAAACCATAAATCACTGAGTTCCGCTATGCCCCGATGCATAGCACCGCTCACCCCAAGGTATGTTTGTTCAGGAATTGCTACTATGTGCATTCCTAACCAGATATATCATCCATGTCAGGTTCTGTCTGATAAATGATCCCATGCTTGAGCCCTATCAATTGATCCCCTTCCTTTCCTCACTTCCTTGTGCAACGCAGCACTCTTATATCCCGCTCAACGGATCAATTCCTCCCAACATTTCTCAAACCTGGGCACCCTAGTAGCCTTCCAGGGCATTGTAATCTATCGCCTAGCAAGAACCAGAGGCAAATCTATAAACCCAGTAGTATTTATGCATTTGCAGGTCTTGGGACTCCCCCCAGAAGCATGTCAATGGTGCACAGTCAATCGATCTCTGGGACACCTTGTTAACACAGATCACTACTTCCCTCCAAAAATCTAGCAATGGGGCAGGACAACAAATATGAAGCATTTTTGCTCCTTCCGGAACGCATCTAGGACATGCCGCATCAGCAGCATGGAAGAACCAGGAAATTTTGCCTGGAGGCTGCCCTACGCAAAGGATAAACGTTAACCAGCTTAAATCTAGCATTTCTAGATACTGTATAAGAACAAGCAAATATCTTTGCCCAATCTGCTTCTAAAATATGAAGTGCAAAATCTTCTTCCCATTTCTCTCGAAGTCCCACTAGAGGTGTCACAAAAACATTCCGTAACGCTTGATAAAGGCACGTCACTGCCCTAAAGCGGCCCAACAAAGTACACAGCACCTGGTAAGCACTGTGCTGCTGAGGCTCCTCATTGCCCATGCCCCAATGAAGACGCTCCATGGCTACTACTGCCCGATGTAGTAAAAACTGACCTCTCAGGAGTGCAAAGGTAGTTGAAAAACTTCAAACAATCGAAGATCCCGAATTCTATGCACCCCATAAGCATACCATTCTATCTAGCCCCTCAATCCCCACCTGGTGTAATTTGCTCCAAACCTCTCAGCAGGATAGCCGAGGCATAGGGCTCAAGCCCATGGGTATGCTGAAGAGCACGGCGACAGCATCGCCGCACACCCTCAATACTGAGGAAGTCACACATGCTCTATGAAACTAAAGCTAAACTAAATTGAGAACCACCAGTAGTTAAAGAAGATGTGAACTGAGAATCACTAGCAGATAAAACAGTGCTGAACTAAGAATCACCAGTAGCTGAAGCAGAGGTAAACTGAGAATCACAAATAGATAAAGCAGAGGTGAAATGAGCACCACTAACTAAACCAAGGTTAACTGAGAATTGCGAAGCTAAAGCAGAGGTTAACTAAGAATCACAAGTAGCTGAAGCAGAGGTAAACTGAGAATCACTAACAGATAAAGCAGAGGTGAAATGAGCACCACTACAACTAAAACAAGGTGAACTGAGAATTACGAAGGTAAAGCAGAGGTGAACTAAGAAACATCAGTTGCTGAAGCAGAGGTAAACTGAGAATCACTAAGAGATAAAACAGAGGTGTAATGAGAATCACTACAACTAAAGCAAGGTAAAGTGAGAATTACGAAGCTAAACAGAGGTGAACTAAGAATCATTAGCAAGAAAATTAGGCGTGAACCAAGTGGCATTCTTAGATCATTGAGATGATTTCAATGAACTTGGGTATTAGGTGCTAAACTTAACCCAAATGTGTAATGAAGTCTAGACATCTCCAGGGTTTTCAAGTGGAAAATGACTAGGGGTGTGTGGAATGTGAAATTTCAGGAAAATTATGTGAACTGTAAATCCATAATTTTGCACTAAATGGTAGCACAAAAGGCATCCTCACATCAATGTTTGATGAGACAACACATTTTGCAGTAAAAAAAAGTGACGTAAGCAACTTTCGTTCACCTTCTGGTTACTGCGAATGGTGTGTTATTAAGGGGCATGACGTAATGTCATAATAACCATAACGTGAAATTCCTGAAATTATGAGAACTATGCTGGCATCATTTTAAATTTGGTCCAAGTGTAAAGATTACCTGGGGGGAAGTCTCAAAAACAAAATGCTACCCTGGTTCACTCTGGGGCTTGTAGTATCCGGGGTAGTTTGAGATGGATCTGCAGTTCACAGGTGGCACAATATCAATAACACTTCAGTGATGGTCTGTCGAATTTCTGGTTAGTAGGAGCAAGATAAATCAGCTCTGCAGCTCCACAGACCATGTTCAGGGCATGTCCTGCACAGGGAGCAAGGTTCTCATGTTACCTAAGCCTTCCGTAGCAGAGAGGACTTCTCTGACCAAATGATTACCTATATCCTCAACCTAAATATTTAAATCACCAAGGAAGGTAACTTGGGGCACCATCAATGTCAGCTGGCTCATAATCACAGAGAGCTGTGATGAGTACACAAATGTCAAAGTCAGAAGGGAGAAAAACCATACCCAGTGATCCAGGAGAGAGAGCCCTTGACAGGCCGTGCAGATGCATGGCAGAAAGCAGGGTAGATACCCTGCTTTCTGCAAACCCAAACTTTATAATATGACTCCTGAAATGTAAACTCATGAGGCTTGTTCCACAAAGCATCCTCCCATTTATCAGCATGCCCTCAAATGTCTTGGTACTACTGAGCCATTTCAAGGTCTATCCCAGACTATAGAGACAGAAATGCTTGAAATTCTTTAAAAGCTTTCTAGTGCAGGTATTAAATCCTCTTGGTAGCTGGCCTTTGGGCTGCGATTTGTTTATCTGTCTTTAGTTTTTCGAGCAAGGTGTCTGCAGAGCAAGTTATGGCAGGCAAGGAGTTAAAATGAGCTAGAGATGTTCATTTTATATCTTGTCAAAGCTATTTCTATAAACTCCAACATCCACTTAACGCTTCTTACTGCTTTGTCATTCAGTAAACGGGCTCAGAAGGCGATTGAAAAAGACGACACCAGATTACTCCTTTGTAATGCGGTCGCCCTATCTTGGGTCGCCCATTTGGATTTGCACATGGGCGGATGGACTATTAATAGGAACTTCTCTTGCAGTTCTTCAGCTGTCTCTAAGTTTCTCACTAATGTGCACGTTCCCTCTTTTTTTTTTTTTAATATAGTAGTGAGTAGATTTTATTTGTTGATTAGTTAAAATCATTACAAACAAGAAAAACAAGAGAAAAAAAGCAAAAAACACAAACACGCATATATACACACAAAACTATTAACATCCTAGGAAAGATCCACCAATTATATGTAGATAAATTACATTTTTTTACAGAATATTAAAAACTTTGTAAAAACAATGAATAATGTGCCTTATGCTAGCAGCAAATAACATTATAGCAGCATCTAATTAAAGTGACATTTGTTAGCAGCAACTAATATAATTGCAAATATTTTGCATTTGTCCATTCATAGATGACAATAAAGTGCATTACTCTTAATAAGATCCCTGGAACATTGATTAAAACGTATACAAGCAACTTAAAATTACACTGACAATGCCTTATTATAACATCCACTTATACTAAATACCATTAAAAAAAATAATATGATCTTTTTTTTTTAATTGCCTATGATTTCATTTGCTTTGACCATCAATTATATGAAAAAAAGAGATGAGTAAGTTTGATGTTGTCACCACTTAAACAGGTGATAATTGCATTTCCTGCATGTTCTCACTCCCAATTCATTAAAAATCGGTTTAAGGATACACTTCCGAGCATCTGGTTACAATATGCATTAACGTTTCTACACTAAGCCCGCAAAGCCTGCAGATACTTGATGACCATTTATTCTCCCATTTCGGTAATCCATCTTTTGTCGGATATCTTCCCAACCTTAAGTGCATAAATTTGTTCTTAATCAAAGGTCTTAAATGATATGACAGATAGGGTTGGGGTGACAACCTACCAAAATAGTAGGCTATTGTCCTAAAAATGTTTTTTTTCCTCAAGTCCTCCTTATCCGCTATAATTGTTAGTAATGCAGCCATTTGATTCAGTTCTTTCTTAAAAACCATTTTACTCCTTATTTCATCTTCTATTTTTGAACAATCATAGTTGCATAAGCACTCATTTAAATATGACCGCCAATTCATTGAATATTTACCTTCTGAAATGTCATACCAACAAAGCTTTGCTAAAGTTCCGTCCTCTGACCGAGCTAAGGATAATAAGGACTTTAAAAAAGTAGATTGACGTGCCAGTACTTGGTTCTTCAACCCAAATTCTAATCTTATATTGGCACGACTAATATATTTAGGAATCTTAAAAACCGCTTTATATGTCCTAATTTCTATGTCCTCTAGTATTTTTGCATCTTTGCCCCTAAAGATGACCGAGCAATAGTCCAAAGATGGAATCAACTTTGCTCTCATCATCCTCAATAGGTGTTCGTAATTAGGGCATGATAATTTGTCTCTCACTTTTCTAAAGGCAAAGGCAAGAGAGGAACCCCTGGCTTCAAGATTATTAAAATGATGCTTAAATATCAATCTATCATCAAAAGTAATGCCCAGGTATTTATATGATTTAACATTTTCAATTACCAGGCCATTGATATTCCATTCTTTTAATCTCGATTTGCCTTTTCCCATAGTCATTATTTTTGGTTTTTTTGTATTAATTGTTAACCCATTTTGTGTAACATAAGAATTAAATGAGTCAATTAACCTTTACAACCCTATAACTGTTTGGCTCATTAAAATGGTATCATCTGCATATTGCAGATACTTAATCTCTTTACCAGAAATCAAAGGCGAATGCGAGTTAACATCTTTAAAATGAGCTGGGAGATCGGCCATAAAAAGATTAAAAGGCAAGGAGCCAAAACACAGCCTTGTTCCAATCCGACATTTGTAGCCAAACGACGGGTCGTATGTTTAGCTTCGCCAATTTTGATCTGGACCCAAGTGTCAGAATATAATAATATAATCATTTTTAATAATGTTTCTGAAATTCCCCAGTTCCTTAACTTACACCAAAGAATATTTCGCGGCACAGTATTAAAGGCGGCTTTTAAATCTATAAAACACACATTCAGTCTTTGCTTCCTAGTTTTAGCTCTTTCTCCTAGTAGTGTTAATAAAATCAAGTTGGTATGTGTTGATTCTCCCTTTCTAAAACCTGTTTGGAAGGTGGGAATCAGCTCCTCTTTTATGGCCTATGCCTCTAAGTCATCCAGCAGGCAACTAGCAAAGATCTTTGCATCCACATCTGTAAGTGTGATTAAGCGATAATTGGCCGGATTGTCCTGGGGGCCACATTTATATATTGGTTGGATGGTATTTCCGTGCCATGATACGGGAATACAGCCTGATCGAAGAACCTCATTAAACAGAAGCATTAAAAGCTCCGGCCAATTCCTTAATTTAGCTTTAAATATGGCATTCGGAATACCATTTGGTCCGGGAGCTCCATTGGATCTAATCTTATTTATCATTTTTTTTACTTTATCGAGCGACCAGGGCTCAATATCCACATTACTTTGATGTTTAGTATTATCCTGTCTCTCTCCATTTACTGTATTATAACTACTAGTAGGACCATTAGTATTACACTTGTCATACAATGGAATTCGCATATCCATTTTTAATTTAAAAAAGTTCACCCAACTTGCTTCATCTACATTAGCACTGTTGCTTCTTTTATTTCCGTTCTCAAGGTTATTAATTATGCTCCAAAATAACCGCAGATCTTTGGATTTACAAGCGTAATAAATCTTAGCCCATGTTGACTCATAATGGGCTTGTTTTGCCCTCCAAATTTCCTTCTTATAACCCTGTTTTAGTTCTTTCGTTTTAAGAGATATAATACAAAACGATAGCTTATTTTTATTCCTGTACAGTGATCTGATTGCTTTATTAAGCCTTCTTTTTGACTATAGTAATTGTGAGGAATACCACCCTGGTTTTTTAGGGTTCAAAGCTAAACGCCTGGGCGAATTATCCCTAGCAAATTTAGCCAGCAGTTCGTCACATCAATGTGACCATAATTCAACCATGGTTTTCCCTTCACCTTAAGCAGACTCCACTTCTTGTATTAAACAGGCAAGAGCTCCCAAAATGATTTCCTCCGTTCGTTCATTCCATATTAACCTTTTAAGGTTAAAAGCTGAGGGAGCTGTTTTCAAGATTCTAGTTTCTGGCAGGTAGTCAAGAGCTAAATCAAAGAGAACCACTTGAGGATTGTGGTCACTTTCAATCTTCGGTACTATCTGATAGCTACTTACTAAATTATATAATTTTTCAGACATTATTGTATAATCTATTACAGAAAGACTACCTGCTTTATTAAAGGTCGGTATATTTTCCGAGTCATGCATAATTTTTAGATTGTATTTTTTAAACTCACAGTCTGTCCATTGAGCTAAACTTTTTGAATCAGTTATCCTTTTTTTGAAGCAACAAAAATGCATATTAAAATCACCTGAAATAATAAATACTGAGTCTAAATGATCGAAATATAATGTTTTTACCATTCCCCATAACTGAGTAATTTGTGTGGCTCTAACCTTCTTTTTACAACTTAAATAAACGTTTAAAAAAATGATAGAATGACCAGCTGTTAATTTAATACACTGCAGCCATTTTACTTGGAGATCAATTTCAAAATGTTCTACCTTAAGGTTCAAAGAAACATAAATAGATAGACCCCCACAAGGGCGACCCGAATTGGCTTCACGCTTTGCAACATTACAATATTCAAAATAACCAATTAAAGGTTCACTACATGTGCTCCAGGTTTCTTGAAATATTAATATATTAAAAACCTTCAAAAAATCTATTACATTTGGGTCCTCAATTAGTGATTTTAGACCATTGGTATTCCAAGAACAAAGTTGCAGAGATTTTGAAACTTCATCAGACAAAGGTCGGCATCAGCCCTTTTTCCCGGGATTTGCATTTGTTAATATTCCTGGGAGCCAGCTCCAATCGTCTAAAAATTCTGGGGCTTTCTTTAGCGCCTCACATGTTCGAGAATCGGACTGACTACTTCTAATCTTAATACCATAACATACATTTAATTCCGTAGATGGACCTGACGCCCCTTTTAATACTCTAACCTGTACTGGCGTAACTATTTTTTTATCATCCTTTTTTTGAATCAGTGTATCGGGTGACTTATTTGGGATCAGCAACATTGGATAGCATGGTCCTTGAGGTCTCCAAACTTTAATACCCCACTTCTCAAATGTTATGCCGTTTGCCATTATTTTATCAACAATTTCATTATTTAGCCAAGTTGTAATTGTTGACTCCCTATCAAGGTTATCCCCGTCTTTTCTAAATTCCACAACTTCTAGATCCTCGGTTATCACATCTTTAAGGTCTGTAATGGCATGTAACAATTTTAAGATGTTACCGAGATTTAAAATATCATGGGAACCTCTTGTTATATATTGAGGACAGAAAGCTACTCTCCTCTTATCCAACCACAAGTTAGGGGTCTCTATATCCTCTTTATCTATAACACTTGTAGGGCATCTATTCTCAATACAGGGCACCAGAACAATATCTGTCAAGGAATTAGCTTCTTTAACTTTCTTTATTATTTGCTCTTGCGTTCCCGAATGGGCCGCCTGTTGTGCCGTACTACAACCTTGCTGATGAACGGAGATCTGGTCTCCTTGTTCAACCGCTACAACATTAACAGATTTCAAGCTTAATTCATACCGCTGATCATTTTTACTACTACCTAAGTAATTAGTACAATCTACCAATTTCTGAACGAAACTTAATTGGTCATCATGAGTACCCTCCCTTTCCTTTATTTTATTTTGTTTGAATATGTTTATTGTAGTTTTCATCATGGTACATTGATACACTAATGAGTAAAAAATGTTTAGTTATGCCTTAGTACAAAAGATAGGTCAGCAGCTACTTTAGACATCATACATAGTAAGTAGTATAGACATAAGGGCCGATATAAAAGCAATTAAGTCGAAGTAGCGTGTCAACATCATCGGTAACTGGCACACTAATAGAAGGTGATGATCTTCATGGTTGATGGTATAGCAGGTATTATTACCCAGTGGCACCTCAGATATCGTTCAGGTCAGAGCATAGGTTATGCTTTGATGGTTGTCCAAAATAGACTGGGCACTTCCACATTACAGTACATATTCAAAGCTTTATCACTAAACAAACAAATATAAAGAACAATCTGGATGTTGTGGAAACTAGAGACTGAGCAGTGTGTAACAGCAAGTGCGTGTGTTTGCGTGATTGCCTCGGGCCAGGCGGGCGGAGACAGGCACATGCCTTGTACTAGCAGTTGCAAGAGTCTGAATATAAGATCCGCCAAGTGTATAGCGGGGGGGGAACAGGGGAGAAGAAATTGGGCCCATCGGGAAGGGGGGAGAAAATCCCAGTCGGAGTTATGCAAGGGGAGGCAGCCGCGCTTAAGCAATGCCACTTTGCAGGCACACTTGATGGAAAGCCATCAAGGTGCTATCCCAGTCTAGTGCTATGGGATACTTGCGGAGCCCCGCTGTTTCTTCGCTATGTAGCGCTGTACTTTCCGCTCTTGCCCAGTTGTCAAAAGATGTGCGCCAGTGTAGTGCCTGGGGGGGAGTATTGTTTTTCCAGCGCTTGGTAATGAGGCGTTTCGCTGTTATCAGCCCCAAATCCCAGAACCGCTCCCAGACTTTCGTCTGTTTTGTCCTTCTGAACAGACCCAGCAAACATGCTTCCCACGTATGGGGCAACCTACCTCCCGTCAGACACCTTTTTGCAAGGTGTCTGACACCGCACACCAGTAGGTGTGCAGGGAGGGGCATGCCCAGAGTGCATGTAGGAGTGGTGCATCTATAAGTCCGCATCTGGGGCACGCCGACGTAGTTGATCCAAAGTATCTATTTATCTTGTCAGGTGACAGATAGGCGCGATGGACAATATAGTATTGTATAATCCTAAAACGGGCAGTGCGCGGTATGTGTAGTGTCCCGGCCAGTATCTGCGTCCATTCCCTGTCAGTCCAGTCCCGGCCTCTATCAGCCGTCCACTTGTCTCGCAGCCGCTGTGATGAGAACTGCGTGTGGATGTGCAGCGCTTAGGCGAGCCAATGGACCACGTGAGAGCCGTTCCCCATCACATGTAGATACTGAATCATCAAGTGCGTTGGGGGCTCCTCCGCTAGTGTTCCCCAGGCTCGTGTCAATATGTGTAGGAGCGTCGCATGCGTCAAGAATTGTCCAGCCAGTAGGCCCGTGCCGTCCGCCAAGGTTGCAAAAGGAAGTAAGGTGCCATCTTCAAACAGGTCGCCCAGGCTCTCCAAGTCAACTGCCGTCCAGCTGCTCAACGCTGGTCCCATGAGCGCCCCTCCGTCCCAAGGTGTGCCCAGTAGTGGTAAGTTGGGTGCATACGGCTTGGTAGCGCTCGTGAGTTTCAGAGCCCTCACATAGCACTTTCTCGCCACCGCGAGGTGCAGTTGGTCAGGGCAGCGGGACTTAGATAAGGGGTGAAATAACGCGTGTATTTGCGGGGTCGACATGATCACATCAACTGTGGCAGTATCCCCCAAATTCTTTCCACTTAGCCAATATGTGACCCATTGCATCTGTGCAGTTAGGTAATAAAGCTTGTGGTTAGGGACCGACAGTCCTCCGTTTTCTGTTGCGGCATATAGGGTTTTCAATGCAACTCTGGGGCGCCCTTTGTTCCAGATTAGGCGTCTGATTAGAACTTCCAGTTCCCGAAAAACACGAGTCGGGACATACACAGGCAAATTTGCATAAAAGTACAGCAACCGAGGTAGGGCAACCATATTTGCCAGTGTAATGCGACTGGGTACGTTCAACGGGAGGGAGTTCCAAAAGGACACTTGGGCTGTAAGCGACGAGATTGTCCTGGTGATGTTACCATCTAACAAGTCTGCGGGATCTCGATAATCTTGAATTCCCAGGTATCTGAACGCAGTTGGATACCAGAGAAGTCGCACTCCTATTACCGCAATGTCGCACTCCGGGGTCTCCGCAGCGAATGAGTATACCCCTGATTTTGCCCAATTGACCCGAAGTCCCGACACATCCTCAAAGGTGTTAAATATGGCAGTGAGTGTGCACGGAAAACGGGTCAGATCCCTGACATAGATCAGCAGGTCGTCAGCGTACAATGACACCGAGTGCATCCCGTCAGCCAGGGGGATGCCCCAATCCACGCCAGAAGCACGCAGTTGCGCAGCCAAGGGTTCCATCATTAGCGCAAAAATCAGAGGGGAGTGGGGGCACCCCTGTCTGGTGCCTCTTCGCACCCGGACCGGATCAGAGAAAAGTCTGCCCGTGCGCACCCGCGCTACCGGGCATGAGTAAAGGAGTTCTACCATACGGATGTAGTCAGCGCCCAGTTCAAATTTCTCAAGGACCTGCATGAGGTAGGGCCATTCCACTGAATCGAGCGCCTTCTCAAGATCCAGTATAACACATCCAGATCGCGGCCATCGGGACACAGCTAGTCTCTGTATACGAAATAGTCGCCTGATGTTATAAGATGTGCTGCGGGTGGGTACAAATCCGTTCTGGTCGGCGTGTACCAGTGTAGGAACCAGAGGCGCCAATCTTTGAGCCAGGGCAGATGCCAGTATCTTATAATCCGTGTTAAGGACAGCCAGTGGCCTATAAAATCCCAGATTGAGCCCATCCCTACCAGGCTTCAGAAGGGAAATCACGTTCGCCTCGTTAAGAGTGGGTGGGAGAGTGGCATCAGTTATCGCCGCCTGATACATTCGCAGAAGCTCGGGGATGAGGATCGTCGAATAGGCCTTGTAGAACTCCGCAGGCAAGCCGTCAGGGCCTGGGGTCTTACCGTTAGAGAGGGAGAAGATAACGGTTCGAAGTTCCTCCGCCGTGAACGGAGCACCCAGTTCGTCGCGTTGTGCGTTGGTGGCTGCTGGTAATGGCAGGTTCGTTAAATACTCAGAGATATCATCCCCATTGGCTCGCAACCGGGAGCGGTACAGATCCCTGTAGTGACTAGTAAAAGCTTCATGTATGGCCCTTTGTGTGTACACCACGGTACCTTGTGTGGTACGGATTGACATCACCGGCAACGTTTGAGTGTCACGTCTAATCAGCCAAGTCAAAAGCTTGACTGGCTTATCACCAACACGATGTGTGCGCGCCGAGTGCGCGGCATAATTCAGGTTCTTCAGCCTATCAAGGAGGTGCGCATGCTGCTCGCGAGTGGCTATAAGTCTCGCGTCGTCGCCCTGAGTTGCCTCCTGCTCACTATCCAACAGGGCAGTTTCCACCCTTGTCAGGTCCCTATCCACCTGACGCCTCAGTCCCGCCTGTGTGCCCAGACAGCAACCACGTGTAACCACTTTGAACGCGTCCCATTCTACCTGTGGGGTGGACGCGGTGTCAGTGTTGTCCTCGAAATATTGGAGAATGTGAGAAGAGAGTGTTTCCCGGAATGGAGCGTCCAGTAAGGCGTCTGGCTGGAGTCTCCAAGTGGGTATTGGTGGGTGTGGGCGTTCCCAGGTAAAGTCAAGAGTGTGAGGGTTGTGGTCGGAGTGAGTGCGACCTAGATAGCAGGTGTCCGTGACATGAGGTAGCAGGTCGCTAGACAGCATGAACCTGTCTAGCCTGACATGTAGTGTGTGCGCACCTGAATAATACGAGTACATCCTCGTGTTGGGGTTGCGATTACGCCAAACATCGTGGAGATCCCACTGCGTCGCCCAGTCTGTGAACACCCGTGATGCGCCAGTTGTCGGTGCACTCGCCAGCGGGGGAAATGAGCGGTCCAGTTGGATATCCAGCACACAATTGTAGTCGCCTCCAAGTAAGAGTGGGATGCCTGGCCATGGTGCTAGTGCTGTTGATAATTGCACAAAAAAACTGTCCGTGTTCAGTGTTAGGGGCGTACACAGAGGCCAGGACTATCTGCTGTCCGTCCAGTCTGCCCTGTAATATCACATATCTGCCCTCGGGATCTAACGTACTGTGAGTGAGAGCAAAGGGGACCCCTGGGCGGATCCATATCAAAGTTCCACGCGCATATGCTGAGAAACTTGTGGCATGCAGTTGCCCCCTTCACCTACGTCGCAGGGTGCGTGTCTCTGGTTCTGTCAAGTGTGTCTCTTGTAACAGCGCCACTTGTACCTGGTGACGTTTGAGATATGAGTAAACCTGGTAACGCCGCGAGGGGGTATGCATGCCGCGCACGTTTCAGGTGCAAAATTTAACAGTAGACATCGCAATTCCGCATCTTCACCCCCCGTCCGAACCACCCACCCCCGACACCCCACCCAGCAGCACAGCAGATCAATTGGTCACTCCATGTCCATCCACATAAACCCGCCACCCCTCAAACACACAGGAAAATGGGAGGGAATGAATATCAGTCTCATAAACTTGAAAAACAGAAACATAATTTCAAAAGGACAACAGCAGAACACATTGCCGTCCAAACGCTCTAGTGAGCACTAACAGTTCGTAGATTCAAGGGGGGGTGTACTGAGGTTGCAGCGTCAAATGTACCAAGGATACATGCAATCAGGGCAAGGGTGTAAACTCCCCACCACAGGCAGTCATTGTTACATTGCCCATCAACAGTGAAAGTCTCCAGTACATGGGGTAGTTAGCCTGAAGGGGCCATTCGCCAGGGGGGCAGTAGTAGCATTGGGCTGGGCACATATCCCCTCTCTTTCCTTTATATGGTGTTCCAAATTGTTTTTCCTTAATATATTTGAAAATTCCACTATAGGTCCTGTACTCACTTTAGATTAATTCTGCCCCACCTTATTGATGACACAATCCTGTATTTGTATTCCCTTTACATCTAATCCCGAATTTTTATTAGGACCAAAAATCTGAAAATAGGGTTTCGTTTTAATTTCAGATTCTTCAGAATTTTTAAGTTCTTCACAGACATGCTTACTAGGAGATTGGGAGTCATGCATTTTCTTATTATGTGTCTTCCTTAACCTTTTTTTTGCCCTTTTTGAAAGAATCATTGGTATCAGAGGAACACTTATATTCTGCGTTTGATTAGGGCATGACTTTTTCCGACTACTTGACTTTTGCATTAACTTCTTCAGACTGCTGGACTTTTTAATTGTCAATGGATGTGCACTAATTACGTCTCCTATTACCAAGCAATCTTTATGTATATTATAATCTAGGTTAATTAAACTTTCCTCATTAGATTGCATTTTACTTTCATCATTTTCAGGTTGTGTCTGATCACCATTAACTAAACTGCATATACTGTTTCTCCTGTATACATCTTCATGTTGAAAAATGTACTTCTCTTGCATCAATACCCCTGATTTAGTGGTGCTGCCAAGGATGTTCTTATTTCCAGATTGATCAATAGCTTCTTCATTACCTTGCCCTTTTCTGCCCGACAAAAGTTTTACTTCGTGCACCATTGAGCTTATTATTGATGGTAAGTCAGAAATGTTATCAATCAGTTGAGCACATGTACATGTTATAAACGGGCTCTCTTTATCTGTTTGCACCTTCGTTATCAGGCTAGTTAATTGCAGGAGTTTTGTGTCCATACCCACTACATGAGATGCTAGTGTGTTTAAAATATCTACCTGAACATCTAATTTGTCAGAATGAAAATTGAGCGCATTAGTGATTGAATCCATGGTATATAAAAGACAATCCCATAAGCCCAACTCAGGACTAGCCACACTTGTTTCTAAATCGCCTGGGCTAGCCTGGGCCATCTCAAGTTTAGTTAATGAAGATATATCGGCTGGGGTAAACTGGCCATTTAAATCTAAGCAGCATTGCTCATTTGTATTAATAATCTTCTCAGTGCAGCCAACCCCTTGAACTAACAATGATCTATTAGTAGTACTGCTATTCTCCATAATTATACTTGGCTGATCCAGGTTAAATAGACTTACATTATCAAGATTAATAAAACGGCTATTTGGGCTGGAAAACAAGTCCTCTGCAACCAATATCGGTTCAATAAATCCATCTTTGTGAGCCGGATTTCCAACTCCAACTTCAGGATCTATCATAATCACATCCTTAACTTCATTCAGTGTCCTACAAGAAGACATATCACACACTACATCCGCCCCTTTACTACACCCAACTGGTGATTTATAACATGTCTCCTGACTGGTAATCTGAAGATCATTGACCAACTGTAACTTTACCTTACCGGCAGTATAGGCGCCAGAATGAATTTGTGCTTGGGCCTGCTGCCGCTCTACAACAAATGAGGCCTCAGGGCAGTCTATGCGCTATGTAAATATAATTTTCATTTCATGGTTGGGACGAAGATACCAGCATCTTCTCTACTGAATCACCTTCATCAGTATCCCACCCATCCTGTCTGGCCTGGCTCTCTGCAACAGCATTCAATCTCTAAGACAAATTTGAATCAATTGATTCACCAGAATGATTACTCTTTTCTCCGTTTTTACACAGTGATGACGGTACTGGTGAGGATAATGCACTGTCATTAACATTCCCACTAAGATCTTTCTTTTCAGTGATATTTCTTTTATTATTGACAGACTGTTTTTGATGGTACTTGAAGAAGAAGCTCTTTATAGATGGTTGCGCCACATATGGAGACTTTATACAGTCTTTGTTAAAGGATGCAGATTAAGCCATCTCTTCTACTGGCTGACACAAATTCCCCTCTATATTCGCACTGCCGCTGCTATTTTCCATATTCTCTCCATTTCCCATGCGCTTCTCCAGATGAGGCGGTGCGACTGCAGATTCTTCAGTCATTTGACTTTGTTTAGGCTTTGGTAGGCCCCCGCGCTGTCTACCAGACCTCATCCTTATTCTTATTCACACTAATAATTGACCGTATTTGATCAGGCAGCCCTTTCTTTTGATATTGTTCGTTTTGCTCTCTCCGTACAACAGTTGCCACAGCACAGACACAGGTACAGGCACAGTCAAATCTGCTGCCCACCTTCCTCACCTAAAACTCTACAAAATGGCAAGCGTTGGCAGGATATCAGAAGTTGCACATTCAAGGACCAATGCAACCAATGTAACTCAGGACACCCTCCTTTTGCTTCTTTTGCTTCTGATTACTTATTATGCTCTTAATATTTTGTATTAAATATTATATGTATCTCTCTCCTTCACCACACTGCTCCGTTTTGACCCACTTCCATTAAAGGCAATGATAACGGCAATGATAATGGCGACGGTGATGGTAATAGCGGTGGCTTGTCAGCTCAGCTCAAGCAGGGGGCCAATAATCTCTATAGAGGCGGCAATAACGATGGCTCCGCTCCATCCACAAAACATAAACACAATCGGAGGTGCAAGCTGGATCAACTGCAGCGGCACAGAGGCACAGAGGCACGGTGGCACGGGGAAACACAGACTGCAGTGCCTATATCCACCCCCGAGTTCTTCGCTCACCTGCCACTTGCCACTTGCCCTCTACCTAACTCTCTGCTCTTTGCATCCACAGGTCTCTGCCTCTCGAAGCTCCCCGCTCTACTCACAAACAGGAATGCCCCTGGCAACAGATATGGCCTAGGTTCGAACTCGACCTCGAACTCACTGCGGCTCTTTGCTCTCGTGTGCTCCCGAGGACTTACAAAAGCACACAGCCCTGATTGCTGCTACTACGGTCACGTCCACGATTACGGCCCAGCTCCAGCCAGCCCGCCAGCTCGCCTGTAGCTCGTAGCACTCTCGTTGCTCTCTTTGCTCGCAGCTTCTCTCACCCGGCACCAGACGCGAGCCGCGAGTCGTATCAGCTTGCAGCGGCTCGCAGCGGCTCTTGCGGCTCTTACGCCAGCTCAGCGGATCAGCGGCTCCACGCCATCAGCGGCTTCAGCGGTTTCAACGGCTCAACAGCTCACAGGTGCTCACAAGTGCTCAAGTGCGGCAACAGCGGCAATAGTGCGTAGCTCCTCCTAGGGGAAACAGACACGTTCCCTCTTCATCATCAACAGAGTTCCGGATACGCAGACATTTGCCCCAGTTCTTGCGGATTGGACAACCCAAGCTCCATTTCTGTGATCACTTTTAATCAATGGATGGTGTTTGTGCGTATTTTGTGGTATACAAACCAAAGAGATTACCTTATGTGAATTCTGTGTACCGTATAAATTGAGACTGAGGGGTTACCATGTATGAAATACTAGAGATATCTTTTATTCCAGATGCAGAGTCGGTTTTCTATCTGCCTAAATGCCTGTATGAATCTGTACCGTGGACTTGTCATGGTTGGACAAAGGAAGGATCAGCAGTGCTTTTTCATTGCAAACACGAGCAACTGTAACGATTCTGAGGCAAAAGACCTTTCTGTGTAGGGACTTTTAGATATATGTGCATATTGAAAAAAAAACTTCAAAAAGTGCTAAAATACAAAGTACAGTTGGCTGAAAGGCCTGAACTTCGTAAAAGTGCTCAACTGTAGCATTTTCAGGATTAGAAGGCTTAAAATTCTATTTGCTTGATCACAGGGTTCAAAACAAAACGGGAAAACTAATGTTGCCACAATACGGATTTTTGATAAAACCATGAGCTATGCCAACCATTTAGCAATTTCCTTTGAACAGAATGCCAATACAGGGACATGCTTGCCAACGAAGCCAGTATAAGGACACATATGACAATAAAGCCAGTAAGAGGACACATATGCCAATGAAGCCTAAAGGAGGACACACATATCAATGAAACCAGTATGAGGACATGTGTACCAACGAAGCCTGTATGAGGACACATGTGACAATGAAGCCTATGTGAGGATACACATGCCAAAGATGCCAGTATGAGGACACACATACCAATAAAACCAGTATGAGGACATCTGTGCCAACAAAGCCAGTATGAGGACACACATGCAAATGAATCCTATGTGAGGACACACAAGCCACAGTAGCCTATATGAGGACATACATACCAATGAAACCAATATGAGGACTTCCGTGCCTACAAAGCCAGTATGAGGACCGACATCCAATTGAAGCCTATGTGAGGACACACATGCCAAATAAGGCAGTATGAGGACATGCATGCCAACGAAGCCAATATGAGGACATCCCTGGCCTACGAAGCCAATATGAGGACACACATGCCATTGAAGCCTATGTGATGACACACATGCCAAATAAGGCAGTATGAGGACATGCATGCCAACAAAGTCAATATAAGGACATCCCTGCCTACGAAGCCAGTATGAGAACACACATGCCATTGAAGCTTATGTGAGGACACACATGCCAAAGAAGCCAGTATGAGGACATGCGCACCAGTGAAGCCAGTATAAGGACATGCGTGCCAACAAAGCCAATATGAGGACATCCCTGCCTACGAAGCCAGTATAAGGACACACATGCCCCTGAAGCCTATGTGAGGACACACATGCCAAAGAAGCCAGTATGAGGACATGCATCCCAACGAAGACAGTATTACGACACATGTGACAATGACGCCTATATGAGGACAGACATGCCAATGAAGCCAGTATGAGGACATGTATGCTAACAAAGTCAGTTTGAGGACACACTTGACAATAAATCCTATATGTGGACACAAGTCAATTAAGACTGTATGTGGACACACTTGACAATAAGGCCTATATGAGGACACACATGTCAATCAAGCCAGTATGTGGACATGTGCACCAACGAAGCCAGTATGAGGATACATATGACAATGATACCTATATGAGGACACACATGCCAGTGAAGCCAGTATGAGGACATGCGTGCCAACGAAGCCAGTATGAGGACACACATGCCAATGAAGCCTATGTGAGGACACACATGCCAAAGAAGCCAGTATGAGGACATGTGTGCCAACAAAGCCAGTATGAGGGCACACATGCCAATGAAGCCTATGTGAGGACACACACACCAAAGAAGCCTATATGAGGACATACATACCAATGAAACCAGTATGAGTACATTTGTGCCAATGAAGCCAGTATGAGGACACACATGCCATTGAAGCCTATGTGAGAACACACATGCCATTGAAGCCAGTATGAGGACACGCATCCCAACAAAGCCAGTATTACGACACATGTGACAATGAAGCCTATATGAGGACAGACATGCCAATGAAGCCAGTATGAGGACATGCGTGCCAACAAAGCCAGTATGAGGATACACGTGACAATAACGCCCATATGTGGACACACATGTCAATTAAGCCAGAATGTGGATCTGCATGCCAACAAAGCCAGTATGAGAACACACATGCCATCGAAGCCTATGTGAGAACACACATGCCATTGAAGCCAGTATGAGGACACGCATCCCAACAAAGCCAGTATTACGACACATGTGACAATGAAGCCTATATGAGGACAGACATGCCAATGAAGCCAGTATGAGCACATGCGTGCCAACAAAGCCAGTATGAGGATACACGTGACAATAAAGCCCATATGCGGACACACATGTCAATTAAGCCAGCATGTGGATCTGCATGCCAATAAAGCCAGTATGAGAACACACATGCCATTGAAGCCTATGTGAGAACACACATGCCATTGAAGCCAGTATGAGGACATGCATCCCAACAAAGCCAGTATTACGATACATGTGTCAATGAAGCCTATATGAGGACAGACATGCCAATGAAGCCAGTATGAGGACACAAATGACAATGAAGCCTACATGAGGACAGACACGCCTCGAATCAGGTATGAGGACATAAGTGCCAATGAACTGCTATGAGGATGCACGTGACAATAAAGCCTATATGAGGACGCACATGCCAATTAAGCCAATATGAGGACATGCGTGCCAATGATGCCAGTATAAGGACACGTGACAATGAAGCGTTTATGAGGACACACGTGCAAATGAAACTTGGTGGCCTTTAGACAAATGCAACAGAAACTGTGCTGCCGTTTTTGTACGCGGGAAGCTCAGCTTTGTAGCCACTGTGGTTTGTGAATCAAGATTTAAGGTCCGCTCCTACCAGAGAGAGAGCAGACCCGAAGAGCAGACTCATTTTAGTTCACAGAAGGTCCATCATATGCAGGTGACAATATTTCACTCACGGGGACATAGAACGTGCAATTCCTCACACTTCCTTTTTCCCACACACTGACCACCTCCCTCCTTCCTACTTTGACGTGCCCATCTTCGCCAGTGGTATAAACCTCTTCTTTCCATATTCATTTGCTTGCATTTTTTTATGGTCTTCTCCATCAAATACCGGAAATTACTAAATGTGGAAAATACAAACCTGCTACATAGGTATCAGCTCGTATTTGCTATTGTCACAGCTTATGTTTAATGACCATCTGCAACCCATTATGCGTTATACAAACAATGCTGTGACCTGACAGAGACACCCTAAAGCAGAACTTGTAACATGTATTTGGCCAGCATCCTTTTCCTAAAGCAAAAGTACCTACTAAATCTCCCAAGCGATTGTTTGTTAAATCCTATTGATTTAAATAAGTCCATAAAGAGGTTTCAGCCCTTCCTCTCCTCGAGCGTTCCCACAATAAATCATGCCCTCTATGCCAGGCTCACAGTTCAGAGTAGGCCAGCGTGACCCTGCCTCTATTACCAACAAAATGCTGCAGCGCGGCGCAGTGGTACCTTCCGCGTGCACAAACCCCGGGTCAGCAAAGAAAGGGATGTGTACAACGATGATCTGGGTAAGGGCCAGACAAACCACCAATCATAACATGGCAGTGGATCCACAAAACCAGGCCACGGGTTGACTCACCACAACAGCAACATAGGACAACAAAGTGCAGAAACACAGCCACAGATATCACCTGTAAGCACAACATCGGGGCAGAAAAAGCCTTTTGTGGCGAAGAGGAAATACGGTACACCAACAAAGTGTACTTCCAAACAACTTCAAGCAACCACTAACAGCTAACTCGTGCACACACATACATTATCATGCATATGAGAATCTACTGCACACATTAAAATACCTACTTCCTGCATTAGTTAAATTTAATGAAGAAAGTAGGGTACAATGGATGAGAGAGGAGAACTAGGAGCCTTCAATAGACTCCAGGCCGAGGATGCCATTGTAATAGATTCTTCATTTTAATACCTTGATATTTGAGCCCTTTATCCCTGGAAGAGAGGAGTCCTGATATCTGGGACAATGTAAAATTATTTATCAATTACTCCAGCCACTTTTCCTGGCCCAGCAAACATCTACCCATAGGAAAACTGGAGACCTCATTGGTGCTTCTGAACAGTGCAGGGTGACTTCCTATTAATTAGTTATAGTAAATGGCTTCATTACTATGGGCCTGATTACGAGTACCGCAGTCCCAAGACTGCCATACCCGTGGATGCAATCCAATCACTGTAACCTCAGCGGTCCAACTGCCAGATTACGAGTTTGGCGTGTGGAACGCCACCAGCCCGACACAAGACCGCAACCATCACCAGGATCCTTGATCCCGATGGGTCGGCAGTGGGGAAAACAGTGATCTGTGGTGACTGCGCCGATGCCAGTGCTGCCATGCAGATGACGACCTGCCTTTCTGACAAACTGTTCATGGCGGGAACCCCACCATGAACAGGTCAGTGGAAAGGCGGGGAAAGGAGCCACAAAGAGGGCCTCAGGACGTTTTAGCTCATGGGGTGTGTGTCTGGGGGTCCCCCTTGGGCCTTCCTGCGGCACTGCCCTATGGCAAAAGAAAAGAGCAGCAATGCTCTGTATCTGTCAGATATGGTGCATTCCTGTTCTTTTCCCCTGCGCTGGTGCACAATGGGCTGCCTTGCACCAACGCAGGCATCTTTGTCATAGTGCAAGCATGCATGTTTTGCTGGGTTGATTATTTTTGTGCAGGAGGGTAAGCCTTCCTTCACAAAAATAATCACAAGAGGCTTTTTCCTCTTTCTATGTGTGCTGCAGAAGGAAAAACGAGGAGAAATAAAGATATTTCTCCTCGTTGTGCCTCCCTTACACTGCCCCTGATGATGTGTTCGTTTTTGCCGCTGCCTCAGAGTTACGATTTCTCGTAAATCTGGGGCAGTGTCAAGTGTCAAAGCCATGGATGTTGCTGGGAACCTCAACCACCACAGCAACACCTATTGCATGCCGTTAAAGGGAACAATATTTACAAGGCAGCATTACGCCAAAAAAAGTGGCTTAGTGCTGTCTGGTAAATATGGAGCAGGCTCCTGCGCCACCGGTGCGTCACAAAAAGTGACTCAACGGCGGCGCACAGGGCTTATAAATATGCTCCCTTGAATCCTATGGGAATCTTAACAAGGGTCGGGAATGTACAGCAACTGTACTCACACTGTTTTCAGGCAGGTCCTAGAGGAATTTAATATAAAGCATATGCTTTAAAAAAAAATTCTCTTAATGCATGTATGGACTTTAATTACAAGAGAAGCTAAGAATATAGCATTCTTTTCATGAATACGTCTAGCGGTCGTTTGAAATCCTGGTTAGACAAAAAACAAATATTAGCAAATCTGCAGCTGGCACCACAGATTATGAAGACGTTACTTTCGTCAGCAAAGTTTGCCCCGTCTCCCTCGTTTCCTTTTATCGGATGCTGTCAAAACACTTTGCTGAGAATGGCGCCCTGCTACGATTTAAGTCCAAGAAATTTCACATGGAGGCATGATACGGCAGCCTGCCATCCGACGGAGAAGGGGCCCTTTCAGCCCTCTCACAAAGCACCTGCGTTTTCTCTGTCACTTTTTACCCTCGGGTTAAAGTGAGCAGCGAGAGATTAAAAATAAATTAGAGTATGAAGCTAACTAGCACAAAAGACAGCACGAAAAGTATAAATGGACAACAGCAAAATGACTCCGGAAAATGTTCTGTTGACCATAGGAACATTTATCATGTCGCCTCCGGTACATTTAGAATATAAAGCGAGTCTTTCATAAAAGCAGACGTTCTAGCGATGTTTTCAAACCAACGTGAACAACCCTGCAAAACAAAATGGCCTCCCCTCAAGTTTCCAGCTCCCTGCAGCGTGCCTCAACATTCCAAGGATGATGTCTCTTTAACTTCTGGTCAGGAAGTACACAGCTCCAAACCTCCCAATAATGCAGAACTCCTTCTTTATTATTAAGTTAGGTTTTCCAGTAAAGCACAACATTTGCCAGAAGGCTTGCAAGGCATTTTAAAAAAAGCAAAAACCCAATGCAATAGAAGTGCAACATGTAGTTATGTGAATTATACACAGATTTAAAAACCAAGAGAATGGGAAGGGAGCATGGCGTGTGCATAGAACCACCACCTCCATTGCTATTGCCAGCACAACCTTCTGAGGAGGCTGTTCAAGCCCTTCATTGAAAGTTTTGTAGCATTAACAATGACAACACATATTGTACATAAAACCCTAATATGAAAGAGAAGCAACAAAAGGAAGAGAAGCTCTATAGTAAACAATGCTAGAAATAACAAAAACAATAATAATAGCAAAAATGAAAATAATAATGATACAAATAATAATGACATAATAATGAGTAACAGAAATATGGTGAAGTTATTAAAGTTAATTGGTTACATTGACAGCAATAGAGAACCTGATTTAAATATTTTGAATCTAAACCAGACCTCAATTGAGGAAAGGAAGTCATAAGCAATAGTGCATTTCACTGATGCTAGAGCATCTCTCTCACTATGTTGATTCATAGAACGGTATATTTGCAATTCTTGAGAGTTGTAATATAAGTAAACTCGAATATTGATAGTGTAGTTGGTTCCTTAGTGACCTTTCTGCATGTGTTCCCTACCTTTAGGAATTCCTTAATGAGAGACAATTTCTACATTTTAGTTTGTATTGTAGAATCTGAGTTTAGAATACATTTCATTGCACCTCATTAGGAAGCAATGACGGCCCATTTATTGAATGTAATATTGTCTATCACTTGCCATCTTTCCTTTTTTTATTGAGGAAAAAGACTTAAAATCACTACTTATACATGATCGGCATTGTTGTCTACAGAATCTTATTTCACAGTCTAAATATGATCCATTAGCGAGACATAAATTGTAACATATAATTGCCAAAAAGATTGTGTCAAAGGTTTAAATTTGGGAAAATGCCTCAAATATTGAAATCGGCTCTCTTTATCAAAGCTTCCACCCATAGCGAATGATACTGTATCCAGCGACCTAGCCATGGCTAACCAAACAGCTGGACCTCTAGCCCTAGCCCTCCTTCCTTTACAGAGATATAAACTCTCTTTTAGATAAAATGTTGCCAGGAACCTGGCTAGCCACTGCCAAAATGAGGAGAGCTCTGGGTCCAGCCGTGCTGCCGTAATGCATATTCATGCAACAGCAACAGCAACAAAGATAGGATACGTTTTACATTTATCCTTAAGACAATGAGGATCTACACCTTATAATACCAACTGGGTGTAAGATACTGGTGCATTTAAGATCCTGCTCCAGAAATCACATATTTTATTCGTAAGCACTCCTAGTTTCACACAGGAAGAAACACATATGCATAATATCCGCATCCCCATCTCTGAATTGCGGGCAATTCGAGTCCATCCTTTTACCCCAGTTATACATTTTGCGAGAGGTATAATAAAAAAGATTATACAGCATCTTATAGTGTCAACTTTTCAGCGTAGCACTCAGTAATGCCTCCTGCCCTACAGGTAAGGCCTTCTAGAAACAAATATCCTTTGGGGCAAGACCCAGCCTCTTCTCCCATTTCTCTTGATGTGCATCTAGATCGTCTGGGTTAAGTTCCATAAGCAACCTGTAAATAATTTTAATTTTAGTTCCACCTTCCACTCGCAGAGACTCAATCACTGCTATTTCATCCAATTTTATCATTCCTCATTACTTTTGGATGAAGTCTGGTAAGTATTTAAAAAAGCTTTGCTGCAGCAATCCAAATTTTTGCTGCAGTAAAAGTGCAGACTTGACCTTCAGAAAAAACATCCCTCAATTTCCATATACCGACTTCTTCCAAACTGTACAGTATTCATCATGGAAAACTGATAGAAATAAAGGAGATCCCCAGAGTCAAGTATAAACACTAGACCGGGCAATACCAAGTTTACCCTTCAATGTCACCTGAACTTTATACGCGGCTTTGACCATTTTAAATCAAACTTTTTATAATAGCTGTGCTCCAGATTTCTCAAATAACATTCTTTTAAGTCTTTTCCAACAGTTAATTCATAAATGCTCTGTAGCATCCCTGGCACTTAATCCTGCTGCTCAGAACCAGTTACTACAGGTTCCACAAATTGCAGCATAGCAGCCCAAAGATAATACTTAAAATGCAGTATGGCACAGCCAACCCTGTCTAATGGGAGAGTTGAAATCTTTACCACTCTTCTCACCCTTTTGTACTTCCAAATTAAATGATTACAAATGTTGTCTATTTTTTTAGACAGCCATTACCTGCTGCTAATGGAACGGCCTGAAATAGGTAAAGCTTAGTGAGTACCAGGATCTTGATGACATTAGAGGACCTATCATCATCAGATAAAGGTTATTAATTTGTGCTAAATCCTTCTTCAATCAATCAGTCAGGATTTGTATAGCACAAATGCATCACAAGTGAGGGTCTTGAGGCGCTGGGAGAACATGCTGTCTGTTCTTTTATTGGTTGAACATCCAGGTCTTGAGGTCCTTCCTGAACTGCTGGAATGATGGTGAGGCTCTTATGTGCAGGGAGAGGTTTTTCCAGGTCTTATCCGCCAGGCGGGAGAAGGAGCGGCCTACACTGTTTGTCCAGTGGATGCAGTGGCTGGCTGCTAGGGAGAGGGAATCAGAGCGGAGTTTCCTGGTAGGTTGGTGAAATTAATTTGGTGGTTAAGGTATGCAGATCCGTCATGGTGTAGTGCCTTGTACGCGTGAGTGAATAGCTTGAACTGGCATGTCTTTGCGACTAGTAGCCAAGGGTAGTTTCCTGAGGTGGGGATGATGTGCGCCCATCTGGGGAGATCAAGGATGAGTCTGGCTGCTCTGTTCTGGATAGTCTGGAGTTTCGTCATGAGTTGGGCGGTTATTCCTAGTTGGAGGGAGTTGCCGTAGTCTAGTCTGCTGGTGAAGAGAGCTTGTGGTACTGTTCACCTGGTGTTGGGTGAGAGCCATCTAAAGGCCTCCCTGAGCATTCAGAGGGTGGGAAGCAAGCAGAGGAGATGGCACTGTTTGCTTCTTCATGGACAGCTGGATTTCGATGATGATGCCGATGTTGAAGGCATGGTCAGTGGGTTTGAGGGTTGGGCCCAGCTCTGGTGGCCACCATTCGTTGTTCTAGAGGGTGTCCTTGCATTTCCCGATGATGAGTACTTCTGTCTTGTCAGTGTTGAGGGTGAGAAAGCTGTTGTTCATCCAGGCGGCCAGCTCTTTCATGCATCTTTGGAACATTTCCTTGGTGGTCTTTGGGTCGTTAGTCAGGGAGAGGATGAGTTGGGTGTTGTCGCCATATGAGATGATGTTAAGTCCGTGGTCTTGAAGATGTTGGTCAGGGGTGTCATGTATAAGCTGAAGAGGGTTGGGCTGAGGGATGAGCCTTAAGGTACACCGCATGTGATGTCTTAGGGATCGAGGAATAGGGCGGAAGGATGACCTTCTGTGTTTTTGCTGTGAGGTAGGATGCGATCCACTTGAGGTCTGCTCCTTGAATTCTGATCTGGTTGAGTCTGTTTGATAGTGTGTGGTGGAATATGGTGTTGAAGGCTGCTGAGAGGTCAAGGAGGATGAGGGCTTTTGTTTCTCCATGTTCTAACAGCAATCTGATGTCATCTGTGGCTATGACTAGTGCTGGCCCTGTGCTGTGATTAGCTCTGAAGCCAGATTGGGAGGTGTTCAGAAGGTTGTGGTTCTCCAGCTGTCTAGTGAGCTGGATGTTGAGGGTTTTCTCAATGACCTTGGCTGAGAAAAGGAGCAGGAAAATAGGCCGGTAGTTCTTAGGTTCTCCTGGGTCAGCAGATGGCTTCTTCAGCATCGGCTTCACATTGGCATGTTTCCATTTTTGAGGGAAGTGGACTGTGGTGTTTGAGAGGTTGAGGACCTTGGTAAATTCTTTGTTGATGGTTTGATTCTGCGGTTGAATGTATGGTGTGGGCTGGGGTCTCCTGGGGCTTCGCAGTGGATGGATCTCTTGATGGATGCCGTTTCCTTCTCGGTGAGGGTGTTTCACGAGGTGAGCTGGTATGGTGTTGTATTCTCCCTTCATAGTGTTGTTATCATTTTAATACATGTTTATTTATGCATGTAATTAGTGATGCAGGCATTGTCATAACTACTGCATCCTAGCAACTGCTGTGGTGTCATCTGGAATTCTAAAAGAGAGGAGAGGAAGAATTCTGAGCTGTGGGAAGCAGCTGTTGAGGGTTGCTGCACTATATCTTAAATAAATCCTTCTTCAACCTTTAATATGAGTCTTCTTCTTCACAAAAATGGCGACGAGGATGGGATGATCATTTAAGAAGAAGAGGAAGCCAAATATTCATTTTTGGAAGATTTTGTGCAGCCAGATGTTTTGACAAGAAAAATATCGAAGACCCTCAACGGAGTACCTTCAGTGTCATCTTTCGTAATGACGCTTGGTGTGTCCCTGTGAAGACTGTCTGATATCTTTTTATTAAACATATACGGATGAAGACAAGGAAAGTTAGCCAACTAACGTGAGTGACGAGACTGTGGGTACCTATAACAAAATTTATGTGTATACAACAAATGTGAATATTGCAGCGTGATTAATGGAGGTTGCTGTTTGAAGTAAAGGAGAGTGCAACGAGCGGAAACTTCTTTATTGAACTTTAAAGCAGTACTTATTTGTGCGTTACTTCAAAAAACGTCCGAACGCTCGAGAGCACTGTTAAATTGCCGTTTCTTTTCTTAATGTTCCGTTTTCTTCACTTAAGTTTATCGTGTAAAAATTCCTATGTACATTCAAAAAAATACAGCACTAACGTTAACGATTTGAAGAGCATCTGCGTGCCGTCTTTCAAATCATCACATGAGTACATGTTGACGTTCTCCATTCTGCATTGTGCTCGTGGTTCTTGAGCCGGCTGAACTGCATTCCCAGAAGCCCCAGCGCGGTAACGTGACCCGCGTCAGCTTCAAGGTTACGTTGTGCGTGCCTCCATTTGTAATTTCAACTGGGGAATAATAAAGTTCACGGAGACAGCATTATACCTCGTTATTCAGAGGGAAGTGGAGAATTCATCCCCATAGAACGGCAACGGTGAGCCTTCTTATTCTGCAACGGTAAGCTTTCTTGTTCACGATTAAATACTCAAAGAATACTCCCGTTAACAGTCAGTTTGAAAACTTTTTAAACGGTTGAAGAATCTTTCTACAGCAACTATAATTTTTTATTCTCAGCAGGAAAGATTGCTTTACAGTGTGTTGATAGCAACCTACTCTGTAGTAGCATTGGAAAATATATTGTTCTGCACCAAGTATTTTCAGCAGTATATTATCATTTAAAACACTCATTTGCAGATTGACTTATCAATTTTATTCACTTTATAAAATATGCCTAATCAAACCATCAGTCCATCTCCCACATTTTTAAAAGAACCTGGAACCTCCTGCATGACGTGGGAGGATTGAAAGGAGTAATTTGTTACTTATTTAGAAGCAATAGGTGCAGAAGTTTATGTTGCTAGCAGAAAATTAGCAATTTTAAAACACCATTTAGGTGTAGAAGGCAGGAATGTTTTAAAAACTCTTCCTAAACCCATAGCTGCTGTAAGAAGCGGTGAGAATAATAATTCCAATTCAGAAGACGAAGAGGAAGATGTATACAAGAATGCTCTGCTTATGCTAGAGGAGAACAATGGAAAAACAGCATTGTTGTAGAAAGACATACATTTTTCTCTAGGAAACAAGCACAAGGTGAAAAAATTGAACAATATGTTGCGGCTATGAGGAAATTAGCTACCACGTGTAAATTTAAAGACTCATGAGACGAAATAATAAGAGACCAATCATTTAACGCCACTAATAACAAAAACGTTCAAGAGAAATTACTAGACTTAATGGATCCGACTTTGGATAAAGCAATTCAAATTGCCAAACGCATTGAGAAACGTACACAATATGTGAAGAAATTAACTGGTACAGGAACTTAATGAGAACCAAATGTATCCAAGGTCTGTGAAGTGAGTACTAATGACAAATCCAGTAATAAAAGGTCTGATAATAAACCTGAAAAGAAAAAACAATATAATGTTAGTGTCAATAAGGTACATTAAAGGTGTGGAAGCAATAGACATTCCTCTGATGCCGTTCATTGTCCAGCAGCCAAGAATAGATGTTATAAATGCAAGAAAATTGGATACTTTTCAAGGGTCTGCAAAGCAACCAGTGCTTCTCAGTCCAAATCTAATGTGAATGTCATTTGTGATGAACCTACAGTCGTATCTGATGACAGTGACGTTGAGATATATGTAATTGAGGATGTTAATGATGTAGGTGTAAAATCTGATGTTGAGTACAAGCCCCTGAAATGTGATATTTGTATAGATGACATACCAATGCCTATGTGGGCAGATTCGTGTTCTCCCTTTACAATTGTTGATAAGCAAATTTTGACAAATTTGGGTTTTATAACTTTACAAACTACTGATGTCAATCTTGTAGGGTATTGTAGGCAGCAATTACCTATGGTGGGGTATTTTTCAACCAAGATTAAATTTCAAGAAAGGGAAACTGATGCCAAAATCTATGTAGTTGAAAAAGGAAAGTCACTTCTGGGATGGAGGGAGCAGAAAAAATTGGACATTAATCTTAATCCCAACCATCCTTCCCAAGTACTGCTTACAAAGACACAAGATAGTGATGTTTGGACAACAACATTTCCAAATCTATTTAAGAAAGATTTGGGTTGTCTTAAAACATTTAGACATCGAATCATTTTAACGGAAGGAACCATTCCTAAGGTACACAAGGTAAGGAATGTCCCATTGGCACTAAGAGGTCCTCTTAAGGAAGAACTAAATAGATTGTGTAAGGAAGGCATAATTTAGCCAATAGAAGCATCAGAGTGGTTTAGTCCCATAGTTATCCCACCCAAACCTAGCGGAAATATCCACATGTGTGTGGATTTGAGAGATTTGAACCAATGCATATGGGGGGATCGCTTTCCGTTACCTCATATCAATGAGATGTTATCGAGCATTGACAATGGTAAATTCTTCTCCACTTTGGATTTGTCAAGTGCTTACCATCAGATATTGTTACAACCTGAATCAAAGCATTTGACATCTTTTATTACACCAGAGGGTGCATTTCAATTTATCCAAAAGCCCTTCGGTCTTGCTTCTTGTTGGAAACCGGCTATTTCTGGTAGGCTAAGGCTTATGCCAAAGCCAGGCAGAAACCACCATTCCAGTCAGGGCAAGGAAGTCACACGCCAAGATAACCCCTGCTCACCCTCTAGGTAGCATGGCGCGAGCAGTCTAGGCTAAACTCGGAGGCGATGTGTAAAGCATTTGCGTCAGCGCACAACAGCAACAACATACTAGGTACACCACAAAAGAGACTCCACACAAGGTTATATTAAAATAACTTTTGTATTGTCAAAACATATCAGATAGAAATTACACATGTACATTGTGCCAACGGGCACGGCAATATTCACAAGGGATTATTTACAAGACAGGGCCACGTGGGCCACTGTCTGAATCAACACTTTGCAGATATAGAAATACTTGTCAGAAATTAGAATAAAAGTATATAAACTTCACTGTAACACAAAGTAACAGTTATAGATCACACCCAGTAACTACTGGGAACAGGTAAGTACATATTACGCAACCCTAAACACCTTAGGAGCATGTCACGCAGGTACCCAGGACCTCACTAGGACCACCTGTACTAGAAAGAACAACCACCTAAGGATGAAATCCACTTAGGGGTATAGCTCAAAACACACTACCCATGATGCATGAATATACATTCAGAGGAGTAGTAAAGAAAGAAAACACATGATGTATAGACCTACACATTCAGCGGTGTTCAGGACAGAGCACATGATGCAATTTAAAATACAGTCAGGGGTGCAGCGCAAGAAGACACATGATGACTAAACATTCAGAGGTGTAGCGCAAGAAGAGAAAGACACATAATGCATGAAACATTCAGGGGTGTCAAAGTAATACAATAGCGCAAAAATCACATGAGGCCTAAAAACCTTCAGAGGTGCAGGAATAACACATGATGCAAGAAATCACATTCAGAGGTGCAATAACCATATGATTGCGCACAAACTCACATAAGCCACCACCTGTGGCAGTCCCTAGGCCAATGGCCTTGTTGGGGCTCAGACGCCCTGAGTCTCAGTGTCAGGGTGCGCTGCCATGCAGCGCCAGTCTCAAAGTACCAAAAAGCCTAAACGTAGCAGGTGCCCACTAAGTGCTGGGCACCTGGAGAACAACCGAACTGAGCCAGGGCCCTCACTGGCCCTTCGGCGCCAACTGCGCCACTGCTGGAGCCACACAGGCTCTGGGCATAACACACCTGCCCCAGACGTTGGAGCCACAGAGGCTCTAAAGCAATGATGCCAACCGTTGGAGCCACACAGGCTCTTAAAACACAGATGCCCCCATGAGCCTCACCGGACTCTAGCCCTCACACTCAGGGGCAGGAGGGGACGAGCACCGAAAATATGCCCCGAAGCCCCCCTCTCGAATATGGCCCTCTCGGGAGCCAAACGGGCTCGTAAACATAATGCGGCCCCTCTGAGCCTCTCTAGGCTCAGGCGCGTTGGGGCGACCCACTGCCAACTGGGGCCGCCCTTGAAGGCTTTGCAATGCGTTGGGGCGACCCACTACCAACGGGGCCGCCCTTACTCGGCGCCTTGACCGGCACCGCACGGAGCTTTCCCCACTCTGCCCAGCCCTCCGCCCAGACTCACCGGGTCTCCTGCGCGGCGGGGGCAGGGCTCGGCGGCAACGGAGGAGCTCCTGCTCCTCGCAGACTCTCCTCGCTTGGCCCGGTCCCCCGTCTCGGGACCGGGACGCAGAGTGGAGCCAGCCAGGCTCCCGGGCAGTCTCTTCTCCCGTTGCAGGGCTCCCTCGGCACACGGGAGCCCTGTTCACCGGCCGCCATGCGTCTCGGCGCCTTCCGCCTCCTCTCACTGCAGGTCACGAGCGATGGGCCAATCCCATCGCGGCTCCTTCGCCTTCCTGGGGCAGGCGCCGACAATGCGCCTCGGGCCCCCAGGCTCTCCCCTCTCGGCATCGGCCGCCATCTCCCTCGCGCCTTCCTCCTCTTCCTCCCGCCTCACAGGCTGCGGGGCGGGCCTTCCGGCTGGCCGCGCAGGGATTGGCCGGCCGGCCAGGTACTTCCGGGTCGCCGCGGGCAGCGCGGCGGCCCTCGCTAGGCAGGCAGGCGGGCAGCAATCGCGAGGTGGGCACTCGTAAATCACCTAAACAACTGGGCAAACCCAAGTCGGAAAAATAAGCGGAGTGGGCTCCCGCGCCGATCCGCCGCCGGCCTCCAGCAGCAACGCGCTTCCAAGCGCTATAGAGGCACACAAAGCGCTCCAGCACTAGAAGTGCAACCAAAGCGCCATGGGCAGGAAATAAAGCGCTCTCAGCGCTATGAAGGACAAGTCCAGCGCTCCCAGCGCTGGAAGGCAATAAAGCGCTCTCTCAGCGCTAGATGCAGATGAAGCGCTCCCTCAGCGCTACCGGGACAAGTCCAGCCAAGTCCTTCAGCAATGCAGCTCCACCATGCTGCACAAAGGTCCCAGAGAGTCCCAGGGGGCTAAGCAAAGTCCCCCCTTCAGCCCAGGCAGGGCAGAAGGGTCCCCCAGGAGTCCAGGAATCCAGGCACCCAGGGGCTGGGCAGCGCCCACCCCTGGTAGATCCACGTCAGCCACAAGAGCTAGCACAAGAACCCTTTGGAAGGAGACACCGTCCCTTCTTATACACAGAAATGCCTTTGAAGTACTTTGAAGCTTTCGTGCAAGGGGCCCTGAGTACTGGAATGTTTCTGGTTTACGTCTCCCTGACAGCTTCAGGGCCAGAGGTGACAGTAGGCCGCCAGGATGGAGAGCCAGCAGGGTGGGCGACAGGCACAGCCCGGCACCACCAGATGCTCTTTCCTCCCATCCCTGACAGCAGAGGGGCCTGTCATCTACCCCCTCTTCCGGGGCCTTGCAGACCCTGCGGACCCTGTTCTACTCAAACCAGACAGTCCATCTACCAACAGGCCCAGGCATGCCTGGGCCAGGCCCATCAGCCAATCACGTGCTAGCAGACTCACTACACAATTATGCCAACTTCTAAAAGTGGCGCTTCTAGACTACACACAGCCATGCCGCATATACCATTCTGCAGCATTCATTCTCACGAGTTCATACATATCAAACTCGACCCTGCACTCCCCATGCATCAGGAATCTACCATGGGCATACATATTCCCAGTCATTCCTATGGGAGGGCAGGTCACTCACCATCCATACACAGAAAGCACACGCACTTTACACTGTACCACAGTGAAAAAGTGCGCAGAGGCCTACAATCACCAATCCAGGTTCCAAAAACAGGCTAGGAAAAAGCAAAAAGTCACGGGGTAGACCTGCCCAAAGGACCGGGTCCAACACATCCCCCTTCCAGCCAAAACGCAGGGTAGACCAATCAATACACTGATGGTCTTCAATGCTTTGGGCGACAAAACCACGGAGACGGGCCTGCAGGGCAGGGCCACCTTACAGTTTTTCGCCACTCGGAACCCACAGGGATTTCCCTCAAAAAAACTCTCTGACACAACTAGGATACCCCACTGGTACACACTAGTCATCCACAGCCAGGACCAGGCCCTAGGCCATCCAAAGATCACAGGTCCTAACCAATCCACAGAGTGGGGGCAGAAGCCCCTGGCACACAATAGCCAATCTCCACTCTCTCTCTCTCTCAGGGTAGCTACACCACCACTGATCCTACAACCTAGGGACCACACCCCAGGCTGACTAGAGGTCACGGGCAAGCATGCCCCACCCTATCTCTACTCCATCAATGTTAGAACTGGGGGTCTCATGTTGGCAGAGGTAAGTACCTTAGACCAAGTAGGGACCCTTGCTTCCAGTCATGGTGAAGGAATAACCCTCACAGCGAAGCACTCACCAGAACACAACTCTCCTACCAGATCAGGACCTCACTCCGTCACTGGTCTATCACCTGGAAACGATTCCACTTCTGAGGTACAAAGCACACAGCACAGTCCCTCTTCAAGCAGGTGGGGGGACACAGCACACAGCAAAGCCCCCCCTTTCCTCTACCTTAGTGGAAACAACAAACTGCAGGTGGGCCCCCGAACACACAGCAAGGGCCGCCTCCTCAGTCTCTTCAGTTGATCCACTTTAGTAGAGACCCCTCTTGACCTAGAAGTTTCCTAATCTCCCAACCTAGGATTTACACCCTTAAGTTGCACCGGGGTCAGAAGTACACCGTCCTTCTGCACCCCCTTCCAGTTCCACTATCACAGGCACAGTATGTCTCAGGCTAGACAGAGCACACGCCAGCGGCGTAGCAGTGACACACTCTCCTCCAGTACTCCCTATCACAGGCACAGTATGTCTCAGGCTAGACAGAGCACACGCCAGCGGCGTAGCAGCGACACACTCTCCTCCAGTACTCCCTATCACAGGGTGATTCTCAGTATGTTCCAGGCTAGACAGAGCACACGCCAGCGGCGTATCAGCAACACACTTTCCTCCCACCGGGGTCAGAAGCAAGGACACCGTCCCTCTGCACCCCCCTCCAGAGTTCTGCACCCTCCCACCTTGGAGCGGTACCCCTGGAAGCCAACAACCGGTCAGGACACTGACTACAGATGCCCTTCCTTCCAGGTCAGGCTGAACCTGAACCTGGCCTCCCCCCCCTCGGGGAATGACCTCCAGAGGCCCCACAAATGGTCAAGCACTCTAGACGGTCAAATGCCCAGCGAACCAGGACTTCTGCACCCTCCACTTAGGAGCGGTACAGCCCAACACTAGGACCGCCGGAGTTCTGGTTACAGAAACTCCCCGTCCTCTAGACACAGGAAGATCCTCTTCAAATGACTTGTAAGTACAGCCTAGGCCCCTGACCTGGCGCTCCCTTAGGGAACCCTCCAGGCCCCGAGACAGGGTTTCGGGCCAACGTGGGACACACCGTCCCACACTCACTCCGCCTCCGCTGAGACAGGACGTGAGCCCCTACACCCCTATCATCCTAATGGGACATAGCTGGGCTACACATGAACCTTTTCACCTACACAGGATCATCAGATACACAAGCCACTACTTTTAGAATCACTTTCTAATGTCTCTGCACGACATCCAGCACACCGCCAGACATCCACCTTCTTGTCCAATGCCTCTGCAGGACGTCCTGCACACCCCCAGAGATACACCTCACGTGCAAGCTCCTTAAAAAAACTCACACCAACTCCTCCAGTTCAAGACACCACACATCCACACACTCCCCCTCCAGACTGGTGAGACAGTTCCTCACTGCCTCTGACTCTCAACCTGTCACTCTTACTGAGCACCAGGCACCATACTCTGGGAAATGGGAACGGGAATTCACGCACTGGACACATTTAAGCTGCCACCACTGGATCCTACCATACTGGGGAATCCAGACACACACACACTACACTCAGGGAATAACCACCCTCCTGAGCAAGCAATTTCTCCTCCACCCTCCCTCTCTTCCATCTACCCACACAGGGACAGGAACGGGAATTGGACACTGGACCCAGCAAGGGATTCCTAACCTATGGGAACCTCCCCTATCTACTGGCGTCCCGCCCTGTCATTTTCTCTCATCTGCCACTAAACATAAAGCGCAGGAACACCATCTGAAAATGACACTTTTGAGGAAAAATAAAATCAAAAAACAATAATCCCAAATATGTGACTATCTGAAAAACGCAGAGTTTTTGTAATGTAGCCAGTTGTCGCTATGGCACTGGGCAAATGCAAGTCCAAATCCGCACCGCTGACCCACCAATGTTGGAAACCGGCTATTTCTGGTAGGCTAAGGCTTATGCCAAAGCCAGGCAGAAACCACCATTCCAGTCAGGGCAAGGAAGTCACACGCCAAGATAACCCCTGCTCACCCTCTAGGTAGCATGGCGCGAGCAGTCTAGGCTAAACTCGGAGGCGATGTGTAAAGCATTTGCGTCAGCGCACAACAGCAACAACATACTAGGTACACCACAAAAGAGACTCCACACAAGGTTATATTAAAATAACTTTTGTATTGTCAAAACATATCAGATAGAAATTACACATGTACATTGTGCCAACGGGCACGGCAATATTCACAAGGGATTATTTACAAGACAGGGCCACGTGGGCCACTGTCTGAATCAACACTTTGCAGATATAGAAATACTTGTCAGAAATTAGAATAAAAGTATATAAACTTCACTGTAACACAAAGTAACAGTTATAGATCACACCCAGTAACTACTGGGAACAGGTAAGTACATATTACGCAACCCTAAACACCTTAGGAGCATGTCACGCAGGTACCCAGGACCTCACTAGGACCACCTGTACTAGAAAGAACAACCACCTAAGGATGAAATCCACTTAGGGGTATAGCTCAAAACACACTACCCATGATGCATGAATATACATTCAGAGGAGTAGTAAAGAAAGAAAACACATGATGTATAGACCTACACATTCAGCGGTGTTCAGGACAGAGCACATGATGCAATTTAAAATACAGTCAGGGGTGCAGCGCAAGAAGACACATGATGACTAAACATTCAGAGGTGTAGCGCAAGAAGAGAAAGACACATAATGCATGAAACATTCAGGGGTGTCAAAGTAATACAATAGCGCAAAAATCACATGAGGCCTAAAAACCTTCAGAGGTGCAGGAATAACACATGATGCAAGAAATCACATTCAGAGGTGCAATAACCATATGATTGCGCACAAACTCACATAAGCCACCACCTGTGGCAGTCCCTAGGCCAATGGCCTTGTTGGGGCTCAGACGCCCTGAGTCTCAGTGTCAGGGTGCGCTGCCATGCAGCGCCAGTCTCAAAGTACCAAAAAGCCTAAACGTAGCAGGTGCCCACTAAGTGCTGGGCACCTGGAGAACAACCGAACTGAGCCAGGGCCCTCACTGGCCCTTCGGCGCCAACTGCGCCACTGCTGGAGCCACACAGGCTCTGGGCATAACACACCTGCCCCAGACGTTGGAGCCACAGAGGCTCTAAAGCAATGATGCCAACCGTTGGAGCCACACAGGCTCTTAAAACACAGATGCCCCCATGAGCCTCACCGGACTCTAGCCCTCACACTCAGGGGCAGGAGGGGATGAGCACCGAAAATATGCCCCGAAGCCCCCCTCTCGAATATGGCCCTCTCGGGAGCCAAACGGGCTCGTAAACATAATGCGGCCCCTCTGAGCCTCTCTAGGCTCAGGCGCGTTGGGGCGACCCACTGCCAACTGGGGCCGCCCTTGAAGGCTTTGCAATGCGTTGGGGCGACCCACTACCAACGGGGCCGCCCTTACTCGGCGCCTTGACCGGCACCGCACGGAGCTTTCCCCACTCTGCCCAGCCCTCCGCCCAGACTCACCGGGTCTCCTGCGCGGCGGGGGCAGGGCTCGGCGGCAACGGAGGAGCTCCTGCTCCTCGCAGACTCTCCTCGCTTGGCCCGGTCCCCCGTCTCGGGACCGGGACGCAGAGTGGAGCCAGCCAGGCTCCCGGGCAGTCTCTTCTCCCGTTGCAGGGCTCCCTCGGCACACGGGAGCCCTGTTCACCGGCCGCCATGCGTCTCGGCGCCTTCCGCCTCCTCTCACTGCAGGTCACGAGCGATGGGCCAATCCCATCGCGGCTCCTTCGCCTTCCTGGGGCAGGCGCCGACAATGCGCCTCGGGCCCCCAGGCTCTCCCCTCTCGGCATCGGCCGCCATCTCCCTCGCGCCTTCCTCCTCTTCCTCCCGCCTCACAGGCTGCGGGGCGGGCCTTCCGGCTGGCCGCGCAGGGATTGGCCGGCCGGCCAGGTACTTCCGGGTCGCCGCGGGCAGCGCGGCGGCCCTCGCTAGGCAGGCAGGCGGGCAGCAATCGCGAGGTGGGCACTCGTAAATCACCTAAACAACTGGGCAAACCCAAGTCGGAAAAATAAGCGGAGTGGGCTCCCGCGCCGATCCGCCGCCGGCCTCCAGCAGCAACGCGCTTCCAAGCGCTATAGAGGCACACAAAGCGCTCCAGCACTAGAAGTGCAACCAAAGCGCCATGGGCAGGAAATAAAGCGCTCTCAGCGCTATGAAGGACAAGTCCAGCGCTCCCAGCGCTGGAAGGCAATAAAGCGCTCTCTCAGCGCTAGATGCAGATGAAGCGCTCCCTCAGCGCTACCGGGACAAGTCCAGCCAAGTCCTTCAGCAATGCAGCTCCACCATGCTGCACAAAGGTCCCAGAGAGTCCCAGGGGGCTAAGCAAAGTCCCCCCTTCAGCCCAGGCAGGGCAGAAGGGTCCCCCAGGAGTCCAGGAATCCAGGCACCCAGGGGCTGGGCAGCGCCCACCCCTGGTAGATCCACGTCAGCCACAAGAGCTAGCACAAGAACCCTTTGGAAGGAGACACCGTCCCTTCTTATACACAGAAATGCCTTTGAAGTACTTTGAAGCTTTCGTGCAAGGGGCCCTGAGTACTGGAATGTTTCTGGTTTACGTCTCCCTGACAGCTTCAGGGCCAGAGGTGACAGTAGGCCGCCAGGATGGAGAGCCAGCAGGGTGGGCGACAGGCACAGCCCGGCACCACCAGATGCTCTTTCCTCCCATCCCTGACAGCAGAGGGGCCTGTCATCTACCCCCTCCTCCGGGGCCTTGCAGACCCTGCGGACCCTGTTCTACTCAAACCAGACAGTCCATCTACCAACAGGCCCAGGCATGCCTGGGCCAGGCCCATCAGCCAATCACGTGCTAGCAGACTCACTACACAATTATGCCAACTTCTAAAAGTGGCGCTTCTAGACTACACACAGCCATGCCGCATATACCATTCTGCAGCATTCATTCTCACGAGTTCATACATATCAAACTCGACCCTGCACTCCCCATGCATCAGGAATCTACCATGGGCATACATATTCCCAGTCATTCCTATGGGAGGGCAGGTCACTCACCATCCATACACAGAAAGCACACGCACTTTACACTGTACCACAGTGAAAAAGTGCGCAGAGGCCTACAATCACCAATCCAGGTTCCAAAAACAGGCTAGGAAAAAGCAAAAAGTCACGGGGTAGACCTGCCCAAAGGACCGGGTCCAACACTTCTGCTTTGGCAGTTTTTCAGAGGGTTATGCAAAGTATTGTGAAGGATATACCTAACATACTTGTTTTCCAAGATGATATATTGGTGTGGGGAAAGGACAAAGTTGAGCATGATAGCTTATTAGAAATTGCACGAAGCAAGTTAGAACAAGCTGGTTTGACCATAAGCTTAGAGAAATGTAAATTCTGTAAAACAGAAGTAGAATATTTAGGTAATTCCTTATCATCAGAAGGAGCCAAACCGAAGTTCAAACTTGTGGAACACTTAGAGAAAAGCCCCTGTGCCACAGGACAAGGATCAGTTAAGATCGCTCCTTGGATTACCTGAGTACTACTCAAGGTTCATATCTAACTTTTCTACTTGTGTTGTTCCCCTTAGCGAACTTATGAAGAAAAATTTTGCTTTTACATGGTCTAGGAATTGTCAAAATGCTTTTGAAAATGTAAAAAATGCTGTTGTAAATGCAATTTCATTGAAACAATTCAATCCTAATGACAAAAGTATTATAGTAACTGATGCAAGTGGATATGGTCTGGGTGCTGTATTGATGCAGATACATGAAGGCAAAGAACGTGTAATAACTGTTGCTTCTCGAACACTCAAGGGTGCTGAGAGCACATACTCTACAATCGAGAAAGAGGCCTTAGCATGTTGGTGGGGTGTGCAACATTTCAGAAATTTTGTGTGGGGAACAGGTTTCGATTTGCACACGGACCACAAACCTTTAATTGATATATTTTCCACTTCGGGAGCAGGTAGGGCCACTCCACGCGTAGTAAAGTGGATTTATCGATTACAAGAATTTAATTTCCGTTTGAAGTATGTTCCTGGTGTGAGAAACATCAATGCTGATTGTTTGTCTCGTCTTCCGGTTCCCAAGTATGAAAGTAATGAAACCAATTCTGAAGTGGATGATTGGGTGGTGGTTGAGCTTTCGGATGTATGCCAAGCCATTGAAGAAACTGAATAGAAACAAGCCATGGTAGACGATGTGAGCATGAAAAAGGTAATATAGAATTTGTCATCTATTGATGGATGGAAACTTCAAGAAGATACTATGCACTCCAAGAAAGTGTGGGAGGAACTGTCTGTAGTGAATGGTATATTAAGAAGGGGTGACAGGTTGGTAGTTCCAATTTCTTTGAGATCTAAATTATTGAAACTTCTATATGAAGGCCATGAAAGCCATGACTGCCATGAAAAGGAAGGCTAGGGAAGATTTCTGGTGGCCAGGAAGGGATAGACAGATTCAGAGATTTGTGGGAGATTGCTTCCATATTATCCAAGAAAGTTCTATTCACCATGTAAAGTTCCCCGAGCAAGCATGGGAATGAGTAGCCATGGACATTTGTGATCCATTTGGAATTTTAGGAGTAGAAAACAGGTACGCTAACCACAGGTATGCTACCCACAGCTCAGAGGGTTGCTGCACTATATCTTAAATAAATCCTTCTTTAACCTTTAATATGAGTCTTCTTCACAAAATATGGGTGTGTGTCAGTCGGCATGATATCGTTGATGCTGTCCTCAGCGAGGGTTGGGCTGAGAAGTCTTGGTAGATGGTGTTGATTTTGTTATGAAACAAGTCCGCAAGGGTGTTGCACAGAGCTTGTGATGGGTGATGTTGTTTTCAGTTGCCGCAGGGTTGGTGAACTCCTTGACTATGCGAAAAGTTCCATGCTGTTGTTAGAGCTGTCCTTTATGTGGGTGGCCAGAGTGGTCTTCTTGGTGTATTCAGGAGGTGGTGGTATCAGTTCAGGGGATCTTTCTTTCAAGAGTTTTCGGTCCTCAAGGGTCTTACTGGTCTTACACCTAATTCATATGGCTGCCAAATAGCCAGAACCGGCGCCTACTCTGTCTAATACCTCCCATAAATACACCCATGTTACCCGGCCGAATACTTTTTTGGCATCAAGTGATCCAGCACGGTCCTCTAACAACCTTTGATACACATTTCACTTAACTCAGGTTCAATTATTACTTACTCGTCGGTGGGGCCCATAACACCGCAAATCACACACACACACACACACATACTTTACACCTGAATCAGTGACAAAGATGACGAGCTGCTGGTTAGCGGGGTACCTAGGATTTATGCTTTATACATTATATACATTTAGAATATTCAACATATGCTAACATGTTACCAGGAAAACCCTACACCAGGTTACTTCACAATTTGGTCAATAGATCATCTAGTAGAAGTTAGTTGATGGAGACTAACACCAGCTTAATCATAGTAATCCTTATAATTTTAGCATTTTATTCTGTCATGACATTTAATAAAGAAAACCATAACTCAAGTTTAAATTTTAAATTTGAATTTATCTATAACATTTTAGGAAACGGAACTTTAGTTTATTTTAGACAAGCAAGAATTTAGCATTTTATTTAGTAGAGGTTACAAGAAAATTAAATTTAGAAATCATATTACCGAGTTCTGTTAATGAAATAACAGAGTTGCACGAGTCTCAATTCTCCTCATTGCCTCTCTTGCAAAATAAAATCTCTGCATTCCATCATCTTCATTTCTCCCAAATTAAAGTCCAAAAATATTTCAAAGTCTCTAGCACCATAAAATAGTTCACACCGACAGCATGTTGTGTGCAAAATAAGTTCAAGGAGCAAGCTTTTTTCACCCTTTCGAACTAGCTCTTTTATACCCTTTTTCTCTAACTATCTAAATCAAAGTTGAAACTTTTAGGGTCCACAGTTCATTCTGATTAGTCCATTAGAGGGGTGGCTATGATCATCTCATCTCATTCTTATCAGAACTGGTTTTCCAAAATGCTCAGTCATTCTCAACATGTTCCCACAGTTGTCATCTCCGTTTAGGCTTGTCAATCACAATTTTGATACTTTATCTTCCGTTCTCATAGTCTCAGATGCATACATCCTTTTGGCACCCTTTAGCGCTTTAGGCCAAGCTGACCTTGACTTCACCTCGCTCTTTGTACCAGACATTTTTCTTATTTGGCTCTTTCTATTCGGTGCATGCGTGGAGGCTCTTTCTTTTAGCCAACGTCAACACTGCAGTCAGCAGCCATTTTCAACAACCAGGCCGCATAGGCCTCAATGAGAACGAGTGCAAAAACAAACACAGCAAATGTTGGATTTTAGAATTATAGTTTTTTCTGTTTACCTCCCACCATTCTAATATCCCATATTAATAATTACCTAGCAAAAGCGTGACATATAGCTTTGATTCACTTACCAAGTGCATTTATTCTCTTTCCATGATAAGACATACATTCTAATGAAGCAAAGCATACATGCTTATTTTCATATTAAAGCACTATATTAATATGGCTCATTCACAATTGTTAGTAAATTAATTTCGGCAAATAGCAATTAATTTCCCACGTGTCATGTAAAATATTTAAGTGCATTTTGTTGATTAGTTATTCATGCTTCAAACGGTTAGATTGATTATAGTTATGTGAGTGTAACTTCACAGGGGGTACACAAAACATTTTGTCTCACCCCTGCTTCATCAACTCCCCCCTTTTATGATTTTATCACCAAACAATCATCCCACTCAATTTTCTTCAAGAACATGTTCCAGGCTCTTCAGTTTTAGACCTTAGTATCTCTCATAATTTGCCCTCTTGAATTCTCAATCATTTTATCACTTAACTCCTAAAGCTCAATTTCACCCATTTCACGTTCTTTTTGAATTCTCTTTTCTATATTTTTCTTCAACTTTCTTTCAGCCGTTTTTCGTCTAATACAGATACACCCTAATTTTATCATCACTATTACCATTATTATTATGGTTGCTGGTATTAGTATTTTACAAATTAATGAACTACTTATTTCAGCAAACCAATTTTTCACATTAGAAAAACTCTTACCAAGTTTCTCTAAGACACCATCAACCTCCAGTGGGATAATTTCTTTATGCAATCCAGTAATATTTTTAATATACCTTTGTATATTCTGACTTTTGTCAGGAATATAAGTACAACAATGTTGCACTTTTAATATTTCACAGACTCCTCCTTCTTTTGCTAATAAAATATCAAGAGCAAGTCTATTTTGCATCACCATAGCTCTCATGGCAACAATTTCCGTAATTACCATTAAAAATCCTCCAGCTGTACTTGTTGACAAACGATCTACTATCGTTAACAATTTCCGAATTTTGTTTGCATTACTAGATATACCCACTGCTGGTATCAGTGCACCAAAAATATCACCTACAATTTCTGGAAAAGTTTCCCTTCTTCTACGTGTTAATGGTTTACCTATTTCATGAATTCCATTAGTACCACTATCAACATGGAACATTTTGGGAAAGACGAAGCCTAAATAACCGATCCCATACCAATGGTCTGGCAATCTATAATAAGCTTTGTCACCAGAAATGAAGTACAATCCAGGAAATACAGGATATTTTCCCCCTTTAAATCCCTACCCCCCAATAATTCTGTAAGTGTCCTTGCAATTACTTGCACCCACAAAATAGTTAATACGCTGTATTGTCTCTCCGAATCCAACATTTTCCTTGTTGGGGAAGATCTATTCCCAATGCAACATTTGTATCACCTTTTACAAAATTTTCTTCATAAAAATTCAATGTGGATAGTTTCATTTTACTTGCAGTAGCCTTTCTTTGATAGGCTAATCTTCTATCTTCTGCCATTTCTAAAAACACCTTTTCTGCCTTTTTTAATTTACATGTTAAGTTATTTCTGTATGCATATTCTATTGTCAACTCATCAATTTCTAAGAAAAATCCCCCTAGAACCTTAGCAGGTTTCACTTTGTTCATTCTATTCACTACAGGAACTTTAGCAAAAATGTCATCAACATCAGAATAGTAATATTCTAATTTACCAGTTTGATAAAATAAACTAGCTATAACACTACAAGTCATTCCATATGTCAACGGGAGGTGATGATAGGTCACACCCTCTGATACAGATGCAGGCAACTGCATACAAATATAGCAGTCCTGTACATCCATAGTCCCTACATATTCTTTCAATAATCTAGAAAAAACATTCTTTGAAAAATCATTAATAGATCTATCTTTGTGTAATTCTGTTTTATCTAACAAATCTACATCATGTATTTTCTCACTTTTATTATCAACTCTGTTTCTATGTGAATGTTCAAAACTTGAATGAAATGGAATCAAAATTGCTAAAATAATCTGTATAAGCATTAATAAAGCAGTACATATTAAACACATTCTACACCATCTGCGCATTATTCTACATTTTGATGAATTTCTTGAAGGCATTGTTTTTAAATAAAAGTCTCTTTATCACTTACAATGTCTCTTTGCTACTTTCCACACAAAAATGTGTCCTTTCAAAATCTGTATATTCAAATAAGTCTTTTCTCTTTTATTCCATTTGGCCTT
This sequence comes from Lissotriton helveticus, assembly GCF_964261635.1. Lineage (NCBI taxonomy): Eukaryota > Metazoa > Chordata > Amphibia > Caudata > Salamandridae > Lissotriton > Lissotriton helveticus. The sequence goes on along the minus strand of NC_136060.1, from coordinate 390,912,501 downwards.
TTATTTCCATTTGTCACTATATTTTTCTTAATTATGAAATCAACAGCTCTTTTTCTGTGTCCTTAGTTTTTCTCACTCACCAGGGCCACTTTGATTCTCTTGGTTACTTTCATTTTCCGGTATGTCAGGCAAAGAAATATATACCCACTCACGTGACTTATACTTTTTATGTGGTCTCCTTACTCTTTTGGGTCTTTGCAAAATTTCTTTATTCTTTTCCTTTTGACCTTCTTGACTAGAAACTTCATTTACTTGTTTTTGTGGTATTTCATTTATGTTTATCAATTTAAATTTCAGTCCTTTAATTTCTGCAGGCCAATTATCTCCCTTTTTGGGCTTTTTGATCACCGGTTCAATTGTTTCTCGTTCTACTTCCCAAACCCTTTTTTGGAACTCTTTCTTACAGTATTTACTCCATCACTTTCATCAGACTCAGTTTCATATTTGTCTCTACTTCCTCGTATTTTGAATTTTATTGTTTCAAATTCAGCTTCTGAGTCTTGTTCTTTTCCAGTCAATTCAGTTCTTTTGCAAGGAATCTCTCTATAACTGGTACTTGGAATCTCATCCTCCTCGTGAGTTACTTCCTTTTCTCCAGTTTCAAGATCAATATTCCTTCTCTTAGAACTTTCTGTGTGACTTTTAGAATCTCCTCTTTTACCAGTTGTATTCTGTTCTTTTTCAGTGCCCAAACTGGTTTCTCCTTTCTCCAGATGTGACTGGAATTTCAATTATTTCAATCTCTGCTTCTGATGCTGAACTTGTACCTGATATTTCCAGATGTCGCCTCACAGGTCGATCTTTCTTATCTGGAACTTTGTCAACTGTTTCCTCCCCGTCAGAGTCTGAACTAGTCTCTTCTTCTTGCAAATGTTGATTCTGAGGTTTTGGTACACGGATTGTGTGGCTTGCGTGCACCCACCTTTTAACACCTGCACATTTCACTGCAGTTGTACTGACCAAAATCACCTGCCTCGGTTTGTCCTAACTAGGAACCAGACAATTTCCCCTCCTGTGTACTTTTATTCGGACCCAATCTCCAGGACTTAAATCATGATTTGAATGCTTTTCTTTAGTACATGCATCAGTTCCAACCTGGTGAAACACAGAATTGATTGTATCAGACAAGCCTTTGCAGTAATCCAGTATGATATCATCATTTATAGTTAGCAGTTTGTTTACAGGTACAAATGCTTGTCCCATTACTCGTCCCATCAGTATCTCATGTGGACTTAAACCAGTCTTTCTGTCTGGAATGCTTCTTAAGGTCCTTAGAACAAGTGGGAAATCATCAGGCAATTTCAGTCCAGTTGCCAAACACATTTTCCCAAGTCTGTTATTAATTGTTCCATTAACCTGTTCAACTACCCCAGAAGCCTCTGGTCTGTTGGTGCAATGTAGTTTCTGTTCAATATCCAGTGCTTCACAAATCACTTGGATTAATTAATTCTGGAAATGGCTCCCTCTGTCCAATTCAGTCGTTACTGCGAAACCAAATTCGGAATTACTTCCCTTAACAAAAGCTTTGCAACAGTCACTCCATCATTTCTCCTTGTAGGGAAGGCCTCAACCCATCTTGAAAATAAGCAGATGATCACTAGAACATACCTCATCTTATTGCATTGAGGCACCTCTAGGAAGTCCAATTGCATGTGTGTGAAAGGACCACCCTCCCATCCTATGTTTCCCAAACTCAAAACAGTGTTTCTTCCTGGATTCAGTTGTTGACAGGTTAAACAACGTTGGCACAAACTTTCAGCTATTATTCTGAACTTTGGATTGTACCAAGTTTGCTTGAACAGCTTTATTATAGCATCCCTACCTATGTGTGCCTGACCATGGCACATTCGGGCATTATTTGAGATCATGCTATCAGGCATAACTGGTCTTTCATCTTTGTAAAGCCAAATTGCATCTTCTTCTCTTTGTCTGCAACCTGACTTTATTAATCTATCTTTTTCCTCATCATCTGCCTCATCCTGAATTTATTTCACTTCCTGTCAAGTCTCAACAACGTTAGTAAGCATTAAAGGACTTGAAGCATGTTCTTTTTCTCTGTCCCGATTGATTGAAGCATTATTTCTGGCACAATATTGAGCAATCGCATCGGCAAATCTATTGCCCTCAGTCACATAATCATCTCCATTCTTATGTGCAGCACACTTCACAACTGCAATACCCTTAGGCAGCTGTATCGCCTCAGGCAACATCTTCACAAACTTACCATTCTGTATAGGTGATCCAGCAGAGGTCATATACCCAGTCTGAAACCACAGTTGCCCATAATCAGGGACCACTCCGAATCTATATTGACTATCAGTCACTATGGTAACTCGGACATGCTCTCCCAACTTGCATGCTCGAATCAAAGCAATCAATTCAGCTACTTGAGCAGAATGTATTCCTTTCTGACAAGATGCTTCCATGACATCTGCTACTGTACATACAGCATATGCAGCACTCAAAGTTCCCTCATCTGTTCTTAAACAGGAACCATCAACAAATCTGATTCTTCCAAAGATTCATCTTTGGAAGAATGGAAGAGGTGTGGCGCCGTGGCCAGGGCGACTGACGCTGGAATCTGGGGATCAGGGTTCGATCCCCGGCTCCGGCGGCAGGTTAGCCCAGCACCATGTGACTCTGGGCAATAGCTCGCTTAATCTTCCCGATGGCCCCCAGCGCCTAGAGACCCTTACGGGTGATTGTGCGCTTTACAAATGAGGATTATTATTATTATTATCTTTAATATCAGGTCTTGGTTTGGTACAGTATTCAAGCACGTCCAAACATTTATGAGCAATCATCCTTCACTTCTACATCCAAAGCATCAGATACCAAGGTTGAAGGATTCACATTGACACATCTTGCAACAGTCACATTGTCTGCACCCAAAATCACCTTTTCATATCTAGTCAGACGACTATTGGTCATATACTGAGTTTTGCACGTGTCAGGAGTTTCTCCACAGAATGTGGCACATAAACCTTAACCGGATATCCCATCACAATTCCTTTACTTTGTTCAAGACTCATACTTGTGGCTGCAACAGCTTTTAGACACGCAGGCAATGCTCTTGCTACTGGATCCAGTACTGCTGAAAAGTATGCAATGGGTCTTCTCATTTTTCCAAGTCTTTGAATCGAAACTGACAATGCACATACTTCTCTTTCACTGCAATTCAGTTCAAATTCTTTTTTCATAATCAGGCATGCCTGGTGCTGGTGCTTCACATAGACTGTTCTTCAATTGTTCAAATGCTTCCATTTCTTTCTCATTCAGCACAATAGGATCTTTTACATCACCTTTTATCAATCTCTGTAGTGGTTTTACAATTAGTGAGAATCCACTTATCCA